>NC_060070.1:82867500-84067500 GCF_922984935.1 Meles meles
CACCAACAAACAGGTTTGTGAGTGTTCCCAATCTAAGTGCTCTGGAATCTGGTGGAGTGGGCAATGGACATCCTAACCGCCTGGATCCCATTCCTAATTCTCCAGTCCACGATATTGAGTTCAACAGCAGCAAACCACTTCCACAGCCAGTGCCACCTAAAGAGCCCAAGACATTTTTGAGGTGAGCCCCGTCTCACCAGTGATTTTTTCTTTTCTTTTTTAACTTGAAAAATTTACCTTCTTACGTTGCAGAAATTCACTACTTTAAGACCAGCCTAGGAAAAGAAATATTACTGTGAAAGATTTTCAAAATTCATTTATCACTTCTCTAGAGAACTCCTTTTTGGCTCTGAAGATTTTTTTCTAATTTCTTGTCAATTTTTCTATATGCTGAAAGAGGTGCTAATGTAATATCGTGTGCTTAGAATTTTGATATTTATTGATACCTGCTTCATTTTGAGTATTGTAGCAAATTTTTCACTAATAATCCATCTTTATTACAGAACTTAAAATTTTTTTTTTCTTACATATTTTCTTCACTTTCTTGTTTACCAGGCTTATTTACAAATATATATGCTTACTGCCAAAATAAAAAAATATGTAAGCTCTGGGAATTTAACAATAGATATAAGAAAAAAATAAATTTAGAAAAAAATTTTTACAAGTGATATTCCAACTTGAAGTTAACCTCAGACTTAATTAAATGTATTTACAAGGAGAATTTAAATAAAACCCAGTTGTTTATCCATTAAATAATATCAGAAAGTATTGTTGTTTTAGGTTTGCCTTACTATTACTGAGTCTGTGCTGATTTAAATTTTTTTTAAATTTATTCCTACCAAGTCTCAGCAGTGTCACTAGTAATCTTACAGGTAGACACAATCTTTTTCTAGGGTAAGTGATGACATAGTTCATGACTAATTATTTTAAATAGAAAAAAGTAACAAGAATAAAAATAGTCACATACACTTTTGAATGTGCCTCCTGCTAAATATTTTGTGTTGCTTATTTTCCCTTGTGCATGGGTATGTTCAGGTATCAGTAAGATGCATGTGCATGAGCTCAAGGAACTTGACCACTGGAGTTTCCATTACACATTGTTGCGTGCCTTGTAATTTCCCCCAAAGACGGTAGGGATTCTTTTATTTTCTCAACTAGCCCAAAGAAACTTTAGTTAGAATTAAGTATAAATGATATAACTTTGAAGATGGAGGGAAATGGGCTTCTTAAGGTACTCCTTTCGCCCTAGACTGTTTATGGAATTATGAAAGTTTAATATAAATATACATGTAGTAAAAATACTATGCCATGGCTTAGTTAGTTAAAATAGAGGACACATCTGTAAAAAAATCAAATGCTTGTGTCAGATTCTGAAATTTTAATTAAGTAAAAAGGTGCTGAAAAAGAGGAATGTTACCTTGTTCTTATTTCTGATAGTTCCTCCTGAATTTTTTTATTCAAAGTTTTTCTCAGCTGTCTAATTTTTGTCTTTTTGTAATTTTTTGTAATTGTTTTGATGTGGCTCCTCCTTAACTGACTTCATCTGAGCTGCTGATGCACTCTCATGCTCTCATGGAGTGGAGAAACCAATCTAGTGTAGAGGGATCTACAGAACACATCTAACACAGGGAACCAATTGTGGTCATCTACACTGATTTTTTTGTGCTTTTCCCTTCGTTTTGCAAAACAGCTTAATGCTGGGTTACATTTCTCTCTTTTTTTATGAATTCAGTCCTCTTCAGAGTGAAGCTTCCCCGGTGGCTTCTCCAGATCCCCAGCGCCAGGAGTGGTTTGCCCGGTACTTCACATTCTGAAAGAATTGTGTTGGCAACAGCTAGCTCTGTATGGACAATTACTAAGAGCATGACCTTATACAGACCATTACGTGTACAGGCTTTCCTATGTCAAACACTGTGAATGAGAAAGTATTTGTCTTTCCAATTTGAAAATACACTATTTCCTGTAATATTTATTGGAATCAGTCTACTATATTATGTGTGTAATTATAACAGTTATTTTTATTTGAGATGGAAGAGTCTTTAACCTTTGTAATTACTGCATAATAAATTTTGTTAGAACAAACAGTGCTTTTCATTTTTTTCTAGTAAGCTTGTTAGACTTTTTAAATATTTTTAAATTCTAGATAAGACTTACTAAAAAGGTGTTTTCTAAAAAAAGTTTTACTGCATAATAAAATATTATTTGACTTTTATAATCATAACAAAATCAGGATAAATACAGGATAAATAATTTGTTCCATTATCATGTATAACTATAATTACAAGCTCTGTCCTCTAAATTTATAAGTCTATAATGAAAACACTTGTGGAAATTATAAACTTTCAGCTATAAAAATACTGTTGACTTATTTATAGTGTATTTTGTTATTCTAATAGTTAAGGGTCTAGGACTTCTAATATAGTTAGTTTCTATGATCAGTATGATTTTTGGCCAAAAGTCATTTGGTAAAGAGACAGGTCTGTCTTAATTTGTCTTAAAAGTTAGTGGGTAATGGGTTTTAAGGAGGGCATTTGATGTAATGAGCACTGGGTATTATATGCAACTGATGAATCAATAAACTCTACCCCTGGAACTAATACACTATATGTTAATTAAATCTAAATTAAAATTTAGAAAGAAAAAAAGTTTGTTATTGATATATCAACTACTATTCAACAACTAGTGACAAATTTGGTTGACCATTCAGTGTAGACTTTAGAAGAATTTGGGTGAACAAGATGAATACAAACACCTGATCTATGAATGATTGTAACAATAAAGACCAGGTTTTTTAGTGGTTATTATGTGTCACTATGCTAAGGGGCATTAGAAAAACAAACCATTGTATATGAGTTTGCACAGTTGGCATAATCTTTTAATTTATCCTAGAAAAAAAGTATATAAAATACTTGCTATGAATTTTTTCTTCAACTGAGACTGAATTTGGTAAGTGGTTAATTCTTATTTCAGAAAACAAATCTAGTTATTAGCACATATTCTCATCCCTGATTTTTATTTTACCTAATAATTTGGAGGTTATTTACCAAGGACTTGATGATTAGTACTCATGCAGGTGAATGACTTGACACAGACATACAGAGATGATGAACACCTGTCCTCAATAGCTCACCACATACTTGCTGAAATAGCCAAGGACCAAACTTTTTCAATATCAGAGCAATATCAGAAGGGACACAAGATTTATGGAGTGTACAGTGAGAAAAGAGAGAAGGAAGTGATTAATTCTACAGGTGCTGTCAGGGAAAGCTTGACATGGAAATGGTACCCAATTATAATTTTGAAGTATGGGTAGGAATTAACCAGACGAGGGACAGAGCTGTTTGAGGCACAAACTGGAACAAGTATCAAGATAGAAGAGGTGAGCTACATCCAGAGAATTAAGGGCAATCCTATGGGATCAATGTGTAGGCTAGAGAATATGGCCTAAGACAGCAACAATTCCTAGAGCACCTAGCCTTTTATTAGAATTTAATATTTTTAACACATTAACAACTCAAATGAAGAGTACAAATGTACAAGTAGTAAAGGTTAAAACCTATGCTCCATTATTCTACAAAGGGCCTGAGATGCTTAGTAAGGAATTCAGCTTGATCCTGTAGAATTTTGAGCAAGTAATAGCATGATTAGATTTAAAAATTTTAAATCACCATACTGGCTGAAAAGAAAAAAAAAAAGACCTACTTATATGCTGCCTACAAGAGACTCACTTTAGAGCTAAAGACACATATAGACATTGAAAATGAAAGGATGGAAAAAAGATATTCCATGTGAGGGGGAAGAAACATAAAACAGACCAGAGTAGCAATACATATATCAGACAATAGACTTTAAAACAAAGACTAACAAGAGATAATAAAAAAGGATATTACATAATGATAACTCCAACAAAACACAGAATAACTATAATATCTATGCACCCAATATTGGAGCCTTTAAATCATAAAACAAATATTAACAGATATTAAAGGGAGAAACTGACAGTAACACAATCAATTAGAGAGGAACACCCCACTTATATCAATGAATACATAGATCAGGCAGAAAATCAATAAGGAAACCATGCCTTCGAATGACACACTAAACAAGGTGGACTTAACGGATACATAAAGAATATTGCATCCAAAAATATCAGAATACACATTCTTTTCAAGTGTGTATAGAACATTCTCAGGACAGATCACATGTTAGGCCATAAAACAAATCACATAAATTTAAGATTAAAATCATATGATGTACCTTTTCTGGCCACAACAGTATGGAACTAGGAATCAATCACAAGAAAACAAAAACTCACAAACACATGGATGTTAAATAACATGTTATTGAACAACCAAGAGATCAGCAAAGAAACCGAAAGAGGAGATTAAAAAAATACATAGAGACAAGATAAAATTGTCCAAAATCTTTGCGATGTAGGCAAAAGCAGTTCCAAGAGGGAAATTTAGACCAATACTGGCTTAAATGAAAAAAATAAAATAATTCAAACAATCTATATCTAAAGAAACTAGAAAAAGAAAAAAGCCCAAGGTTAGCAGAAAGAAAACAAAAACCACAACACAAATAAATGAAATAGATGCACATACTCTCACATACCCACAACAGAAAAGATCAATGAAACCAAAAACTAGTTCTTTGGGGGGAAAAAAAAAAAAAAAGGTAAACCTTTAGCCAGATTCCTCAAGGAAAAAAAGAGAACCCAAATAAATCCAATGGGGGGGGGGGGAAGAAGGGGGAGAAAGAACTGGCAGCACAGAAATACAAAGAACTGTAAGTAAATAATCTACAAAAATTCTATGCCAACAAATTAGACAAACTGGAAGAAATGTATGCCTAGAAACATATAATCTTTCTAAACTGAGCCAGGAATACATAATAAATCTGAACAGACCAATTACTAGTAACAAAATTGACTCAATAACCAAAAAATTCCCAACAAACAGAAATCCAGGATCAGACAGCTTCACAGGTGAATTCTACCACACATTTAAAAGAACAGTTAGGGATGCCTGGATGGCTCAGTTGGTTAAGCGGCTGCCTTCGGCTCGGGTCATGATCCCAGCATCCTGGAATCGAGTCCCACATCGGGCTCCGTGCTCGGCGGGGAGCCTGCTTCTCTCTCTGTCTCTGCCTGCCACTCTGCCTGTGCTCACTCTCTCTCTCTGACAAATAAATAAAAATCTTAAAAAAAATGTTTAAAAGATCAGTTAACACCCATTCTTCTCAAACTACTACAAAAAAACTAGAAAAGAAAGAGAAGCTTCCAAATACATTGTACAAGGCTAGCATTACCCTGATACCAAAACTAGACAAAGACACTATGAAAAACAAAAACGACAGGCCAATATCCCTAATAAACATAGATGCAAAAATCCTCAACAAAATTTGAGCAAACCAAATTCAACAATACATTTGTAAAAAAAAAAAAAAATCATATACCATGATTAAGTAGGATTTGTTCCAGGAATGCAAAGGTAGTTCAACATTAGCAAATCAATCAATGTGATACACAGCATTAACAATGCAAAGGATAAAGTTTCTATCATCTCAATAGGTGAAGAGAAAGCATATGACAAAGTACAACATCCATTCATGACAAAATCCCTCAACAAAGTAGGTTTAGAGGGGAACATACCTCAAATGAATAAATACCATATATGAAAAACCCATGGCTAACATCATATTCATCATACTGATAAACTCTTGGACGTCATAACCACAGCAATCAAAATAATAAAAGGCATACAAATTGATAAAATTCATTCTTTGCACATGACAAGATGCTATATATAGAAAATTCTAAAGACCCCCCCAAAAAAGTTAGAATAATTGAATTCAACAAATTTGCAGGATAGAAAATACGAAGAAGTCTGTTGTGTTTCTATACCCTTATAAATAGCAGAAACAGAATTTTTTAAAATCCCATTTACAGTAGCAACACAAAGGATAAAGTAGAGGCTTTATTACCAGCCTGGCTGGTTCAGTTGGTAGAGCATATGACTTTTGATCTCGAGGTTGTGGGTTTGAGCCCCACATTGGGTACAGAGATTACTTAAAATCTTAAAAACAAAACAAAAACAAAAAACTAAGAATAAATATAACCAAATAGGTGGAACAACTCTGTAAAATACTGATGAAAGAAATTGAAGACATGATCATGAATTAGAAGAATATTGTTTAAATGTCCATACTACCAAAAGCAATTACAAAATAATGCAAGGCCTATCAAAATAGCAATAGCATTTTTCATAGACCTATAACATATAATATTAAAATTTGTATGGAATCACATAAGACCCCAAATAGGCAAAGCAATCTTGAAAAATAACAAGACAGAGGTATCACAATCCCACATTTCAAGATACACTACCAAGCTGTAGTAATCAAAAGAATACAGTACTAGCACGAAAACAGACACAGATCAGTGGAAAAGAATAGAGAGTTCAGAAATAAATCCGTGCTCTATGGTCAATTAATCTATGACAAAGGAAAAACATACAATGGGGGAGAAGACAGGTACTTCAATAAATGGTGCTGGGAAAATTGGACAACTACATACATACAAAAGAATGAAACTGGACCACTTTCTTACACCATATACAAAAATAAACTCAAAATGCATTTAAGACTTAAATGTAAGACCTGAAGCCATAAAATTCCAAGAAGAAACCATCGGTAGTAATTTCTTTGACACTGGCCTTAGAAACATTTCTCTAGATAGGTCTCCTCAGGCAGGGAGCAAAAGCAAAAATAAACTATTGAGATTAAACAAGCTTTTGCATAGCAAAGGAAACAATGAAACCAAAAGGCAGTCTCCTGATTGGGAGAAGATATTTACAGATAACATATTCAATACAGGTTTAACATTCAAAATACAGAAAGAACTTGTACAACTCAACACCAAAAACCCCACAGAGAATCTAAATAGACATTTTCTCAAAGAAGACATACAGATAGCTAACAGATACATGAAAAGATGCTTAACTTTATGAATCACCAGGGAAATGGAAATTTAAACTACAAGGAGATATTATCTCACACAAGTCAGAATGGCTAGTATCAAAAAGACAAGAAACAACCAGTGTTGGTGAGGGTGTGGAGAGAAAAGGACCCTTTGTGCACTGCTGGTGGAAATATGAACGTAAACAGTATGTAGCATCTTCAGAAAAATAACAAAACTACCATGTAATCCAGTAATTCCACTACTGGGTATTTATCCAAAAACAAAAATACTAATTCAAAAAGATACATGCACCCCAAGTTTAATGCAGCATTATTTACAATGGCTAAGATATGAAAGCAATCCAGGTGTCCATGGACAGATGAATAGATGAATAGATAATAGATCAATAGATGAATAGATAAAGAAGATGTGGTGCACACATAAACACACACATATAAAGGAATATTATTCAGCCATAAAAAAGAACAAGATCTTGTCATTTGTGACAACATGGGTGGAACCTAGAAGGTATTATGCTAAGTGAAGTAAATCAGACAAACATCATACGAGTTCACTTATATGTGGAATCTAACAAAATAAACATAAGGCAGAAACAGACCCATAAGTACAGAGAACTGATGGGTGCAAGAGGGGAGATATGGGTAGGGGGTTGGGCAAAATGGTGAAGGGGAGGGGGCATTCTTTTCTGGTGGTAGAATGAGTAAGTCATGGAGATGAAAGGTACAGCATAGGGAATATAGTTAATGATATTGTAATAGTGTTGTATGACAGATCGCAGCTACACTTGTGGTGGACACACTATAACATACAGGCTTATTGAATGTTGTTTTCCTGAAACTAATGTAACACTGTGTGTCAAATATACATCAATAAAAAAAGAAAGAAATACTTTCTATGGATAATGACAAAAATAAAAAATAAGACTGCAGCTTTAGGAAACCTGAGCTGAACTGCCTAAGATACCTGCAGTGAGAATGTTCTTGCTGATCCTATACTTCGAGGCTTTATCTATGCCACCATCATGCTCTGCCAACTGAGGCCTCTGGGGTGATAGGACCCTAGGATGAGACTAAAGCCTTTCTGCTTTTCTCTCCCTCTCTCTCTCTCTCACACACACACATATACACAAATGGTCAAAGGAGTCATATTTAAATGGTTAACACTGTAACTGGAGAAAAATAGTTTCAGCAAAAACATTTATTTTGATAGAAAAAGCAACGTGGAATCCTAGAATCTTAGTGTTAGAAGTATCCTTCAAAGCCATCTCTTCTAGGGGTGCCTGAGTGGCTCTGAGTCACCTTTGGCTCAGATCATGATCCCAGGATCCTGAGATCAAGCCCCATATCCTCCAGCTCCCTGATCAGCAGGGAACCTGTTTGTCCCTCTCCCTCTGCCCCTCCCCCCAACTCATGTGTTCTATCTCAAATGGATAATAAAATCTTAAAAAAAAAAAACTTCCGATTTCATCAAGATCAAAAGCTTTTGCACAGCAAAGGAAACAGTTAACAAAACCAAAAGACAGCTGACAGAATGGGAGAAGATATTTGCAAACGACATATCAGATAAAGGGCTAGTATCCAAAATCTATAAGGAACTTAGCAAACTCAACACCCAAAGAACAAACAATCCAATCAAGAAATGGGCAGAGGACATGAACAGACATTTCTGCAAAGAAGACATCCAGATGGCCAACAGACACATGAAAAAGTGCTCCACGTCACTCGGCATCAGGGAAATACAAATCAAAACCACAATGAAATATCACCTCACACCAGTCAGAATGGCTAAAATTAACAAGTCAGGAAATGACAGATGCTGGCGAGGATGCGGAGAAAGGGGAACCCTCCTCCACTGTTGGTGGGAATGCAAGCTGGTGCAACCACTCTGGAAAACAGCATGGAGGTTCCTCAAAATGTTGAAAATAGAACTACCCTATGACCCAGCAATTGCACTACTGGGTATTTACCCTAAAGATACAAACATAGTGATCCGAAGGGGCACGTGTACCCGAATGTTTATAGCAGCAATGTCTACAATAGCCAGACTATGGAAAGAACCTAGATGTCCATCAACAGATGAATGGATCAAGAAGATGTGGTATATATACACAATGGAATACTATGCAGCCATCAAAAGAAATGAAATCTTGCCATTTGCGACGACGTGGATGGAACTAGAGCGTATCATGCTTAGTGAAATAAGTCAATCGGAGAAAGACAACTATCATATGATCTCCCTGATATGAGGACATGGAGAAGCAACATGGGGGGGGAGGGGGATAGGAGAAGAATACATGAAACAAGATGGGATTGGGAGGGAGACAAACCATAAATGACTCTTAATCTCACAAAACAAACTGGGGGTTGCTGGGGGGAGGTGGGATTGGGAGAGGGGGAGCGGGCTATGGACATTGGGGAGGGGAGGCGAACCATAAGAGACTATGGACTCTGAAAAACAACCTGAGGGTTTTGAAGGGTCAGGGGTGGGAGGTTGGGGGAACAGGTGGTGGGTGATGGGGAGGGCACGTTTTGCATGGAGCACTGGGTGTTGTGCAAAAAGAATGAATACTGTTACGCTGAAAAAAAATAAATAAAAAAAAAAAATAAAAAAAAAAAACAAAAAACAAAAAAAAACTTCTAAACTCCCACAGAATGCTTTAATCTCCCCTAGAACATCCCTGACAACTTAGATACTCCAGTGATAGGAAGCTCACGTCTTCTGAGGCTCCCTAGACCAGGCTCTGCCACCAACAAAATCTTAACCACTTGTGACTCGGTCTCCAGGTCTGTGTAATAAAATGACACCTACACAACCTTCCACCCAACCTTCCTACAAAGATAAAAGGAGATAGTTTGGGAAAGATATAAATTACTCTAGGTGAGTAAATAGTTGTCCTGGAAAGTAGAAGAGCAAAGTTACTAGAGAAGAGTAAAAGGACTGTCAGGCAGTGACTGAGATTGGAGGCTGTATATTTACACTGAAACCCATCAGCCTGACTGTGCTCTTTGCCCATCTGCAGCTACTTGGATGCAGGTTTATGTCAATGGGTAGTTATACTTCACCAGGTTTAGGATTTTGTTGGTAAATACGGCAAATGAGGGAGGTCAGAAGAGTGAGTATTTGCAGAGGCATGATAACAACAATAAAAATGCTATTGATCATCTTTAACATAATTATATTTATGCTCGGATTTTAGAAGTAAAACCACAGTGGACGTATACTACCACTTAATTAGCTTACTAATGGTACTGATCACTACCACTTAATTAGCTTACTAATGGTACTGATCACCAATTTCCAATGTGTGTCAAGGGTGGAGGCGGGGTTGTCCCACATATCCTAGCAATTCTCCAACACCAGCTGTGTGTCCTACAATTCAACTCAGTTCCGACACTACTGGAGATGGCATCAGATCCCACAGGTTAAGTGCTCACTCTACCAGACTGCTCTCTACTTTACACCCCAATCCCAAGCCTAGGTTGTTACCTGTGCTTTTGGCCAGCTGGCTATAAATCAAAATTTCCACAATCCCCTCCTTGGGTTCAATTAATTTGCTAGAGCCATCCACAAAACTCAGGAAACGTGTTTACACATTAGCTTGCTGATTTTTTTACAAAGGATATTAAAGGTTACAGATGAATATAATGAAAAGATACAAAGGGCAAGATCCCAAACAAAGGAGCTTCTATCCTTTTGGAGTTGGGGGCCTGGCACAGTGGCACATGGAGTGTTCTAGTTCCCCAACCCAAAAGCTCTCTGATTCCCATCCTTTTGTGTTTTTATTGACACATCATTACACAGGCATGACTGATTAAATTTATGGGCCATTAGTGCTTAACCCCAATCTCTAAGCCCCTCTTCTCTTCTCGAGGCCCAGGAGTTCCAACCCTCTTGTCACAAGGTTGGCCTCCCTTTCAGAGCACAAATCCTTAGGTGAGGTCCAAAAATCAGCTGAACCACATAACAAAGACACCTTGAGTTTCTCCTCACTTAGATGCCACTCAGACACCCCTAAATATATATTTCTTATTATAAATCACAATATCATTCTTACTTTGGAAGATGTCAAGTGGATTTTTACATAGAGGTTGAGATATTTAGTTTTTATCTCCTTAAGTCAACTCCTTCATAACCAGTCTGTATGTAGGTATAATTAAAACTCTTGTTTTTCTTCCTAACACCATATCTTCACATATTTACTTAAGGCTTTTCATCATCAAACAGTAAGTTTCTAGCTCTTTTTTTAAATTTTTATTTATTTGACAGAGAGAAATCACAACCAGGCAGAGAGACAGGCAGAGAGAGAAGGAAGCAGGCTCCCTGCAGAGCAGAGAGCCCGATGTGGGCCCTGGGATCATGACCTGAGCCGAAGGCAGAGGCTTTAACCCACTGAGCCACCCAGGCGCCACAAGTTTCTAGCTCTTAACTTTTCCCCAACACTTTAACTTTAAATCTGGAATGAAGAGGCCCTAAGGGGAGAATCACAAAGATGATACAGGATTAGGGGATGGAGAAAGAAAAATTTATAACATGTTTGGAAAGACTTTATTCATGTCCACAGAAACCATATGGAAAATTCTGTAAGAAAAACAATACAAATAGATATTGGGAAATATGCCACAAAAATGTTTCTGAGTTAAGTATTCAGATTTTAAGAATATATTAATGATAAAGGCATATAAAAATATTGAGATCCAACTAAATCCAACTAAAAATTATCCATAGAAGTATCTTAAGTATTATTTTTGTATATGAAGTGGGAAACTTATTTTATCAAACAAAACAAAATGAATAGCATATTTTGCCACAGACCTATTCTTTGAAATAATGATATGCATAACTTCTTTCATGTTATCACAAAGTTTCTAACATTCCCTATTATATGATACCACTGTGAAAATGGATTATATAATATTAATTTTGGTTTGGAAGATTACTACCTATCAACCACCTCTGGTAATCCCTGGAATATAATCTGATTGTGGTCATATTTAATTAACAATATAATTTTACTTTTATTAGTAGTTTTATTTTATTTCAAAATCTGTTTGAAATAAAATAGCCCAGGGGCGCCTGGGTGGCTCAGTGGGTTAAAGCCTCTGCCTTCGGCTCAGGTCATGATCTCAGGGTCCTGGGATCGAGCCCCACATCGGGTTCTCTGCTCCGCAGGGAGCCTGCTTCCTTTCCTCTCTCTCTGCCTGCCTCTCTGCCTAGTTGTGATTTCTCTCTGTCAAATAAATAAAATATTAAAAAAAAAAAAAAGAAATAAAATAGCCCAGAAACTTTCACACATAGTCAAATGATTTTTGACAAGGGTGCCAAGATCATTCAGTGGAAAAAGGAAGTTTTTTTCAACAAACAGCACTGGAAAAACCAGATATCAATAAGAAAAAAAAAATGAAGATGGACCATTATCTTACACCATATACAAAATCTAACACAAAGTGAATCAAAAACTCAAATTTAAGAGCTAAAACTATACAACTCTTAGAGGAAAACATAAGGCAAATCTTCATGACATTAGATTGGGCAATGATTTCTTGGCTATGATCCCAAAAGCATAGGTAACAAAAGCACAAATAGATAAATGGGACTTCATCAATATTCAAAACCTTTGTGCACCAAAAGACATTATAAACAAAGTGAAAGGGTAACCACCCAAAATGGGAAAAAAATTCACGAAGCATATTTGTAGTAAGGGATTAATAGCAAGAACATACAAATAAACTACTAAGGCTCAAAAACAACAAAAACCAATTCAAAAATGGGCAAAGGACTTAAAAGTTTCTCCAGAGTATATCTAGAAATGGCTAATAAATATGTGAAAAATGCTCAACATCATTAGTCATTAGAAAAGTCAAGTCAAAACCACAATGAGATACTGCTTTATACCCGTTTGAATGGCTTTTATTTTAAAAAGGTGAGAGGGCCACAAACAAATGGAAAGATAGTCCATATTCATGGATAAGAGGAACAAATATTAGTAAAATATCCATCTACCCATTTGTTGGGAGGTTTTTGACTACTGCTTCAATTTCCTTACTGGTTATGGGTCTATTCAAGTTTCCTATTTCTTTCTGGTTCAGTTGTGGTAGTTTATACATCTCTAGGAATTCATCCATTTCTTCCAGATTGTCAAATTTGCTGGTGTATAGTTGCTCGTAATATGTTCTTATAATTGTTTGTATTTTTTTGGTGTTGGTTGTGATCTTTCTTCTTTCATTCATGATTTTATTAATTTGGGTCCTTTCTCTTTTTATTTTTGATAAGTCTGCCCAGGGGTTTATCAATCTCATTAATTCTTTCAGAAAACCAGCTCCTAGTTTTGTTGATTTGTTCTACTGGGTTTTTTGTTTGTTTGGTTGGTTTCTATTTCATTGATTTCTGCTCTGATCTTTATGATTTCTCTTCTCCTGCTGGGTTTAGGCTTTCTTTGCTGTTCTTTCACCAGCTCCTTTAGGTATAGGGTTAGGTTGTATATTTAAGACCTTTCTTGTTTCTTGAGAAAGGCTTATATTGCTATATACTTTCCTTGCAGGGCTGCCTTTGCTGCATCCCAAAGATTTTGAACAGTTATGTTTTCATTTTCATTTGTTTCAATCAATTTTTAAAATTCTTCTTTAATTTCTTGGTTGACCCATTTATTCTTTAGTAGGATGGTCTTTATGATGTCAAGTTAAAAGCTAGAGAAACAAGATGGGGTGACGTTAGGAGGTCCCTAATATTTATTGAATACCCACAATTTGCCAAATTATTTTTATTTTTCACGGACTTCTTTTATTTTAACTTAACTTTATTTTTTTTTAAGATTTTTTTTAATATTTTATTTATTTATTTGACAGAGAGAGAGATCACAAGTAGATAGAGAGGCAGGCAGAGAGAGAGGGAAGCAGGCTCCCTGCTGAGCAGAGAGCCCGATGTGGGACTCGATCCCAGGACCCTGAGATCATGACCTGAGCCGAAGGCAGCGGCCTAACCCACTGAGCCACCCAGGCGCCCCTTAACTTTATTTTTTAAATTAGTTTATTTATTTGAGAGAGAGAGTGTGTGGGGTGGGGTAGTGGGGGCAGAAAAGGGCAAAGGGAGAGTAATCTTCAAGCAGACTCCTCCCTGAGCATGGAGCCTGATGTGGGGCTTGATCTCAGGACTCTGAGATCATGACCTGAGCTTAAATTAAGTGTGTCAGTTGCTTAACCAACTGAGCCACTCAGGCATCCCTCTTCTTTTTTATATTTTAATTCAAAGTAATACAGGTACATGGTCAAAATGTAATTGTATGTAAAGTGTACAAATTTTGAATGTATTTTCTTCCAAAAATATTAGTGATGATAAACATAAAAAAAGAAATTAAAATTATTTTCCACATTAAAAAATTCCAATCTACAGATTTAATGCAATTCCTATCAAAATACTAACAGCTTTCTTAACAGAAAGAGAACAATTCTAAACAATCCTACAATTTGTATGAAATCACAAGAGACCCCAAATACCCAAAGCAGTCTTGAAAAGGAAAACAAAAACAACAAAGCTGGAGGTATCACAATTTTGGATTTCAAGTTATACTACAAAGCTGTAGTAATCAAAACAGTATGATACTGGCATTAAAAGAAACAGATAGATCAATGGCACAGAACAGAGTTCAAAAATAAACCCACACTTATATGGTTAATTAATCTTTGACAAGGAGAAAAGAATATGCAATGGGGAAAAAGACAGTCTTTTCAACAAATGGTATGGGAAAACTGAACCACTACATATAAAAACTGGACTATTTTATATATCATAAATGAAGATGAGTTCAAAATGGGTTAAGACCTAAATATGAGGGGCGCCTGGGTGGCTCAGTGGGTTAAGCCGCTGCCTTCGGCCCAGGTCACGATCTCAGGGTCCTGGGATCGAGTCCCACATCGGGCTCTCTGCTCAGCAGGGAGCCTGCTTTCCCCTCTCTCTCTGCCTGCCTCTCTGCCTACTTGTGATCTCTGTCAAAAAATAAATAAATAAATAAATAATAAAGACCTAAATATGAGACCTCAAGTAATAAAAATACTAGAAAGGGATACAAGCAGTAATTTCCTTTGACATCAGCTGTAACATTTTTCTAGCTACATCTCCTGAGGCAAAGGAAACAAAAGCAAAAATAAACTGCTGGGATTACATCAAAAAAAAAAAAAAAGAAAAGAAAAGAAAAGAAAAGAAGAAAGCAAGCTTCTGCAAAGCAAAGGAAACAACTAATTAAACTAAAAGACAACCTACTAAATGGGAGAAGAAATCTGAACATGACATATCTGATAAAGGGTTAGTATCCAAAATATATAAAGAACTGGAGCGCCTGGGTGCCTCAGCTGGTTGTGTCAGACTCTTGATTTTGGCCTGGGTCATGAGCTCAGGGTTCTGAGATTGAGGCCCATGTTGGGCTTTGCACTGGGTGTGGAATCTGGGATTCTTTCTCTCCCTCTGTGTCCCCCCAAAATGAGAGAAAGAGAGAGAGTGTATGTGTGTGTGTATGTGTGTGTGTGTGCATGTGTGTGTGCATATAACTTTTACAGCAGAACACACAAAAAAAAACCCCCAAATAATCCAATTTTAAAAGGGCAGACGATATGAACATTTCTCCTAAGAAGATTCACAGATGGCCAACAGACACACAAAAAGATGCTCAACATCACTCATTGCCAGGGAAACACAAATCAATACCATAGTGAGATATGACCTCACACCTGTCAGAATGGCTAAAATCAAAAACACAAGAAACAAGCTTTGGGGAGAATGTGGAGGAAAATGATCCTCTTACAGTGTTGGTGGCAAACACAGTGTAAGACAGACACAGTGTAAGGCAAACTGATGCAGTGGAAACAAGTTTGGAGTTTTTTCAAAAAAGTTAAAAATAGAATTACCCTATCTATGATCCAGTAATTGCACTACTGCATATTTGCCCAAAAAATACAAAACACTAATTCAAAGAGATACATCCACTACTGTTTATCGTAGCATAATTTGCAGTAGACAAACTACTTGAAGCAGCCCAAATATCCATCCATGGATGAATGGATAAAAAAGATGTGATTGAGATATATATATAGCAATATAGCAATATATCAATACACACACACACACACACACACACACACACACACACAATGGACTAGTATTCAGCCATGAAAAGTAATGAAATATTGCCATTTGCAACAACATGGATGGAACTAAAGAGGATAACACTCAGTGAAATACATTAGTTAGAGAAATACACATACCATGTTGTTTCACTCACATGTGGAATTTAAGAAACAAAACAAATGAAGGGGAAAAAAGAGATAAACCAAAAAAACCAGATCAGGGGCGCCTGGGTGGCTCAGTGGGTTAAAGCCTCTGCTTTCGGCTCAGGTCATGGTCCCAGGGTACTGGGATCGAGCCCAGCATCGGGCTCTCTGCTCTGTGGAGGGGCTGCTTCCTCCTCTCTCTCTCTCTCTGCCTGACTTTCTGCCTAGTTGTGATTTCTCTCTGTCAAATAAATAAAATATTAAAAAAAAAAACAACCCAGATCATTTACTATAGAGAAAACTGATGGTTACCAGAGGGGAGGTGGAAGGGTCGGGGAAAGAGATGAAGGGCATTAAGAGTACACTTATCTTGATGGACACTGAGTATTGTATAGAATTCTTGAAACACTATATTGTACACCTAAAATTAACATAATAGTATATATTAACTATACCAGAATTTTTAAAAAGAAAAAAAGGAAAAGAGGTGGGAAGGATAAGTGTTGACAAGGATGTTGAGAACGTGGAACATTTTTGCACGGCTGATAGGGATGTAAAATGATATAGCCACTGTGGAAGATAGTTTGGCTCTTCCTTGAAAAACTAAAGAGAGTTATCATATGATTCAGTCATTCCATGTAGCTGTCATCCCATAGTCATTCCATAGCTACCTTTCATGTAGCTATGTACTCAAAGGCAGAACTGAAAGCAGCAACTCAAACAAATACCTGCACACCAATGGTCACAGGAGCATTATTCACAATAGCCACAAGGTAAAAGATAATCAAAATGCCCATGAACAGACAAGTGGATAACTAAAATAAAAAAACCCAATCTTTACATTCTGTTGTAGGGAATACCTCAATTCAGTCTACCTCCTATGTATCTTCTGTAGCTTCATACACAACATTTATTTCTGACACTTCCAGCCAACAAATGTGTAGCTTTTTTCTCCCCTCTACAACCAACAAGGCTTTGACACCAGCTGAGTGTCCTATGATTTAACTCGATTCTGATACTATCTACCCAGAGAAACCACTGGGTCCCACAGCTTCAGGGTTTCATCCGACAGACTGTTTCTACCCACTTCCCCCTACACATATGCACATTTCAGAAGCCAGCTGCAAGTTCAGGTGATCAGCTGGGATTCTGACCAACCAGCTATAGACTGGAGGTTCTAATGACCCTGCGTTCAGTTAATTTGCCAAAGTGGCTCAGTGAACTCAAGGAAACACATCTACCAGATTATTGAAGGAGATGATAACAGGTAAACAGCCAGTTGAAGAGATGTGTTGGGTAAAGGCTCAGACATCCTGAATGAAAGAGATTTTGTCCCCATGGAGTTGGGATGCATAATCTTCCCAGTATAGATGTGTTCACAAACCTGGAAGTTCTCTGAACTCCATACTTCTGGGATTTTATGTCATAATGACAGAAAGATCAGAGGTTGCCAGGAATAAAGGGAAGGAAGTAAAAGAGAATTATTATTTAATTGGTACAGACTGAGATGATAAAAAATTCCAGAGATCAATAGTGGTGATGGTTGCATCACATAAGTATATGTGAATATACTTAATACCAAAGAATTGTACACTTGTTAAAAAATAAATTTTATTATATACATTTTATCACATTAAAAATTTAAAAAAAAATTGGTGCAGCCACTATGGAAAGAGAATGGAGATTCCTCAAAAAAATGGAAAACAGAACTATCATATAATCCAACAAATCCACTCGGGTATTTATCCAAAAGAAATAACAACACAAAGTCAAAAAGATATATGCACCCCCCCACATTCACGGCAGCATTATTTACAATAGCCAAGGCATGGAAACAACCTAACTCTCCAACCATGGGCAAATGGATAAAGAAAACGTCACACACACACACACACACACACCACAAAAGAATATTATTCAACCATAAAAAAGAATGAAATCTCATCATTTGTCACAACATGGATGGATCTCCATGGCATTATGCTAAGTGAAGTAAGGGAAAGACAAATACTACATGCTCTCACTTATATATGGAATCTAAAATACCAAAAACAAAAAACAAAACCCAGCTCATAGATACAGAGAACAGACTGGTGGTGCAAGAGGGAGAAGGGTGGAGAAGGAGGTGTGGAGGGAGAGAAATGGGTAAAGGAGCTCAAAAGTGAGAACTTCCAGTTATAAAAAATAAATAAGTCATGGGGATGTAATGTACAGCATGGTGCTTATAATTAACAATACTGTATTGCATATTTTAATGTTGCTGAGAGTAAATCTTCAAAGTTACCATAGTATTTGATTTGCTAGTATCTTGTTGAGAATTTCTGCATCCATGTTCATCAGGGAAAATTGGTCGGTAATTCTCCTTTTTTGTGGGATCTTTGTCTGGTTTTGGAATCAAGGTAATGCTGCCCTAATAGAAGGAGTTCAGAAATTTTACTTCCATTTCTATTTTTTGGAAGAGTTTGAGAATCATCCACCATGATCAAGTGGATTTATTCCTGGGCAACAGGGGTGGTTCAATGTTTGCAAATCAATCAATGTGATACACCGTATTAATAAAAGAAAGGATAAGAACCAGATCCTCTCAATAGATGCAGGAAAAGCACTTGACAAAATATAACATTGATTCTTGATAAAAACCTTCAACGAAGTAGAGATAGAAGGAACATACCTCAACATCATAAAGGCCATATTCAAAAGACCCACAGGTAATATCATCTTCAATGGGGAAAAACCGAGTTTTTTCTCTATGGTTAAGAATAAGGCGGGATGTCCACTCTCACCATTACCATTTAACATAGTACTGGAAGTCTTAGCCTCTGCCATCAGACAATAAAAACAAATAAAAGGCATCCAGATCGTCAAGGAAGAAGTCAAACTTTCACTATTCACAGATGACAGGATTCTCTATGTAGAAAACCCAAAAGATTCCACCCAAAAATTACTAGAATACAAAAATTCAGCAAAAATCACAGGATATAAATCAATGTACTGAAATCTGTTACATTTATATATACCAATAATGAAGGAGCATAAAGAAAAATCAAGGAATCGATTCCACTTACAATTGCACCAAAAACCCCAAGACACCTAGGAATAAACCTACCCAAAGAGGTAAAAGATCTGTCGTCTGAAAACTGTAGAACACTTATGAAAGAAACTGAAGAGGACACAAAGAAATGGAAAAGCATTCTGCTCATAGATTGGAAGAACCAATATTATTAAAATGTCCAAACTACCCAAAGCAATCTATACATTTAATGCAATCCCTTTCAAAATACCACAAGTATTTGGGGCACCTGGGTGGCTCAGTCAATTAAGTATCTGACTCTTGATTTTGGTTCATGTCATGATCTCAGAGTTGTGAGACTGAGCCCCACATCAGGCTCCATGCTCAGTGTGGAGTCTGCTTGAGATTCACTCCCTCCACCCCTCCCTCTGGCTCTCTCTCTCTCTCTTTAAAATAAATAAATAAAATCTTTTAAAAAATACCACCAGTATTTTTCACAGAGTTAGAACAAACAATCCTAAAATTTGTATGGGACCACAAAAGACCCCAAATAGCAACAGCAATTTTGAAAAAGAAAAGCAAAGCGAGAGGCATCACAATTCCAGGCTTCAAGCTGTATTACTAATCTGTAGTTATCAAGACAGCATAGTACTGGTACCAAAACAGACATTTAGATCAACGGAACAGAAGAGAAAACCCAGGAAAGGACCCACAACTATACCGTCAACTAATCTTTGACAAAACAGGAATGAATATCCAATGGATAAAAGATAGTCTCTTCAACAAATGTTGTTGGGAAAACCATTCTGCAACATACAGAAGACTAAGAGTAGAACACTTTCTTACATTATACATAAAAATAAATTCAAAATGGATGAAAGACCTAAATGTGAGAGAGGAAACTATGAAAATCCTAGAGAAGAACACAGGCAGCAATCTCCCTGACCTCAGCTGAAGCAACTTCCTACTAGACACATCGCCAAAGGGAAACAAAAGCCAAAAAATAAAATAAAATAAAATAAAATAACCAACAACAACAAAAAAACCCCCAAACTATTGGGATTTCATCAAGATAAAAAGCTTCTGCACAGCAAAGAAACTATCAACAAAACTAAAACACAATCTATGGAATAGGAGAAGATATTTGCAAATGAGATATCTGATAAAGGGTTAATATCCCAAATCTGTAAAGAACTTAGCATACTCAATACCCCCCCCCCAAATAAATTATCCAGTTAAGAAATAGGCAGAATACATGAACATCTAGATATTTTTCCAAAGAAGATGTAGAGATGGCTAACAGATACATGAAAAGATGCTCAACATCACTGATCACGGAAATACAAATCAAAACCACAATGAGATACCACCTCTCACAAGTCAGAATGGCTAAAATTAACAACACAGAAAACAACAGAAGTTGGCAAGAATGCAGAGATAAGGGAACCCTTTTGCACTGTTGGTGGCAATGCAAATTGGTGCGGCCACTCTGGAAAACAGTATAGAGGTTCCTCAAAAAGTTAAAAATAGAACTACCCTATGGCCTAGCAATTGCACTACTAGATATTTACCCAAAGGACACAAAATACTGACTTGAAGGGGCATATACATCCCAATGTTTATAGCAGCACTATCAACCATAGCTGAAATACAGAAAGAACCCAAAAGTCCATCAACTGATGAATGGATAAAGATGAGGTGAGGGGTGTGTGTGTATAGAAATATTACTCAGCCATCAAAAAGAATGAAGTATTGCCATTTGCAATGATGTGGATGGAGCTAGAGTTTATTATACTAATTGAAATTAGTCAGAAAAGACAAATACCATGTAATTTCATTTGCATGTGGAATATAAGAAACAAAACAGATGAACGTAGGGGAGGGGGAAAAAAGAGAGGGAAGCAAACCATAAGAGACTCTTAAATATAGAGAACAAACTAAGGGTTGCTGTAGGGAAGGGTGGCAGGGGATGGGCTACTGGGTGATAGGTATTAAGGAAGGTCACTTGTGTTAAGCACTGTGTGTAAGACATAAATGATGAATCACTAGCTTCTACATCTGAAACCAATTTTATCATATGTTAATTAACTAGAATTTAAATTAAAAAGTGAAATAAAGTAAATAAAAGTTCTAAGCAAATAAATTTTTAACTATGTAAGACAGATCTTAATTAGATTTACTATGGTAATCATTTCACAATATATACAAATATCAAATGCTTGATGTTATATGCCTGAAGCTAATATAATGTTATATGAAAATTATATTTCAATTTCATTTTTTTACAGGTTTATTTGATTGAGAGAGAGAGCACATACTCATGAGTGGGGGAGGGCAGAGGGAGAGAATTCCCAAGCAGACTTCCTGCGGAGCACAGAGCCCAGAGCCCAGTTGCAGGGCTTGATTTCATGACCCATGGGATCCCGACCTGAATGGAAACCAAGAGTCAGACAGTTAACTGTCTGAGCCACCCCAGTGCCCCTCAATTTTTTTTTTAAATCTAGTAGAACAGTACTATTCCAGTGGCTCTAAATTGTTTTCTGAATAAAAATATTTAAAGATCCATTCCTTTTCCTTTTTCTCTACATACTATTTTCTGCTCTTTGGTGCCTCCATGTACGTTTCAGTCTCAGCATTTGAATTGAAGCTGCTTGGAATATGTGGTCTGAGAAGTGGAGAGGAAGGACTGAAGATTACCTCAGATGCTAGAAGGTAATATGCAGACCAACCCAAGGTTCTGCCTTCAGTATTACCAAGGCATTGATCCTTCTTGTCCCTGAGTTTTCTGGGCTTGTGCCTGAAATACCTTTTTGTTGCCATCTACATAACTCTGTTGTCACTTCCTCAATTACTTTTTTTAAAAATGCCCTCCCAATCAACTAGTCATTCTTTTCTATGTGTGACCATAGCACTTAAATTGCCATTATTCAAATATTTATTACGTGGCTACTATGTGCCAGGCATTCCTTACGGCAGTTGGAATAAATAGGTCATTGAACAAAATGTACAAATATCCCTGTCCTCATGGAACTTAAATTAGAATCAGGGGAAATGGGCAATGAACAATAAACATAATACATCCACTGAATGTTAAAAGGAGGTAAGTGATTTAGAGAAAAGAAAAAGGATGCTAGGGTATCAGTGTAGGGGGTGAGAAAAGATGGGCATGGTGCAGTATGAAATAGAATAGTCCAAGTAAGCCCCCATTAAAAGGTGATATAAGAGCAAAGATAGGTTTTCTGTCCCCCCAGATGGTCTTAAAGTCAACTACCATGTAATTTATTTTTGGGCTTTCCTTAGTGATACAGTGCCAAACTCTTAGTAGGTTATAAAAAGAATTAAATGAAATCGGTCAGTATCTTTAAAAGAAACTGACTCTGTGTTTGTCCACATGTTCACACACTTGTGGCTGTACATACACAGAAATTCTTTACATTCTAAATTCATTGCCATTTTCTATTTCATTTATATATATATATATTTCATTATATATTCATTAAATATATATACACATTTTCATTTAAAAAAAGATTGAAAGTGACTACAAAGAAGACATACAAGGGCACTGGTGTGGCTCAGTCAGTTAAGGGTCTGCCTTCAGCTAGGTCATGATCCCAGGGTCCTGGGATTGAGCCCCAAATTGGGCTCATGCTCAGCTCAGTCTGATTCTCCCTCTGGCCCTCCCCCCTCTTGCTCATGCTCACTCTTTCTACCCCCCTCCCCTGAAATAAAATATTTTTTAAAAGGAGACATAAAATAAAAATATTTATTCTTTATTAAAGCTACTAATTAAGGGCACCTTGAATGGCTTAGTTGGTTAAGTACGTCTGATTCTTGTTGATTTTGGTTCAGGTCATGATCTTGGGGTCGTGAGATCAAGTCCCCTATTGGGTATCCTGCTTAAGATTCTCTCTCTCCCTCTCCCCACCCTCTGCTTGCACTCTTCCTCTCTCTCTCTCTATAGATAGAGTTACTAACTATGTTGTAGAAAATCAGAAAAACTGAAAGAAGAATAGAAACCTGTAACTGAAGGCCAGCATAATGCCTTACACTTCAGTGCTTGCCTGAGGCATCTTTAAACTAGACTGAAAAGATATATGGTTATTTGATTCTTATTATCAGAAAAGAGGAAGGCTTTTAGGGAGAAGAAAAAGTTTTCATAACTCTGAGTTGTAGAAGGAATTTCCACAAAACTTCATTGTAAGAAACAATTGGATAAAGCAGCAAATGGTATTCTCCACTATTACAACAGGTGAATTTCACAAAGCTGTTTTAAGTGAACTTTGATAAAAAGGAACATTACTGTATTTAAGAATAACTCAGTGTTAAAAAAAAATAAAATAAAATAAAATAAAAAAAAAAAAAAAAAAAAAAAGAATAACACAGTGTAAAAAATTCCACAAAAATTGCCAGACTAAATAGTAGCCTTCTAGTGTATAACTTGATCCTTGGATAGAATTGAGAATGTAAGAGTGAAAAGTCCCTCAGACAATGTTCCTCAAATACCATTTCTCTCAGCTAGGCTCTTGGCTAGCAGGAAGAGGTTATAATCTGACAAGTTACTAATGACAGGATTTGGAATGCTGCTAGTTTATACTTCTAACTGATGATAGAACCATATGCTTTGGAAATGGCAGAATTGACATCAAATCATGAAACCTAAGATAACCTGTGTTATGACTGTCTCCTCTATTTCCTTTCGAGCAAAATGAAAATTCTCCTCAGTAAGATTTTAACTGAACCTATTTTATCTCCTAGAATCACTTTTTACTGGAATTCCACAGCTCCATGTTGTAAAGTACAGCTGAAATAATTTTGGCTGGAACACTTTCAAAGCAGCTGTTGACATTGTCCACAACAGCCAAAGGGCAGCTTCAGTCATGCATCCCTGAAGCATCTGCTTAGAGCTGTATGACTTCCTGGTGTATAATTTAACTATAAAATGTCTTTCTAGAGAACTAAAGTTCAGTTTGCTGTGTGGCAATACTAGAAACCAATTACCTATTGTGCAAAATTCACTGATTTTATTTTTCAGTTAATAAATTTCCTGAATAACCTTTATATGCTAGTTATTGTTCAAAATGTTTGTGTTCATGTTGAACCATGTTTCTCTACTAATAATTTAAAAATGGAATAATTTATTTAAAAAAAAAATCAGGGAGACTTTCATGTTAGATGGCAGAGTAGAATGATCCTAAGCTCACCTTGTCTCATAGATACAACACCCACATCTGGGTAAATAACCCAGAAAATGACCCAAAAATTGGCAGAACAGACTCTCCATAGTTAAATGTAAACAAGAGGCCACAGCCAAGAGGGTAAGAAAGGCAGAGATGCAGTCAGACCCATGGGACTCTGTGGGAGAGAGGGACCAGTGGGTGCTGGGAAGGGAGAGGAGCAGATCCGTGCACCCAGTATCTGAGGCTTGGAGAAATGAATCCCATAACATCTGGCTCTGAAAACCAGAAGGGCCTAATAATCAGTGGGGCTTAACATCTGGAAATTTAAAAATCAGCAGGCTCAGCTCTAAGAGAGCCAGAATGGCAGATTCCCCACCTTTAAAGAGATAGCACAGCTGAGATAGAGCATAGAAGTAGCATCTTATGGCCGCCTGGGTGGCTCAGTGGGTTAAAGCCACTGCTTTTGGCTCAGGTCATGATCCCAGGGCCCTGGGAGCCCCGCATCGGGCTTTCTGCTCAGCGGGGAGCCTGCTTCCCCTCCTCTCTCTCTGCCTGCCTCTCTGCCTACTTGTGATCTCTGTCTGTCAAATAAATAAATAAAATCTTAAAAAAAAAAAAAAAGAAGTAGCATCTTATAAAGCAGAGAAGCAGCAGTTTAAAAAATACCTGTGGTATATGGAAGGAGATTTATTTACTAATCTCAGAGCCTCAGCTGGACATGTAGGGATCATTGAGACATCTCTTCAAGAACACAAAAGCAGGCAGTGCCATTTCCCTCTCCCACCTCCCAACCTAGAAACATGGAAACCTGCAGGAACCAGTGCAGTACAACACCCCCTCTTAACTGGTTAACAGCATACACTACTCTGTGGCTTCTGCAGGTCCGCCCCCTCCAACCTGGCTGGCCTCCACAGTCTTCCCAGGCAGCTATGGGTCCCCTGCCACAGAAGACCAGAATGGAGCTTGTTAGCACTGTGCCCCCAACCCATATTCTCCTACATACCTGCCCCCTCCAATAAACCCTTCACTGGAGCACATCCAAAGTGGGACCACAAGCTTGACAGTGTGCAAGGAGCCCTGACAGGGGCCAGCACCACTCCAAAGTGACTCCTGCATGGAGAATGGGAAAGATAATCACACACACCAGCCTGACTATGGCTCCAACACTGAGTTGGGGACTAACTATCTAGGCTGACTATTGGCCCCACCCACCAATGGAAGCTTTTCAGGGGACAACACAGGGAAAACACCCTGTAGTACACTGCTACTACATCTCTGGAATACACTTGGTCTGACTAATACTAGCCCAGTACCAACAGGGATCAAACCCTGCCCACAACAGGCAAAGAGATCCACTGCAGATGACTGAACTGAAGGCAAATATGGCAAAGCCACAACAGTAGGACACAAGCAACACACACAGGAGACAATCCTAGAGCACCAGGTTCTGGTAAACAGGGGACATTGCACTGTACTGCAATGACCTTTTCTTCATAAGGTCATTACCCTCAAGAGCAAGAGACATAACTGACTTACTTAACACAGAGAAACAAACATGGAGAGATAGACAAAATGAGGAGGCAAAGGAGTACATCCCAAGTGAAAGAACAGGTCAAAAATCACAGCAGAGAGCTAAGTGAAACAGAAATAAGTAATACGTCTGGTAGAGAATTTAAAGTAATGCTCATAAAGATAGCACTGAACTTGAGAAAAGAGTGAGGAGCTCAGTGAGACCCTCAACGAAGATATAGAAAACATAAAAAAGAACCCATCAGAGATGAAGAACTCAATAATGGAAACTAAAAACAGACTCTATGGAATAGACTAGAGGAAACAGAACAGATCAGTGACTTGGAGGACAAAGTAACAGAAGAAATCAAGCTGAACAAGAGAGAGAGAAAAAAAAATGATAATAGACTTAGGGAACTCAGTGACAGCATCAAGTGTAATAACATTCCCATTATAGAAATTAGAGAAGGAGAAGAGAGAGGAAAGGGGTCAGAAGGAATAAAAGCTGAAAACGGTCCTGAGCCTGGGAATGAAACAGATATCCAGGCCCAGGAAACACAGAGGGCCCCTAAAAGTCAACCCAAGACACATAGTCATTAAAATGGCAAAAAATGGTGAATGAAGAGAGAATTTTAAAAGCAGCAAGAGAAAAGTAAACAGTTCTGTACAAGGAAAACCCTATAAGGCTATCAGCAGATGTTTCATCAGAAATTTTGCAAGCCAAAAGAGTGGCATGACATATTCAGAATGCAGAAAGGAAAAAATCTACAACCAAGAATACTCTATCCAGCAAAGCTATCACTCAAATAGGAGAGATAAGAGTTCCTCAGACAAATAAAAGTTAAAGGAATTAATCACTAAACCAGCCCTACAAGAATAGTTAAGTGGACTCTCTGGAAAGAAAGACCATCGATAGGACTAAGAAAAATAGGAAGGACAAAAGCAGTAAAATTAGATATATCTATAAAAATCAGTCAAGGGATTTACCAAATAAAAGGATATAAAATATGACACCATATACCTAAAACATAGAGGGGTGGGGAGGAGCAAAGAATGGGTTTAAACTTAAATGAACTAAACTTAGTATAGAATGCCTTTGCATAAGATGCTACATATGAACCTAATGGTAACCACAAATCAAAAAACCAGTGACATGCAAAAAACAAAGAGAAAGGAATCCAAGTACACCACTAAAGAAAGCCAACAAACCATGAGAACACAGAGAAAGAGAAGAAAGTTATAGGGAGGAACTACAAAAACAACCAGAATACAAGTAACAAAATGGCAATAAGTACATAACTGTGAATAATTACTTTGAATGTAAATGGATTAAAAGCTCTGATCAAAAGACATAGTGTGACAGATGGGATAAAAACCAAGACCCACCTATATGTGGCCTGTAAAGGACTCATTTCATACCTAAAGATATATGCAGATTGAAAGTCAGGGATGAAAACAATTTATCATGCAAATGGAAGTGGAAATAAAGCTAGAGTAGCAATACTTATATCAGACAAATAGACTTTAAATGAAGACCAACAGAGACAAAGAAGGACACTGTATAATCATAAAGTGAACAATCCAACAAAAAGATATAACAATTGTAAATATTTATGCACTCAACATGGGAGTACCCTAATACATAAAGCAGCTTATAAAAATATATAGTAAGTAGTTAACAGTAATACAATAATAGTAGGAGACTTTAATACCAATGGATAGTTCATTCAAACAGAAAAACAACAAGGAAACAGTGGCTTTGAATGACACATTGGGCCAAACGGATCTAAAAGATATATTCAGAACATTCCATCCAGAAAGAGTGGACTACAGATTCTTTCCAAGAGCACACAGAACATCCTCCAGAAGAGATCACATGTTAGTCCACAGAATAAGTCTTAACAAATTCAAGAAGACTGAAGTCATACCATACAAGTTTTCCGGCCATGAAATCAACTACAAAAAAAAGTCTGGAAAGTACACAAATACATAGAGGTTAAATGACATAGTACTTACAATGAATGGGCCAACCAAGAAATCAAAAAGGAAATAAAAAAATACACGCAGACAAACGAAAACACAACAGTCCAATCTTGAATGCCGCAAAAGCTGTTCTAAGAGGGAAGTTTATAGTAATACAGGCCTACCACAAGAAGAAAAATCTCAAATGAACAACCTAAACTTACGTGTAAAGGAGTTAGAAAAATAAACAAATTCCAAAAACAGTAGAAGGAAATTAAAAATTAGAACAGAAATAAACAAAGTAGAAAGTTAAAAAAAACAAAAAACAAAAAATAGACCAGATAAATGAAATCAAGAGCTGGTTCTTTGAAAGATTAATAAAACTGAAATCTACTGCATTTCTGTACAGTAATAATGAAGTCACAGAAATAGAATTTAAGAAAACAATCCCATTTACAATTACACCAAAAATAATAAAATACCAAGGAATAAACTTAACCAAGTTATTATACTCCAAAAACTTATACTCCAAAAACTATAAAACACTGATGAAAGAAACTGAAGACAACACAAACAAATGGAAAGATATTCCAGGCTTATGGATTAGAACAAATATTGCAGAGATGTCCATACTACCCAAAGCAATCTACAGATTTAACACAATTCTTTTTTTTTTAATTTAATGCAATTCTTGCCAAAATACCAACAGCGTTCTTCACAGAACTAGAATAAATAATCCTAAAATGTGTATGGAATTACAAAATTTCTTAAATAGCCAAAGCAATCTTGAAAGAAAAGTAAAGCTGGAGGTATCACAATTCCAAATTTGCAGTTACACTACAAAGCTTACTAATCAAAACAGTACAAATCTGGCACAAAAATAGAGACATAGATCAATGGCACAAAACAGAGAGCCCAGAAATAACTCCACAGTTATATGGTCAATTAATTTTCAACAAAGCACAAAAGAATCTGCAATGGGAAAAAGTCTCTTCAACAAATGGTCCTGGGAATACTGGACAGCAATATGTAAAACAATGGAAGTCGATCACTTTCTTGCTCCATATACAAAAATAGACTCAAAATGAATTAAAGATCCAAGTGTGAGACCTGAAGCCATCAAAATCCTAGAAAAGAGCAGAAGCAGTAATTTCTTGGACATTGGCCATAGCAACATGTTTCTAGATATTCCCTCTGGAGGCAAGAGGAACAAAAGCAAAAATAAACTATTGATACCACATCAAAATAAAATCTATACAGCAAAGGAAACAATCAACAAAAGTTAAAGATAACCTACTAAACAGGAGAAGATATTTTCAAATTACATATTTGATATGCATCCAAAATATATTAAAAACTTACACAACTCAACACCAAAAAAAAGAAATAATCTGATTAAAATGGTCAGAAGACATAAACAGACATTTCTCCAAAGATATACAGATGGCCAACAGATACATTAAAATATGCTCAACATCACTCATCATCAGGGAAATGCAAACCAAAACCATCATGAGACAACACCCATCAGAATGGCTAAAAATAAAAAACAAACAAACAAAAAACACAAGAAACAACAAATGTTGGTGAGGATGTAGAGAAAAAGGAATCCTTGTGCACTGCTCATAGAAAAACAAACTGGTGTGGCCATTATGGAAAACAGTGTGGAGATTCCTCAAAAAAATTAAGAGTAGAATTATTACATGACCCAGTAATTCCACTACTGGGTATTTACCCAAAGAATGAAAACACTAATTCACAAAAATATATGCACTCCTTAGTTTATTGCAGGATTATTTACAGTAGCCAAATTATGGAACCAGCCCAAGTGTCATCAATAGATGAAGGGATAAAAAAGAGGTGGTACATAATATATCACCTGGAATATTATTCAGCCATGAAAAAGAATGAATTTTTGCCATTTGCAACAACATGGATAGATCTAGAAGATATGACGTTAAGTGAAACAAGTCAATCAGAGAAAGACAAATACCATATGACCTCACTTTTAAGTGGAATTTAAGAAACAAAACAATGAGCATAAGGGAAAAAAGAGGAAGACAAACCAAGAAACAGACCCTTAACTGTAGTAAACAAACTGATGGCTACCAGAAGGGAGGTGGCTTGGGGGTGGGTTAAATAGATGATGGGCATTATGGAGTGCACTTGCTAAGATGAACACCAGGGGATATTAACTACACTGCAGCAATCACTATATTGTACACCTGAAACTAATATAGCACTGTATGTTAACTAACAGGAATTAAAAACTTCCCCCAAAAAGTGTGTGTGGGGGTGTCCTGTCCTTTTCTGAGGAGGTAGCTTGAATCTATTAGATAGGATAGTTTGAATTGATGGAGCAGAAAATATTGAAAATAAGTCTTATGAACCAGTCTCACAATAAAAACTATAAAAAACGAAAAGTTGAAGGTGAAGTAAGTTGTTAAAAATATTAAAGTCAGATAAAGATGGTAATATTTCTATCATTTACTGCCCACATACAATGTGTCAAGGACTGTTTTAGGATTAGGGATATACCAGTGGGGGTAGGGGGCATCCCTGTTCTGTGTGCTCCATGGAGCTTATATTGCTGTGGGAGTGTGTGCATATGTATAAAAATTTATACACATTTACAGACATAAAAGATAAAAATAAGTAAAAAGCATGGATGTGTATTGTCAGATGATAAGTAATAAGTACAATGGAGCAAAATAAAGAAGGGTAGAAAGGAGTAAAAGGCAGAGACTGGGGCTCTGGAGCAGGCCATGATGGGAGTGAACCAGGTAGCTAATTGGCAGATGAGCATTCCAGGCAGGAGTAACACAAAATGCAAAGTGCTAAGGCAGAAGAGAACCAATATCTGATGGACAGCACTGTTGCTGTATTGGAGTAAGCAGAAGAAGAGAGTAGTAGGATATACAATAAACTGACAAAAATTTTATAAAAAGCTTAAAAAGATATTTAAAGACTAAAGCAGGAGAGAGTCAAGATGGTGGAGGAGTAGCAGACTAAGATGACATCAGGTCGCCTACAAACCCAACAGGAGATCGAAGAGAAGAGCAGCAATTCTAGGAACAGAAAATTGACCACTTTCTGAAAGGTAGGACATGCGGAGAAGTGAATCCGAAGCAATGGGAAGATAGACCACAGGGGAAGGCTGGCTCTCAGCAAGCAGCGGAACAACAGAGCACAAAATGTGAACTTTTAGAAGTCTGCTCCACTGAGGGACATCGCTCCAGAGGCTAAGCAGGGGTGGAGCCCTCGCGGGGACAGTGTGGTCTCAGGTCACAGGGTCACAGCAGGATCGGGGGTGTCTGAATGTAGCAGAGCTCACAGTATCAGAGTGGGAAAGCAAGCTATAGAGATGGAGCCAAGGAGGGAGCTCTCAGCTCAGGGTTATCTTAAACTGGTCTGTGGCACAGGTGGGCCACTGCTCTTTGAGCAGGGACCCCACAAGTGACCGATCTCCCCCTCCTTCCTCCACCGGAAGAGCAGCACGGCAGGAATCTGCTGCATTTGGAGACTCCAAACAGGGCATGTGCCAGAGACAGAAATGCTTGGTCACAGGCCAGGTGAGCTTGGAAGGTGGCCAGAGACCAGGGAGATGGGAGTGACTGAGCGCTTTTCTCTGAGGGCCACTGAGTAGGACCCCAAGCTCACAGCTCCTTGGCTCCAGGCCAGAGATTGGGAGGCCGCCATTTTCATTCCCATCCTCCAGAGCTCTGCAGAAAGCGTTCAGGGAACAAGAGCTCCCGAGAGCGAACCCGAGCAGATTACATAGCCTGGCCCCTGGCTAGGGTGGCACAATTCCGCCTTGGGCAAAGACATTTGAGAATCACTACAACAGGCCCCTCCTTCAGAAGATCAGCAAGAACATCCAGCCAAGACCAAGCTCATTGATCAAGGAGAACAGCGGAACTCCAGAGGAGGGGAAAGCAAAGCATGGAATTCATGGCTTTCTCCCCATGATTCTTTAGTCTTTCAAAGTTAATTAAATTTGTTTTATTTTTTTCTCATTCTAATATTTTAACTCTTCCTCCTTCCTCTTTTAACATTTTTTAACTAGTTTAACTTAACAATACCTTTCTTTAAAAAATATTTATAAAACTTCCTTATTATAGTCACATTTTATCCATTGTATCGAGCTTTATTTTTTGTATCCATATAGGGTTTTTTCTTCTAAAAATTTTTGTTTTTTTTTATTTTTATCTTCTAAAAATTTTTGGTATATAATTTCTTCTAACAGATCAAAATATACCTTAAATCTAGCACAGGGCATTGTTCCAGGCTCCAGGATGAGCAAATTCCCTCCACTTTCTATTTCTGACCAATTTATCAATTCATTTTTTAGAATTTTTAAAAAAAATTTTTTCATCTTTACATTCATATTCCATCCCTTCATCATGCTTACCCTTATTTTTGTATATATATAAGTTTTTCTTTCTTTAAAATTTTGGAAGGTAGTTTCTTCTAAGAGACCAAGATACACCCAAAATCAAGTGGGTGGCTCTGTTATATTCACCAGTCTAATGTATACATACATACATATATATATATATATATATATATATATATATATATACACACATACATATATTAATTAATTTATTTATTTATTTTTAAATTTTTATTTACTTGACAGAGAGAGATCACAAGTAGGCAGGGCAGGCGGGGGGGGGGGGGGGGAAGCAGGCTTCCCGCTGAGCAGAGAGCCCGATGTGGGGCTTGATACCAGGACCCTGAGATCATGACCTGAGCTGAAGTTAGAGGCTTAACCCACTGAGCCACCCAGGCACCCCATATTTTTTAATTTAAAAAAAATTTTTTTTCTTTTAAAGTTTCTTTTTACCCCTTTTCTCTTCCCCCAATTTGGGGATTTGGGGTCTCTTCTGATCTGGTTAGCGTACATTTTTTCTGGGGTCTTTGCCACCCTTTAGTATCTTATTCTCTCATTCATATATTCTTATCTGGATAAAATGGCAAGGTGGAAAAACTCACCACAAAAATAAGAACAAGAGGCAGTACCAAAGGCTAGGGACCTAATCAATACGGACATTGGTAATATGTCAGATCTGGAGGTCAGAAAGACGATTCTCAAGTTGCTAGCTGGGCTCGAAAAAGGCATGAAAAGTACTAGAGAAGCCCTGTCTGGAGAAATAAAAGCCCTTTCTGTAGAAATAAAATAATTAAAATCTAACCAAGCTGAAATCAAAAAAGCTATTAAGGAGGTTCAATAAAAAATGGAGGCTCTTACTGCTAGGATAAATGAGGCAGAAGAGAGAATTAGTAATATAGAAGACCAAATGATGGAGAATAAAGAAGGTGAGCAAAAGAGAGACAAACAACTACTGGACCATGAGGGGACAATTCAAGAGATAAGTGATACCATATGACAAAACAACATTAGAATAATTGGGATTCCAGAAGAAGAGGAGAGAGGGGGCAAAAGGTATATTGGAACGAATTATAGTAGAGAGTTTCCCTAATAAGGCAAAGGGAATAAGCATCAAATTCCAGGAGGCACAGAGAACCCCCACAAAATCAATAAAAATAGGTTCACACCCCATCATCTAATAGTAAAATTTACAAGTCTAAGTGACAAAGACAAAATCCTGAAAGCAGCTTGGGACAAGAAGTCTGTAACTACAATGGTAAAAATACTAGATTGGCAGCAGACTTATCCACAGAGACCTGGCAGGCCAGAAAGAACTGGCATTATATATTCAGAGCACTAAATGAGACAAATATGCAGCCAAGAATACTATATCCAGCTAGAGTATCACTGAAGTTAGAAGGACAGATAAAAAGCTTCCAGGGGGAAAAAAAAAAAACCCAAAAAGAATTTATAAACACCAAACCAGCCCTCCAGGAAATACTGACAGGGGTCCTCTAAGCAAAGAGAGAGCTTAAAAGTATTAGACCAGAAAGAAACAGAGACAATACACAGAAGCAGTCAACTTACAGGCAATACAATGGAACTAAATTCATAGCTTTCAATAGTTACCCTGAATGTAAATGGGCTAAATGCCCCAATCAAAAGACACAGGGTATCAGAATGGATAAAAAACCAAAACCCATCAATATGCTGTCTATAAGAAACTCATTTTAGACCCAAAGACACCTACAGATTTAAAGTGAGGGGGTGGAAAACCATTTATCATGCTAATGGACATCAAAAGAAACTTTTGGCAATCCTTATATCAGATAAATTCGATTTTAAGTGAAAAACTGTAAGAGATGAGGAAGGACATTATATCATACTCAAAGGATCCGTCCAACAAGATGATCTAATAATTTAAAATATCTATGCCCTTAACATGGGAGCAGCCAACTATACAAACCAATTAATAACAAAATCAAAGAAACACATTGACAATAATACAATAATAGTAGAGGACATTAACACCCTCCTCAGTGAAATGGACAGATCATCCAAGCAAAAAGATCAACAAGGAAATAAAGGCCTTAAACTGGACGAGATGGACCTCACAGATATATTTAGAACATTCCATCCCAAAGCAACAGAATACACATTCTTCTTTAGTGAACGTGGAACATTCTCCAGAATAGATCACATCCTGGGTCACAAATCAGGTCTCAACTGGTACCAAAAGATGGGGATCATTCCCAGCATATTTTCAGACCACAATGCTCTGAAACTAGAACTCAATTACAGAGGAAAGTTGGGAAGAACTCAAATACATGGAGGCTAAAGAGCATTCTACTAAAGAATAAATGGGTCAACCAGGAAATTAAAGAAGAATTGAAAAAAATTCATGGAAACAAATGATAATGAAAACACAACTGTTCAAAATCTGTGGGACACAGCAAAGGCAGTCCTGAGAGGAATGTATATAGCGATACAAGTCTTTCTTGAGAAACAAGAAAGGTCTCAAGTACACAACCTAACTCTACACCTAAAAGGAGCTAAAGAAAGAACAGCAAAGAAAGCCTAAACCCAGTAGGAGAAGAGAAATTATCATAATAAAGATCAGAGCAGAAATCAATGAAACGGAAACTAAAAAAACAGCAGAACAAATCAACAAAACTAGGAGGTGGTTCTTGGAAAGAATTAATAAGATTGATAAACCCCTGGTCAGACTTATCAAAAAGAAAAGAGAAAGGATCCAAATTAATAAAATCATGAATGAAAGAGGAGAGATCACAACTAACACCAAAGAAATACAATTACAAGAACATATAATGAGCAAGTATACACCAGGAAATTTGACAATCTGGAAGAAATGGATGCATTCCTAGAGATGTATAAACTACCAAAATTGAACCAGGAAGAAATAGAAACCCTGAACAGACCCATAACCAGTAAGGAAACTTAAGCAGTAATCAAAAATCTCCCAACAAACAAGAGCCCAGGGTCAGACCGTTTCCCGGGGGAATGCTACCAAACATTTAAAGAACAATTAATACCTATTCTCCTGAAACTGTCTCCAAAAATAGAAATGGAAGGAAAACTTCCAAACTCATTCTATGAGACCAGCATTACCTTGATCCTAAAACGAGACAAAGACCCCACCAAAAAGAGAATTACAGACCAATATTCTTGATGAACACAGATGCAAAAATTCTCACCAAAATACTAGCCGACAGGATTCAACAGTACATTAAAAGGATTATTCACCATGACCAAGTGGGATTTATTCCAGGGCTGTAAGGTTGGTTCACCATCCACAAATTAATCAATGTGATACAATATATTAATAAAAGAAAGAACAAGAACCATATGATACTCTCAATAGATGCTGAAAAAGCATTTGACAAAGTACAGCATCCCTTCCTGATCAAAACTCTTCAAAGTGTAGGAATAGAGGGCACATACCTCAATATTATCAAAGCCATCTGTGAAAAACCCACAGCGAATATCATTCTCAATGGAGCAAAACTGAGAGCTTTTATGCTAAGATCAGGAAAATGGCAGGGGTGTCCATTATCATAACTGCTATTCAACATAGTACTAGAAGTCCTAGCCTCAGCAATCAGACAACAAAAAGAAAAAGGCATCCAATCGGCAAAGAAGAAGTCAAACTATCACTCTGCACAGATGATATGATACTTTATGTGGTAAACCCACAAGACTCCACTCCAAATCTGCTAGAACTCATACAGGAATTCATTGAAGGGTCAGTATATAAAATCAATGCACAGAAATCAGTTGCATTTCTCTACACCAACAACAAGACAGAAGAAAGAGAAATTAAGGAGTCAATCCATTTACAATTGCACCCAAAACCATAAGATACCTAGAAATAAACCTAACCAAAGAGGCAAAGAATTTGTACTCAGAAAACTATAAAGTACTCATGAAAGAAATTGAGGAAGATACAAAGAAGTGGAAAAATGTTCCATGTTCACGGATTGGAAGAACAAATATTGTGAAAATGTCTATGCTACCTAAAGCAATCTACATGTTTAATGCAATCCTATCAAAATGCCATCAAGTTTTTTCAAATAAATGGAACAAATAATCCTACAATTTATATGGAACCAGAAAAGACCTGGAATAGCCAGAGGAATGTTGAAAAAGAAAGCCAAAATTGGTGGCATCACAATTCCAGACTTCAAGCTCTATTATAAAGCTGTCATCATCAAGTCAGTATGGTACTGGCACAAAAACAGACACATAGATCAATGGAACAGAATAGAGAGCCCAGAAATAGACACTCAACTCTACGGTCAACTAATCTTTGACAAAGCAGGAAACAATGTCCTATGGAAAAAAGAAGTCTCTTCAACAAATGGTGTTGGGAAAATTGGACAACTACATGCAGAAAAATGAAACTGGACCATTTCCTTACACCACACACAAAAATGGACTCAAAATGGATGAAAGACTTCAATGTGAGACAGGATCCATCAAAATCCTTGAGGAGAACACAGGCAGCAACCTCTTCGACCTCACCTGAAGCAACCCCTTCTTAGAAACATCGCCAAAGGCAAAGGAAGCAATGGCAAAAATGAACTATTTTTGGGACTTCATCAAGATAAAAAACTTTTGCACAGAAAAGGAAATAGTCAATAAAACCAAAAGACAACTGACAGAATGGTAGCAGGTATTTGCAAATGACATATCGGATAAAGGGCTAGTACCCAAAATTTATAAAGAACTTATCAAACTCAACATCCAAAGAACAAATAATCCAATCAAGAAATGGGCAGAGGACCTGAACAGACATTTCTGCCAAGAAGTCATCCACATGGCCAACAGACACATGAAAACGTGCTCCACATCAGGCATCAGGAAAATACAAATCAAAACCACAATGAGATACCATCTCACACCAGTTAGAATGGCTAAAATTAAAAAGTCAGGAAATGACAGATGCTGGCAAGGATACAGAGAAAGGGGAACCCTCCTACACTGTTGTGGGAATGCAAGCTGGTCCAGCCACTCTGGAAAACGGTATGGAGGTTCCTCAAATAGTTGAAAATAGAGCTACCCCACAACCCAGCAATCACACTACTCAGTATTTACTCTAAAAATACACATGTAGTGATCTAAAGGGGCACATGCACCTGAATATTTAGAGCAGCAATGTCCACAATAGCCAAACTATGGAAAGAACCTAGATGTCCACACACAGATGAATGGATAAAGAAGATATGGTATATATATACAATGGAATACTATGCAGCCATCAAAAGAAATGAAATCTTGCCATTTGCAATGACATGGATAGAACTAGAGGGTATTATGCTAAGTGAAATAGGTCTATCAGAGAAAGACAATTATCGTATGATCTCTCTGATATGAGAAATTTGAGAGGCAAAGTTGGGGGATTGGGGGGAGGGAAGGAAAAATTGAAACAAGATGGAATCGGGAGGGAGACAAACCATAAGTGACTCTTAATCTCACAAAACAAACTGAGGGGTGCCGGGCGGAGGGGCATAGGGAAAGGGTGGTTGGGTTATGGACATTGGGGAGGGTATGTGCTATGGTGAGTGCTGTGAAGTGCGTAAGCCTGATGATTCACAGACCTGTACCCCTGGGGCAATACTACCTTATATGTTAATAAAAAAGGAATTAACAAAGCAACAACAAAAAAAATCAAATATAAAAGTTTCAGTAGATTGAAAAAAAAGACTAAAGTAAAGTTATATAACAAATATTTTAGTACTAGGATAATTATTCAGTATAACAAACATTATTCAGCCTCTACTATGTGAAAGACAGTGTTTTAAGAGCTTTGAAACTAACAAAGATTCCTGCTCACATTCCAGCAAATATAAATAATTTTTTTTAAGTTTTTATTTATTTATTCTCAAGAGAGGGAATGAGAGAGAGCATGCGAGGGGAGAAGGTCAGAGGGAGAAGCAGACTCCCGATGGAGCTGGGAGCCTGACGTGGGACTCAAACTCAAGAGTCCAGGTTCATGACCTGAGCCGAAGGCAGCCACTTAACCAACTGAGCCACTCAGGTGGCCCAGTAGATAAAATGTAATACAAGATACAAAACAGAACAAAAATGGAAAGATCTACTATAATAAAGTAATTTTCAACTACATGACTAGAAATTTACAGAAACTAAGTAAAGGATTCAAAACCACATAATTAACAATATGAAGGATCGAGTGGTAGAGAAACATGATACTCTTTAAATACTCTTATTTAAAATACTCTCTAAAAGACACAAATTCAACTTCTATGGATGAATACTACAATGGCTGAGACGTAAAATACACTGAATAGGTTTAACAGATTAGACATTGCAGAAGATTAGTGAATTTGTCGACACAGAAATATAAAGTATTCAAAGTGAAAGAGAAAAAAAGAGACCAAAAAATTAACAGAATTCTCAGTGAGTTCTGCAAGCCAATGTCAAATAGCATAAGAATATGTATAGTTGGGAGTTCCCAAAGGACAGGGGAATGGGTGGCAGGACAAAACATTAGATGAAATAAAAGCCAAATATTTTCCAAATTTGATGAAAACTATAAATCCACAAATCTAAGAAACTCAACAAATCCAAAGCTCAAAAATATGAAGAAAAACACATCATGGATAATCATAAGCTGTTCAAAGGTGATAAAAAAGAGAAAAGTTTCAAAGGAGCCAAGAGAAAGGGTGTTCTTTATAAACGAACTAAAATAAGGATGACAATAGATCTCTTTCTAGAAATAGTGTAACACAGAAAACAGTAGAACAAGGTACTAAAAATACCGAGAGTAACAATGTGTTAATCTACAATTTTATGCCCAGTGAAAAGATCTTTCAAAAATATAGCTTATATCTAATAAAGCTGTGGTAATCAAAACAGTATGGTACTGTCACAAAAATAAATACATAGATAAAGAGAACAGAAGAAAATCCAGAATAAACCGATAATTATGCATCAATGAATCTATGACATAGGAGGCAAGAATACACATATTCCCAAATGGTGCTGGGAAAACTCTTTTGCAGGACAGTTACCTGCAAAAGAAGGAAACTAGACCACTTTTTCCACACCATACACAAACATAAACTCAAAATAGCTTACAGACCTAAATGTGAAAACTGAAATCATAAAATTCCTAAAAAGAAACAGAGGGTAACTTCTTTGACATCATCCTTAGCATGTTTACTCTAGACAGCTCTCCTCACACAAGGAAAATGAAAGCAAAAATAAACTATTGGGACTATACCAAAATAAAAAGCTTTCATGTATCAAAGGAAACCATCAACAAAATGAAAAGGCAACCTTCTAAATGGGAGAAGATATTTGCAAATGATATATCTCATAGGGAGTTAATATCTAAAATATAGATACAATTCAACACCAAAAAACCCAAATAATCTGATTTGAAAATGGACAGAGGACCTGAATAGACATTTTTCCAAAAAAGACGTATAGCTGGTCAACAGAGACATGAAAATATGCTTGACATCACTAATGATCAGGGAAATACAAATCAAAACCACAAGGAGGTATCACCTTACACCTGTCAGAATAGCTAGAATCAGAAAGATAAGAAATAAGTGTTGGCAAAAATGTGAAGAAAAAGTAACCCTCGTACACTACTCAGGTAATGTAAATGGGTACAGCCACTATGAAAAACAGTATAGAGGTTCCTCAAAAAATTAAAAATAGGTGTACCTGGGTGGCTCAGTCAGGCGAATGATTCTTGATCTTAATTCAGATCTTTATCTCAGGGTCATGAGTTCAGCCCCACATTGGACTCTGTGCTGGGTGTGGAGCCTACTTCAAAAAATAAAAATAAAAATAGAAATGCCATATGATCCAGGAATTCCACTACTGGGTATTTATCCAAAGAAAACAAAAACAGTAATTCAAAAAGATATATAAACACACATTCATGTGTTTATTGCAGCATTATTTACCATTGCCAAGACATGGAAGCCAGCTAAGTGTACATTGGTAGACAAATGGATAAAGAAGATGTAAGATATCGATCTAGATCTAGATCTAGATATACACAAACATGGTGGAATATTACTCAGCCACAGGAAAAAAATGAGATCTTACCATTTGCAACAATATGGATAACCCTAGCTGATATGGTAAGTGAAACGTCACTGAAAGACAAATAGGATTTCACTTATATGTGAAATAAAAAATGAATAAACAAACAAGAAGCAGTAACACACTTGTAAATACAGAGAACAAACTGATGGGGAAGTGAGGAGGGATATGGACAAAATGGGTGAAGGAGAATAGGAAATATAGTCTTCCAGTTTGGAATGAGTCACAGAATAAAAGGTATGGCATAAGGAATATGGTCAATGGTATTGTAATACGGTTGTATGGGGACAATAGCTACATGTGTAGTGAGCATAGCATTCTGTATAACCCTGTCAAATCACTATTTTACACCGGAAACTAATAAAACACTGTGCGTCAACTATGCTTCAATTAAAAAAATACATATATATTATCTCTAAATATCAAATCATTATGTAGCATACCTGGAACTAATAATACAACACTGTATATCAATTCTGCCTCAATAACAAAAAATATATATATGACATCTTCAGATATATAAAAGTATGTATTCATGGCAAACAATTAGACAAAAGAAAAATTACATCAAAAGAATATATGTGGGGGCGCCTGGGTGGCTCAGTGGGTTAGAGCCTCTGCCTTCGGCTCAGGTCATGATTCCAGGGTCCTGGGATCAAGCCCCACATCGGGCGCTCTACTTAGCGGAGAGCCTGTTTCCCTTCCTCTCTCTGCCTGCCTCTCTGCGTACTTGTGATCTGTCTGTCAAATAAAATCTTAAAAAAAAAAAAAAAGAATATATGTGTAACTGAAGATATCAAAGGGGATAGGTACAGAAAATATTTGAAGAATGATGGAAGAACACTAGAAATCACAAGTACTTGAGTAAATTTCAGTAATTATTTTCTTGTTGTTATTTAAATCTCTGTAAAAGATAATTAAAACTAGTTTCCGGTCAGCATTTAAGAACCCTGAAGGTAGCCACTCCATCCTACAAAATAGGAAACTGAAAAGCTAAAAAATGAACAACTCTTCTTAGAACCATAAAAGATGGAAAGTCATAAGCAAACAACTGGCCCCCAAATTGGAGAGATAATAGACCAGTACAGATAACCACAATTTACCAGAGCAGAAACTGAACAAAACTCTCCACAAGAACAGATGCCACGGTAGGTAAACTTGAACTGCAGTTGATGAATTACTGGAGACTTGGTGTAGGCAAGTCCAAAACAGTGGGGGCACAGTCACATTTCTAAGAGTCTTACTTCTAGGAGTTCACGGGGTCCTCACAGTGAATATTGGAGAAAAGCCCCTTTGTGCTTCCGACAGGATTTGGGAAAAGGAACCATTTTGAAACATACCAGAGCATTTTTTTCTTCTTAAAAGGTTCTGCCTCAGCTGGGGGCGCCTGGGTGGCTCAGCGGGTTAAAGCCTCTGCCTTCGGCTCAGGTCATGATCCCAGGGTCCTGGGATCGAGCCCCGCATCGGGCTCTCTGCTTGGCTGGGAGCCTGCTTACTCCCCTCTCTCTCTCTGCCTGCCTCTCTGCCTACTTGTAATCTCTATCTGTCAAAAAAATAAATCTTAAAAAAAAAAAAAAAAAAAAAGGTTCTGCCTCAGCTGAAACTAGTTAACCAGAGCCTACCCTGCTGGGGTTTATCAGAGTCAAATTGTTCTGGGAGAAGAGACCCTCAACTCCAGCTGGCTCTATCCTTTCAGAGGAAGGAAGAGAAATACACACATTCCTGCCCACTACCACCATCGGTGCCACCTACAGGGGGTGGGGACCGACACCAAGAGAAGTTCAGAGTCCACGGGCAAAAGCTAACTAACTGGAGCCTAAGACCTAATCATAGGACTACAAAACACTTCCTCTCCCCCCACACCTTACTCCACACTCCTAAAGCCTATTTACAGCACTTTTACCCAGTACATCATGTCCATCTTTCAACAAAAAATTAGAAAACATACTAAAAGAAATAAACCCCCACAGTTTGGGGGGAAAAGAGAAAAAAAATAGAGCGGCATTAAAATCAGACTCAGATTTGGTAGGGATATTGAGTTATCAGACTGTGATACAAAATAACTGATTAACATGTTAAGGGCTCTAATGGATAGATAACATGCAAGAACATATAGGAAATGTAGGCAGAGAGACTGAAATGATAAGAAACAAAAAGAAATACTAGAGATTAAAAACACTTTAAAAGAAATGAGGCACGCCTTTGATGTTCTCTTTGCATGCAGCTGAGGAAAAAAAATCTCTGAGCTTAAGGATATGTCAATAGACACTCCAAAAATGAAAAGACAAAAAAGACTGAAAAATAAAAAGCCCCAGAATATCCAAAGATACCTAGGACAACTACAATAGGTGTAACATACCTATAATGGGAATATCAATAAGGGGAGAAAGACAGAAAGAAAAAGAAGCAATATTAGAAGCAATAACAACTGAAAACTCCCAAATTAATGTTGGACACTAAACCAGGGATCCAGACAGCTCAGAGAATAGCAACCAGCATAAATGTCATAAAACTACACATAGGCATATTATTCTCAAACTATACACAATCAAACATAAAGAAATATTAGTGAAAAGAGTCAGAGGAGAAAAAACACCTATAGAGCAAAGATGAGAATTGTATTCAACTTCTCAGAGACCATGCAAGCAAGAAGAGAGGGCAGTGAAATATTTATGGTGTTGAGAAAAAACCCCCACAAACCTAGAATTCTGTTTATGTACCTTGAGAAATTATCCTTCCAATGTGAAGTAGAAATAAACACTTTCTCAGACAAACAAAAATTAAGGGAATTTGTTGTAAGCCAGCCTATCTTGTAAGAAACATTTAAAGTTCTTTAGAAAGAAGAAAAATTATATAGGTCCAAAAGTCGGATCTACAAAAGGAAGAGCACTGAAGAAGGGTTGAGGGAAGGTAAAATAAAACCTTTTATTTTTTCATATTCTTTTTTTAGAAGTTATTTATTTATTTATTTGACAGAAGAGATCATGAGTAGACAGAGAGGGGGAAGCAGGCTCCCCGCCGAGCAGAGAGTCGGAAGCGATGCAGGGCTCAATCCCAGAACCCTGAGATCATGCCCGAGGTGAAGGCAGAGGCTTTAACCCACTGAGCCAGCCAGGAGCCCCATATTTTCTCATATTCTTAATTGAACTAACAGATAACAGTTTGTTCAAAATGACAATAGCAACAATGTATTTGTGTATGCTTATAATATAATATAAGCAAAGTGAATGACTAGCAATGATACAAGAGATGGGAGGAAAGAATTAGGATTACTTTGTCACTGTTAAGGTACTTGCACTACCTAGAAATGGACCTGGATAGTCATAAATGTATATTGCAAACTCTAGGGCAACCAATAAAAAAGTTAAAAAAAAAAAAAAAGAAGCATAATCGATTTGCTAAGAAAGGAGAGAAAATGGAATCATACAAAATTCTCAATCAAAACTACAAATGACAGAAAAAATATGGAAGACAATAACAGGAACAAAGGCAACAAACAGAAAAGATTGACATATATAGTAGATACTAATCCAATTATATAAAAAAATCAAGTGGTCTAAATACTTGAATAAAAAGACAGATTGTCAGAGCAGGTTAAAAAAAAACAAGATCCAACTATATGTTATCTACAAGAAATATACTTTAAATAAAGATATACAAGATTAAAAGTAAAGAGATGGAGAAAGATATACCATGCAAACACAAAGCAAAAGAAAGCAGCAATAGCTATATTAATTTCAGACAGAGCAGACTTCAAAGCAAGGGAAGTTATCAGGGATAGAGAGAGGCATTACGTAATGATAAGGAGGTCAACCTTCCAAGAAGACAAAACAATCCTTAATGTGTACGGGCCTCAGAATATGTGAAGTAAATATTGACAGCCCTGAAAAGAGAAATAGACGTAACCTATTGCAGACTTCAACACCCCTGTAGAGAAATGAACAGATCCAGCAGGCAGAAAATCAGTTAAGGCCAGAGTTGACATCAATCAACTGGATATGATGAACATCTATAGATTACCTCATCCAACAGCAACAGATTACATTCTTCTCAAACTTAAATGAAACATTCACTAAGACGGACAACATTCTGAGCCATAAAACAAACTTTAACACCTTTAAAAGAATAGATATTATATAACGTTTGCTCTTAGACCCTAATGGAAATAAACTAGACATTCATAACAGAACAAAGACTGGAAAACACAAAATAGTTGGACATCAAGCAACACACTTTTTTTCTAAACAACACTGGGTCAAAGAAGAAATCTTAAGAGAAATTTTGAGCTAGAAAAAAATACTTTGAGCTAAATGAAAATGAAAACACAACTTATCAAAATTTGTGGGGTGCAGCACAAAAAGTGTTTACAGCAAAATTTATAGCATTGAATTCATATACTAGAAAAGAAGAAAGATCTAATATCAATCATCTAAGCTTCAACCTTAGGTAAATAGGAAAAGAAGAGCAAATTACACCCAAAGTAAACAAAAGAAAATAAATAATAACAATTAGAGTAGAAATCAATGAAACTAAAAACAGTAGGTCAATAGAGAAAGTCAATAAAACCAAACACTGTTCTTTTAACAAGATTTATAAAATCAGTAAGCCTCTAGCCAGACTAACTAAAGAAAAAAGACACAAAATACTAATATAAAAAATTAAAGAGAAGGTATCACCCCTGATCCCCTAGGCATTAAAAAGATAATAATGAAATATTATGAACAACTTTATGCCCATAAAGTTGATAACCTAGATGAAATGGACCAATTCCTTGAAAGATACAAACTGTCAAAAATCACAGCTGAAGAAACAGACAATCTGAATTAGAGATGGAAGAAATTGAATCAATAATTAATAACCTTCCAAAACATAAAGAACTGGGCTTACTGTGAATTCTACCAAACATTTAAGAAAGAAACTATACCTATTCTCTACAATCTCTTCTAGAACACAGAAGCAGAGGGAATATTTCCTAACTCAGGCCAGCATTACCCTAGTGCCAAAATCTGACAGATACATGATAAGAAAAATAGAGACCAATATCTCTCATGAAGATAGATGCCAAAATCTTCAATGAAATATTAGCAAATGAATCCAATAATGTATAAAAAGAATTAGGCACCACACCCAAGTGGGATTTATCCAAGATAGGCAAGGCTGTTTCAGCTTTTGAAAATCAGTTACTGTAATGCATCATATCAACAGACTAATGAAGGAAAATCATGGGATTGTATAAATAGAAGCAGAAAAAGCATTTGACAAAATCTAACACTCATTCCTGATAAAAACTCCCAACAAACTAGATAGAGGAAAACTTCCTCAACTTGATAAAGAACACCTACCACAAATCCCAGCAGCTAACATCATATTTATTAGTGAGAAACTTGCTTTCTCCACAAAGATCAGGACCAAGGCAAGGGTGTCCCCTTTCCTCACTGCTTTCAACATCATACTAGAAGTCCCAGTTAATGCAATTTAAAAAGAAAATAAAAATCACAGAGATTGGGAGGGAAGAAATAAAACTATTTATTTTCAGGTGACATGATCATCTGTGTAAAAATCTGAAAGAATCTACATATAAAACTTCTAGAACTGGGGCGCCTGTGTGGCTCAGTGGGTTAAGCGGCTGCCTTCGGCTCAGGTCATGATCTCAGGGTCCTGGGATCGAGTCCCGCATCGGGCTCTCTGCTCAGCAGCGAGCCTGCTTCCCTCTCTCTCTCTCTCTGCCTGCCTCTCTGTCTACTTGTGATCTCTCTCTGTCAAATAAATAAATAAAATCTTAAAAAAAAAAAACTTCTAGAACTAATAAGTGATGATGGCAAGACTGCAGGATACAAATATGTAGAAGTCAATTGCTTTCTTATATATAAGCAATGAACAAGTGGAATTTGAAATTAGAACAGGTGGTGGGTAATGGAGAGGGCACGTTTTGCATGGAGCACTGGGTGTTGTGCAAAAAGAATGAATACTGTTACGCTGAAAAAATAAATAAAATGAGAAAAAAAAAAAAAAACAAAAAAAAAACAACATATTATCATTTACATGAGAATCCGCCCACACACAAAAAGGAATACTTAGGTATAAATCTAAAAAGATATGTACAAAATCTGTATGGGGAAAACTACAAAACTCTGATGAAAGACATCAAAGAGCTAAATTAGTAGAGAGTTAGATATTCCATATTCATAGATAGGAAGGGTCAATATTGTCAAAAATTAGTTCTCTCCAACTTGATCTATAGTTTCATTCCATCCCAGTCAAAATCCCAGCAAAGTATTTTATGGATGTTGACAAAAAGGATTCTAAAGTTTATATGGAGAAGCAAAGGACGCAGAAGAGCCAAAACTCAATATTGAAAGAGAACAAATTTGGAGGACTGACACTATCTGACTTCAAGACTCACTATAAGGGTCCAGTAATCAAGACAATATGGTATTAGTGAAAGGACAGAGTAGTAGATTAATGGAACAGAATAGAGAACCCAAAAACAAACCACATAAATAGAGACAGTCAACTGATCTTTGACAAGGGAGCAAAAGGCAATACAGATCTTTGGCAAATATAACAAAAATAGTCTTTTCAACAAATAGTACTGGAACAACGGGACATTCACATATGTGCGTAAGCATGTGTGCACACACTATCTAGACACAGATCTTAACACCTTCACAAAAATTAACTCAGAGTAGATCACAGACCTAAGTGTAAGACATAAAACTATAAAAGTCTAAAACATAGGAGAAAACCTAGATGATTTTGGGAATGGTGATGACTTTTCAAATACAACACCAAAAACACAATCCATGAAAGCAATAATTGATAAGCTGGATATAATTAAAGCTAAAAATCTTCTCAGTGAGAGACAATGTTATGAGAAAGAGAAGATAAGCCACAGACTGGAAGTATTTGCAAGATACATCTGAAAAAGGACTCTTAAAACTACATAGTAAGAAAACAATCTGATTTAAAGATAAACAGAAGACCTGAACAGAAACCTCACCCAAGAAGATATACAGATGAAAAGTAAGCATATGTTCACCATCACTGGTTATCAGGAAACTTCAAATTAACATAATAATGAGATACTACTACACACCTATTAGAGGGGCCAAAATCCAAAATACTGACATCAAATGCTGGAGAGGACGTGGGGCAACAGAAACTCTCATCCATTACTGTCAGGAATACACAATTGTATGACCTCTTTGGAAGACATTTTGGTGGTTTCTTACAAAACTAAACATACCCTTACCATATGATTCATTCAAGAAGCAATCATGCTCCTTGGTATTTACCCAAAGGATCTGAAAACTTTTACCCACACAAAAACCTGTGCGTGGATAAATATACTGGCTTTATCCATAACTGGCAAAACTGGGAAGCAACCAAGATAATCCTTCAGTAGGTAAGGAGACAAATAAAGATAATGGATTATTATTCAGCACCAAAAAGAAATGAGCTATCAAGCCATGAAAAGACATGGAGGAAACTTAAATATATATTACTAAGTGAAAGAAGACAACCTGAAAAAACCACATACTGTTTGATTTCAACTACAGGTGACCCTGGAACAACACAGAGGTTGGGGTTGACCCCCTCACACATTAAAAATCCATGTATAACTTTTGACTCCTCAGAAAGTTAATTACTAATGACCTATCGACAAGAAGCCGATAAGATAAACAAATGGTTAATACACATTTTTATACATATTATATACTGTATTATTACAGTAAGGTGAGCTAGAGAAAAGAAAGTGTTGTGTTATTTAAAAAATCATAAGGAGGGATGCCTGGCTGGCTCAGTCAGAAGAGTTTGCCATGCTTGACCTCAGCGTCATGAGTTTGAGCCCCAGGTAAGGTATAGAGATTACTTAAATAAATCTTAAAAAAAAAAATCGTAAGTGAAAATACATTTCCAGACTGTAAAATACCCATGTATAAATTGACCCATACAATTCAAACCTGTGTCAATGATATACGCCATCCTGGAAAAGGAAAAACTATGGAGATGGTAAATAGACTAGTTTGTTGCTACAGATCAGGTGGGAGGGAGGGATGAAGAGAGCACAGACTTTCAGGGCAGTGAGACTATTCTGCATAACACAACAACGGTGGATACATGTTACTATACTACATCTGTTAAAACCCATAGAATGTGCAACACCAAGAGCGAACAAGACCGTAAATCTTGTAGTTGGGGTGATGATGATGTTTAAGTGTATGTTCACTGTAACAAACGCAAAACTCTGTTGAGTATGTTGACATGGCGGAGGCTTTGAGTGTGTGGGGAATATGGTATATGAGGGGGAGGGTTATAGAGGAAAACACAGCAGAAAATCTTTGTGACCTTGTGTTTGCCGGAGTTCTTAGCCCCAAAGCGCGAACCATCCAGGCAGCTGGTGGCCCGCCCAGCCCCGCGCTCCCGGTTCCACCTGGGGCGGGAGGCTCAGCCTGGCCCCGCCCTGGAACTCCTCGGGCCCTGCCCCAGCCCTCCTGGCCCCGCCCACCGCCCCGCCCCACCTTCTCGCGTCCCGCGGCACCAGGCGGGGCGCGCGCCCTCCCGCTTCTCCACCCGGAAGAGCCACCTGAACGGCGAAGTTGAGACCGTGCGCGGCTCGGCGTCCGTCGGGTGCGCGGGCCCGGCCGACGAGCCGGCGCCGTGTCTATTTCGCTCAGGCGCTACACAGATCCGTCGGAGCCTGCGCGCCCCCGCGGCCGGCGCCTCCAGCAGCCGGCGCACGCGCCGCGCCCCGCCCCCAGCGGCCTCCTCGAGCCCCCGCCGCCAGGCCAGAGCTCTCCGCTCCCCTTGGCCTCAGGAGCAGCGTGTCTCGGTGACTTCTGACACTTCGTAAGTGACAGCCGCAGCCTCGTTTCACCCTTCCTATTATTTTTTTCTCCCCCAGTTCGTCCTAAGTCTCGCTCACACCTGTTAGTTCCCAAACTATTCAACTCCGGTCGGGCGACCAAGCTGCCGGGTTGCCGAGCCCGGGTAGTGTCAGAGTTCTGCTGAGGTTTCGTAGGGCAGGGGCTGCGTCCAGAGACGGAAGAGTGGAAAGCAGCCCTCTAAGTACAACCCGACTAGACGTTTGCCGAGCGCCGAGCGGGCGGGCGGGGAGGAGGTGCCTGTAAGAGGCGGGCAGCCGGCGAGAGGGGCGGGTCTTAGGACGCGGCGCCGCGGGGACAGATTAGGGGGCGGGGCTCCTGGTGGGTGTGGCGCGGCCGCTGGGCGGGCGGGGATTCCCGGTGGTCCAGCTGGAAGTGGCTGCTTAGTAGCTCTCCTGGCACTCGTGGACGCTTCACGCGCTCCAAGGGATGAAGTAGCACGTCGTTGTTATTTTGACCTCACTCAATAAGTAAAAGGAAAGGGAACTTGAAAGTTGAAGAACAATAAGGGTGGGCCTGTTTATAGGGGTAGCAAACTGCTTAGAGTTGAACAGTTTTGAGATTTTGAAAGGGGATGCTGTTTTTTTCTTTTTTCAAAGATGCCATTTCAACAAAGACTAGGCAGAATTTAATCTGGCTTTAATTTGAACCATGAACTCTGTAGCTACCTTTTGGCCCTATGTGGAACTTTTAAATTGCTAAACTTGAGGCTCCAAATTTAATATGCATTTATAGAATCTTAGAGATTCATTTGTAGCAACTCTTGGGAGTCCAGTTTTTTTATTTGTTTGTTTGTTTTAAGCAAAGGCCACAATCTGGGTATATTGTATGATTAATTATTTCCAAGTGCTTTAAGTGCTTTACCCTTGACTGAATTTATATTACCCCATCAAAACAAATTATCAATGTAGTGGCCATAATTTGTCCTCACTCATTCTCCTGGATATAGGTATACCCATCTGTCAGTCTCACACTGGTGTCCTGTAATTGTGAGAATTCTTGGCCTATGACACATACCCATTTATTCCTTCTACACCTTCTAGAATAGTAGGTTCCCCAAAAGGCAAAATATTAAAGAGCCTGTGTAACACATAGTTAGGATGCTGAAATGTGAACTTCGTAAGTCATCTTTTATCGTCTGTTTGTTGAACCAAATACAATAAATGGTGGGTGAATGAAATGTCAAATTAAAGCACATTTGTCCTCCAGTTCTCTGTTTCCAAACCAAATAAAAGTTTCTTAGATGATTGATTTCAGCAGTTTATTTGGAACTGCCCATTGCCATGTTTATGATTGTCACTCCATTTAAATTTAATCCTCTCCTTTGTGCTCCTATTCATACTACATTTTTACCACTGTTAGAGCACTGTTTGATATGATCTGTCCCTTGATTCTCTGAGGGCACTGAGGATCTTTTATTGTGCTTTTTATTTCCCAGCATGGTATATGAGTATGATAGATATCTGTCTGTATACATGAAAATAGAATGGGGGTAGCCTCTTTTAATCTGTAGGTACAAATTTAAAAAATACATATTTCCAGAGGAATAAGATAGGTGAAGTAATGTAATATAGTATATTTATTTTCCAATCCTAGTTATGTATCATTTAAAGACCAATTTTCCTTTTCTTTCCTGTTTAATTACCTAGTTTCTTTACACTCTTGACAGCTGTTTTTGCTGAAGCCAATAGGTTTCCTAGGTTAGGAAGAGAAAATGAGAAACAAATTCACCTCAAAATGTAAACTCTGAAGCAGATCTGCTAACTATTCAAGTCAGAACTGGCTATCCATATATGTTCCATTTATGTAGCAGAAAACCCATGAATCTATATGTGTGTAATGAGAGAGAATGAAAGAGAAAGGAGGATATGTTCTTTGTATGAAAAAAACCTAGAACTATAACACATGTGAAGAAGTAACATTAGCCAAAAGACTGCTGTTCAAGATTTTATACCTGAGAGCAAATGTGTATATAGAATGTGGTTAAAGAAAGGGGAAAGGCCTTTTTCATAGCATATCACAGGGTTAATGAGGAAGTTTGGGGAAAAGATAAGGGAAAGCCTTTGGACCATTTTGAATTTAAATGATCAGTATAAACAAATTTGTATAAACAAAATTGTATACAATACAATATACAATGATCAGTATAAACAAACTTCTTCTTTGACTTTGGTTTAGCTTCACTTTCTTAAAAAATACATTTACTAAGTGACTGTAACCGGTAATTCAGATCTAATTAAGATTTTAATTCAGATAATATTTTGAGTTTATAGTGTGGTCCATAACAATTAACAGCCAGTTTGTTTTGTTATTTTTTTGTTAACTTGTGTCTAAGTCACAATATCAAAGTTATACTACGGTCTTTTTCTTTAATCATCTTTTTCTTTAATCACCTAGATTCAAAATGAATAGTGATCAAGTTACACTGGTTGGTCAAGTGTTTGAATCCTATGTTTCGGAATACCATAAGAATGATATTCTTCTAATCTTGAAGGAAAGTGATGAAGATGCTCATTACCCAGTTGTAGTTAATGCCATGACACTTTTTGAGACTAACATGGAAATTGGGGAATATTTCAACGCATTCCCGAATGAAGTACTAACAGTTTTTGATAGTGCTCTGCGAAGATCGGCCTTGACAATTCTCCAGTCCCTTTCTCAACCTGAAGGTGCTTCTATGAAGCAGAACCTTCATGCCAGGATATCAGGTAAATCTCTTAAGGATTTTACTGCTACTTACTCTCTAGGAGCATTTTGAGAAATTTTAACACATATTGAACTCAGAGCACTAAGACATAATTGGTATTTATACTTAAAAATATATTTATTGTAGTTGATGGTCACTTTTAGAGCAGAGTAATGATTTTATACTGTTCCTCTGGACATTTGGAAGGCTGGGATATTATCCATGCCAACCAAGGGGAAGGAGACTGTATGGAGACATTATGTTAATGTGCCCATATACATACATCAATATGTGGTATAAAATTGTAATGCAGAACAGCTTTATGAGCGTTCGTGACTACTAACAAAAGAATTGATAATACCAAGAATTAGGAAAGTGGTACATTCTACCTTGTGATCTTCAAAACAATTTTAGGAAATTTACTATTTTTATATCTCAAATTTAGTATTATGCTGGTCACCTGTTTAGGCACTCAGTTTTTGTCAAATGAATGACAGATTAAGTATCTTAATTTTTAAGATGCTGTAGTGGAGCAATCAGTTTGTGGCAAAGCTCTGTCTTTAAATTACTACGGATTAAGTTGGAGAACACATGTACTATTTTGTTTAGAAATACTTTATAGTACATTTCAGAAAGGTGGGGATTTATAATCAACAACAATGCTTGCTGTGATTCGAAAAAGATGGGTCAGTATAGTAGAACTTTTTGGAGACTAATTAAGATCCCCTCCAAAAGACCATATATTTGATTTAATTGAAAAAGTAGTATTTTATCTAGAATAAAATTAGGAATATTATAAATCTTTAAGCATTAGGACACTAGATAATCTCTTGGTAGGATCAAGAACAAATATTACTTTATAATAATGTTGCAAAAAGATTGTTAAAAGGGATTTTGGTTAATGTTACTGAAATGGTATTTAAGAATGGTTTTAGTTTTAGGCTGTCCTTATGTTTAAATATGTTTCCATGCTTTGTTTAAATACCAAAATTTTGTCCGCCGAGGTGACCCTATTGGTTTCAGGTAAATTTAGCCCTTTTTTTTTCTAATTTTCTGAAAAAGTAAACTGCCAATTATGTTATTACCATGCACATTTTACAAACATATTAAGTTTAGGCATTTGCTAGTCTTTTGGGAAACCAAAATAATAGGGTATAATCCCTCATCTAAAGCTCAAGGCTGTAGGGGAGATAACTATATAGTCAATTTTTACCAATGGTGTTCATATGCCCAACGCTACATGTCTATGTACATGTTAAACATAATTGTAAAGGAACTTAGTGGCAGCTTTTATGCTATGTGATGCATGCCTCACTCATGGTAGGTGCAAGATTTATTAGCGCACAGAACAAGGAGTGAATTCTAGCAGGTTCACTGGAGATTTTAAGAAGAGAAGGTAAGACAGGGATGGGATGTCCCGAGCAGAATGATCCAGGGATGGAAATAGTCTGGTTTTATGTGTATTGCAGCTTCATCTTGGACTCCAGGAAAGGCATTCAGTTTGAAAACAGGTTGCCTCCATGTTTCAGTCTCCTTAGGAACCTAAGACATTTTCTGGTTTGTCTTTACAGGATATACGTGGCTCTTTGTCTTCTGGGATTTTTTTTTTTTTTAAAGATTTTATTTATTTATTTGACAGAGAGAGAGATCACAAGTAGGCAGAGAGAGAGAGAGAGGTAAGCAGGCTCCCCGCTGAGCAGAGAGCCTGATGCGGGGCTTGATGTACATCACACACCACCACCACCCTTTCATTGGTAGTGATGAAGAACATACTTAGTAACATACGCAGTAAGACAGAAAATTTAAAATAAGTTGACATTTCTAGGAAAACACTGTCTTAGCATCTTTTTTAGTGTTAAGATTTTGATTGTATATGGTCAGTTTTGCTTAACATATGGACTTATCTTTATATTTTAAGCTTTTTTTTTTAATATTTTAAGCTTATTTAAAGCTTATTTTAAGCTCCCTCTACCTGCCACTCCCCCTGCTTGAGAGCTTGCTCTCTGTCAAATAAATTAAATAAAATCTTAAAAAAAAAAAAAAAGGATTTTCTTTGGCATTTTGTACCTTTTAAAGAGTTGCCTGTTCATTAATGGTGAAAAACACAAGTTTATTAAGGGATAAATGGTGCTGCTATGGTTAAACCTCTAGGTAATACAAGGCTTGGAAACAGCTTTATATATTAATAAATTCTGAACCTAACTAAAAAAGTAAGAGCCTTCTAGCACTTGGGGATCTGGTCATTATGCTACCCTCCCTCCCTTTATCACTCAGCTTTGTGGTTTACTCAGTCATCAGTTGATTTTATGTGTTGTCTGTGGTAGTATGCTTTTTGTTGAATGAGGTTACAATTACATGCTGTATTTAGATTCTACTGTGATAGCCCTCTTATGAAAACCAGCCCTTTTAAAAATTCTGGTTATTATGTCATTTGGATGTATTCTTTTATTTTTTTTTAACGATTTTATTTGTTTGAGAGAGAGCACAGAGGGAGAGTGAGAGGGAGAAGCAGACTCCCCAATGAGTGGAGAGCCTGATGGCAGGGCTTGGTTCCAGGACCCTGGGATCATGACGTGAGCTTAAGGCAGGTGCTTCTCCGACTGAGCCACCCAAGTGCCCCTGGATGTGTACTTTTAGAAAGAGTCCACTGATCATTGTTTTTCAAAATAATCCTTTTCTCTTTTTTTGGGTGAACTGATCTGATTTTTTTTTCTTAAAAAGAACTCAAATTTTTGTTCTGAAGTTACACCTTCTTCCCTAGGAAATATGAAAAGAATATATTCCATGGAGTCAAATTCCAAGATGCAAGTTGATGGGTTTTGTTGTTTCTCTCCATTAGGTTTGCCTGTTTGTCCTGAGTTGGTGAGGGAGCACATCCCTAAAACCAAGGATGTGGGACACTTTTTATCTGTCACTGGGACAGTAATTCGAACAAGTCTGGTGAAGATTCTGGAGTTTGAGCGGGATTACATGTGTAACAAATGCAAACATGTATTTGTGGTCAAGGCTGACTTTGAGCAGTACTATACCTTCTGCCGGCCATCCTCCTGTCCCAGCTTGGAGAGCTGTGATTCTTCAAAATTCACTTGCCTCTCAGGCTTGTCTTCATCTCCAACTAGGTGTAGAGATTATCAGGAAATCAAAATTCAGGAACAGGTAAATGATCAGATAAATGAGAAAACTAACAACTTTGAAGAAAGTTTTTTTCAGCTGTGGGCAAATTGCCAGGGCTAGGAAACCAATACAGGACTACAAATGGAACTTGTGTCATCACACAGAATAGTTGCACATATATCAGAATACAGTCTTTAGAGACACGCAGTAGTCATCTCTATATAGAGAGCATTGGCAAAAGGGTTGTGGACTGACAATAATTATGTTAAAATTAAGTGAATATTTAAAAAGTTCAAACAAGCTGTATTGAAGGGATAGGAGAAAAATTAAATGGGTTTAAGTGATTGCTAAACATTGGAGTGGTCAGGATTTAGGATTTAGGCCCAATTTTATTTGCTGTGTCCAATAAGGCACACATAGACACTCTTTAACATGTCAGAGTGTGCAAGGTTTTCCTTTACTTGCCGCTGAAACACAAAGGCACATTCAGCATTGGGGACTCAAACTCACGTCATTCTTTATACACCATTCTTAACACATGGCCTCTATTCTTAGTCCAGGATGGTAGTTACAGCTCTGTCACTGCTCTATGCTAGGCCAGGAGGAGGGAAATGGAGGGACAGACAACAGCATCAGCCATCTACTCCAAGTCTCCATTCAAGCCATCTTCCTTGAAGTCTCTCACACCATTTCTACTCATATTACATTGGCCAGAGCTTAGTCATGCGACCATGCTTAGGTGCAGGGGAGCTGGGAAATATAGTTTTTTTAATACGTACATGTCCACGTGGAATAAAACCAGGGTTCTGTCACTAAGGAATAATCAAAGGAACCGTAATTGGTCCCAAGTTTGGGACTAGAGGTCAGGAAAAAATTACGTGTCTTCTAGGTAAGTAACTTTGTAATTATGTTTACTAATTGGAGTGCATGTTTATTTGACCATCCATAAGGTAGATTATATTTGAAGATATTTTTCCATAATGGTGTTTTTATTTTACTCTGGTTTTAGTGAGTTTGTAAATGGATAATAGGCACAACTTTCAAGAAAATTCTATAAATCCCTTGGGGCGCCTGGGTGGCTCAGCGGGTTAAAGCCTCTGCCTTCAGCTCAGGTCATGATCCCGGGGTGCTGGGATCGAGCCCCGCATCGGGCTCTCTGCTTAGCTGGGAGCCTGCTTCCTCCTCTCTCTCTGCCTGCCTCTCTGCCTACTTGTAATCTCTATCTGTCAAATAAATAAATCTTAAAAAAAAAAAAATTCCATAAATCCCCATCATAATTAAATTAATTGTATGATAATACCAGGGAAATAGAAACAGTAATTTCAAGAACTGCTAGGCTTCTATTAAGCATGTATTTAAGCATATTCAGTATGTGTCTGCTTTTCCTTGCTAGGTGCAGAGGCTATCTGTTGGAAGTATTCCACGATCTATGAAGGTTATCCTGGAAGATGACTTAGTAGACAGCTGCAAATCTGGTGAGAATTAACTTTTGCTAGCTTATATAAGATGTCCTAAAGTACTGATTAGGAAAAAGCCACTTTTTATTATCCCAAGAGCACTGGGAAGTGAGTGTGAAGGCCTAATTGCTCAGCTTGAGAATAGAAACTTGCGTGGAGGTGGGAGGTGATACATAACAGGAATGAAGCTGGCTTAGCATTCCTGTCCAGCCACTTGTTTTATAAATGAAGAACCCAACTTGCCCAAGGTCACATGGAGAGTTAAGTAGCAGAACTAGAATATGCACGCAGATCTATTGACTTTTTTGTCCAGGTTGGTCTTTTCAGTATATCCTTGCTTAACAGCAGCAACTTTAAAAATTGTAGTAGATTTAGCCTTTGGTTAAATAAAATGCATCAGATAATATGACTGTGTCAGATGTTACTGTACTCTTGTTGCTCTCTAGAAGAAAGTAGGTGATTATTCCTCTCTTCTCTGTGCTGGTGACACTCCTATGGGTGTCACATTGATTTTGTCCTCTGAGGGATCTCAGTGTTTCTGTTGGCCAATTGCCCGAATTGGGAAGGAACTGAAAACCATACTGAAAAGAACTGTGGGTGTTTAGCATAGAGAAGCCTCAGGAAGGACATGACAGCCAACTAGGTTGTCATACAGAAATGGAATTACTGTTACAGAAGATATTATTGGGTTTCAGTAGGCTGAAACTCCAGGAAGGTAGATTTTTGACTCAATATCTAATAATAAAAGGGGTTCACCATGGGACTCAGATGATGGTGAGTTTCTTTTCCCAGAGACAGTCAAGCATTAGGGTGTACAGTCAAGCATTTAGGGGCAGCCTGCCCCTAAAGCCAGCAGCTTCTGCTCCCCATACACATTCCCAAGGCCTTGACCAAAACTGTGTCTGTGAAGAAGGTTTGAGAGCTTATTCTTTTTCTTTCCTCTTCTTATTCCAAATAACTTTAAAACTGTTGCTTTTATTGTTTGCCTAGGGATTTCCACTTGCTTTTTTAAAAAAAGATTTTATTTATTTATTTGACAGAGAGAGAAATCACAAGTAGGCAGAGAGGCAGGCAGAGAGAGAGGAGGAAGCAGGCGCCCCGCCGAGCAGAGAGCCCGATGTGGGGCTCAGTCTCAGGACCCTGAGATCATGACCCGAGCTGAAGGCAGAGGCTCAACCCACTGAGCCACCCAGGCGCCCCTCCACTTGCTTTTTAACATTTAAGTTACGTTGAAGGTAGGTCAGAAAATGGAAATGGCTGGTGAACTTCAGCTGGGTATCAACGGTTGTTTTTTAATTCACCTCAACATTCCCTGCTTTAAGCATTTCCTGTTCTTACTCAGACCTTAATCTCACTCACCCTGTCTGTAAAGAAAACTCATAGCACAAATGTGTCCCTTGGCAGAAATAGGTATGTCTAATTTCTTATTCTACATCCCTGTTCTCGCCTGCCAGACAGATCAAAAGTGCTTAATTTCTCCAAATTCCATTTTCTTTTTCTTTTAACGTAGATTTCTCCAAATGTCTCATTTATAAAATATTTATGAGCTGCCATTTCATTAAAACGATGAGGGAAACAACTGTGGAAATACAAGAGTTCAGTATCTAGGGTCAAAAGTAATTCTTTGTCAAGAGACTGCCCCCATCTACCCAAGAATCACCAACCTGTAGTTTGAAATTTATGTCAAATATATTAACAGTTTATAGTTGTCTAAACAGTACTCCATGGAAATAACAACTATAGTTATCTAAACAGTACTCCATGGAAATAACAACTTTGATCATGGATTGCCTGCTAAATGGACCAGGCTGTGGCAAAGTTCTTTTTTCATATAGGACTCTAGATCTTAACTAAAACCTATTATATCTGGATCAGCAAAGTAGTGCTTATGTAAGCTTAGCATGAACATGAAAGTATCCTTTGATAGAAAATAAGATGTTTTCATGCAGTACATCTAAACTGAGTTCTTTCTGCACTGAAAAAATCTAAAGCTATTTTTCTTTCACATGTCACTAATAATAATGGATGGAAGCAGTCCGTCAACAGCGCTTTTTTCATTTATCCATAGCTACAAACCTCTGTAGAATGAAAAGATAAATGGTATAATCCTTGCCCTTCAGGAATTTACAGTCTGGTTGGGAACCCTAATCTGACACATGCAGAGTAGTAAAGTCAGATGTTGTGTCCTGATAACTGCCAGTGCAGCAGGGGATCAGAGATGGGTCCGGCTCGGGGTGGCTGCTGTGGTAAATGGGCTGCAGAAGACGGAGCAGCACAAAGACGGAGGCTGCTACAAAGTAAGAATTGTAGTTCCCTGCAAACGACATTGTTTATGACTTACTACAGAAATGTTTAACAAGGCTTAGTATAATAGCTAATACTTAGCTGTTGAGCATATATTATATTCCAGATATTGTAAGAAGTAATTTACAAACATTTTCTGACTTAATTTTCACTGTGGTCCTGTGACATAAATATAACTATTTTCATTCTGTAGGTCAAAACTTGTAGGCTCAGCAAAGTGAGATGATTTGCCCTAGGACATAACCAGTGATGGAGGAGCTGGGATTTGAACGCAAATCTGATAAAATCATGCTCTTGGCCATTCTTCAGGACACAACATTTTCACAGCTGGGATTTGAAGCCAAATCTGATAAAATCAGTGCTCTTGGCCATTCTTCAGGACACTACATTTTCACGTTATGCTATTGAAGTCAGTTACTTCAATAATCAGTTATTGATTAATTCAATAACAGGTGCTGTATCTAAAAGTAAAGTTTCTATTTGACTAATTTAGAAAAAACCCAAGTATAATTCATTAAAATGATAGTAAAGGACTGTTCCAAGTGCTCATTTAAAGTTACCCCAGTCATTTTCATCTAAAAATTGAAGGCAGACAATATAGTAAATGATCATTATTCTTGCTTTAGTTTGAAAACCATCCAAGCAGTGGCTTCGAAAGATCTTGAAAACACATGCAAAGCACCTACTGAATGTGTTTGTCACCATTTATTATAAAGCTTCCTTTAGCTAGAAATATGCCCTCCGTTGTGTCATTGCTATCACCAGTTCCATTCATTTAGCATTTACAGAGCACTTTCTTTAGAAAATCAAAAGCTCCGTAGATTACACATTACACATTGAAACTTAGAGAGTAAAAGGCATTTTGCATCAGCAAATACCGTATATTTGACACAGGGAAAATGAAGACTTGCCAGTTAGTTCAGAGACACTATTTATTGCACAAATTATAAATACCATATTGGATTTGGAGTATGTCCAACATCTTATATTCAACAAGATTTTGAGGACTGGGCTTATCTTTTCTTCTTCTGGCCCCCTTATCTCTCATACCAAAATACCAAATGGCAACCATTCATTCATAAATACCTGTTAATTGATGCATTGAATTATATGTAATAATAAGCACAGATGTTAGTGTTTGGAGAATGTATCCATGAAAGACCCAAGGCCTCCTAGGAAGAACTATAGAAGTTTAATATTCTGATCACCAGTAATAGAATTTCCTCAGGTGGGAAGGAACCAACCAGAAGGAACAAGCAGGATTTATCCTGTGCTTTCATAGTTTATAAAAAAGAGCTTTGAAGTAAAACAGTGTTCACTTATTTCTTAGTTCATTCATCTGTTTTTTTTAAGGCAGTAAGTAAAATATCAATAAAGGTGATACGTAAAAATTAATATAGAAGAAACTAAAACTAGTGTCAGTTACCACAAGATTGTCTCCTTTCCTGACACCAAACTGATCATAGCTTAAACTTCCAGCTGCAGTTTCTACATATTCTTTAAATGAGAACTGTATGGTTAGGGATTATTAGAAGATGAACATTTCACTCCTTATAATAACAATGAATAAATCATCTGGTAAGCTATTTTTCCGGTGAAGGGTAATAATTTGGTGTGATTATCATGTGGCAGATTAAGAAAAATAAAAATGCTGACTTTAGCTTTTAGCTAAAGATACAAGCGCTTGTAGAAACAAACAAACAAACAAAAACAGAAGAAGGGAAAAGTAGGAAACCTGTGGTGTTCCTTTGCCTTCATATTGTTTTCTGGATGAGTGTTTACTATTCTAAACCTGGTGGGAGAGTGGTTTATTTCTTATTTCTGGATCTGTGTGATGCAAGTCTATGCCCAGCAAGCAGTGTGCTCCTCCTGGACTTTGCTGCTACTTGGTGCTCTCTCCTAGGTGATGACCTCACTATTTACGGAGTTGTAATGCAACGGTGGAAGCCCTTTCAGCAAGATGTGCGCTGTGAAGTGGAGATAGTCCTGAAAGCCAATTATGTCCAAGTAAATAATGAGCAGTCTGCAGGGATCATCATGGATGAGGAGGTCCAAAAGGAATTTGAAGATTTTTGGGAGTCCTATAAAAGTGATCCCTTTGCAGGTTTGTGATTAAGGGTATAAAGCTGATAATTATTAATGGCATTTCATTAAGTAGTTAAATATGAGATCTGTTATTGGGAGGAGCCTTGCGTGCTAGAAAACTCAATGGCTGAACTCAAAAGGCGGTAGCAGTCGTCAGTACTTTTAGCCATAGTTTCCTTTTGAAGAGTCCTTTGCTAGTATAGTCTTTTTAATTTAGAGATCTTTGTGGAAAATAAAACTGGATTACAAGAGATTTTCCATTTCTATTATTTTAGACATCTATTGTGCCTGCCAGTTTTCTCCCTTCTTTACCAATAAATATACAATTCCTCCGTAAGTAGACAAAACACATTCTACTATGAAACGTCATCCTATGAAAGTCTTATTTCTTTTCTGATGTTCCTGAGATAAAGACAACTTCACACTCTTTTAACTAAAGATTTTTAAATAGGCAGTCAGTAGGAAAGTGGTGATGAGAGATAGAAGGATGCAAAATACAAGCTTTGTCATCACAGCAAAAACTTTCGATTGTGGCGGTAAGATATATAAACTAAAACATTACAGCCTTTAGGTTCAGAGAGTATTTTATTTAAAAATTCCAAAGATATAAAACACCAGATAAATCTTCAGATGTCTGTTTTCATTCTTCCTTGGAGGCATCTACTGAGAAAAATAAACTGAAGCCTGTGATAGACTATTTTTAATAAACTTCATCTCAAGTCTCACACATATTGATTACTTTATTCTTAAATACTAAAGTGGGGTTCTCTATGTTGTGGCTTTATTAAGCAAGCCCTTTAAGAACCATATATATTTTTGAATAATTTCTGTATTTAAAATTGTTTCTTAGGGTCGGGTCCTCACAAAAATCTGTAACTCTTCCTTGGACCACAGTCATTTCTTACTAATTGCAGTGCCACACTGCAATTAGTAATTGTAACAGGAACAGCTGTTCCTGTTACAGTGAAGGAAGGGGTTCATATAGTGTTCTACCTAGACCATGAGAAGTGCTTTGTGCTGTCAATTCAAGAGTCTGTTTTGTTTTAATTAGAAGGTTATGGATGTACAGCTCATTTACTGGATAAAAGGAAGAAGTAAATATAATGACCTTATAAGAAACATAAGTAAGAAGAGAGAGAAAACGAGGCAGTGTTTTTTTAGTGCGAATGGATTCTGCTTTCTTAGTTTTCCGAGTATCCAGTACCAGTACTGTACTTTACCAATTCAAAGTGTATATGTGTGCTAGTTGGGGGAAATAAGGAAGGGGTGGTGGAAGCGGAGAGCTGTGTCGGGAAGGATGTCTTCATTTTACTAGTCTAATGCCAGGGATTTCACTCCTCAGCTCTTGGAGTTTGATCTGCTTCACTAAGATCTGACACTGGTACTGTCTAGAAGGTGAAGACTTTATTCCAGTCTGCAGTAACATCTGGGATCCTCTGAGCCTGGTGCCTAGATGCTGAATAGAAACCCAAATGTAGGGAATGGGGTCTGTTGGGCCATCTGAACCGATTCAGGGATGACTCAGATCTGGGAAGATCTAGGAAGTCCTGTTCTCCTTGGGGTAACTGAGGGCCATGCCACAAGAATGAGCTGGTAGGCTCTAGACACACTGTTAACATGGTCTAGAAGCAGAAATTTGGGAGGGAGCTAGAGTTGGGGGAGTATTCACTCTAATGCATTCTCTTCCATGGTACAGCCATGGGAGCATGTCTTGCCATGATTCAAGGAACTTTAGGCAACAAATTTAAGGGAATAGTTCTTCCCCTTTATTTTTCTCTGGTACTTCAGACCTCACTTTATATCTTTTCTGTTAACTACATTGGGAGGAAATATTGAGATCAGAAATAAGCATAAGTAATAGAGGTAATATAACAGCTTAACAGTTACGTGTGTCAGGTATTGTTCTCTGTGCTATACACTTATTAACTCCTTTGATCCTCAACAGTTCTACAAGATACCATTATCATTCCATTTTACAGATAAGAAAATAGAGGCAGAGAGGTTAAGAAACTTGCCCAAAGTCAGATGGGTAGTAAGTAGTAGCACTGGGTTGTGAATCCAGGCCTCTGACCCCAGAGCCTGTGCTCTTTACCACTGGGATATGTTTCCTGTTAGCACATCAGTCACTGAATCTACCTTTGTGCAGCACAGCTGGCATAGAAGTCTCCCAGGTCAGTTGGCTACTCCTAAACCTGCTTGTTGGGGCTATTCCTTCTTTCTTTGTGTGTGTAATTCTGGTCAGAATTTACCTACCTGCTGTAATGTCTTATTTGCTTAGATCCCAAACCTTCTTCCTCTTTTTTCTCTGGGCTTTCTTCCTCAGGAAAGAGAGGGATTCCCTTTGGCAGTTAAGGAGCTGCCTTCTAGGATTTACTAATTCTTTTTTCTGATCCTCATTTTTTTTTTTTAAAGATTTTATTTATTTATTTGACAGACAGAGATCACAAGTAGGCAGAGAGGCAGGCAGAGAGAGAGAGAGGAGGAAACAGGCTCCCCACAGAGCAGAGAGCCTGATGTGGGGCTCGATCCCAGGACCCTGGGATCATGACCTGAGCCGAAGGCAGAGGCTTTAACCCACTGAGCCACCCAGGCGCCCCTCTGATCCTCATTTTACTAAAAGATTTTCTTTCTGGGGCGCCTGGATGGCTCAGTGGGTTAGGCCGCTGCCTTCAGCTCAGGTCATGATCTCAGGGTCCTGGGATCGAGTCCCGCATCGGGCTTTCTGCTCAGCAGGAAGCCTGCTTCCCTTCCTCTCTCTCTGTCTGCCTCTCTGCCTACTTGTGATCTCTCTCTGTCAATTAAATAAATAAAATCTTTAAAAAAAAAAAAAAAAAAAGATTTTCTTTCTTCACATTTCTGCCATCCCAAGTCACGTCACCCTACATTGTCAATGGATCAATTCTGATTCATTACAATAAGGAGCTTTTGTGCATAAGGCCATAAATTCTGGACACAGCCCTCTTCCTTTCCCTAATGCTTTGGCAGAAAAGCTTCTGGAACTGGAATAATCAGGTAAATATTTACACAGTTACTTTCCTCCTCAAACAGAGCTGCCTCTGAAACATGAGCACAAACATGGAAGCCCTGAAACACACAAATTAGTTGCCAGCATGTAGAGAAAGTACCATCACAGTAGTGAATTCCACATTAGTGAAGACAAGCTTAGGACAGGCTTGTTAGGATGGTATAGGTTCTAAGAGCCCCTGCTGGTTAATTAGGCCGGTGATCAAATGAAATACCTACTTTATATGTGGGATAGGCAGATTCTCAGATTTGGTGTTTTGACATTTCTGAAAACAGAAAGTCAAACAGTGATATTCTCTTCCTTAAAGCACATGATCGGGCACCTGGGTGGCTCAGTGGGTTAAGCCTCTGCCTTCAGCTCAGGTCATGATCTCAGGGTCCTGGGATCGAGCCCCACATCGGGCTCTCTGCACAGCAGGGAGCCTGCTTCCCCCACTCTCTCTCTGCCTACTTGTGATCTCTCTGTTACATAAAGAAATAAAAAATCTTTTTAGAAAAAGCATATGATCAGGGGCACCTGGGTGGCTCAGTTGTTAAGCATCTGCCCTTGGCTCAGGTCATGATTCCATGGTCCTAGGGTCCTGGGTTCCTGGGATGGGGCTCTGCATCCAGCTCCCTGCTCAGTGGGAGGCCCGCTTCTCTGTCTACCTCTGCCTGCTGCCTCCCCTACTTGTGCCCGTTCCCCCACCATCAAGAAGATAAATTTAAAAATCTTAAAAAAAAATAAAGCAAATTATCAGGAGTATCTGGGTGGCGCAGTTGGTTAAGCCCGTGACTCTTGGCTTCGGCTCAGGTCATAATCTCAGGGCCCTGAGACCAAGCCCCCAGTTGGGCTCCATGCTCAGCGCAGAGTCTGCTTGAGATTCTCTTGTCTCTTCCCCGACCCCTCTTGCTCACGCTCTCTCTCTAAAATAAAAAAAAATCTTAAACAACACATGATCAGAAGAAACCGAGACTTCCCTCTTGGATTGCTAGAACTATAGTTTATATGATCTTTTTCATACTGTGATACCCTGGTAACTTATTCTAGGTAAAAGAGACTTTACCAAATTGTTCAGAGCAAATGCTGAACTGACTCACAGGGTAGATTATTTTACTTCTTTCTCTTAGACCTCTGGAGAAGCTCCATGAGCTCCAAGTACCTCTTGTATTTAAAGATCACTGGCTCCTGCAATCTGACTTATTGTTTGAGATTGAGCACCTTCATTTTATTTAGACAGTGGAGTAAAGTGCAATGGTATTTTAAAGGGATAATGTTGGCTTAATGAGGGAATAAAGGAGATTCCCTCCTGTCCCTGTAAAGTATGATAAGTTTATGGAAACTTAAGCAGGTATAAAAATAAAAAGCAAGGAATAAAAAAGCAGACTTTTCCTATCATGGCATTAATAAGAGAAGGAATTTTAGGACCAAAACAGTTATTTACTCCTGTAGGATTTGGAAGTGGTTCTCTTGATATTAGATGGCCGAGTGTATTTCTAGGAAGTTAGGATAAGAAGGGAAATTTCAGATAGGATTTCTTGAAAACTGTTCGTAACATCCGACCTTTCTGCCTTTCCTAGGAAGGAATGAGATACTGGCCAGCTTGTGCCCTCAAGTTTTTGGGATGTACTTAGTAAAGCTTGCTGTGGCCCTGGTGCTGGCTGGTGGGATTCAAAGGACTGATGCTACAGGAACACGGGTCAGAGGTCAGTACCTATTAAAACTTTTTGAGAAATGTTAATACATACAAGGTAAGAAGTTAGAATTTTCCTTTTCTGAATAAAAATGACTTTTTGAGGTTTATTTTCTAACCATAATCTTTTAAAGCTGACAGTTGCTCAATACTTAGTCCAGCATCTATATATCAAAAGGTAATTTCTAGAATTCCAAAGGCTAAAAGAAATTTTAAAGTGTTTTGAGGAACATGTATTTTTGTTCCAGTCTGTAAAGGTACCACAAAATAAAATCTTTACATTTTGATTACTATCTTTTCCCTTGGATCCCCAAGAGGAAAAGAGGAAAAGATTAGATAGTGCTTTTTAAGGTCTCCAAGTCAGTGTCTCTCCATCTGTGACTGTCAGTGTCTTTCTCTCAGACTGTTGCTCTCAGTCATCTGCCTGCTGATTCCCCTTCTGCTGGTAGGTTGCAGAAGTGCCATCTGCCATGAGGTGCTGCTGTAGGTCATACGTTCAAGCAAAGATTACTCTAAGTGTGTAATTATGTTCAAATGGCAGAAAGCTCTTTTGCAGCTAACACATTTAACTGACCTGAATCTGGCATAAAGTGGGTTTATTATGGCCCTTATATAGGCCACCTGAGGGTCATAATAACCAAAGACTAAAAGGACATTGTTATAAACAAGGCTGTTAGTAAGATTTCTAAAACCATATGGTAGAATATGGAATAGAAAGTAAAATAAAGTTTATGTGTATTGTATGTTTTGATCACATTCTGGCACTCTGCTAAATGTTGAGCTTAAGAAGGAGTTTCCTATTAATGTATTTAGGAAATACTTGAGTATAACTGAATAAATTGACCAGATAATTTATCAATAATATAATAATAATATGATAATCTTATTATCAATATCAGTAATATAATCGATGATATAATAATAAGAGAATCAATAATAATAATAAATTGATCAGACTGAGATAATACATACCAGAAGATACTCATATAGTCATTGTAACATTTGAAAACAGGTACTTAAAGGTAGATTATTTCATTAAATTACTACAATTTGCATAAAATGAAAAGGTCTTCATTTAATTGTTATAATCATAAGCAATTTGATACTTATAAAGCACTTATAAAGTCCTGAACACTTAAAAATACTTAAATAAAAATGGAATAAAATATTTGGCTTGTTTGGAAAGATTTAGCCAAGTAGTTTGATATTTAAAAATAGATTTAGGGGTGCCTGAGTGGCTCAGTTGGTTAAGCCTCTGCCTTCGGCTCAGGTCATGATCCTGGGGTCCTTGGATTGAGCCCCACATCAGGTTCCCTGCTCAGCGTGGAGCCTGCTTCTCCCTCTCTGATTGTCCCTCCCCCTGCTTGTATTCTCTCGCTAATAAATAAAATCTTTAAAATAAAAAATAAAATCAGAAACTTTATAAGCCAAAATTTTTAAAAATGTTAGACATATGCCTGAACATCTGGAAATAGTACAAAGTCTATTAAATTAGATTATAAATATCATATTCAGAAATCACTTAAAATTATTATTTATGATGATAGTTAACTGTTCTAAAGATAACTGGTTAAGTCTGTCCTTAAATGACCTTAAGTAAATAGCAGAAGCATAAAATGTAAATTGTGTTGGCATTCCAAGTAGACCATTTTCTTCTTGATTAATTACACCTAATTCATGGGTCTTTTCATGGAAATTTGAAAGTTTACTAACTTTTTTCTAGGTGAATCTCATCTTTTATTGGTTGGGGATCCTGGCACAGGGAAATCTCAATTCCTCAAGTATGCAGCAAAGATTACACCACGCTCTGTGCTCACCACAGGAATTGGATCTACTAGTGCAGGTATTTTACATGACAATTTCAGTTAATTTAACTTTACTACAGACAGTAACACAATGTTTTTCTGATGAAAAAGTACCTAACAGGATAAATTTCAAGCTAATTTTTGAGTTGCTGCCAAAAATTGAAGAAAATATGTAGCACTACTTTTGTACCTCTAAGAAAATATTTTAAATTTCTTTCACTTAATTTTCACTTTATTTCACTTTCACTTAATTTTCCTAAAACTTATCCCATGTATCTTTTTGCATCTTAGTTTTGAAAGATCCTATTTAATGTGGAAAAAGCATGCACCATCTGGCATTTTATGAGGACCTAGTAAACAAAACGTTGAGATAAATGGGAAAAAAAAATCTCCCTTTATCAAAGTAGATCGATGGCATAGAGCTTGAGGCATTTTTGTGCTTGTAGATCTCACGGGCAACAGTAGCTCCTACTGAAAATTCTTCAGCAGAAAATTTGTCTTAATATGTGGAAAGCACACTTTCACTGCATTGTGGAGCTTCATTCATGTATTGTGAAGATTCTTCAAGTACATTTAAAAGCCTTTGCAGATCGAATGTCAGGATGTGATTATAAAGTAACTTTAGGAAAATTTTTAGAAAGCCTGTCTTGATGCAATTTTGTATTTTACACTGTTGTGATTGGGGAAATATTTCTCCTGTACTTCTGTCTATAATAGGCCTTTGGTTTCACACATTTTGCAAATGTTCTTTGCTACTTATTAAGGGAAGCCTGTGCTGAAACTTCTTATGAGAAACTTATACTATAAAACTTCTCATAAAGCAGCAAATGCTGCATTAATGGTCCTACATGAGGAAAGCCCCATTCTAAGGGGCTCTCAGATTTTGAAATATAACTGAATAGTACATTAAGCATTGATGAGAAGGGATTTGTGAGTGGAGAGGCATAGACAAGGTTCAACATACTGGAAGGGTAGTAAGAAAGAATATATAAAGAACACTTTATGTGCATTTAAAAATTCTTATGACCCAGGGTTCTAGAGTTCTTTATAAAATGATGCCGGTAACAAACAAATAAAAGTGTTTGCCAAGTAATTATGTGGGATGTTTTGTAAGTTAACTATATGGAGGACCAAGAAATGAATCCAGGCTATCTGGTGGGCTACCAGTAATTTCAGAATATTTGGACAGTTTTCAAGTGAATGGCTGCTGATTCACTGTACTAGCACTTCTCACTTTTTTTAAATGTCAAGATCATAATCCAAAAGACAGGTACGGGGAATATAAATTTTAGAATGAAAGAAAAGTTATTGCTAAATCTCATCTATTCAAAAGGCCAGAATAGCCTTTCTTTAAACTGCGTATCACAGTCCCTTAGAGTCATAAATGCCAGTTCAGGGAGTCAAAACCAGCACTTTAAAAATGAAATACAATAAAAGATACCAGAATATATTGCACACAAGAAAGATGCACTATATGGGTGCATTTTCATGAAAATTAACATATAAATACTTGTGTTTCAGAGTCATGTACTTTTTTATATATATCAAGGATTAAAAAATCAGGGATTTCAAAAATTGCTTCCATAGACTTTCTTGGTAAAATTAGAAACCCCAAATCTTAAAACCAAAGAATAAGACCACATGGAAGCCTAAGGTTATAGAAAGTTATAAATGAACAAATGCACGCATGCTCCTCAGATTTCTAGCTCAACTGATATCCTCATTCCCTCCAGCCTACTTGCTTCTCTCTTCTGTGGTGTAATTGGTTAGTGTTTATCTTTTCATGAAAGAACTATTTACTATGATCAAAAAGGAAAAAAACTGTTCCAAACATTTTAGCTATACTTCAGATAGTGTCTCTAAATGAAGCTAAATGGGGAGAAAATAAAACCCCTGTGCTATAGTTTGAGTTCTAAATCTTAGAATCATAAAAATTCTGAAAGAAGACTTAAAACATAAGTCTTAACCTTTTGTGAAAATTAGCTGTCCGTTTACAAATTGATGTAAAAACCTAACCCTTGGTATTAATACAAATCAGTCACTATAATTAGTCAGAATAAAAACTTAGCAGTAAATTGCTTTATTTGGTAATTTGGCTTATATGTGCTTTATTTCTAACAAGCCCATATCTTCTTATATTAATCACTGAGCTCTTTGTTGGAAATTTTACTTTTATTTTCATTTTAATATTTTAACATTTTCCTTTAATTGCAAATAGACAATAATGAAATTTTCTTCATATAGTTTTAACAATTGAATGTATTTTATTTTTAAAATCTATGAACTAAAAAAAAAAATCTATGAACTAGTTAGTGGACAGTATTTTGATAATCTGGTATATTAAATTTCAAAGTTTAACATTTAGCAAAATTTTCCTTCACAAATTCTTTTTTTAGAATGACAGGAAATATATACAACTTAAATTCCACATTCAGACAAATGCCCTTTTCCCTTCCTCAAAATAAAAGCTTTAAAAAGTGCAGTATAAAAGTTTTAGATATAAAGGCACTGCATAACTGTATCATATGGCTAATGTCTTGCTTACTTAGCAGCAAGAGTAATGAGAATATTCTACACTAAATTTAATGAAGCACAGGAAACTTTGAGGAAGGACCTAGCTCTCATCAAAGAAAAAGAACCTTTTGGCCCACTTAGTTAATGGATTCCTTTCCAAGATTACTTTTTAAAAACTTATCTGGAAAGGCTATCTAAAATATGTCAACCACAAATATGCCAATCTTATTCTGCATGAGAGTCAAGGGATATGGAGAAGAGTACCACATGTGTGAAAATATATATTTTTCCAAAATAGTGACTCATCTATTATGATAAAGCTAAATACACCTTCCCAAACCCACTTTTTTTTTAAATAAACACTGTCAACAACAGATGATCTATCAAGTCAATTTTGAAGGGTTAAGTTCATTGTATTTTTATAAATCTCATGAATAGATCTAAGTCATTATAATATCCTATTCTTAAACTTAGCGCATTTATGTCTGCTCTTGACATGCTGAATTCACTGGGTAAAAATGATGGATGATTCAAGGAGTATTCGGATGTCCTAAATGGTTATAAAACAAAGGACCTTAAGAACAATTAACCACATTTGTTATCATTTTAGAAACCAAACTGAATGCTATCTAACATTTCGTGTAATAGTTGCCATAAGAGGCTTCAAGGTGGCCTAGAAAATCAGGTCCTAAAGTTCGTGGTAGCATATAGTTGACTTCAAATCCCTTCTTTAAGGACATGACAAAAAAGAATGGAAATGTGCCCCTCACATTAAACCAAATTATTTATCACAGGAAGAAACATTTTAGTTGAAGTCAAAAGTTTGTTCTTCTGAAGGCCAGTAAAATAGTGGTCCAAAGATTATTGTCCAAAAGGCTAAGACAGCTTTACAACCTGGTCTAATGACTTATATTTTTCTTTATAAGTGCTTTAATTACATATAGCGGAGAAGAAAATAATATATATGTTTTAATCAGATTAGTTTCAGAACAAATAAAATAACACATTAGAGAAAAAAATTACTTAAAAATAGTTGTATTTATATTCCACAATTTGCTCAAATACTGGTTTTTCTTATAAACTTTCTACAGGATATTTTTAAACAAATTCTTCACATTGTGTCTTGACTATGTACTTACGGAATTTCAAATAGTTCTGTGTATTTTTATAGCTTAATTTGTACTAAAGGGATGGCAGGTGGTCACATGCAGTCCATATGGGATTCTAACATGACATTTAATGAGTTTTCTGATGTGGACCATCCCTTTGATGCTGAAGGTAATGCATCTGTTGAAAGAAGTGATTGTAGATTTGGATTACTGCTCTCTGCATCTTCCAGTTTTTCTGTGTTATCTTCCCAGTTAATGTGGAATCTTGTAACTCTGGGATTAGATGCCAAAATGTTCCTTTGAAGCTAAAGGAAGAAGGACATATATAAACATACAACATTAAGAAAGTTAAATATACACGAATAGGAGCTTAATCAAATGGTTCTTTATATCAGTACTGCTAAAGGGCTAAATTTATACAAAGGCATAAAATTTAGTAAAACACCTTAAAAGTACTAATACACAAGGATTAGGGCTACAGCAAAAAAATTATTTTAGGCTAATGGAAAGGATATGAAGGATCTGAGGGAATTCATCCAGATCATTTACTAAAGAACAAAATATCTAACCCCTCTATACTTCTGTTTCCTAAAAGGGAGACAATCTCTTCTTTCTTGAGGGTGCATTCTTCACAGGATGCTTTATCTAAATGTATGCTTTTTAGGTTGATATGGTGTCTCTTCAGTAATATTTCCAAAGAAAATAAAAATTTCCCCAAATATCAACTCTCATTATGTGGTTTCATACCTTTTAATTATTATGGTTCATTCTCAGAAACAGTATTCTCGTTTTTTTGTTTTTTGCTATACAAGGTGCCTTTTAGTTAACTAATACATTGAGTCACTGGAAGGTCCCATACCAGGATTAAATATTCCAGCCTCATTATCAGAAAGAACATTCCATTCTACTCCCATGTAATTTTTCTTGCATGCTCAGGCAGATGGAGTGTTGTGTTCAATCTCACATAAGTCACCAGTTACTAAACTGTCAGGTCCCAATGAAAAAATCATAAAATAGGAAGTATTTTTGAGAATCTGTAATTCTGAAGCACAGGTTTCAGCTTCTCACTCAGAAGCTATTTTCCAAAACCAGAGATACTTAAGACCTTTGGTTTCATCTCTAATACGTATGACGTACAGGAAATGCTGCAGAGAAAAGTTGTAAACTACTGTCTCTTAGAGGAGGCACTTTCAACTTTCTAAACCATCAGAGACTCTGAAAGTGCCTGACCAACATTAATTACTAATGATTCATCAGGAGGTAGGGTCTGAGGTCAAGTATGGAAATGGAACGGTTAGTTTGCCCAGTTGGCACAAGGACCACAAATTTATTTTGTCTCCAAGCTATTTTCATAATATACTATGAAATGGCATCTACTTTTTAAAAAAGTATAGTAAAAGTAATGAAAAAGAAATAGTCATTACCTTAGAAAAGTCTGGCATCTACTTTAAAAAAAGAAGTATAGTAAAAGTAATGAAAAAGGAACAGTCATTACCTTAGAAAAGTCTGGTTTTACTGGTGGATTTTCCCTTAGTTCTGTCTCAGTATATTCATTATTTACATAATAGCCAACTCTAATAAATTCTTGACCTCGATAGGTGCATGTAATTAGCACAACTGTTACACCTACTGCATCTGCATCTGGAATGAGTCCTGGATTAGGTGCATCAGCCTACAATAATTTAAAAAGAAAAGAAACACATCACAAAAGGCTGTTAACTGCAAGCAAGACGCATTTTGGTTACCTTCAGCACCGTCAGTTAAGGGCAGAACAAAAAAAACTTGGAAATCATACTGGGAAGGCACATGCTCATTTTTGAGGTTGACTTATAGTCAGAAAATATAGTTTGAATATTTCTCCACAGTATACCTAATTACTCTGGGCACCTGAAAACTTTACTTTTATAGGAAGATAAATCTAGAGAGACTGTGTGGTAATTCATATGGGATTATACAATATTCAATGATAAAACCTTTTATAAAATATAACAAACAAGCCAATAGTCTGATTCTAGTCATAATTTCCAGGCATAATTTTTAAACCTAAATTAGTAAATATTCAATGATCTCCACACAGCCTGCTGGCAGCAAATGTTTATTATACTGGTTTTTCTCTTATACTCAGGACACATATTCTCACACCCACTGTCCCAACTTTGCACAAATATTCTAATAGTAAATTAACATAAGACTGAAAATGGAATAGAAGTAGCTCTATAGCAGATTTTCAAAAATATTAACCATCTATTGTGAATGACTTTGATAGCCACTAAAATATAGTGTACTTTTAAACCACACATACTACAGAAATACAACCAAGGTAAAGATTGGTTTAAGAAGATATACTTAATGATGTTTTGAATCAAGCTGCTGAATCTTGAGGAATGCAGAAGATGAAGCAAGTGAGCTAGAGAAGGCAAACAGCATAAGCAAAGGCTAGGGTTCTATCCGTGGCAGTGTGAGAGGCACTAAGGAGACTGGTGAGGAGGCGGCCTAGGCTGATGCACAGTGACAGTGAGGCATGGGATTGTGACCTGAGGCAGCCATTCTGAGTGCTGAAGGGATGGAGCTCATCCCAGCAGATCAGCTGACTCTTGCCAGGACACTAAAGAACATCCCTGTGCCTGGGTGAACACTTCAGCCAGTACTATAGCTTGGCAACACCCCCAACTGACATTCTCTATCAAGCCATTATCATTGAAGATAAGAATTATTGTGTACCTACCACATGCAGATGACACAAAAAAGCACACAATATCTATCTAGTCTAAAACATTGACCTAGGCTAAAAATTTCAGTACCCTCTCTTCCCTACCTCCCCTATCCAGCCTGTTGCAACATTTCTCATCTCTGAAGACTCAGTTCATGTCTTCATGTCTTATATGGAATACTGGAATAACTTTCTAACTGGAATCCTCCAGCTCACTTGCTGTCTGTACTACTGCCAACATTAGCTAGGCAAAGATCCATTCCTATTCCTTTACCTGTTTTAAAAACTCCAGATGATTACTCCCATTTCAGAGATAAAAATCTGTCTTTAACTTCATTTATAAGGCCCTTTATAATTTGTCTTCAACCATTCACACTCCCTTTAATTCTACACCTCTTACTCTTGTTCTAGGATTAGACAGAGTTCTCTAAAATGCAGTGGTAATCTTTCATGCCTCTGTGCCTTGCATATACTGTTCTCTTGGCCTATAAGTTTCTTCCCTGACATCTTAAAGAATTAATCTTTCTAAATTTGTATGAAATATATCCTTAGTGAAGCCCAATGGCCCCATGCCCAGTGTGGAGCCCAACACGGGGCTTGAACTTAAAACCTGAAAGCAAGACCTGAGCTGAGATCAAGAGTCGGACACTTAACCAACCAAACCACCCAGGTAAACCCCTTTCTGATTCAGAAGGTAGAATTAATAATACTCTGTTTTTGCACTTAAAATTACTTGACACACATTTACTAATGTATGTACAATAACCTAAATAGATGTTTACCCTTCAGTCTTTGCTAGGACTGAGCAGAAGTTCTATCCAGTTCATCTTTATAATCTCATGTCTGGCATAGCTCTGGGCACTCAGTATATACTTAGTATTTAAAAATTTATTCTAACTCAATTCCTGACATGAAGTAATCTGACTAATTGGAGAGAGATCGGCAGGGGGACTAAGGGCCTGTCCTGAGAATATACTGTTTGTCTTAAAGATTCTGTGTGTTCCCTTCCCCCCAGAGGGGTCTAGTTACTTCCAGGTTACCCAAAGAGATGCTAATGTCCTGGAAATGAGTGGAAAATGGGAAAAAGAGGCAATTTAGTACTACTATGGAAACCTTCCCCTCACAGTGCTTCCCATCTCCTCAGTAGACTGGTGCTAGCCATGTTTGTGTTTTAAAGTTTTTTTGCTAAAGGATTCAACTTGAGCAAATTCATATTCAAGTAGAAAAACCCATAGGCCTCTCAGACCACTTAGGATAAAGTGTTAGGTAGAGATTTTTAACTTCAACCAGCAGTACTAGGCAAATGTCTGGACATCTTCCTGCTAGGCTTTGACACACTCAGGTGAAAGGTATGTTTATTCATGGCAGACCAGAGAATACTATGACAGTCTGTTTAAAGACAAAAACTGTATTTTAGTCCCTTTTTGCTGATCATGGTGAATTCTGTAAATGTACAGGCTGACCATCTGATTTAAATCGCATGCTTCTTTCTCTGTCCTTTTTGGCAACATGAACACTGATACCAATGTAAAACTACTGGAAAATCACTGGAGGGAAATATTTTTGAATAAATTATTCACTCTAAGCCAAAAGCTTAAGAGTGTTCTTAACAACGTAAACACAGAGAAAAGTCATTTAAGGGTTTGTTTCAAAGCCAAGGGATTTATTTGCAGGTTTTATGGTAGCATAAAAAGGTGTATCACTACCTGTCAATCCAAGTTTCTTACCACATCATGAATTATCATCAGTGATGTATGGGTTTTCCAAGCTTGTGGGTTAAAGCAAATACTGCTGCTTTTATGTAACAATTTCAAGAACTTAAGAGAATAATAATTTAGCTCTAATAATGGAAGTAGGGCATTATTTGTCAGTGATAGCACTTAACTACTTTATTCCTCATTTAATCCTCTTAACATTCTGATGAGGTTAGATATTATCCACATTTTATAGACGGCTGGAGTGACTAACCGAGGCTAGGGAGCCTGTCTAAAGGCACACATGTTTAATAAGCAACGGAGCCAGGATCTGAAGGTCTGTAACTGCAGTGGTTCCCTCTGCACATTCTCTAATACTCACATCTTTCACCAAGGTTATGCACTCACCCAACTCAGCTTAACAGCACTTTTAATGAGTAGATTTGAACTAATATATTTGAGCTTTATTTAACCATTTGTTAAACATAGTAAATTATTTGTTGACTTTTAATAAAAGGCACTAAGGCTAGGAGACCAAGATACCATATGTTTATAATTCTTGGCCCACATCTGATGGGATTAGCTGACTAACAGTATTCATTTAAATTGGTCCCATGTATGAAATGAAAAAAAAAGGGGGAGGTCAGGGATAGGAAGAGTTAATTTTCTTTCTGGATGAAGTCTTTACAGTGGGTTCTACTTAACTGATGGGGACTCTGTTGTGTAGAAATATTTGCAACAAAATGAAGTGGTTTTTGTTTTGTTTTCAACCTATGGCTACTCTTTGGGCTACTTACAAATATCTCCTAATAAGCATGGATAATCAGAAGTGACTGAATAGCTTTATACAACAATTTAACATGGATTAAAAGAAGTAACACTTTGAATACAGAAGACAGTATCTAAAGCCTTGGCACAGACCCAAATACTGTCAGTGATATCCGAGAACATAAATTGTATTAGAATTTCCCCTAACAAATAATAAACAGAGCACTAGATTTGTAACAGTAATCCTCTATAATATGTATAGATTAGATGCTTTAGTAAACCACTGGACCTTAATTCCAAGTTTATGCAGTAGTTCTCTATCTACATATTAACCTAGCTCAATTACTGATTATGCTGAAAGAAAGTTGTTTTTCTTGTGATCATTACTCCTAATGGCTGAAACCGTACACTGAAGATGCATATTACTATACTAACTATGCCAGTTGTAGTATGCCTTGGACCCTATATTGGGCTGCTGGCCAGCCCCCCTGAAAATCTGATACTATAGGACTATTCACAGGCAGAGCCCCAAATTAACCACCACATGTGCCAGGACACTGGGATAGCTTTACTGAGTGCTGTGCACGCTCTGGAGTAGACAGCACGCCAACCTCTCACAGCAGAACAGAAGCAGATAAAAAGTGAATACAGCAGAAGCAGAGTGATTTAACCCACCAGGAAATGAATAAGAACCATGAGATAAGAGTTTAGAAATGTATTTGGCATATATATTTACCAAGAATAGTCTTACCTGAAATACAAACATATGCCTTCCTGCAGGAACAGGGCCCACTAAAACAGAGTCTAAAACTTGGTCGTATTCTTCACTTTCTGCAGAGCCCACATAGATAATTTTCCATTCCAAGTCTAGGGTTAAAAACCAAAACATTATTTCATATTCAGTAATTACATTATGAGATGGCATCAAAGACCCTTTTAATGTCCACTTAAGCCATTTATTGGCTGCTAAAATTGGCTTCTCATGGCAGAAAATCCAGGAAGGCACTGAATTGCTCCTTATGAAATTCTTCTATTTCTTACCAGAAACTTTCTCAAAATGTTCTTTTGTGAAACACTAGTCCCTGGGCAGGGCTCATAGCAAACAAAACAACATGGCCCCAAACTTGGGAAATGCTACAACCTTGTGTTGAGGACTCCTAAAGCACACTGGCAGAGTATGTGTTGTGAGACTTCTTCAGTAAAGAACACCAGTAACATTAAACCAGCATTTCCCAAGTTTGTTCGGCTATGGAATCACCCCCCACTTTTTACCTATGTCATCTTTTAACAAGCTACTAATACTAAGCACACTTTGGAAGGGCTGCCCCATATTATGTTGCACAGATCCAGATTATTAAAGAGCTCCAAAGTGGGGAAATCATTATTAGCCAACTTCCCTTGTGGCTCAGAAATAAGGGGCTTCAGCTCATCAACTGTGAAAGGGACCATAGTCGGGTTTTTTTCCCTCTTTGCACCACTTTGTATCATAGGTAAGGAAACCAGGGATCCTTATAACCACTTGATAAGGAGTATGGGTGGTGGGAACAGACAAGAGGAAGAGTAAGATACACTAAAGTGCAACCCAAGACATTTTATGTCATTGTTATATGTAATTCAGCTTTCACTGAGCACCTTTTACAGAGCGCTCTGCTACAAGAACCCAGAAATGAGTAAAGCAACTGCTCTTTCAAAGGAGCCACCTCCTCTTTAGGAAGACGAGGAAGACAATTGCAAATACAGATCACCTCTGAGACCTTCTGGTCCTCCTAAGGTGTTTAGCACTGTGCAGCCTGCCTCTTGGATTCACTACACCAAGGCCATGGCAGCACTCCCAGAGGGGTGTTTCTAGGTCACACACTGAGAATCTACTTAGTGCTGCCGTGGTATTGCCATTTTTGTGTGATTGTGTAGGTAGGTATTTTTGTTCCCTAAAGAGAGAAGAGAAATAGTAATAGGTACTACTTACTCATATTGTATGATAAACTGCAAATTACTGAAACTCCTTTAGGTCTATTCTCTTACTAAGTCAGCAGTCATTTTCTGAGGACCTATGAGGTACTTCATGGCTCTGTCCTAGACCACTTATATTTCCATCTTCTAGCACATATCCAGATGCAAATCCCCTGCATCTGACATCTCACAAGATCATTTATTTGCTGATGAAGATTAAAATATGAAGAAGCAACATGGATATCTAGTTAGAAGGAATAGCAAATATTTGGAAGTAGGAGCATGCTTAGCTTGCTCAAGAAAAAGCAAGGAGTAGGGGCGCCTGGGTGGCTCAGTGGGTTGAGCCTCTGCCTTCGGCTCAGGTCATGATCTCAGGGTCCTGGGATCACCCCACATCTGGCTCTCTGCTCAGCAGGAAGCCTGCTTCCCCTCGCCCTCTGCCTGCCTCCTCTCTGCCTATTTGTGATTTCTCTGTCAAATAAATAAAATCTTAAAAAAAGAAAAAGAAAAAGCAAGGAGGTCAGGGTTGGTGTAAACTGAACGAAGGGGAAAATAACTGACCATTAGATTGAGTGTGAAGGGCATGGCCAGATTATGCAAAGTCTTAAAGGCCGTCATTGAAGACTTCTTTTATAAGTAGCATGGGAATCCACTGGGAGGGTTCTGATTGGAAGGATAACGTGATCCAGCTTTCATTTTAGAAGGATCATTGTGGATCCTGCGTTCAGTATGGACTGTAAGATGGTGAGGAAAGAAACAGGTGGATATTTTTAACAACTGAGGCCAAGAACTGATGGTAGCTTGGACCACATGTAGCCATGGGGATGAGCAGTCACACTCTGGATAAATCTTGAAGATAAAGGCAGGAAGAGTCAGTCACCTTTTCTGCAAGGGGTAGGGATTAAAAACAACCAGGAATTAGTTTTGGACATGTTAAGTGTGAGATATCTACTAGATAGGTATCAATGATGTAGGAAATGCAAAAGCTAAGTGGACAAACGTATGACAGGAGTGTAAAACCTACTAAACTAGCCAATTGAGGGTAAGTCTGGTAATTGTCACATGCAGTTTTGTATTTAGTTCATTTCATATGTATTTATTTGTACCAATACACATAGTCCTCTTGGCCTTGTAATTGGTATAAGGCATTTGCAGTCTGGCACAGGAACATAGTCAAGAGTTATATACTTATAAAATACCTGCTATGTGCTGAGCATTGGTCTTGTCAATTTCACCCTGTTATTTAAATCTCAACAGCTTTATCATATAGATTTATACTATTATGCAAACAAGGAAGCTGAGGCCCCAAGAAGCTAAGTAATTTATCCAAATTCACCAAACCGAAGAATCAGAACCCAAGTTGTTTCTACAACTTCAAAGCCTGGGATCCTTCCAAAACCAAAACTAGGAAATAATTCTTCCATTTCTGGCTCTCAAATGAATAGTGGGATAAAGGAACTTAACTGGGTATGGGGGGTTGTGGAGGGAGTTGGGTGCAGACAGAGGCCATGGAAAGATAATCTACCTTAAGGAGCACAGGCTGTAACTCAGTGAACACCGGTACCTTAATTTTTATGCTAATGAATCCTTGCTGTAGCTACTGACTTTAAAATGCTCAGTAATTTATTTATAAATTAGCATCAGTTGTTTTATTATTCTTTTTTTTTTAAACTCTCCTTTCATCCCCCTGTCCCCTGTATACAAAGGAAGAGAAGGGACAGAATCAAATACACAGGTTATCTGTTTGGATTTATTCATTTATTTAAAAAGTTAACTAATTGTTTCACTTAATCATGGTAACCCCAGTTGCAAGTATTTGCAATTATGGTTGGAAGTGAGGGAAGTCACCAAGGGAATTTTAAACTAATTACGGTACTTGGGAAGGTATGTGGTGAGTGTAAAGTATGTAATCTTTGGGAATTAGAACAAGCCTGAAGTTTAAAAAGATGAAACACCACGTTCAATTCTGGTACATTGTAAGGGTTCAACTGACAGTAGCTTAGAATTATTGATACTGACCAACTTAATGGCTCCATTCTGTTAGAGAAACAAAGAATCAACAGTCTACAGAAGGCCTAAGATTAGCATGAAGGTCAATCAAAACTTGTACAAGCTTGGGGACCATCAGATCAAACACATCCTGGGTCTCCTATCAACTTTAAGCATGAAAAATGGTGGCCAACCTCCGGCCTGGAATTTAAGATAAAATTATGAAGTGAAAATTTCTCTTCAGAATATTCTGTAGTTTCATTTTAAGTATAGATTTTTTTTTTTTTTTTTTTTTAAAGAACTGCAATATAAAAGTATGGAACTTAGAAGCTTTTGCTAAATAAACTTAATTTCCTTAATCCACATAGCCTCTAGGTGGAGTACACAAGCATGGCACCTTTTTGAAAGATTCCTTTGCAGCTTCAGTATGACTCAGCTTAAACTCTTGAAAAATGCTAAATAACCAGTATAGGTGCCCTAGGAAGAGGTGTAAAAGTGGAAGTAAGTGTATTGTTGATACCAGAATCATAAAAACTCTGACATGATTCAGCCAAGTTCTGAATAGATGCCAGTTAAAAATGGGAACATAATTCTAAATGAATGGTGGGTTTCAGCCATGCAATGTCAAAGCCCTGTAACATCCTGAATCATCTATCATCCTTGTCCAAAACTGGCTCTTAAAAAATGCAAGGCCTCATTTGAGGAATAGCTATAATTTGAAGAACTTGTAAAGCTTAAATCATATAGTGCGTTGGAATGGACTGATCAATGGTTTCTCTTGCATTTGCTCATTTTTATATATAATTGGCAATAAAAAGGAAAACTTACTGTTGGGTATGAAAAATTGACCTGGTAGCTGAAATGATTATAGTAGTACTCTGGGAAAAGTAATCAAATGGTTTCAGAGTAATAAGAAAAATCCCCTCTAATTTTATTATCAGTGGCCTATTAGAAATTAGTTTAATCAATGAACTGTCTTTTAAAATATGGCATACACATAATACATATATATGCATATATGTCTTATGTATGCATTAATACTTCTTGGAAGAGCACAGATTAAAGTTAATTATAGGCGATGGTGGAAGGCATTTGAGTACAGAGGACTGTTACTTTATAAATATATGTACAACTTTTTAAAAGTTTATTCCAATAAGCAGGTATTGCTTTTATATTTTGAAAACTTTGACACCCTACATAAAATATATTTTGCAGAGATTAAAAACTAATTTTTAAGTGAAATACTTTATATACCATGATTAGCATAATTTTAAATGCATTTTTGTTAAACATACTTAAAACTTCAAATAAGCATGTCCCCTATTTAACTGTAAGATGACCACTGATGAAGTTGAATTTTTTCTCCTCAAATTTAAAAGGAAAGCAATGGATTAATAAAATCTAAGGACAAAGATTAAAAACCTTGCCAAGTTTTAGCTTTCTAAATATTTATTACTGCACATTATAAAAATCTTTGGAGTCCTTAAAACGAACCTAGAAAAAATTGTAAAAATTTTTGCATTGCTATCCAGACTTTACCTGTTATTTCCTAGCCCACTTTTGTGTTTTATGCTCAGGGTGTTTGGATGTGGAGTTATTTTAATTAGATTTCAACACGTTCTTGAAGAAAAGTCTGACTACTGAGAAGCCAGTGATTAAGTCCTGGAAATTATTTCAGTGTTTTACTTATTTCTGCTCTTGGGTTAAACGTAACTTTCTAGCTTAGCAGTATTTTTCTTCCCGAGAGGGAGGAGAGGAGGTTTCCGTCATTACGAACAGGAGTCCACGCCAGTCTGGGCGAGCCTGAGCGCCAGCATCCCCGGGCGCCCCGAGCATCCCGGGCGCCGGCCGGGGAGTGCCGCGGGGGAGCACCCGCCGTCCCCGGGGAGCGCCGGCGCCCGGCCCGCGGTGCCGAGGGGCCGAGCCTGCGCCCGCCTCCCCTGCTGGTTGGTCCAGGGAGCCAGAAATCAGCGCGAGGACAGCCTCGCTCTCTTCCCCGGAGCGGCCGGGCACGGCCACCCCAGAGAGTGGGGCAACTCCAGCGTAAGCTCTAAAAATGGATTTGCCTGTCCCTCGGGGGCAGGAAGGTGGGCAGGCGGGGCGCCGTGTTCGTCACCCGCGGAGAGGAGGCGTCGTGACGCCGGGGTCGGTGGCCCAATTCTCTACTCTTGGTAAGATGGCTCCGCTGCTAACTCGCCGGCGCGACCACACACATGCCTCTCCCTTCCCAACCTCCGTGCCCGGGCCGCGGAGGCCGTTCGCGGCAAGGGGCCAGCCCGGCGCGACCCCCGGCCGGCGCCGCGGGCGCGAGTGCGGGTCTCGCGAACCGCCCGCCCGCCAGACAAAGCTGACAACATGGCTACCTCCGCTCGAACAAGTTCCTCGCAAGTTGAGCCACGGCAGGCGCCCCGGCTGCGGCCGAACGCCGCGCGCGCCTCAGCGGCCGTCGTCCATCAACTTCAAGTTTCCCTCCGCAGAGCCGAACCGGCCGCCCGCGCGAGGCCGGGCCCGGGAAACTTTCAACGTCTGCAGCCCGCAACTGACAGCCCGGCGGCGGGCGGGCGCCTGACTCACCTTCAGACAGGTCCTCGATGCACTCGAAGGTGATCTCGAACTGGAACGGGTTGTAGAAAGGAGAAGGGTTATCCAGCACCACTACATTGTTCACCTGAACCTTTGCCATATTTTGAAAAAAACACAAACAATGGGAACAGGGGCTTGTTGCGGCACAATAAAGTCCAGCGCGCGGCCGCTCGGGAGAGCGCAGACCCCCGCCCCGGCGCCTGCCCGACGTCGTGCAGCGGCGACTTGAGAAACTTTTTTTTCCTCTTTTTATTTACACGGGAGCACTCCACAGTGTTTTGCAGCTTTCCTATTTCACTAAACTACAGCCCATTCTGCTCTGATAACTAGCAGCGTTGCCCGCGATTGGCTGCACCCGAGCTCTGACCCTCCTCCTCCAGCGAGGGCCTCGGCGGCGAGCAAGATGGGCTCCCGCTCCCGGAATGGACTCGGAAACTTTAACTGCGGCTCCACCTGCTGGTGTGGATTAGGACAAAGGCGGAGAACAAAGTGAGTGGAATACGGGCTGGGAGGCCCGCGCGGAGGCCGCCGGCGGCGGCGGCGAGGGGGAGGGGCGGAGCAGGCCCCGCCCCCGGCCCGGCGGCTCCCGCGCCTCACGTCGGGCGTGGCCGGGGCGGGGCGCGGGGTCGGAGGAGGCGTGGCCGCGGCGGGGAGGCGTGCTCGCGGCTGGCGAGGCGGCGGGACGGCGGGGTTGTGGGCGACGCCCGCCCCTCGGGTTTTTGCTTCGTGTGGTTTCTGCTTGGAGTGTGTTTTTTCTCTTTTCTTTTTTTCCTTTTAACGCTCTTTTTACATCAGTCCAACGGCTGTGCCGTCTCTCTACTCAATTTAGCAGCTGTGATTCGGTTGACTACACGGGGTTAGGTTCAGCTGTCTACGTACAGGGTAGCATTTGGGGTAGAGAGAAGGGTTGGTTGCAGTGGAAATAAATTGTATTTTATAGACCTCATGCCAGCTCGAAAGGAGCAAAGCCATTTTGGAAACCTAATTCTTGGTCAATATCTGCGTTTGGGCACTACAGTGCTGTAAGTTAAATAGACACAAAATGAAGGGTGAAGAGAGGCTTTTTCACGCACACTTTGCTTGGAAGATCTGAATAGGTAATATTTGGGTAGCACCTGGGTCTCCCGTCCTAATCTCAGAAGCCCTAGAATAAGAAAAAATTGCTAGAGATGTGATCAGTTACACCCCAGGTTTCTGTCGTTTGGTGAGCGTAACAGGAACATAAAAAGAGAAAATGGAAATGTCAGGAAACCAAAGGGCAAAAAATATGATAAGAAAGGGAAAGGAAGAGTAAAGACACAGCAGCATACCAGGACATGTGATTTTCAAAAAAAAAATTACGACCTAAACCGTTAGTAAGTAAAAATTTTTGGCACCACAAGCAAGTTTTGAGGAGTCTGCTTGATTCATCGGCATTCATGTGGATTCATTTAGGCTGTTTGACTACCGCTGTGGGGAAAGGGAGAGGTTTTAACACATTTGTGGGGTTGTAGAACAATTTGTTAACCTAGTAAGAGAGCTATAAAGATTTCTTCTAATACATGCTGTTCATAAACCATTATTTTTTTTTCCCTTCAGTGTTTTGCGTGAAACCAATGACCTTGGCTAATTAAATTCAGAGAAAGTATTATTTCTTAAGTATCATCTGTGCTGAAACAGTTGTTTCTTAGTATAGTGCCCAGAATTTTGAGTTGTCATTCTTTGGGCATTGTGGATACTTAAGTAGGTTGCTATTGATGTGGCTTCTTTATCACCTGGTCTTTTGAAAGTTTATATGGCTCAGGTAATACTAGGCCTCCCCATATTTAGGAAAACTACTTAGAGCGGGGGTACTTATTTTATTGGCAATAAATTAGACAGCAAGCTAGGATCTACCAGAAAAGTTTCTTCAAGGCCAATTGTTTATGTGCAATAGACTGAATCTTAGTGTGGTGATAGATGCAGATTACTGTGACTGATAAACTATATTCTCTCTTCACTTCTAATATTGCTGGTCTTAACACTAGCCAAGATGAAGTGTTAATTGCTGTATGCTGTTAAGATACACTAGATATGTAAGATAAATGGCCTTTTGAAGATGAAAACCTGACTCCCTTGAGAATAGTGTATACAGTTTTCTGATTTTGCAGGCACTTTTAAGAGGAGATTCTAATTTACTTTATAAAAATGACATTATAAACTTGGTAGAGTGTATTTTGCAATCTGACCATAGGTATGTCATAATAAGGTACATCTTCCATGAAGCTTGATGCCTCAACTGAAAAGATCAACCTGGATACCACTAGTTTGGCTTATTTTCTTTTAAACCTTTCGTTTAACATGTCATATACGATAGTACTTAAGGGGAAAATGATCCTCCTTAATAGTCCACTGAAAGCTGCAAGTATTGGCTCTGGGCCTCTTATGTTGCATGTCCTAACTCTTTTATTATTTCTCCTTGAAAACATTAAAGAGCCTTTGAGCACTTTCTTCAATAGTTTCTTTCCTCACCATTGACAGTACTTTACAAGAAAGGTCAGAGGGATTCCCAGATGTGCCATGACATGTTTCAAAGTGAGCTGGTGTCATGGAGGGAAAAAATTTGCAAAAGCATCACTGGTTTCAGAGGCAATCTACAAGATTTCTTGCTGGACAACTTTTTGGTGACTCAAGCAGCTAACCATTTGCAACTGATGGCGCACCATGAGTGTCTTCATTTATTAAGCACCCAAGGGACCCATGTGATGGAGAGCTGCATAGAACATAATCTCCAAAATTACTTCTGTCTGTACAGTTTAAGTGCGGGAAGTATGGCTGAAAGAGATGGTTTGGGTTCCAAGATGAAAAAAGCCTAAACTAGTGCCTCTCAGAGATAAATGAATCTAGTTAGCTATTGTTATAGGCTGAATTGTGTCCCCCCCACCCCATTCATATGTTGAAGCCCTAACTCTCCAATACCTCAGAATGTGACTGTATTTGGTGATAAGGCCATTCAAGAGATGGTTAAGTTAAAATGCGTTCCTTAAAGTGGGTTGTTATCCAGTCTAACTGGTGTTCCTTTAGAGGAGGGAATTTGGACATAAAAAGAGACACCAAAGGTAGCATGCACAGAGAAAAGACCATGTGAGGACGCAGCGAGACTGTGGACTCTGAGAAACAAACTGAGGATTATGGAGGGGAGGAAAGTTGGGGGGAATGGGTGAGCCTGGTGATGGGTATTAAGGAGGGCACATATTGCATGGAGCACTGGGTGTGGTGCATAAACAATGACTCTTGGAACATGAAAAAAGTAAAATAAAATTAAGATGTTAAAAAAAATTAAGTGCTTTGAAGGGGGAAAAAAAAGGATGGGGTAGAGAAAATAATGGTTTAAAAAAAAAAAAAGTCAGGTGCCTGGGTGGCTCAGTGGATTAAGCTGCTGCCTTTGGCTCAGGTCATGATCTCAGGATCCTGGGATGGAGTCCCGCATCCGGCTCTCTGCTAGGCAGGGAGCCTGCTTTCCTCTCTCTCTCTCTGCCTGCCTCTCTGCCTACTTGTGATCTCTCTCTGTCAAATAAATAAATAAAATCTTAAAAAAAAAAAAAATCGGCAGCTATTTGCAAGCCAAAGAGAGGCTGTAAAAGAAACCAACCCTACTGACACCTTAATCTTGTACTTCTAGCCTCCAAAACTGTGAGAAAATACATTTATATTGTCGAAGCTATCCAAGCTGGTATCTTGTTATGGTGACCCTAGCAAAAGAATACAGCTATAATTATTTGCCCTCACAGTTAGGCTTATTTGGCAATCTCAATTTATTTAATCCAGTTATTGGTCTGTTATCAAGTGCTTTCTGTGGTGTGAAATAAGGTGATCATTTAGCTATGGCAGTAGGTTGTGGCAGGGTATGGAGTGGTATGCCATAGCTTTTCAGAGAAAGTACCTACGGGTGTTGGGCATACAAATTAAAATCTGAAGGGACAAGATGCAGCTTTCTTCCTTGCTCCAAAGCTGCTCTGCAGAGGGCTTCTAAGAATCCTAAACTTGAAGTTAAATTGAGGTCACCTACAAAACAAGATGAAAAGCGTGAATTAAAATGAACTAGAACTAACTGAATTAAATTAAAATATTGAATTAAAATGTATTATAACTAAGATTTAAATCAAGTATTAGCTCCTGCCTGCTGCAGAAGTTATCATAGGAATGGAAGTGCTAACCTCTTGCTTTTGTTCAAATCCTGGATTTCCACCTGGGGTAAATATATTAGTCCTGCATTTAATTCTCTTCAAAGAGACATTTGCATTATTGTTCTCATTAAAAAAAACAATCTCATGTAAGTCTTGTCATAGTGTGATCTTTAATTAGTTTAAAGGGCTCCCAATTATTTATTAGTTGTAGGATGTCAAAATTTAATGATAGTTTTATTCATTATTTTTAAGATTTTATTTATTTATTTGTCAGAGAGTACAAGAAGTGGGAGCAGCAGGGAGAGGGAAAACCAGGCTCCCTGCTAAGCAAGAAGCCTGATGCAGGACTTAATCCCAGGATCCTGGGATCATGACCCGAGCTGAAGGCAGACACTTAATCAGCTGAGCTACCCAGGCATCCCTTAATGATAGCTTTATATAAGATTTTCTGTATAAATGTAGAATGTCAAGATTTGTTGGCATTTACAGTTCTAAAAAGAATAAATACTATAATGATTTTAATAATTATATAGAGAGCATTTATTATGTGAAATTGTGCTCATGTCTGTGGCATATTCAAAGACTAAACATATATAGACTTTATTGGAAAGATAACTATGTAATCAAGTGAGTATTGTATAGAATAGAACGTGTTAGATGGAATTTTAACCAGTTATTAAAGTTCTGTAGGAGGCAAAATAGGGTAACACAATAAAGGCTATGTGTGTACATGTGTGTATGTGTGTATAGTATATATATATATACATGTGTGTATGTATATATATGGTATGATGTTTTCTTTATAATTTGTAAAGAATTTTTAAATAACCTACTTTTAAGCCTCAAAACATCCTGGTATGGTAAGAGGGTAACGTATTATCAAATGAAGACATAACATAACAAATGAAGACACAGGTGCTCAGAAACCTGTTCCTTTAATTTCTGACCTAGTGTTTCTCCATTCTCTCTCCTCTGTCAGATATTTAAAGTGGCCTCTATGTGTAGAAAAAGCAATTGGTATCATTTCCTGGAAGAACCCCCAGGCTGGCAGGCACGGTAGTAATGTCTTGGTTAACGCAGGTATATACTGGGAGTGAGAGGAGACTTTTTTGTCAAGGTAAAGCTATGGGAGTCTCCCCCTTGAGGCTCAAGAAGGTCAAGCCTCCTGTTGCAAAAGGGATATGTTGGGGAGGATGGACCTACACATCCTAGAATGCCTTGCTATACTTTTTTGGAGGTTTCCGTATTTGTTACATAAAATATGACTCCTCTCCCCCATTCTGTGTTCCACCTCATTAATAACATTTTCACTATTTTGTGTTCACTGCCACCCATTATTAGGTTACAGATTTGTTGAAGATATAAACTATGTCTAATCCCTTATCCATAACTGGATTCCACTGTAAAACACCCTTTGGATAGCTTTCAGTGACATCAGTCAGCTTTCTGAAGCACCATAATTGTTTGTTGTTGACAGTTTGTTAATGTTAATATCATTGTAGTGTTTGTAACCAGAAAAATATGAATGGAAATGCTTAATAATTACTTTCTATTTCTTGTATCTAGTTTTTTTTTTTTTACCAATTTACTATTTCTTGTATCTAGTTTTTTACAAAGCGAGCACAAGTTCTTTAGTTTTACACATGGTAAAACGAAGCTCCTTCTAAATTCATTTTCCTCTTGAACTCAGTCTCCACTCATCCATCTTCTTTCATGTTTTACATTCAGTCCTTTTCTCTTTAACCCTCCACCTCTCTCATTCATCAGATGCTCTCTTTTCCCCATATCAGGAGAAATGCGTGGTAAGTTGAGAAAGGACTCAGATTTTTAAAACCTCTCTGGGCTAGAGTGCTGCTTGCACAAAGCCACTGCTAAGCATAGCAGCATTTCTAGTTGGTTACTATAGAGACCATCAGCATCAGATGGAGCCTCCCTTGACGGAGCTAGGCAGGGAGTGGCCTCGTGAGATTGGAGGCCTCATATGCAGGGTCGTGTGGAAAAGGCCAAAAACTGGAAAGGATAGGAAGGGGGAAAGTTTCACAAATAAATGAGTTCATAGGGAACTGACAGATTTTAGGCTGGTAGAATCTGTGCCGCCAAAGCCCTGAATCCAGCATATGAAGAATCTACTTTTAAGAACCCCAGTATAATTACACAGTAATTTTTTTTTTTTAAGTAACAGCTATGCTGCTATGAACATTTATGTACAAATTTTTGTGCAGGACCTATATTTCCATTCCTTTGGTTACATGCTTAATTAAGAGTGGAGTTGCCGGGTCATATGATAACTCCTTTTGAGGAACTACCAAGCTGTTTTTCAGTGACTACACAATTTTACATTCCCACTAGCGAAGTGTGAGTGTTCCAATTTCTCCCCATCCACACCAGTGCTTATTATATCTTTGTGATGATAGTCATGGGTGGTATGTGAAGGTGGTACCTCATTGTGTTTTGACTTATATTTCCCTGATGGTGAAAGCTGTTCAGCATTTTTTGTTTGCTTATTGGCCATTTGTATATCTTCTGTGGAGAAATGTCTATTCCAATCCTTTGGTCATTTGAACAATTGGGTTTTTGTCTTTTTCTTATTGAGTTGTAAGAGTTCTTTATATGTTCTAGTATATGCGCTGCCAAAGCGAGCACAAGTTCTTTATATATTCTAAATATAAGTCTCTTATCAGAGACTTTCAGAGACTTGTATATATCAGTTTAGAAAAATTTTCTGCCATTCTGTGAGGGTTTTTTTTCCTTTTTTTTTTTTTTTTTTTTGTCATCGGTAGCCTTAACTGCCCAAAAGCCTATAATTTAGACAAAGTCCAATTCATCTTTAGCTTTTCTTTTTTAATTTATTTTGCTTTTTTTGCTTTTCTTTTGGTGTCAGTTCTTGAAAACACTGCCATTATAATCAAAGGTCATGAAGATTTACACCTGTTTTGTTTATTTACATGAAGCATTTTATGTATTTACTTTATTTCTGTTTTCTTCCAAGGATTTTAATAGTTTCATTTTTTTAAAGTTTTTAAAATTAAAATAGTCAATGTATTTAAACTTAAAAAAAAAAAAACAGAACAAAAAACAGCTCACTCATTTCTCCCTCCATACCAATTTAGTTTGGCAACCACCAATCTATCTGTTGTTTTATGAGCTTGAGTCTCTGTATCTATGAACTTTTTTAGAGTCCACAAGTAAGAGAGATCACGTAGTATTTGTCTTTCTCTAACTAATTTTGCTGAATATAGTGCCCTCAAGGTTTATTCCTGCTGTTGGGAATGGCAAGATTTCATCCTTTTATGGCTAAATAATATTCCGTTGTGTTCATATGCTATAGTTTATTTATCCATCAACACGGGTTGTTTTCATGTCTTGGCTATTGTAAATAATGCTGCAGTGAACATGGGAGTACATGTATCTTTTCTAGTTAATGTTTTTGTTTCTTCAGATAAATACCCAAAGTAGAATTGTTGGGTGGTTTTCCTCTAAGAGTTTTATACTTTTAGCACCTTATATTTAAGTCTTTGATCCAGTTTGAATTATTTTTTGTATATGATGTGAAGTACGGGTCCAAATTCATATTTTTGCATGTGGATGTCTAAATTCCCAGCAGTATAATTTGAAAAGACTATTCTTTCCCCCAAGAATGAATTGACCATAAAAGTATGGGTTTATTTCTGGACAATCAATTCTGTTCTGTTGGTCTATATCCTTATGCCATCACCATATTGTCTTGATTATTGTAGCTTTGTAGTAAGTTTTGAAGTCAGGAAGTGTGAGTCTTCCAACTTTGTTCTTTTTCGAGATTATGTTGGCTACTTGGGATTCATTGAATTTCCATATGAATTTTAGCATCACTTTGTCAGTTTCTACAAAGAAGATAGTTGAGATTTTGATAGGGATTGCACTGAATCTGTAGAACCCTTTGGGGAATATTGTCATTTTATTTTTATTTATTATTTCTTTAAGATTTTATTTATTTATTTGACAGACAGAGATCACAAGTAGGCAGAGAGGCAGGCAGAGGGAGAGAGGAAGGGAAGCAGGCTCCCCGCTGAGCAGAGAGCCAGATGCGGGGCTCAATGACCTGAGCCGAAGGCAGAGGCTTTAACCCACTGAGCCACCCAAGCGCCCCCGGAATATTGTCATTTTAACAATATAAAGTCTTCCAGTCAATGAACATGTATGTCTTTTCATTTACTTAAGTCATCCTCAATTTCTTGGGGTTTCACTGGGTTTCGGTTTCACTGGACCTCGGGGAAGAATGTGCGAGCCCCCGGCCACAGCAGGCATTGGGCCTGAGCCTGTCCTCTGAGGCCCCCAGAGGAAGCGCTGCCACAGGGGGAGAGTCAGGACAGTGTTCTTAGTTTTCAGTGTTTATAGTTTTCAGAGTATAAGTTTTGTTGTTGTTGTTGCTAAATTTATTCTTTATCCTAAGTGTCCTTTGTACTTATCCTAAGTATTCTATTCTTTTTGATGCTATTGTAATGGAATTATTTTCTTAATGACATTTTTGTATTCCTCATTGAAAGTGTAGGGGCGTCTAGGTGGCTTAGTCAGTTAAGCCTCTGCCTTGAGCTCAGGTCATGATCTTGGGATCCTGGGATCAAGCCCCACATCAGGCTTCTTGCTCAGGAGGAAGTCTGCTTCTCTGTCTCCCCCTGCTTGTGCTCACTCATGCTTTCATTTTCTCTCAAAAACAATTAATAGGGGCGCCTGGGTGGCTCAGTGGGTTAAGCCTCTGCCTTTGGCTCAGGTCATGATCTCAGGGCCCTGGGATGGAGCCCTGTATCAGGCTCTCTGCTCAGCAGGGAGTCTGCTTCTCCACCCCCCACCCCCACCCCTGCCTGCCTCTCTGCCTCTCTCTGTCAAATAAATAAATAAAATCTTTAAAAAAAATTAATAAAATCTTAAAAAAATAAAATGTGTAGGCATACAACTTTTAAAAATTGATTTTGTGTCCTTCAAATTTGCTGAACTCATTTGTTAGTTGTAATAATTTTTTGTGGATTCTTTAGGATTTTCTATATGCAAGATTATGCTATCTACAAATAAAGATAATTTTATTTCTTCATTTCCCCTCTGGATGCCTGTTATTTCATTTTTGGCCTAGATGCCCTTTCCAGAATCTCCAGTACAGTGTTCTTAGAAATAGTGAGAAGGAGATGCGTGGGTGGTTAGTTGGTTGAATTTCTGACTTTTAGTTTAGATTCAGGTCCTTGTCTCCCGGTTGGGTTCTAGGATCAAACCAGCATGGGACTCTGTGCTCAGTGGCGAGTATGCTTCTCCTCTTCCTCTCCTTGTGCCTTTCTCCCCTGCCACATGCTCTCTCTCTCTCAAATAAATAAATCTTAAAACAAAACAGTGAGAGTGAACATCCCTATCTTGTTTCTGATCTTAGGAAAATATTCAGTCTTGTGCCATTAAGAATGATGTTTAGTTGTGGGTTTTCTATAGATGCCCTTTATCAGGTTGAGGAATTTCCCTTCTGTTCCTAGCTTGTTGAGTGTTTTTACATGAAAGAGTATTGAATTTTGTCAAATGATTTTGCTGCTTCTATTGAGATGATCATGTGCTTTTTGTCCTTTATTAATATGAGAATGCTACATAAATTGGTTTCCAGAAGTACCTCAATCTTACATTTCTGAGATAAATCCTACATGTCTTCACTTGTGAATCTATTCTCACATTAACATATTTTTAAAACAGTATTAAAATATTTCCCTGAGGGCGCCTGGGTGGCTCAGTGGGTTAAGCCGCTGCCTTCGGCTCAGGTCATGATCTCGGGGTCCTGGGATCGAGTCCCGCATCGGGCTCTCTGCTCAGCGGAGAGCCTGCTTCCCTTCCTCTCTCTCTGCCTGCCTCTCTTGTGATTTCTCTCTGTCAAATAAATAAATCTTTAAAAAAAAAAAAAAATATTTCCCTGATATTAGCATAGCCAGTACAACCCTCTTGGTTACTGTCTAAAGTGTGTTTCTGGTAGACAACACATAATTGAATCATGTCTTTGTATTCATTCTGCAAACTGTTTTTTATTAAAGTGTTTGTTTACTTTTAACATACTTACTGATGAGGTAGGATGTTTTCCATACATTTTCCATACGGCTTATGTCTTCTTTGTTGCGGTGTTCTCCATTACTGCCCTCTTCTGTGCTTGATGTAATTTCTAGTGTATCATTTTAATACCCTTTTTCTTCTTTTACTGTATTTTTGGGAGTTATTTTCTTAGTGATTCTCTTGGGGGTTATTATAATATCAATGTATAGCCTATCTAATTAGAATTAATACTAATTTAATTTTAATAGTATATAAAAATTTTATTCTAGTATAATTCTGTTCCCTCCACCTTCTTTTGGGCTATTATTGTCATACAAATTTCATCTTTATACATTATAAGCTAATCAAAACAATTTTATAATTTTTGCTTTCTGTAGTTTTTACTTAAATCAGAAGAAAAGACTTACAAACAAAATTACATTGATACTATCTTTAATATTTACCTATGTAGTTAGTTTACTGCTGTCTTTTATTTCTTTATGTGTATTTGAGTTACTGTCTTAGTGCTCTTTCATTTCAGCCCAAAAGACTCCCCTAGTATTTCATGTAGGTCTGGTCTATTAGCACTAATTTGGTTTTGCCTGGTATTTTTACTTTACGGTAATGAAATTGTAGAGTGCGTATTCTTTTGCTCAGTAGTGTATTTTAATATTTCATCTGTATTGTGTTTATTAATCTGTACTTCGTTTTTTACTACTGTCTTATTCCACAGTATGAATATACAACAATTTCTCTATCTGTTCTACTATTAATGGACTTTCGAGTCTGTTCTGTGGGGTTTTTTCCTTCTTTAGTCTGTTGATGTGATAAATAATATCAATTGATTTTGGCTTGTTGAACCAGCCTGCATACCTCAGATAAATTCCACTAGGTCATCGTGTGTAATTCTTTTTATACATTGTTTGGATTTAGTTTGCTAATATTTTACTATATGTGCTGCCAAAGAGCACAAGTTTGCTAATATTTTACCGAAGATTTTAGCATCTATGTTCGTGAGAGATATAGGCTGTAGTTTTCTTATAATGTCTTTGTTGGGTTTTGGTATTAAGGTAATGCTGTCATAGTATGAGTTAGGAGTATTACCTATACTTCTGTCTTCTACAAAAACTTAGAAAATGGGTATCATTTCTTCCTTAAATGTTTAGTAGAATTCACCAGTGAAGCCATCTGGGCCTTATACTTTTGATTTTAGAAGGTTATTAATTATTGATTCCATTTCTTTAATGGATATGGGCCTATTCACATTGTCTGTTTCTTCTTATGTGAGTTGGCAGCTTATGTTTTTCAAGGAATTGGTCCATTTCATCTAGGTTATCAAATCTGTGGGCATAAAGTTGTTGGTAATATTTCTTCTTTTTTTTTTTTTTTTTTTTTAAAGATTTTATTTATTTATCAGAGAGAGCGTGAGAGTGAGCACAGGCAGACAGAGTGGCAGGCAGAGACAGAGAGAGAAGCAGGCTCCCCGCGGAGCACGGAGCCCGATGTGGGACTCGATCCCAGGACGCTGGGATCATGACCTGAGCCGAAGGCAGCTGCTTAACCAACTGAGCCACCCAGGCGTCCCTAATATTTCTTCTTTATCTGCTTCATGTCAATAGGATCAGTGTCCCCTTTTCATTTCTGATATTAGTAATTTGTGTCTTTTCTCTTTTTTTCTTAGCTTATCGATTTTATTTATCTTGTCAAAGTACAGATTTTGATTTCAATGATTTTCTCTATTGATTTCCTGTTTTCAACTTCAGTGATTTCTGCTGTAATTTTTATTATTTCCTTTCTTCTGCTTGCTTTGGTTTAATGTGCTCTTCATTTTCTAGTTTCCTAAAGTGGAAGCTTGTATTATTTATTTTAGATCTTTCTTCCCTTCTAATACATGCACTTATAAGCACTGTTTTCACTGCATCCCACACATTTTGATAAGTTAGATTTTCATTTTTATTTAGTTCAAAACATTTTTAAATTTCTCTTGAAATTTCTTCCTTGTCCCATGTGTTATTTAGAAGTGTGTTCTTTAATCTTCACATAATTTGGGATTTTCTAGTTCTCTTTCAGTTATTGCTTTCTAGTTTAATTATATTGTGATATGAGAGATTTATGATTTCTTTTCTAAATTTGCTATGCTGTGTTTTATTGTCCTGCATATGGTCTGTCTTGGTGAATGTTCCATGGGATCATGGGAGAAAAAAATACATTCTGCTATTGTTGGATGAAGTCCTTTATAGATGGCTTGTTCTGTTCAGTTGATTGATGGTCCTTTTGAGTTCAGTTATGGCCTTACTGATTTTCTGCCTGCTGGCTATGTCCATTTCCCATACAGGGGTGGTGAGGTCTCCAACTATAATACAAATTCATCAGCTTCTCATTTGACTTTCACTAGTTTTTACATCAAATATTCTGAGGCCCATAAATATTAAGGATTGTTATGTCATCTTGGAGTGTTGACCCCTTTTATCTTTATGTAATGTTCTTCTGTCTCTCTGATAATTTTTCTTGCCCTGATATCTGTTCTGTCTGAAATTAATAGAGTTACTCTCATATTTTTTGGATTAGTATCAGCATGGTATATCTTTCTCTGTCTTTACTTTTAATCTGCATGTCTTTATATTTAAAGTGGGTTCCAAAAAAGTGAAAGTAAAGTGGGTTTCTTACAGAGAATGTATAGTTGGGTCATTTTTTATCAACTCTGATAATCTGTCTTTTAATTGGTGTATTTAGACTATAAATGTTCAAAGTGATTATTGATCTTGCTGGATTAATACTTGCCATATTTGTTAGCATTTTTTATTTATTGCCCTTGTTCTTTGTTCCTGTTTTTATCTTCCACTTTTCTGCCTATTATGGTTTTAATTGAGCATTTTATATGATTCCAGTTTTTTCCTTTCTTAGTATATCAATTATGTTTCTTTTTAACTTTCGTAATTGGTTGCTCTAGAGTTTGCAATATACATTTATAATTAATCCAAGTCCGCTTTCAAGTAACACTAAAAATACTTCATGGGTAGCACAGTACCTTGTAACTAGCAAGATATTTCTAATTCTTCCCTCTCATCCTTTTTATTATTGTTCCCATTCAGTTCGCTTGAACATAAACACATATAAGCATACATATTTGAATACATTATTACTATTATTTTTAACAAACTACTATTGGGTGAATTAAGAATAGGAAAAACGGAAGTTTTTATTATATGTAGTCCTTCTTCATTCCTCCTTACTTTACGTAGATATGAGGTGGTTTTTTTAAGTTTATATATTTATATAAGTAATCTCTACACCCCATATGGGGCTCAAACTCACAACCCCAAGACCCAGAGTTGTATGCTTTTCCCACTGAGCCAACCAGGTCTCTTTGTGTAGATCTGAGTTTCTGACCTATATCATTTTCCTTCTCTCTAAAGAACTTCCCTTAATATTTCTTGCAAAGCAAGTCTCCAGGCAACAAATTGCCTCAAAAAAAAACCTTTTTTTCTTTTTCACTTTTGAAGATAATTTCACAAAAGGTACAGAATTCTAGGCTGGCAGGCTTTTTCTCTTGATGCTTTGAATATTTCATTCTACCTTTGTTACTTATGTGGTTTCTGAGGGGAAATTTTGATATAATTCTCATCTTTGCTTCTCTACAGGAGTTGTATTTTTCCTTTCATTTCTTTCAAAATTTTTTCTTTACGTTTAATTTTCTGACATTTAAATATGACATGCCTCCATGTAGTTTTGTGGGGTTTTTTCAATATTTTTTCTGCTTAGTATTATCTTGAGTTTTCTGGATTCATGGTTTGGTGTCTGACATTAATTAATCAATTAATGACTAATTCTTAGTCATTATTGCTTCAAATATTGCTTCTGTTCCTTTCTTTCTTCTCATTCTGGCTTCCCATGACATGCTATACCTTTTAGAGTTGTCCCACAGTTATTAGATATTCTGTTGTGTTATTTTTCACCTTTTCCTTTGTTTGCTTTTCAGTTTTGGAAGTTTCCATTGAAACTTATACTATCTTTACATCCAGAGATTCTTTACTCAGACTTGTCCAGTCTACTAATGAGCCCACCAAAGGCATTCTTCCTTTCTTTTCCAGTGTTTTTGATCTCAAGAATTTTTTTTTATTTTTCTTTTTGACTTTCCAGCTCTTTGTTTATACTAGCAGAGAAAAATTGCCAGTATTTAATGTGACAACCTGGGATGACTTTTGGAGCTAAAACTCATAAAAGTCTAGAGTCCCCCATGAATGGAGATTTTAATTCTCAAAGTTGTCCACCCTGAGCCTCTAGCAATTCACCAGTTACAGTTCAGGTTTTCTTTACTGGTTCCCATAGAGGTAACAGCCCTGGTAAGTTGTGATTCTCTGTCTGTCTTCCTAATTTGGGGGACATTGGTTTACCCTGTGACCTCATTTCTCTAATACATCTTAAAATAATTACTGATATTTCAATTTGTTCGGTTTTTTACTTATTGTTAAACAAGTGGCAGCTTGTGGCAACTTTTGAGCTCCTTAAACGCTGGACTGGAAAACAGAAAATCTCACATAGATTTTCTCTTGTATTTTCTTCTATAAGCTTTCATCTATAAGTTTTATGTTTTTCATTTAGAGCCTTTCATTCATTGAGTTAATTTATGTATCAGATCTGACATAGGCATCAAGATAGATTTTATTTTCCTTTTTGCATAAGGCTATCCAGTTATTCCAGCACCATTTATAGAACAGATTATCTTTTCTTCATTGAATTGCTTTTGCATTTTTATCAAAATGTGTGGGCCTATTGTTGGACTCTATTCCATTGTTCTCTCTGTCTTTTCTTTTTCTAATATGACACTGAATTAATTACTGTAGCTTTGTAGTAAATGTGGAAATTAAATCATGACCTCCTACTTTGTTTTTTGGTTTGATTCTTCTATTTCCTTTGCTTCTCCATATAAATTTTGGAATGACTCTGTCAATTTCTATAAAAAGAAAAACCACATTAGGATTTTGTTGGGGGGTGGTGTGTCTTGGTGGTATAGTTGGTTAAGTGTCTGACTCTTGATTTTTGCTCAGGTCGTGATCTCAGGGTATTCAGATTGAGTCCTCGTCATGTTCTGTACCCAGTGCAGTCTGCTTAGGACTCTCTCTCCCTAGGCATCGCCCCCACCGGCTTGCTCTCTCTTTTCTCTCAAATAAATAAATAAATCTTTTTAAAAAATTTTGAGTTTGGAATTGCATTGAATCTATAGACCAATGTAGGGATAATTATGAAAAATTAGGGGAAGCATCTTTAAAATACTGCATTTTTCAGGGATGCCTGTGTGACTCAGTCGGTTAAGCGTTTGCCTTCAGCTCAGGTCATGATCCCAGGGTTCTGGGATCAAGTCCTGTATCAGGCTCCTTGCTCAGTAATGAGCCTGCTTCTCCCTCTTCCTGCCACTCCCGGCTTGTGCTCACTTTCTCTGACAAATAAATAAATAAAATCTTTTAAATAAATAAAATACTGAGTTTTTCAATTCATTTCATGAACATGGAATGAATCTCTTGACTTAATTAGCTATCTTTGATTTCCTTCATCGGTGTTTTGTAGTTCTTACATACAGAACTTGCACGTTATTTTTTATAATTATTATTATTTTTTTTTTTTTTTAGTAATCTCTGCACCCAGGTGGGGCTCGAATTCATAGCCAGATCTTGCACATTTTTTAAGATTTATACCCAGATATTTCATATTTTCACATGCTATTATAAATTATATTATTTTTATTTATTTATTGTAAAAATTATTTATTTATTTGAGAGAGAGAGAGCATGAGCAGGGAGAGGGGCAGAGGGGGAAGAAACTCCCTGATGAACAGGGAGCCCAACAGTGGGGCTCTACTGGGAACACTGGGATCATGACCTGAGCCGAAGAAAGACACTTAACTGACTGAGCCTCCCAGGTACCCCAGCTTGTATTATGTTTTAATTGCAGTTTTTAATATTTTTCTAATATATAGAGATAAGACTGATTTTTGTATATTGACTTGCATCCTACATCCTTGCTATACTTTCTTAGTTCTAGTAGCTCTTTTGTACATTACTTAGAATTTTATACATAATCATATTGTCTGAAAATATAAAGTTAATTTTTTCCTTTTTGATCTGATGTTTGTCAGTTTCTTTTCCTTTATTTTACTGGCTAGAACCTCCACCAAGATTTTGAGTAAGAGTAATGAGAGCTAATCTTCTTGCCTTGTTCTGATCTTGGGGATGACGGTGGGGGTAAGCATTCAGTCTTTTATGATTAAATATGTCATGATTTTTGTAAATACTCTTTATAAGACTGAAGAAGTTCACTCTATTCCTGGCTTTCTGAGAGACTTCTTTATCATGAATAATTGTTGAGTTTTGTCAGATTTTTCTCCTGAATATAATGGCTTGGTCATTTGCTTTTTCCTCCTTATTTGATATGATATGGTGAATTATACTGGTTAATTTTGGAATGTTGAATTAGCCTTGCAGTCCCAAGATAAACCCTACTTGGTTATAATCTATTATTTTATGGATTGTTTGATTTGCTTGTATGTTTTGAGGATTTTTGCATCTGTGTTTATGAGAGATACTGGTCTGCAGTTTTCTTTTAATATATCTTTAGCTTTGGTCCCTTAATAATGTTGGCTATTGTAAATGAGTTGGGAAGTGTTCCTTGTTTTTCCATGTTTTTGAAAATTTTATGTAGAATTGGTATTATCTCTTTCATAAATGTTTGGTAGAATTCATCATGAAGTCATCTCAGTCTAGATTTTTTTTTTGTTGCGGGATTTTTAACTACATAGTCAATTTTCAAAGTAAATACAGGAGTATGCAAGCTATTTATTCCTTTTTAGATAAACTTTCACAATTTATATATTTCAAAGAATTTGATCATTTCATCTAAGTTATCAAACTTAGGGCATAGAGTTGTTCATTGTATTTACTTACTATTAGTTAAATGTCTGTAGAGTTTATAGTGATATCCCCCTTTCATTCCTGATATTTGTAACTTGTTTCTCCTCTTTTTTTCTTGGTCAGTCTAGCTTATCGATTTTTATCAACAACAATTATAAGTACTCAGTATGTGTCATATACCTTTAAAAGAGTTTTATTATATTCTATTTGAACATCCAAGACTCTGTAAGATATATTTCATTGTTATATGTTTTATAGAACATACTAGGTAACTTGCCTACAGTATTGACAACCAGAATGACAGATCCAGAATTCAAGATCCAAGTCTGTGTGACTCCAAAGCCTTTGCCTTTTTCTTTTTTTAGAGACTTTATTTGTTTGTTCATTTATTTTAGAGACCGTACACACACAAGTCGGGAGAGGGCCAGAGGGGAAGGGAGAGGGAAAGAATCTCAACCAGACTCTGCACTGAGCCCACCACAGGGCTCAATCTCATAAACCCAAGGTCATGACCTAGGCTGAAACCAAGAGTCAGATGCTTAACTGATGGAACTAGCCAGGCGCCCCCAGAGTCTTTGCTTTTGACCACTCTGGTATAAAGGATGAATCAATACCAAAAAAGACATATTAAAGGAGTCATCTTTCTCATGCTGTGACTAGGAGCAAACTTTTCGTTTTTATCATTGGACTCTAATATCTCCTGTTTTCTGTCTTTTGGACCTTCTCTATAAACAGCATATTATATAGAACCTCTTGTCAGAAGATCTTTGGAGATCTATTTGCTCCTTCTGTTCAGTAAGGGTACCTAGCTAGGAAAGAGAAAATTTGGAGACTTCTGGTTGCTATAAAATACTTAATAACACATCTTATATTTTTAGAACATAGTGAGGCCTTCCAGTGCCTGGATACCAGAAACAGTTGTCCTAATGCCACCCATTTTTTCTTAATGAAGTATAGTTGACATACAATATTATATTCATTTCAGGTATACAACATAGTGATTTGACAATTAGATACATTATGAAATGTTTACCGTGCTCAGTCTAGTTACTATCTGTCACCATACAAAGTTATTACAATATTAATGACTATATTCTCTATGCTGTACTTTATTTACATCCCTATGACTCATTTATAAGTTTTTACCTCTTAATTCCTTTCATTTATTTTGTCCATCCTCCCATTCCTCCTCCCCTTGGGAACCACCAGGTCTCTGTCCAATGCCATTCACTCTTGACAGATTAGAAGTAAAAGCATTGACTCTTTTCCATTTAAAATGTAGGGACTTTTCCCTCATAGGTATAAGATACGCTTTGGGAAATAAAAGCTGACATAGCTTGCTTGTTTCCTTAGGTCTGACGGTAACTGCTGTGAAAGACTCAGGAGAATGGAATTTGGAGGCTGGGGCGTTAGTACTGGCAGATGCAGGCCTTTGCTGTATCGATGAGTTTAACAGCCTCAAAGAGCATGACAGAACCAGTATCCACGAGGCAATGGAGCAACAAACCATTAGTGTTGCTAAGGCTGGGTAAGAGTTTCTTTTCTTTAAAATCTATGGGAATAATGAGATTAGTTAATAATATGATCCTGGAAAAATGTGAACCTTATTGAACTGTAAGGTATGTTTGGTCTTATCAGGGATTATCAGTTATGTTCATCAAGACACAAGTTAGCATCCCCATGTAGGTGTATGAGGAAGTAAAAATGAGTTATTGGGACAAAGAACGGCAAAACTGAAGTATAAATGTAGATAGACTTAATTTATGGAGGGGACTTATGAAGAGCTTTCAATGTAGGATCCAACTATTCTCTCATTCAATAATGTATATCTACAGTGGGCATATTACTATGTTAGGAATTTTTTATTTAAAGTGAAAATATTTGAAGGGGAGTCAAGATGGCGGAGAAGTAGCAGGCTGAGACAACATTAGGTAGCAGGAGATGAGCTAGATAGCTTATCTAAACATTGCAAACACCTACAAATCCAACGGGAGATCGAAGAGAAGAAGAACAGCAATTCTAGAAACAGAAAATCAACCACTTTCTGAAAGGTAGGACTGGCGTAGAAGTTAATCCAAAGCGACGGGAAGATAGACCACGTGGGGAGGGACTGGCTCCCGGCAAGCGGCGGAGCAAGGCACAAAAATAGGACTTTTAAAAGTCTGTTCCACTGAGGGACATTGCTCCAGAGGCTAAACTGGGGTGAAGCCCACGTGGGGTCAGCGTGGCCCCAGGTCCCGCAGGGTCACAGAAGGATCGGGGGTGTCAGAGTGTCACAGAGCTTGCAGGTGTTAGAACGGGGAAGCTGGCTACAGAGACAGAGCCGAGGAGTGAGCTCTCAGCTCAGGGTTACCTTGAACCGGTCGCAGGCTGGGTGAGCTTGGAGCACGGCCGGAGGCCAGGGATACAGGAGTGATTGGTGCTGTTCTCTGGGGGCACACTGAGGAGTGGGGTCCCGGGCTCTCGGCTCCTCCAGGCTGGAAACTGGGAGGCCGTCATTTTCATTCCCATCCTCCGGAACTCTACGGAAAGTGTTCAGGGAGCAAAAGCTCCTGAAAGCAAACCCGAGCGGATTACTTAGCCCTGCCCCTGGTAAGGGCAGTGCAATTCTGCCTCGGGCAAAGACACTTGAGAATCACTACAACAGGCCCCTCCCCCAGAAGATCAACAAGAAATCCAGCCAGGACCAAGTTCACCTACCAAGGAGAGCAGGTTTAATACCAAGGACAGCAGCGGAATTCCAGAGGAAGAGAAAGCAAAGCACGGAACTCATGGCTTTCTCCCCATGATTCTTTAGTCTTAAAGTTAATTTAATTTTTTTCCATTTTTTTTCTTCTTCTGCTAAATGTTTTTTAACTTGTACCCTTTTCTTTTTTAATGTTTTTAACTAGTTTATCTAATATTTATTTTTTTTTCTTTTTTATATTTTTTCTTTTTTTTCTGAACTTTTTTTATCCCCTTTCTCCACCCCATGATTTGGGGTCTCTTCTGATTTGGTTAAAGCGCATTTTCCTGGGGTCTTTGCCACCCTTTTGGTATTTTACTTGCTCCTTCATATACCCTTATCTGGACAAAATGACAAAGTGGAAAAATTCACCACAAAAAAAAGAACAAGAGGCAGTACCGAAGGCTAGGGACCTAATCAATACAGACATTGGTAATATGTCAGATCTAGAGTTCAGAATGACGATTCTCAAGGTTCTAGCCAGGCTTGAAAAAGGCATGGAAGATATTAGAGAAACCCTCTCTGGAGATATAAAAGCCCTTTCTGGAGAAATTAAAGAACTAAAATCTAACCAAGTTGAAATCAAAAAAGCTATTAATGAGGTGCAATAAAAAATGGAGGCTCTCACTGCTAGGATAAATGAGGCAGAAGAAAGAATTAGTGATATAGAAGACCAAATGACAGAGAATAAAGAAGCCGAGCAAAAGAGGGACAAACAGCTACTGGACCACGAGGGGAGAATTCGAGAGATAAGCGACACCATAAGACAAAACAACATTAGAATAATTGGCATTCCAGAAGAAGAAGAAACAGAGAGGGGAGCAGAAGGTCTATTGGAGAGAATCATTGGAGAGAATTTCCCTAATATGCCAAAGGAAACAAGCATCAAAATCCAGGAGGTGCAGAGAACCCCCCTCAAAATCAACAAGAATAGGTCCACACCCCATCACCTAATAGTAAAATTGACAAGTCTTAGTAACAAAGAGAAAATCCTGAAAGCAGCCCGGGAAAAGAAATCTGTAACATACAATGGCAAAAATATTAGATTGGCTGCAGACTTATCCACAGAGACCTGGCAGGCCAGAAAGAGCTGGCATGATATATTCAGAGCACTCAACGAGAAAAAAATGCAGCCAAGGATACTCTATCCAGCTAGGCTATCATTGAAAATAGAAGGAGAGATAAAAAGCTTTCAGGACAAACAAAAACTGAAAGAATTTGCAAACACCAAATTCTGTAGGAATTATTGAAATATTGAAAGGGGTCCTGTAGGAAATATTGAAAGGGGTCCTCTAAGCAAAGAGAGAGCCTAAAAGTAGTAGATCAGAAAGGAACAGAGACAATATACAGTAACAGTCACCTTACAGGCAATACAATGGCACTAAATTGATATCTCTCAATAGTTACCCTGAATGTTAATGGGCTAAATGCCCCAATCAAAAGACACAGGGTATCAGAATGGATAAAAAACCAAAACCCATCTATATGTTGCCTACAAGAAACTCATTTTAGATGTGAAGACACCTCCAGATTTAAAGTGAGGGGGTGGAAAACAATTTACCATGCTAATGGGCATGAGAAGAAAGTTGGGTGGCAATCCTTATATCCAATCAATTGGATTTTAAGCCAAAGACTATAATAAGAGATGAGGAAGGACACTATATCGTACTCAAAGGGTCTGTCCAACAAGAAGATATAACAATTTTAAATATCTATGCCCCTAACATGGGAGCAGCCAACTATATAAACCAATTAATAACAAAATCAAAGGAACACATCAATAATAATGCAATAATAGTAGGGGACTTTAACACTCCCCTCACTGAAATGGACAGATCATCCAAACAAAAGATCAAGAAGGAAATAAAGGCCTTAAATGACACACTGGACCAGATAGACATCACAGATGTATTCAGAACATTTCATCCCAAAGTAACAGAATACACATTCTTCTCTAGTGCACAAGGAACATTCTCCAGAATACATCACATCCTGTTCCTAAATCAGGTCTCAACTGCTATCAAAAGATTGGGATCATTCCCTGCATATTTTCAGACCACAATGCTCTGAATCTAGAACTCAATCACAAGAAGAAATTTGGAAAGAATCCAAATACATGGAGACTAAACAGCATCCTTCTAAAGAATGAATGGGTCAACCAGGAAATTAAAGAAGAATTGAAAAAATTCATGGAAACAAATGATAATGAAAAGACAACTGTTCAAAATCTGTGGGACACAACAAAGGCAGTCCTGAGAGGAAAATATATAGCAGTACAGCCTTTCTCAAGAAACAAGGAAGGTCTCAAGTACACAACCTAACCCTACACCTAAAGGAGCTGGAGAAAGAACAAGGAAAAAACCCTAAACCCAGCAGGAGAAGAGAAATCATAAAGATCAGAGCATAAATCAATGAAATAGAAACCAAAAAAAAAAAAAACAATAGAACAAATCAACGAAACTAGGAGCTGGTTCTTTGAAAGAATTAATAAGATTGATAAACCCCTGGCCAGACTTATCAAAAAGAAAAGAGAAAGGACCCAAATTAATAAAATCATGAATGAAAGAGGAGAGATCACAACTAACACCAAAGAAATACAGACAATTATAAGAACGTACTATGAGCAACTCTACGCCAACAAATTTGACAATCTGGAAGAAATGGATTCATTCCTAGACACATATAAACTACCACAACTGAACCAGGAAGAAATAGAAAACCTGAACAGACCCATAACCAGTAAGGAGATTGAAATAGTCATCAAAAATCCCCAAACAAACAAAAGCCCAGGGCCAGACGGCTTCCCAGGGGAATTCTACCAAACATTTAAAGAAGAACTAATTCCTATTCTCCTGAAACTGTTCCAAAAAATAGAAATGGAAGGAAAACTTACAAACTCATTTTATGAGGCCAGCATCACCTCGATCCCAAAATCAGACAAGGATCCCACCAAAAAAAGAGAACTACAGGCCAATATCCTTGATGAACACAGATGCAAAAATTCTCACCAAAATACTAGCCAAAAGGATTCAACAGTATATTAAAAGGATTATTCACCACGACCAAGTGGGATTTATTCCAGGGCTGCAGGGTTGGTTCAACATCCACAAATCAATCAATGTGATACAACACATTAATAAAAGAAAAAACAAGAACCATATGATACTCTCAATAGATGCTGAAAAAGCATTTGACAAAATATAGCATCCCTTCCTGATCAAAATTCTTCAAAGTGTAGGATAGAGGGCACATACCTCAATATTATCAAAGCCATCTGTGAAAAACCCACCACAAATATCATTCTCAATGGAGAAAAACTGAAAGCTTTTCCGCTAAGGTCAGGAAAACGGCAGGGATGTCCATTATCACCACTGCTATTCAACATAGTACTAGAAGTCCTAGCCTCAGCAATCAGACAACAAAAAGAAATTAAAGGCATCCAAATTGGCAAAAAGAAGTTAAACTATCACTCTGCGCAGATGATATGATACTATATATGGAAATCCCAAAAGACTCCTCTCCAAAACTGCTAGAACTCCTACAGGAATTCAGTAAAATGTCAGGATATAAAATCAATGCACAGAAATCAGTTTCATTTCTGTACACCAACAAGAAGACAGAAGAAAGAGAAATTAAGGAGTCAATCCCATTTACAATTGTACCCAAAACTCTAAGATATCTAGGAATAAACCTAACCAAAGAGGCTAAGAATCTATACTCAGAAAAGTATAAAGTACTCATGAAAGACATTGAGGAAGGCACAAAGAAATGGAAAAATGTTCCATGCTCCTGGATTGGAAGAATAAATATTGTGAAAATGTCTATGCTACCTAAAGCAATCTATACATTTAATGCAATCGCTTTCAAAATACCATCATCCATTTTTTTCAAAGAAATGGAACAAATCATCCTAAAATTTATATGGAACCAGAAAAGACCTTGAATAGCCAAAGGAATATTGAAAAAGAAAGCCAAAGTTGGTGGCATCACAATTCCGGACTTCAAGCTCTATTACAAAATTGTCGTCATCAAGACAGAATGGTACTGGCTTGTACAAAAACAGACACATAGATCAATGGAACAGAATAGAGAGCCCAGAAATAAACCCTCAACTCTATGGTCAACTAATCTTCGACAAAGCAGGAAAGAATGTCCAATGGAAAAAAGACAGCCTCTTCAATAAATGGTGCTGGGAAAGTTGGACAGCCACATGCAGAAAAATGAAATTGGACCATTTCCTTACACCACACACAAAAATAGACTCAAACTGGATGAAGGACCTCAATGTGAGAAAGGAATCCATCAAAATCCTTGAGGAGAACACAGGCAGCAACCTCTTCGACCTCAGCCGCAGCAACATCTTCCTAGGAACATCGCCAAAGGCAAGGGAAGCAAGGGCAAAAATGAACTGTTGGGATTTCATCAAGATCAAAAGCTTTTGCACAGCAAAGGAAACAGTTAACAAAACCAAAAGACAACTGACAGAATGGGAGAACATATTTGCAAACGGCATATCAGATAAAGGGCTAGTGTCCAAAATCTATAAGGAACTTAGCAAACTCAACTCCCAAAGAACAAATAATCCAATCAAGAAATGGGCAGAGGACATGAACAGACACTTCTGCAAAGAAATCATCCAGATGGCCAACAGACACATGAAAACGTGCTCCACATCATTCGGCATCAGGGAAATACAAATCAAAACCACAATGAGATATCACCTCACACCAGTCAGAATGGCTAAAATTAACAAGTCAGGAAATGACAGATGCTGGCAAGGATGCGGAGAAAGGGGAACCCTCCTACCCTGTTGGTGGGAATGCAAGCTGGTGCAGCCACTCTGGAAAACAGCATGGAGGTTCCTCAATATGTTGAAAATAGAACTATCCTATGACCCAGCAATTGCACTACTGGGTATTTACCCTAAAGATACAAACGTAGTGATCTGAAGGGGCACGTGCACCTGAATGTTTATAGCAGCAATGTCTACAATAGCCAAGCTATGGAAAGAACCTAGATGTCCATCAACAGATGAATGGATAAAGAAGATGTGGCATATATACACAATGGAATACTATGCAGCCATCAAAAGAAATGAAATCTTGCCATTTGCGACGACGTGGATGGAACTAGAGGATATCTTGCTTAGTGAAATAAGTCAATCGGAGAAAGACAACTATCATATGATCTCCCTGATATGAGGGCATGGAGATGCAACATAGGGGGCTAGGAGGGTAGGAGAAGAATAAATGAAACAAGATGGGATGGGGAGGGAGAGAAACCATAAGTGACTCTTAATCTCACAAAACAAACTGAGGGTTGCTGTAGGGAGGGGGGTTGGGAGAGGGTGAGTGGGGTTATGGTCATTGGGGAGGGTATGTGCTATGGTGAGTGCTGTGAAGTGTGTAAACCTGGTAATTCACAGACCTGTACCCCTGGGGATAAAAATACATTATATGTTTATAAAAAAATTAAAAATGAAAAATTTTTACAAAAGTGAAAATATTCGATTACCCATACCTCATACCTTACCCTCTGCTAGGTGTGAATTAGTATGAACCTTTTTTGCTATTTGTTAATATGTCCTAAGATTATTTTAGAAAATGAAATTTAAAAGCAAAGATACACAAACCATAAGCCAAAGGTATTCTTCCATTTCCAGGGTATGGAAAGCTGTAAGAGCATATCACTCCCATCCTAACAAGAAAAATCTAAGTAGCCTGCAAAAATCATAACTTCCCTTGAACATTTTCAGAGAGCTGCTTTACAAGGAAATCAAGGGAACTTAATTCTAAAGTGTGACAGCCCATCTGAGGAGGGATGAGGCACACAAACTGTTCACCTTTGACAGAGATGAGAGGAAGAGGTGGCTGCAGTAGAAGCAAATAAGAAAAAACTAAAATTTTTTAAATTCCTTGATGTCTAAGCATGGGCTAGCATGTTAGTTTTGAATAACTGGGATCTCCATATCCAAGGGGAGTTCTCAGTTGCAAGCCATTCTCCACAGGTCTGCAACCCATGGCGTCTTGGCAGAAGAATAGAGGCAAAAAAACCCAAAACCTTTCTACTTTGGAAAGAGTTTAGAGCATCATTCTTCCCTCCCACAGGAGCTAAGCAAAATGGTTCTTCTGGGAGAAGGGTAGAAGTAAAAGCCTTCTTCATGTGAGGGAAGGGCAGAAACACTCTTCAGGTTCAGGATCCTAAACCAAGGCAAAACAGAGGTCTGTACCATGGGGACAAGAACAGAACAACTCCTCCTGCCCCAGGACCACCACAGATAGATGGCAGGGTTCTGCTGCCACCAGGTGGAAGGGACAGAAAGGTTTATAGCTTTGTAGCCCATCCCATCCAAAAGGAGGCTCACAGATGCTGCCTCAGAACAGGAGACCAAAACCAACTTGGCCCCCAAATAAGCCTAACACCTAGTAACAAGAAGTCTGTCAGTAGGGAAGGCACAGGGATATGGAAAGAGACCCCTCTGTGGTGAGGTGTGCAGTGACTGCTGAAAGCTGAAGGTAGAGTAGAAACACTGAGAATGGTCTTCCAGCACTGCGCTACAACCCCCATCTAGATGCACAAAGTTACAACAGCTCAACAGTGAATTCAAAGTCTGTGGTGCATTGAGGGTAAAGATAACAACAAGGCCAATACCCAGAACAACTCTCATGGCCTTATAGACACTAATGGCCTTACGCTATACACGAAGTGTTATAATATTATTTGAAGGTAAACTGTAAGAAGTTAAAGATGTAAGCTCTAGAACAACCACTAAAAAATAAAAGAGGTGTAACTAGCAAACCAGTGGTAGAGATAAAATGGAATCATAAAAAAATAACACAAAAGAATACCGGAAGAGAAGAAAAAGTGAACAAAGAATAGATGGGACAAATAAAATGCAGTTAGCAAGATGGTAGATAGAAATTCAGCCATATCAATAATTATTTTAATAATCATGTAAACAATTAAAAGGCAGCGATTGTCAGGTTGGATAGAAAAGCAAGACTCAACTAAATGCTGCCTATAAGAAACTGACTTTAAATTCAAATGCATAGGTAAGTTAAAAGATGGCAAAAAATATTCCATGGAAACACCAAAACCTGACCAAGACATTACAAGAAAATGAAACTACAGAATGATATTCCCCAAATATAAGACATGAAAATTCTTTTTTTTTTTAAAGTAGGCTCCACACCCAGTGTGAGGCTTGAACTCACAGCCCTGAGATCTAGAGTACATGATGGGGGCGCCTGGGTGGCTCAGTGGATTAAAGCCACTGCCTTTGGCTCAAGTCATGATCTCAGGGTTCTGGGATAGAGCCCCGCATCGGGCTCTCTGCTCAGCGGGGAGCCTGCTTCCTCCTCTCTCCCTGCCTGCCTCTCTGCCTACTTGTAATCTCTATCAAATAAATAAAATCTTTAAAAAAATAAATAGAGTACATGATGTACCAACTGAGCCAGCCAGGTGTCCCATGACATGAGAATTCTTAATAATACTTAAGTAAATTAAATCCAGCAGTATATTAAAAAGATTATATGTTACAACCAAGTGGGGATCATCCAGAAATGCAAAGTTGATGTAATATTTGAAGATAAATCAATGTAAATTCATAATATTAGTGGAATAAAAAAGAAAACATCTCAATAGATGCAAAAAATATCAAACAAAATTAAATACCCAATAATGATAAACATTCTTAGCAAATAAGGAGAGAAGTCCATCTGCCTGTTTAAATGTCATCTATGGAAAACTTAAAAGAAACATTTCACACTTTCTGATGAAGTGAAATGTTTTCCACTTAAGATTGGGAGCAAGTCAAGGATGTCCAGTCTTACCACTTCTGGCCAGTATTGTACTGGAAATTCTAGTCATTTTAATAATGCAAGAAAAAGAAATAAAAGACATTCAGTTTGGAAAGGAAGAAGCTAAAACTGTCTATATAACATGATTGTCTCCATAGAAGATCTCAAAAGAATCAGTGAAATCAGTATTAGAACTAATAAATGAGTTTTAAAAGTCACAGGATGCAAGATGGATATATAAAAATTGATTATATTTGTAAATGCTACCAATGAATAATTAGAACCTGAAGTAAAACATACCACTTATAATAGTATCCACAAATATGAAATGTTTAGGGATAAATCTAGCAAAACACATTCTAGATTTTTCCAATACAAACTACAGAACATTGGTGTAAGAAATTAAAGAAGACCTACATAAGTGGCAATACGTACTCTTTCATTCATCAGAAAACAATGTTCTTAAGATATCTGTTTTCTTCAAAGTGATCTATAGAATCTGTACAATTTCAGTTAAAATCCCAGCAAGCTTTTTTGCAGAAATTGAGAATTTTAAATTTTATATGGAAAAGCACAGGAACTAGAATAGCCAAAACAATTTTTGAAAAAGAACAAATCTGTAAAATTCAATTTATTTCAGGATTTATTATAAAGCTACAATAATCAAGATAGCATAGCATTGGTATAAAGATAGACATAGATCAGTGGAAGAGAACACGGGTCCAGAAATAGAATCACAGGTATAAAGTTAGTTGATTTTTAAGGACAATGCCAAGATAATTCAAAAGAAAAAGCATAGTCATTTTTTTAAAAAATGGTGCTAGAACACTTGGGTATTTATTTACCAAAAAATGACTTACACATAAATGCTTATAGCAGCTTTATTCATCATCACCCACGATTGAAAATAACCCAGAAATCCATCAGCTGGTGAATGGATAAATATTTTGATAAATTCATACAGTAGAAACTACTAGAAAGATAAAAGAACTATTGATATATGCAACATGATTGAATCTTAAAAGTGCTATGTGAAGTGAAAGATGCCAGGCACAATAACTACTTAGTTTATGATTCCGTTTATATGAAATTCTAGAAAAGGCAAAATTGTAAGAAGAGAAATCAGATCAGTGGTTGCCAAGGACTGGGCATTAAGAGAAGAGATTGACTGTAGAGGGGCACCTAAAAAAGTTGGATTTTACTCTACATAAATTATACCACAATAATCCTTAATTTATTGTAAACCCATGTTTTTAATTATTTCTTCCATATATTTTATTTTTAGATTCAACAGATTTGAAATCATCCTGTGAAATTGCTATTGAAATTTCTAAACACTTACTTTTTTTTGTACTTTTCTCTTCCCGGATTGGTAACAGTGTATGGGTGGGTACAAGTTCATGGCCTAAGTTTGACTGCTGCTGGTGGACTTGGATAGTAAGCTACCACAGAAGGATAGATAAAGGGAATGGAAAGGAACAACAGTCCAGGGAGAGATAATATATTTACGATCAGTAAAACCCTTTTTTAACTTGTAGTGACATCTTCTAAAGGAAATAATTTTAATGAATAATTTTCAGATTGGAATTTTTTGTTATTGGGAAAGGAGACAGTTTACAACTAGAAAACATGTGCTACTCATATTTATAGTCAGTTTCAAATTTTTTCTCCTTTAAGCCATTTGTCAAATATGTAATATGTACCGAAGGACGTTTGCATGAGAAACACTTTGAATGATTTGATATTACGAACTTTTCTTAAGAGCTTACTTTTTGACCATTGTACCACAGTAGATATTGATATTATGGTTGCTATTATTATGGTAAACATTTATATGGTTATCTTTTCAAGATAAAGTTCTTCAAATGTTTCTCTTTTGTCTTGGCTACTATCCAAACTTTAATACCTCTTTGAACTGTGGCATGGATCAGACTTGATATTTTAGCCTTTCAGCTTCATTACATTTATGCAAGAATTTTTTATTTTTTGAAGCTTTTTGGCATATCTATTTCATTTAAGGATTACTATAATTTACCACATTCCAGGAATTACAGGATCTTTGTTCTCTTCTAGTTATTATCCTTACACTAGTTCTTATTCATCCAGGTGTTGGATGTTGGTGGCATTCTGATTTGTTCCACACCCTACATAACTATTTCTGGATTCATAAAGACGTTTTTACTATTTAATTTTTATCATGCATTTTAAAACACAGTTTGTAAATGTTGCATAACTGTATTATTATGTAATGGTTTGCTTTTTAAAATTTCTCCATCTTGAAAGGGTTTCAACTTGAGCAATTTAGTGAAGATATTTTTTAATTACCTTGTTGTACAAACACAGCTTAGGTTCCTGCCATCTCTGAACTTACCAAAAAGTCGGTTCCCAGGGTAACAGGGCCACCACACGGGGATGAGCATTTAGCTCGTGCTGCTTTTGCTTCTGAACATAATGTTTCTAATGCATGCTGGCCTGAACATGTATTTCAACCAGATTTCACATTTTTTTATACTATTCAAGAATTTAAAATTGTATTTAAAAACAGATTAGGCATTTGACTTGGATTTGAATCTCTTCCACCTTGAGTTGTTAGGCTCCACATTTTCCAGGCAGAGGCTATGACCTGAAACAACACCTAGGAAGGGCAGATGTTAGTGTCCAAAAGACCAAACACCTTTCCTCTGGAATTATTTCCCTCCTTGTGAATTCTTGGTAAAAGTCCTTAAAACTGCCACTATCACCACTCATAACAACAAATATTCAACAATAACAAAAGCAGTGAATGTCCCTTCATTTAAATAAAGCGAAAGTATGGGGCACCTGAGTGGCTCAGTCCCTTAAGCATCAGACTCTTGGTTTCTGATCAGGTCATGTTTTCAGGGTTGTGAGATGGAGCCCAAGCGCACCCTGCAGAGTGGGCTTGAAATTCTTTCCCTCTTCCTCTCCCTCCTCCTCTGCTCCTCCCCTGCTGGTGCTCTCTCTCTCTCTCTCTCTCTCTCTTTCTCTCTCTCAAATAAATAAATACGATCTTTTAGTTATTATTTATTATTTATCTTATTTATTTATTATTTATCTCAAATAAATAAATGTTTTAAAAAATTAAATTATATTTAAAAATAAGCAAAACGAAATTGTTAATATTCTTTTTGAAAAATTGATTTGTTATGGTGGAAAAAGTGTAAGCTTTGAGTCAGAGAAACCCACGGTCAATTCTAGTCTCTGTTACTACTTTCTGGTCTTATGCAACATAATTGCCACCTCTGGGCCTCAATATAGTCATCTGTGAAAGGAAAATAACAAAACCCTTCTTCCAAGGGAAGTCTCAACTTAACCGGTTGGTAGACGTCAACATTCTGGCTTCATGCCTACCATATGGTAAAATTCACAAACATGAAACTTACCCACCTTAACCATTTTTAAGCATGGTTCAGCAATATTAAGTACATTTAAATCGTTGTGCAAGTATTTATGTACTTAAAAAAAAAATCTTTGTTTTCTAACCAGTCCTGTTAGGTTAGGGTAAGTTAGGATTTACAGCTCTCCAAAATTATTTTATTTCATATGTATAGGAAAGTTCACAGAACTCCTTGTGTTTCTGAACTCAATCGAGTCTGCCAAGTAATTTCAGAATTATTATACCAACACTGTTGCCAGTCACAACAACCACAAAAAAACTAATATTCAAGCCTTCTTTGCAGTTTTTCTTATTCTTAGAATATACTCCAATAAAGTCATATTTGGTCAGAATGCATATTCAAAGGTTATTTGAATTAATTATTTTCTTTGGTCAGCTTATTGACTCGATAGTTAGGAAATAGGGTTTTAAATTTATGCTTGTGTTCACTTTTAGAGTTTGCTTTTTTTAGTCTTTTTAAAATTTTATTTTATTTTCTGAATTTGTAAAACATGTTTCAAAAGTCAATACTGTATAAAAAGATATACCAAAGATATCACACTCTTATCCCTACCTCTTCCATCCTATTTTTTCCTGTCTTTTACGGTTATGTTTTTTATTGGCTTCTGATTTATCCTTCCTTGTTTCTTTTTTTGCAAAAGTAAGCAAAAACACATGATGGAGGGTTGCATGAGCATGTGTTTGAATCTCTTATGCAAAAGATAGTGTATAGATAGATAGATAGATATAGATATATACATACACTCTTTGGTACTGCTTCAATAATTACTATATGTAGTATTATCATCGTTTTCATATTTTTTTTTAGAAATTCTGCACTTTGAATGTGTATGTCCCCTTTCTACCAAGAATTTGCTTTAAAGAGTTTTTTAGTTTCAGGTAGAAGAAACTTTTAAAATTTACTTGTGTTTTGATGTTATTAATTTCTAGTTGTTGTTTGTATTATTTGTACCTTAAAGAACTTCATAAGGTTTTTTGTTTGTTTTGTTTTTGTTTTTTTGTTTTGTTTTGTTTTGGTGGCCTAATATAAAGACAGTTCCATGGCTGGTCCATGTGTGCTTGAGAAGTTCTCTTCTCTGTGATCACAATGTAATACACACACGTAAACTATGCCTTATAAATGGTGTTGTTTAGGTCCCCTATATCTTTACTTAACTTTTGTATGTTTGACATGTCTTAGACTGAGAATGGTGTGTTCATCTGTTGTTCTGTGTCTGCCGGGTTCTCTTTGTATCTCTCATAGCTTTTTCTTTCTGAAGGTGTTGCTGTGGCTTTGGCATTTGTACTTCTTTGTCTTTGGCTTTTGGTGGGAATGTTGCCTTGCCTGGTATTGAGATCACAACTCCTGATATGATATTAGTGCATTTGCTTAATATATCTTTGTTCATTCCTTCATGCTTAACCTTTAGATTTCAGTTTGTTCTTTTTTAAATTTTTCAAGTTTTTTTTATTTTTATTTTTGGGGTGTTTTTATTATAACATGGGGACAGGACCTATGGGCAGAAAAAGCTGCCTCAGTCTGTTCTCTTATATAGAGCATACAGTTGGTCTTACTTTATTTTGCTTTATGAATGACCTGAAAATCTTTTTCTTCTAATGTATGAATTAAACACATTTACATTTATAAGTATTACCAATATGGTTAGAGTTAACTGTTTCATTTTTTAAAAATTTACTACGTTTCTTTTTCTATGTGTTTGGGATTTAGGAAAGTTTGTATTTTTGTTATACATTAGGAGTTGGCCAGCTTTTTCTATAAAGGCCCAGATAGTAAATATTTAAGGCTTTGTGGACCATACATCTCTTACACAACTACTCACCTCTGTTGATTTGGACAATATGACTACATTAACGTCTACAATGTAGACAGAGCAAAAGAAGTCATAGACAATATGTAACTGGATGGATTTGGCTGTGTCCCATTGAAACTTTATTTACAAAAACAGGTGAAGTGGATTTGACCTGCTACCTAAAGTTTGCCAACAGCTATTCTAGGACTTACCTTAAAAAAAAAATAAATAAATAAAAACCTTTTATAATGCCAGCAGCCCCTTTATCCTCAGTTGGGAGTTTTAAATAATACCTTTGAGTCTGTTACCTGTGTGATAACCAATGAGCTTGTACTTTCCCCCTTCTCCCTTCTCTTTACTATTAAAAAAAAAAGATTGTATTGTTTATACTTTGACAGGACAGATAACACATACTCTTCTACTTGTATCCCTTGTGTTTTGATTTTTGATCTAAAATTAACTGTCTTTGGTGCTCACCATCGATCCAGAGCATCACTGACATCTCTTACTTAAATGAAGCTTATCCTCTTAAGAGAGTCCTTGGAAAGGGCTCCTGAATACTACACTGAGTTTGCACAGGTTTCAACTATTTTTCGTAGCTTCGATACTTGAAAACAGTTTGGCTGGATATGAAGACCTATAGGGACTTACACTTACTTTCCTGTAGTCTTGCTATGTGCGTTGCTGTTGGCAAATATGATGCCATTGTGATATCCTTTGCTTTGTAGGTGATTTGATTTTCTTGCCTAAAGGCCCAGAAGGGTTTCTTTTCTTTTTTTAAATACAGTATTTTTACTAGGCTATGTGTCAGTTGATTATTCTCAGTCAGTTTGTCTGGATGTTAGTGGGCCCTTTGAAATATAAAATTCTTTCTGAATTTTTTCTTGAATTACAGTTTTATATATATATGCTCTGTCCTTTATTTTCCAGAAATTCTAATTACATGTAGTTTAGGTCTTCTTTGCCTAGATTCTATAGCAACCAATTTGTGTCTTAGACTTTTTAGCTCTTTTGTTTTTATTCTTTTGGTGTTTTTAATGCCTCCTCATAGCACTCTTTATTATATTTCCAGTCTTGAGTCTTTGGCGTTTCAGATTTGAATTTTCATTTCTGAAATTCTTTTTTTTTTTTTTTAAGATTTATTTATTTATTTGACAGAGAGAGAGAAACAGTGAGAGAGGGAACACAAGCTGGGGGAGTAGGAGAGGAAGAAACAGGCCTCCTGCCGAGCAGAGAGCCCGACACTGGGCTCCATCCGAGGACCCTGTGATCACTACCCCGGCCGAAGGCAGACGCCTAGTGATGGAGCCACCCAGGCACCCCTGAAATTATTTTGTCTTCTTTCTCTCTCTTACTTTTCTTCCCTGAGTCATCTCTGGATATACATCTTCTTTTTTGTCCTTTTCTGTTTTGAGTTTTTGAATTTCTGATTTGGAGTATTTTTTCACATATGCAAATGTTTGTTTAAGGATATTAATTTGAGCAGATTATGTACAGATTTCTTCTGCTTTGTGGGTTTTATGGCAGGTTATCAGAAAGGGGTTTTACCACCCGAGGTATTTTGATTCTTATAGTAGTTTTATATAGATGTTGCATGTTATTTCCATTACTTTTAAAATGTCTTATCTTTTTCTGAGTCAATAATAGTTATTCAATAATGGTGATGGTGAGAAGTTTGGAGGATGTACTAGTTTTTAGTTCAGAGTAATCTCAGTGAGCGCCTATTACTTAAAGGATAGTGTTTTTTTCCTGAAGGTTAAGGGAGTGGTTGATGTGTCTTCTGATTCTGTTTCTTATTTGTTTAGTAGGATCTTTAACATCCCCTGCTTATCTCCCCTTCCCCTGATCTTCACAATTCCAAGGGACTCCTGACCTTTGCTGGTCACTGCCATCTATTCCAGGAGCTTTCCCAAGAAAGCCACCACTGCTCTCAAGAACTTTCATGTCCCCCTTTCTATTTCCCAGTAGTCACTGCTTTGATCCTCAAGGTTTCAAACCTTTTCTCAGTATTTCCCTATTCTCTGTGGGACTCTATCCTTCTAAGGGTGATGTTAGCTGTATTCCACCATCATGAGGAACCCATTGGTCTCTTCTCCTTTTCACTTAGTCTCCACTGATCTTTCTATTGCCTTGTATGCTCTAAATTAGCTCTGCCAGTTTTTAATGTCTATTTGTTGATTTCCACGTACATTGAACATTGCAGTATTCTCTCTTACTCTTATTTTTTAGTTTTGTTTTATGGGTTTATTTGCTCCCTTGATTATCTGTAAGGTCTCTGAAGGATATGTGGAGAAATTTAGACGTAAGTACCTGCCATCATCCTCTAGAAACCTGGAAATCAACATTTTTTTTAAGCTATTCTTTCTCATTCAACTCATACCAACGTCTGCTATGTATTTTTAAAATATTACCCATGTTTTCTTTGAACCATTTCTAGAAAGAGTAATTGGAGGAATACTTTTTTTTTTTTTCTTTTTTACAGAGAGAGAGATTACAAGTAGGCAGAGCAGCAGCCAGAGAGGGGAGGAAGCAGGCTCCCTGCCAAGCAGAGAGCCCGATACGGGGCTCGATCCCAGGACCCTGAGATCATGACCTGAGCTGAAGGCAGAGGCTTAACCCACTGAGCCACCCAGGCGCCCCGAGGAATACTTTTCTATAATTGTTTTAAAAGGTTCAAATGTATAGAAATGGAATTAAACTTTTCTATATCCTTTGGAATCAATAGCCAGAAAATTCAGGGAACTGTTTTAGAATTAGTACAAGGAAGACCTCTTAGTGGTTAGAGCTGCCAAAAGTCAAAAAGGCAGCCTGTACAGTTGTGTGGTCCTTCAGGTGTAGACTAGAAAAAATTTCTGTAAGGAATTCATGCATCTAATGAGTAAATAGGTAACACTAAGGGTACCACCCATGGGATGCTGTAAACCCCAGCCATGACAAAGGCTGATTGATTGCAGAACATATACATATATAAAATACGGTTTCAAGTTACATCATGAAATATTGAATGTGATCTATGCTAGACATGGAACAAGTTCAGGAAACTGCATTAAGGGCTCTACCTCTTTTTTTTAGTGACTACAAGAACACATTGGGTATTGAAAGAATTATAATAATTAAGAGGAAGAATCTCAGAGCTAGTCTGGTTGGGTTGAGGTTTCAGCTCTACTACCTGCTAGTTAATTACAAATTGACAATTTACTGGACTACTCTACCTTGACTTTCTCTTTGATAAGATGACGAGAATTACTCCATTTCAGAGGGCTACTGTGAAAATTAAATGAGTTAATCCATGTAAAGGGCTTCTGATATAGTCTGACCTATAATAAATGCAGTTTAATTATTGTTATAGGTCTACAATTCTTTTTAGAAACCCTTGAGGCCAAATACATGTTGGAATTCAGATTTTTTTGTTTTCATTTTAGGAAAGTAACAGTGCAAATGTCTATATTATGAAACCTACTAGCAGCACCGGAGACAGCATCCTGTAATCAAACATTTTCATTCTATTGAGGTGAAGCTTATGAAACTTCACACTAAATGAAATAAAGACACTTTAGACATGGAATAAATGACAATTTATTGACATCAATGACAATTAATGGAATAAAGACAATTTAGGTCAGCTTTTCCTGTCAAATTAACTATGAACAACTTGCTGTTCCAGAACTTTTTAGATTTTGAAATTGTGATAAGTGACTATGGGCCATTGTCACCATCATCATTAGGCTCCTCCATCTGTCCAGGAACTTTGATCCGTCAGCCAAAACATGATGAAATATCAAGTACTAAAGGGTGAATGATGACTGGGAAGGCCCTTTAAAGTTATAATGAGAAGAGCTCCTGTTACCCGAAACGCACCTTAAGCCTAGGGTACCTTGGGTGGCAAAAGCTGCACCTTTTGATGGCTGGAACATAATTTGGAAAATGGGAGTTTGTTAAAAGTGGATAGAAAATGGCAGCTGTATTGTTTCATTGCTACCTGAGCATCGAAGGGTACTCACCTTCAAACCTGCTCTCCCATTATTGTGACTTGGATACTTTCTCTGACTGCTTTTTCGTGGGTGTCTTTGGGTCTTTCAACCTCATTCAGCTCTCTCTAGTGGTTAGGACCCACTAACTGGAATTCTCCTGTAGAATGCTCATGCTGATGCTTAAAGCTGTATGATTCATTTTACTTCTTCTTTAGTTGATGTCTAAATTCCTTGTTTTGAAGGGGGAAAAACCACCTTCAGGTATATATATGTGGGTAACTGACTATAGGAAAAATAGAAGTCCAGTCCAGTGACTCCTGTGGGCAAATGGAGCAACAGAAGGCAGGCTTTGCATCACCTAAGGCTTCAGGAGGTTTCTTTATGAACACGAGGGAGGAAAAGAGAAAAAAAGAGAAAACTATAAGTAAAAAGGAGTGAAAAACCACCGCCCCCAACAACGAAAATCAGAAGGGTCTGGGCTGGGTGACCTGCTGCGTGTGATTCCAGTGGTACCACTGAGAATAAGCAGCAGTGGTTCCCTACCACATGCTCATATTTTGGGGTGAGTTTTCAGTTTGTTAAACCCATATACTGCTTGAGAAGCCCACACGGCACTTATTTAGTGCTCTTGTCACTGTTTTTTGCTGCCACCCTGGATTTGGTGAAGGACATCAGGACCCAGGCCTCAGCTATGAGGGGATGGTTGCTGGCAGGTCGACAACATCAGGCACATGCTCTGCTTGTTGACAGTGAGGACCAGGACCACTTCACCTTGGCTCACACCGATGTCATCCCCCTTCAGCACATAGTAATCTTTGATGAATGAGGTCCCATGGCAGCATTTAAGGGGTATCACTGTGTTTCTAAGACTTGATTGGTGTCCTGTGCCCAAATTCACTGGATGTCAGTATTGATGGCTTGCAGAATGATCTGCTCAGAAGTCTCCCTCTTCGTGAGTGCAGACTCGCTGGGGTCACTGTCCATGTTCTCATCCAGGAGCAAGTAATTCATGATTCTCCTTTCAAACATGTAGTCTGGGGTGAAGGACCCCACCTGAATAGTTTGCTAAAGGTGACAATGTACTACTCAAAGAGGAACGGGTACCTTGACTTGGTCTGGGACTGCATGCTCATATCCAGCTCTATCATGTAGAACATGTCCTGCTGCAACAGTATCTTCAAAAGGCAGCCTATGGAATGGGAGAAAATATGTACCAACCATATATTGGATAAAGGGTTAATATCCGAGATACATGCAGAGCTCATACAGCAAACAATCAGAATAAAAAATAAGCAGAGAACTAAATAGATATTTTTCCAAAGAAGACATAGGGATGACCAACAGTACATGAAAAGGTACTTAACATCACTAACCATTGGGTAATGCAAATCAAAACCACAATGAGATATATCATCTCATACCTGTTAGAATGAGTATCACCAAGAAGACAAGAGATAACAAGTACTGGAAAAGATGTGGAAAAAAGGTAACCCTGTTTGTAGTAACACAAACCCTGTTTGTAGTAACACAGTTACAAACAGTAACACTGTTTGTAGTAATGTATTATTGATGTAGCCACTATGGAAAATAGAATGGAGGTTCCTCAAAAAATTAGAAAAGAACTACTACATGATCCAGCAACCCCATTTGAGTGTACACAAGAAGAAATGAAAACGGGGTATCAAGGAGATATCCTGCACTGGCATGTTTACTGCAGCGTTCTTCACAATAGCCAGGATATGGAAACAACCCAAGTGCCTACCAACAGATGAATGGATAAAGAAGAGGTGGTATGTGTATATAGAGTGGAATACATTCAGCCATGAGGAAAAAGGAAATCTGCCATTTGACAGGGATGGACCTTGAGGACATTATGCTAAGTAAAAGAAGTCAGATGGAAAGGCAAATACTGTATGATATCACTTATATATAGCATTATAAAAAATCAAACTAATAAAAACAGAGAGTAAAATAGTAGTTGTCAGGGCCTGAAGGTTGGGGGAGAAAGAAAGATGTGTTTTAAGGGTACAAATTTACAACTGGTAGACCAGTCCTGGAGATCTAATGCATAGTATAGTGAATATAAACAACAGTATTATAATCATCAAACTTGCTAAGAGACTAGATCTTTTTTTTTTTTAAGGTTTTATTTATTTCTTTGACAGAGAGAGAGCACAAGTAGGCAGAGAGGCAGGCAGAGAGAGAGGAGGAAGCAGGCTCCCTGCTGAGCAGAGAGCCTGATGTGGGGCTCGATCCCAGGACCCTGAGATCATGACCCGAGCCGAAGGCAGAGGCTTTAACCCACTGAGCCACCCAGGCACCCCTAGATCTTTTTTTTTTTTTAAGATTTATTTATTTTGCTGGGGGGGAGAGTAGAATGAGAGGGAGAGAGAGAACCTTAGACAGACTCCGCACTGAGTGCAGAGCCCAACATGGGGCTTAATCTCACAACCCTGAGATCATGAGACAAAACCAAGAGTCAGAGGCTTAACAGAGGGAGCCAAACAGGCACTCTGAGACTAGGTCTTAATCACTCACTATTAAAAAGAGAAATGGTAATTAAGTAACATGATGGAAGTGCTAACTTTCACTACAATGGCAACCTATTACAATATGTAAGTGTATCATAGCAATATGTCATATACCTTGAGTTTATATAACGTTACATGTCAAATGGAATTCAATAAAATTGAAAAAGAAGTTTAGTAAATCACACAGCGTGGTATCTGGCACATGATGAGGTGCTTAACTATAATAAGTAACACAAGTATCTCTAGCCAAATCTATTTTGTTCCAGAATTTGGGTACAAGGCATTTATCAGAAAATTTCTCTTATCTTATATATCTTATCTTATATTCATATTCCCTTTTCAGAAAGCAGGAGTTTGGATAATAAGTGATATCTGTATTTATCTAGTACTTATTAGGTGCTAGGCTCTATTTTAAGTATTGTGCACGTAATAACCCATTTCTTTCTCACAACAGTTCTGTATCAGGCTATCATCAAAACCCCGTTTTCACAAGGATGGAAACTGAGGGACAGGAAAAAAGAAGCTGCTTCCTTTGGCTGGAACATAATTTGGGGAATGGGAGTCTGTGCAAAGTAGATATAAAATAGCAGGCATTCCTGTTCTCCCATTATTGTGACTCAGATACTTTCCTGTGACTGTTTGTGTGTGTGTGTATTTTTCAGACTCGTTCAGTTCTCTTTAGTAGTTTAGTTCTCCCTGTTGTGTCCATTTCAGATACCCTCAAAAGAGGGTGGATTACACTGCCCCTAGTAGACTCATCCAGCAGCAGCTCGAGGTCTCCGAGCAGCTTGGGGAGTGACTGCCGTTAGTTGGTTCCCAGTCTCTGGTCTGGCCTGCTGTTCCCGCAAGGCAGTTCACAAGAAGGGTCTGTGGAGTTATAGGCTTCACGAACATTCCAGTGACTGGCCTGTCCAGAACTCCTGTATACTGAGGACAAAACAATCACTTAAGCAATACACATCAAGTCCTCTGGCAGTTGTCCGAGCTGGTTGGGCTCATCAGTGCTGGAGCAGTAGTTTGGGCAGACAGAATAGCCTGGTGACTATAGTACCTCCATCTAATAGGAGGTACTTCTGAATGAGGAGGGTCTCAAACTCAGTGGGTCTCAAAGAGCTAGCTAGAAAGGGTGTTGGGGTTTATAAAGACACCACTTAGTCACACCTGGTCAAGCTCTGTATTAGGTTTTACAGTTTGTCCCCAGATCACATCTACCATCAATTATGTGATACTTTTCCTCCAGCTGGAGGAACTGTCCTTTGACATAATGTCACTTAGGGAACAGTGCAAGAACAGCACATACTGGTTTTGTTCTTGGGATGGCTGTCAAGTGCGCCTTCAGTGCACAGTGTGCATATATCATCTGCTCGGTGGCGGGAATAACGGAAACTTTTTAAGTTCTCCTGTAGTTCATGTTCATTTTTATTTATTTCTTTTTTTTTTAAGATTTTATTTATTTGAGAGAGAGAAAACACAACGTGCATGCGAGACAGAGAGCATGGGCAGAGGGAGAGGGAGAAGCAGACTCCCCACAGAGCAGGGAGGCCAACGTGGGTGTCGATCCTAGGACCCTGGAATCACAACCTGAGCCGAAGGCATCTGCTTAACCTACTGAGCCACCCAGGCAACCCTCATGTTCATTTTTCATAGCACCTAATCTGTGTGTCACTGTGCAGTTTATGAAAGAGTTTGGGTCTGCCTCCAACAGGAGCTCATCTCATTTTTTGGCTAATAGTTTTCAGAATCTTCAGTTCATTCTCTCCTTAATTAGAAACCTGTTAATCTTCCTGATGCAAAGTATACAGTTATTTGCCAAATTCAGAGCTCTTGAGAAAATGTCTCTAGAGACATGAAGCATATCAAGTTGTTAATTAGTAAGCAGATTAGAAGGGTTACCTGTGAAAAGGGAATACTTAATCATGTATTCTATCAAAGCAAAATAAAGATACTCTGAATTTTACCCTTAAAAGACCTTGCCTACTCCTCACTCCTCAGTTCAAAGACTTCTTCATTTAGCCAGCAGTACAAAAGCTAACACCATCCAGATGTACTGAGCCCTTTTTTCTGAGAACACTTCAAGTTTTTCTTTAAGATGTTTGATACCTTATAACATCATATTTAGGAGTTCTTAAATGTGTCTGTTTTTGCTTTCTTTCTTTCTTTCTCTCATGTTTCAAGTGACTAAAGTCTGATTGCTTTGTGAAGGATTTTTTTATTATTAACATATAGTGTACCATTTGTTTCAGGGGTACAGGTCTGTGAATTATCAGTCTTACACAATTCACAGCACTCACCGTAGCACATACTCTCCCCGATGTCCATAACCCAGCCACCCCATCCCTCCCACCTTCCTCCTGCCCAGCAACCCTCAGTTTGTTTCCTGAGATTAAGAGTGTCTTATGGTTTGTCTCCCTCTCTGGTTTCATATTGTTTCATTTTTCCCTCCCTTCCCCTATGCTCCTCTGCCTTGTTTCTCAAATTCCACATATGTGAAGGACCTTTTTTTAAATTTGAATTATAATAGCCTTTAAGGATATTAGTATGAACCACTGAATCAGAGTATCTGGCTGACCTCCAAGGCTGCAGGAAATTTCTCAGGTGTTCGTTTGCTTGCTTGCTTGTTTTTAATGTGTCTCTTTGCACACACTGCACAGAGTTAGAATTCCAGGGCAGGGTGTCAGTTGACTCTTAAGTAATAGAGGATTCCTTTGCTATTTGCTAAGGACCATTATAGGGAAAAATCTGATATCGCAATTATATATTTGGTGCTACTAAATTATACTCACAAGGCTAGGTAGGAAATACAGTCTAAATTTTAAAAACAAGCATGTTGGCAATTTATTGTTTTGCTCAGTAAACGTCTCTTGAGCACTGAGCAATGTCATGCTCTCTGCTAGCTACTCACACCACAAAGACGAAAAGACAGAGCCTTTGTTCTCAAGATGCTCAGAACTTCATAGCGAGACAGACAAGTAGGCGTTTATTTTACATGCGATTCTAACGGTCATAGAAGAGCCACAGCACCAGTCCCACTTAGCTGATCTTCAGTTTCCTAGGCCACGCCCAGCCTACGCATCAGACTCTCAGAGATGGGACCTGGGATTCTCTATTATTAAAACCCACCTTGGTTCTCATTGATGAGCTGGGCGTAAGAACCCCTGCTCTGCAAGATTGCTCTGCACACCAGGCTTACCTGCTGCCTCTTCCTCCGGATCTTGGGAAGCTGACTCTCTGGTCGCCTCCACCTCAGATCAGCCCCAGGTTCAGGCAGGGAGACAGGGAGAGGTGGGAACAAGTCCTTCCTGCCACCCCACTGAGAGGACTCTGACTCCTAGGGGACCGAGAAGGCTCTGAAGCAAGTCAAGCAGTGTCCCTTGGAAGCATCCAAGCATGCCACCAGGATGTGAAGATATACGTTCACATCATGTACTTCGAAAGTTTCTGTTCTTTCTAGATGCTCTGTATAAGCAGTACATTGACTCCTGTCCTGGCCTGTGACCTTCTCATTACCCTTCATTGAATCAATCTAGCTTTATCAACCTTACGAAAAAGAGGAGAGGGTGTGTATACCTAGCATTGAAGATTATCAAATATGTATCTAATGGATTGTGAAGATATCATTAACATATTCTTATTTTGTATATTTTTGTGAGGATTTTTACCCTTCTAGAAATTTTGGATGATCTAGAAACATATGTGACTATTGCACTGCAGGCTGTTTTTTGGCCTAATTCTTTTGGCGCAAACATTGGAGTAGTTTTTGCCACAGCCAAAGGCTCTGGCGCTCATTAGAGGGATTTGTCATATGTTATTCAGGGTAGGCTCACTGCACTAGCCGACAGTGGCTTAGCTCAACTAAGTTGTGTCTGGCTCATCTGTGTGTGGGAGAGGAGTTCTAGCCCATGAAGTCACTCAGGGGCCCTGGCCCTACCTGTCCTAGAGCATGTTAGCTTTCAGGACTGGTCCTGAAGAATATTAGCATAATGTTCCCAAGGTTCATCCAAGTTGTTGCATGGACCTATAGTTTGTTTCTTTTCATGGCCAAATAGTACTCCATTATATGACTATACCACAGTTTGTTTATCCATTCATCAGTTGATGGAACTTTGGGCTGTTTCTACTTTTTGGCTATGATGAGTATTACTAAGAAGACTCACAGACAAGTTTTGTGTGGATATATGTTTTCATTGCTCTTGGGTATATAATAGGAGGGATTGCCAGCTCATATGGGAACCATATTTAACTTGTTAAGGAACCATCAAACTGTTTTCTAATGCCACGGTACCAGTTTACTGTCCCTTGAGCATTGCAAGAAGGTTCCCATTTCTCTACGTCCTTGCCAACACTTGTTGTCTTTGTGATTATAACAATCCTAGTGTCTAAAGTAGTATCTCACCTGTGGTCTTGATTCGCGTTTCCCTAATGACTTATTTAATGAGCATCTTTTCACATGTTATTGGCCATTTGTGTGTTTCCATTGGAAAAATATCTATTTGAATCCTTTGCTCATTTTTGAACTGGGTTATTTGTCCTTTTATTGTTGAGTTTTAGGAGTTATTTGTATGTTCTGGATATAAGTCCTTTCGCAGATATAATATACAAATAATTTCATTCTGTGGGTTTCTTCACTTCTTTGATGGCACTCTTTGAAGCACAAAGTTTTTAATTTTGGTGAAGTCCGTTTTATCTGTTTTGCCTTATTTTGCTTGTACTTCTGGTGCCCTTTCTGCCCCAGGTTGTTTTACAACTTGAAGCAACAGAGGATTTCTTTAGAGGGGGGTTGTGGTTTCTTGGGCAGCACACATACCCTGGAAAGAGGTCTCTCATCTCTTTGCTTCCCACCAATTGGTTGTGCCAGGATCCAGAGTTCTTTTCTTCACAAATTCTTGAGCCTGGTTTGTTGGGTTTTTGTTTTCTTATAAAAAACAACTACTTCCAGACCCCAGAGAGTAAGAGCAAGACTGAAAAGGCTTTGCCCCAGGAAATTTGCTCAGTTGTACAAAATGACCCAGGGTAAGTAAGGGTGAAGCCTTCAGTTTTAGACGGCCTGAAGATAGCCACCATTAGGAAGAGTAAAAGAGGAATGTTCACAGCAATACTATGCACAATGGCCATGAGGTGGAAGCAACACGAGTGTCCAACAGAGGGACAAATACATAAACAAAATGTGATACACACACACACACACACACACACACACACGCGTGCACACATGAAATACTCTTCCGCTTTAAAAAGGAAGGAAATTCTATTTACTACAACAGGGATGAACCTTGAGGACATTAGTATACTAAGGGAAATAAGTCAGCCCCAAAAGATAAATATGGAATGATTGCACTTATATGGATTTCTAGAGTAGTCAGATTCATAGTGACAGAATGTAAAATGGTGATTTCCAGGGACTGGGAAGAGGGAAAAATGGGGGAGTTGTGGTTTAATGGGTATAGAGTTTCAGTTCTGCAAGATAAAAATAGTTTTGAAGATTAGCTGTACAACAGTGTGAATATGAATATACTTAATACCACTGAATAGTACACTTAAAAATAATTAGGGTGGGGGCGCCTGGGTGGCTCAGTGGGTTAAAGCCTCTGCCTTCGGCTCGGGTCATGATCCCAGGTCCCTGGGATCGAGCCCCGCATCGGGCTCTCTGCTCCGCAGGGAGCCTGCTTTCTCCTCTCTCTCTGCCTGCCTCTCTGCCTAGTTGTGATTTCTCTCTGTCAAATAAATAAAATTTAAAAAATAATAATAATAATTAGGGTGGTAAGTTTCATGTTATGTATATTCTTTTACCACAGTAAAAAAACTGGAAGCTATTATGGACTGAATATTTGTGATTCCCCCAAATCCACATGCTGAAGCCCTAATTCCCAATGTGATAATATTGAGTTGGGGCCTTAGGGAGGATAGTGCCTCCATAGTGAGATTAATGTCCTTGTGGGAAGAGGAGAGACCAGAGTTTTCTCTCTTTCTTTACACACACACAGAACAATGAAAGACCATGTGAGCACTGTGAGAAGGCAGCTGTTTACAAATCAGGAAGAGGTTTCTCACTAGGAACTGAATCTGCCAGCACTTTGACCTTGTACTTCCAGCTTCCAGAACGGTGAGAAATAAATGTCTGCTGTTGAAGCCACCCAGTCAATGATATTTTGTTAAAGCAGCCCAAAGTAAGACCTTTGTCTAAAAACTGAAGGCTTCACCCTTACTTACCCGGGGTCATTTTGTACAACTGAGCAAATTTCCTGGGGCTCTGTTGTTCAAAGTTTTTCAGTCTTGCTCTTACTCTCTGGGGTCTGGAAGTAGTTGTTTTTTACAACCTTTTCACATGTCACTTTTCTGAGTTGTGTACTGTCTTTCATTACTGCTTGAGAACTGGTCAGTTCTTTCCTATGCTCATCTCTTTCATGCAGTATTTTGCCAAAGGAAGTTTTTCTTGCTTCATGTCACAGTCAGATGTGGGTTGAGGGTGGGACGCTCTGCTCCACACAGTCACCCAGGACCCAGGCTTCCTCCCTCAAGTGGCTCTCTGACTCCATGGCCTTATCCTTGTCTGTACTGGCAAAGAGAGAAAAGGAGGAGGAGGGTTACACGGGAAGGCTTTTAGGGACGACCGCCCTGCCCCGGAATTGGCATGTGTTCTTCCGCCCCCATTCCAGTGGCAACACTTCTTTCCTGCAGTCCTACTTGACCATAAAAGAGGATGGGAAACACGGTCTGGCTCTGCTCCTAGGGTGCAAGGGAAACAAAGTTTGGTGAATACATAGCAGCCACTGTCACAACCGATAACTGAATTTAGGGGTCCCAGCATATCGACAGTGACTAAAGCCATGAGTGGAGATGGGGATCACCCCTTAAAGGATGTACTGAGAATACTGGGAGAGGATTGCAAAAACAAAAGCACTTCCCGGAGGGCCTGTAACAGTGAAAATAATTTATGTAACCTAACTTTGCAATGTCTAGAAAAGTTATTACTATGGTTTTGGGAAAGTATAAACAAGTGGACTAAAAATAGAAAAATTATCATATGATTTCACTCACATGTAGAGTTTGAGAAACAAAACAGAGGACCATAGGGGAAGGGAGGGACAAATAAAACAAGATGACATTAGAGAGGGAGACAAACCATAAGAGTCTCTTAATCTCAGGAAACAAACTGAGGGTTGCTGAAGGGGAAGAATGTGGGAGGGATGGGGTAACTGGGTGATGGGCATTAAGGAGAGCACTGATATAAGGAGCACTGGTGTTATATGCAACTGATGCATCACTAATTCTACCTCTAAGACTAATTATACACTCTGTTAATTAATTGAATTTTAAAAAAGGTAGATTTTTCCAGAAACTGGAATGTTTTCCTTCCTTGAAGTAAATGTAGAAAAACATATATATTAGTATGATTATTTTATCGCTGTTGAAACCTGTAACTATAGAATGGCATTGAATTTTAGAAATACGGAACTAGGTAAAGCTTTATTTTTTATTTGTCATTATTTAGTGGATGTTTATAAGCATTTAATATGAGACAGGCAGGTAAGTCACAGTCCCTCAAGGAGGATCAAATCCAATAGGAAAAAGATGAGGCAAGTCAGTGACTACCTAAAGCATCAGGTGGGTTCTCTACAACCGCAGGAACTGTTTCAGATGGTCCACCACGGGGGCTTGGGGGGCAGGGGGGCAGTCTGCAGGGGAAAGAGCACCGGTTGTGGAGCTAGCTGGTCTGGGTTTGAATGGCAGCTCTGCCGCTCTCTATCACCTGTCAGGGAGTTACTAACATCTTTTAACGTCTACTTTGCATTTTACCAAGCCAGTGATATGTTATCTACCTTTCAGGTGATTGTACATCTTAGGGAGAGTGTACATACATAAAGCCTAGCACAGTGCTTGCCACTACAGATATGGTAATTACCTTCATTATTGTTATCAAAGAAGGCAGAGGTCCTACAGGTTGGAAAAACGACTGTCACCTTACCCTAATTCATGAGTTCATTCAGTAGTTACTCAGTGAGCCACCACTATACACAAAGTACTTAGGATTTGACTGTGTGTGGGTATCTGCATCTCCTAAAGCCCCGTCCAGTGTTTAATGCAGTAATGTTTGTTTGTGTCACAGACTTGCAGCCACCAGGCACAGACACTACCTTCCCCTCTTTCAGGTGACCGCTCCTCTGTTTTTCATTGCTCCCATTTCCACAAACTGCTCCTCAGGCAGCCCTTTCCTTCACATAAAATTGCCCTTACCCCCCTTCCTTTTTTTTTTTTTTTAATTTATTTGACAGAGATCACAAGTAGGAAGAGAGGCAGTCAGAGAGAGGGGGGGTGAAGCAGGCTCTTTGCCAAGCAGAGAGCCCGATGTGGGGCTCGATCCCAGGACCCTGGATCATGACCTGAGCCGAAGGCAGAGGCTTTAACCCGCTGAGCCATCCAGGTGCCCCCTTACCCCCCTTCCTTAAGCTTATTTTTTTCGTTTTGTCCTGATTAGGAATAATTCACCACCTTCTTTCTGTGAGCGTTTTTTCATCTTCCTTCTCACATCATGGATATCTTTAAGATAATATACCTCATTGATACCCAGGAGCCTCCACAGAAGTGTTTTTCTGATGCTAATGCTGACAGGGACACCATCATCCGCTGCTTGGCAGGTGCTGTGCGGTGCCTCCCCATCCTCCAGCAGTTCTCTTGTAAACTGACTGAAGGCAGGGACCAGTGTACACCTTCCTGAATTCTCAGTCCTGTCCTCCGCACACAAGAAATGGCTTAAAATCTATTCATTGACCAGAGAGAGGAAGAGCAGTGGAGTTTACCTCACATTGCAAATAATTTTTTAAATTCTTTTCTGTTGTAGTTTGTCTCATTGCCAGTATTCCAGCAATATTCCTTTCTATGATAAAGGCAAACAGCCTCACTTCAGAGTAGATGAAATGTGTTTTGCGGGATTAGTTAGGAACAATTTACTACATTCTTTTTGGCAAACTGGATTCCAAGTTCTAAACAACTGCCTTTACAAAGCCATTTTGGCACATAAATTGTAAGATGCAGACTGTCTATTCAGAATTTTCCCCTTTCAGTAATTTTTTGAAAGGGGATTTGGTTTTAAAGGGGGATTTAGTGCCTTGTTTGTCATTCTTTGATGAGTGTCGTCTTGTGCCATTTACCACAAATAAAGATTCTCATACTTTTTCAGTCTCAGGGCATGGGCTGATCGCTAAAGCCAACTGGAGATAGATCAGACATTAACCAATGTAGCACATGTTTGCTGATGTCACTGGTCTGTGACTGCTGAGAGGCAGACGTGCCACTATAACTAAAAACGGCCACTGAGTAAAGAGCATTCAGATTTACAGAGAGAAAAGAATCTACATTTGTTATTGTTAATGAAGATGCCATGTTATTTTGGGGACGTGGCCACCATTAATGAGTTTAAGAACAGTATCTAAGTTATGGCATAGCCATACCCTTGGCACCCCTGCTCTGTTCAGGACTTGTGTCCCTACCATTGCCTCATCTCCTCCATGGGTTCTGGCCATCTGATTTGCCCACAGTGTCCAGACCTCCTCAGTCTGCCCTTCACTGTTTCTCCTCAGAAACGTGATGTTTTTCTTATGTCTGTTGGCTGTCTGTATGTCTTCTTTGGAAAAATAACTATTCAGGTCTTCTGCCCATCTTTTAATTGGATTGTTTGGTTTTTCTGGTGCTGAGTTGTGTAAGCTCTTTATATACTTTGGATATTAACCCCCTCCAGATTTATCATTTACAAATGTCTTCTTCCATTCAGTAAATTGTCTTTTGTTTCCTTGCGGTTTCCTTTGCTGTGAAGAAGCTTTTTATTGTGATGTATTCCCAATAGTTTATTTTTGCTTTCATTTCCCTTGTCTTAGGAGACATATCTAGAAAAATGTTGCTATTGTTGCTATATGGGGCACCTGGGTGGCTCAATCAGTTAAGCGTCTGACTCCAGTTTCAGCTCAGGTCATGATCTTCAGGGTCCTAAGATGGAGCCCTGCTTCAAGGGTTCAGTGTGGACTCTGCTTGTCCCTCTCTCTCCCCCTCTGCCCTCCTCCCTGCTTGTGCAAGCAGACACACACACACACACACACACACACACACACTCTCTTTCAAATAAATAAATAAGATCTATTGAAAGAAAGAGGAAGGAAGGGAGGGAGGGAGGGACAGAGGGAGGAAGGAGAGAGAGAATAAAAAGAAAAAAAAGAGTTGCTATGGTTGATGTCAGAGAAATTGCTGCCCATGTTCTCCTCTAGGATTTTTATGGCTTCAGGTTTCATGTTTAGGTCTTTACTCCATTTCATTTTTGTTCTTGGTATTAGAAAGTAGTCCAGTTTCAGTCTGCTACATGTAGCTGTCCAATTTTCGCAGAACCATTTATTGGAAAAACTGTCTTTTCCCCATTGTATATTCTTGCCTCCTTTCTCATAGATGAACTGACCATGTAATCATGAATTTGTTTCTGAGTCTCTGTTCTGTTCCATCGATCTATGTTTCTGGTTTTTTGTGCCAGTACATTATTGTTTCAGTTACTACAGCTTTGTAACATATCTTGAGATCTAGAATGGTGATACCTCCATCTTTGTTCTTTCTCAGGATTGTTTTGACTATTGGGGGTCTTCTGTGATTCCATACAAATTTTTTTATTATTCTGTTCTGTGAAAAATAATGTTGGTATTTTGCTAGGGATTCCATTGAACTTGTAGATTACTTTGAGTAGTGTGGACATTTTAACAGTTTTTGTTCTTCCAACCCATGAGCCTGGAAAATCTTCCCATTTGTTTGTGTCACCTTCCGTTTCTTTCATCAGTGTTTTATAGTTTTCAGAGTATAGGTCATTCACCTCTTTGGTTAAGCTTCTTTCCAGGTATTTTATTCTTTTTGGTGCAGCTATAAATGGTGTTGTTTTTAAATTTCTCTTTCTGCAATTTCATTGTTAGTGTATGGAAAAGCTATAAATTTCTTGGTAATAATTTTGTATCTTACCATTTTACTAAATTTGTTTATTCTGGTACTTTTCTGGTGGATTGTTTAGGATTTTCTGGACCTGAATAGACATTTTTCCAAAGACAACATACAGATGGCCAACAGACACATAAAAAGATGCTCAGTGTCACTAATTATCAGGGAAATGCAAATCAAAACTATCATGAGATATCACCTGTTAGAATGGCTAAAATCAAAAAGATAAGAAAACAAATGTTAGTGAGGATGTGGAGAAAAAGGAACCCTTGTATACTGTTGGTGGCAGTGTAAATTGGTATAGCCATTGTGGAAGACAGTATGGAGGTTCCTCAAAAAATTAAAAATAGGAACACCATATGGTCCAATAATTCCACTATTGGAAAACAAAAACATTAACTCAAAAAGATACATGCACTCTTGCTGTGAAGTGTGTAAACCTGGCGATTCACAGACCTGTACCCCTGGGGATAAAAATACATTATATGTTTATTAAAAAAAAAAAAATTTGGAAGGGGAGGCGAACCATAAGAGACTATGGACTCTGAAAAACAACCTGAGGGTTTTGAAGGGTCAGGGGTGGGAGGTTGGGGGAACAGGTGGTGGGAATGGGGAGGGCACGTTTTGCATGGAGCACTGGGTGTTGTGCAAAAAGAATGAATACTGTTAGGCTGAAAAAATAAATAAAATGGAAAAAAAAAAAGATACATGCACTCTTATGTTTATTGAAGCATTATTTACAACAGCCAAGACATGGAAGCAAACTAAGTGTCCATCAGTAGACAAATGTATAAGGAAAATGTGATGTGTATGTATATACACACATGCATGCACACACACACAAATATCACACAGCCATTAAAAAGGATGAGATCTGCCATTTGAGACAACATGGGTGGACCTAGAGGATATTATGCCCAGTGAAATAAGTCAGACTGAGAAAGACAAATACCATATATGATTCCACTCATAAATGAAATCTAAAAAAAAAAAAAGGCAGAATCAGAACTATAACTACAAAGAACAAATTGATGGTTGCCAAAGGGAAAGGGCATGGAGTTTGGGCAAAATAGGCAAAAGGAAGAGGGAATTTGTTCAGTTTTGTATTGAGTTAAGTCATGGGAATAAAAACCAGAATGTAAGGAATATAGTCATTGATATTGTAGTAGCGATGTAATGGGACAGATAATAGCTACACTTGTGGTGAACATAGCATAATGTATAAACTTGTCAAGTCACTTAACTTATGCACCTGAAACTAATGTAACATTGTGTTAGTGTGTCAATTATATTCAGAACAAACGAAAGACATGATGCTCATCAATCCTTATTTTTCCTGATTTCCTTTCCCCTTCTCCCCGTCTTTTCCTTCCTTTGTTTCTCTCCCTCCCTCTTTCTGACTCTTGTTTCTTTCACTTCTAGAAAAATCAAAAGAAGCGAACACACAGGAAGTTTTGCTTCATCCACTAACCATTCTCCAAAATCCCCCTTACCCCTGCCCCTCACCTTCACTCTCACAAATATGTGTGTGTGGTATGTCTGTGTGCATATTTATGTGTAGGTGTATGGATATATATACACACCTGTCTACCCTCACTTCAAGTCCAGATGTTATGAAGCTACTTGATAATGTTTCTCTAATCATCTCTTCTATCCACACAAATGAGTATACATCATCTTTACTTCCCCTGGGAACTTTGTCCTTCTAGAACTTACCACAGTCTTCCCTCTCTTACCATTGTGGCTTGTAGATTGCAAGCTCCTTAAGGGCAGTATTCTTATTTAGTTATGAGCAGAGGGGTCTGCTCATAGGAGGGGCATAAGAAATGTTTAATCAGTAGTAACTTCCCTTCAGGATAGGCTACTGTAAGTGAACTTCCTTCAGCCCTGTTGTTTGTGATACATCCTTGTATCATTCCCCATCCTCTTACACACAAGCCTCTAGATTTTCAGGGTGCAAGAGTAGCCCCTTTTTATTAACAAGTTTAATTTTGCTTTTTATTTGAATCTCAACAGTCAGTGAATTGTACCCTTTCTTTGAATAGCCTCGTGTGCAAGCTGAACACAAGGACCACCATCCTGGCAGCAACTAACCCCAAAGGCCAGTATGACACCCACGAGTCTGTGTCTGTGAACATCGCCCTTGGCAGCCCCCTCTTAAGTCGATTTGATCTGATCCTGGTTCTGCTCGATACCAAGAATGAAGACTGGGATCGTATAATTTCTTCCTTTATCTTAGAAAACAAAGGTACGTGAAGATGAATCATTCAAGTTGACCAAGAAAAAGTAGACATAACCACATGAAATTCTCTTTGAAGAAAATGAAATAAATATCCAAGGTACCCTACCTAAGCAGCATTAGAGCAATGCTTGCACAGAAGGCAGTCAGAGGAGCCATTTAGTGTGCCCAGAATAATGAGTAGAAGGACTAGGGCCTACCGATGATATTACAGTCAGTACATGTGTTCTTTGTGATGAAAGGAGGCAACCTTATGATATATAATTATCACTCATCTCTTGCATGCGAAGAAAAGTGGACTGAATTATGAAACAGAAATCTCTAAATGTAAGTTTCTCTTCAGTTAGATTTACTCAAATACTATGTATTACTACAGGATGGACCAGAATTATTGTGGATAATTTTAGCCCCTGTAGGAAGTTTACCTTTATTGAGCTTAGATCCTAAGGCTACTTATTCTTGAACTCTGTGCTATGCAGAATCAGATCTAGGTTTTAGTGGCCACAGACATAAAGGTTATCCTTTTTAAAAATGAGTGTAAGAACTTTATCAAAACCCTTAAAGCGAGATGTTTACCTGTTCCTAGAAATTACTGATCTAGCACCTGATACATACAGGTTACCCAAGCAAATCAGAGAAGCTCTGGAGCATGGAAAAGATGAAGACCTACTTCTGCCTGATTCGGAATCTCCAGCCCACGCTGTCCAATGAGGGTAATCAGGTCCTTCTCCGGTACTACCAGATGCAGCGGCAGAGTGATTCCCGGAACGCTGCCCGGACCACCATCCGTCTGTTGGAAAGCTTGATCCGATTAGCAGAAGGTTTATTTCATTCAACAAATAATACTTCTGTTGGGTGCCCAATATGTGCAAGGCATGGAGCTTGGCACCACGAATTCAAAAATGAATAAGAAGAATCCTAAGGTGCTCATAGTCACTTAGAAAGTAAAGGCCCTGAGCTATGAAACTTCCATTCTTCTGGGGACAGATTATGGGTATTGAGTAGAAGGTAGCATCATTAAGAAAGCGGAATCTTAGAGACATGATTAATTTAGAAAGTCCTATCTACTAATGTTTGTTTCTCAGTGACAGTCTGTTAGCATTTGGGGTGGAGCACTTTCTTATTTAGAGTTGTTTCCTATGTAGCATCTCTGATTTTTTTCCTCACTAATTGCCATTCACACCCCACTGCTAATGTAGGAAACTAGCCCATCCCAAGGGCCTGAGACTTCGTGCATACATACAAGGAAGCTGCACCTCAAGACTTTTTTCCTAACAGTGACTTTTATTCATAGCTCTTGTTAAATTAACTCTTAAAAAAATCCACATGAACTGATGTATCATATGATGACAGAATGCTTAATAAAAAGTTCTGTAAAACCAATCCACTTTACATTGTCAAGGATTTATAGCTAATATTAAGACAAGAAGTACCCCAAATGCAGGCTGGTGAGTTTGGTAGTTTTGAAAAACCCACAGATAAAGAGAAGTGTCAGAGAAGAGAAACAAGTTTTATGCTATATATTTCTTTAAAAGACAAGAAGATAAAGATAAAAAGTTATTGAATATTAGAGATATGCTCCTAGAACCCCTTTCCTTTTGGAGCCCAGAGTACTTTTTCATATAAATACCCAGAATTGCCATGGGCTGTGCAAGATCAGGCCCATTATTAGAGAAACAACTTTAAAGCTAGTTGAAATTAGACCTTTGTGCTTGTTTTAGTAAAATGGATTTGTGATTAGTGGTGCATTCATTAAGTGTAATTTTTCAAGGGCCTCAGATAAAGTATTGTGTATATCACCTCAAATACTCACTGAAAACATTTCTGTCTTCCTGATTTTCTTAGCTCATGCTCGCCTGATGTTTCGTGACGCTGTGACTCTGGAAGACGCCGTGACAGCTGTGTCAGTGATGGAATCTTCGATGCAGGTGAGGGCATTTTGCACCTAATATTTGAACCCTAATTATAATCATGTAAAAAAAGACAAGACAATTTAGAGCATATCAGAAGTTATAAAAATGATCATATTCTGGAACTAGATCCAAAGGAAACCATTTAAAAGAAGGGAAAAAACTTGTGGAAATACCCTTTGCATCAGTAGCATTGCTTTGGCCCACTGGATACAGTAGTGGGTCTCTCTCTCTTTTTTTTCCCTCAGCACGTCTGAGGGATGCTCATGGCCCCACTAGAGGCAGTGTGCTTCCAGGAGCAATGCTTGCTGCCAGGAATGGGGGCAGAGAACTGCTGAAATTTGAAAAAGGCCCCCAGGTGATTGTGATACCCAAGATGGGGGTGGAGAAAGCTCATCTGGGAGCTGTGGTCTCTAGTGGGTGTTTTCTGGTGACTCCCCTGCTACTTCCCATTTTCTCACCCCTTCAGGGAGGTGCACTGCTCGGAGGTGTGAATGCACTCCACACTGCGTTTCCTGAAAACCCTCTGAAGCAGTACCAGAGGCAGTGTGAGCTTATTCTGGAAAAGCTGGAGCTACACAACCTCTTGAGTGAAGAGCTAAGAAGACTTGAAAGGTGAGAAAAGAAGTCCAAGCAAGACTTACAATGAAAGATCCTTGTTCGACATTTAGTGAAATGAAAGAAGTGGAAATTAAGTGGAAAGTCTGTCTGTACTATCTGAAGGGGATTGGCTCAGTTACCTTTTGCCGTGTAATCAATGGCGGGAAAGCTCAGGAGCTTAAAAAACAAACAAAAAAACACCCCCACAACCATTTTAGTGCTCACTCTTCTGAGTCAGAAATTCAGGGGGGCTCAGTGAGAATGCTTCTCTCCACTCCACATGGTGTTGGCTAGCAGCACGCCTGTGTTTAGCTGGGAGCTCAGGTGGGACTGGAACATCCAGAATGGCTTACCTCACATGTGTGGTGCCTTAGCAGGGATGGCTGGCCGCTTTGTACTAGAGGGAGTAGCTTAAGACTCCCAACAGAACAAAAATCGAAGCTGCCAGGCCTCTTATGAGCTGGGCCAGAAGTGGTACAACATCATTTCTGTCACATTTTGAAGGTCAAAGCAAGTCACAAGATCAGGCCCCATGCAAGGTAGGGGGAAATAGACACCACCTCTTGATGGGAGTGACATAGATATACAAGAATGGGGGAACCTCGGGGCACCTGGGTGGCTCAGTGGGTTAAAGCCTCTGCCTTCGGCTCAGGTCATGATCCCAGGGTTCTGGGATCAAGTCCCGCGCCGGGCTCTCTGCTCAGCAGGGAGCCTGCTTCCTCCTCTCTCTCTCTCTGCCTGCCTCTCTGCCTACTTGTGATCTCTGTCTGTCAAATAAATAAATAAAATCTTTAAAAGAAAAAAAAAGAATGGGGGAACCTCTTTGGAGCCTTCCATAGCTACATTTCCTTGGCTTGCTGGTTTGGTGAGCCTTATAGAGAACACTGAGTGGTTCTTTACTATATATAGCAAAGTATATATTAATTTACTGAATTTTTACCACTGGTTCCCAATTACATGAGAAGCACCAAGGTTGGCTAGTCACAGTTTACACTCAAGACACACAGTTTCCATGGAATCAAGAAATCTTGTTAAGTGGGCTTCATTCTGTTTATTGCGACTACTTCTTCTGTTTTTCTTTGGCTTACAGAGGTGGCTGGGAATGCTGTTGAGAAAGAAGTTGTACTCCAGGAAAGTGCTCTATCCCAGGCCAGACCCAGACACAAAATACTTTAATAATTTGGCTTTATCATTTTTCCTTACCAAGAAAGGACATGTACAAGGGAGTTTACATAAAGAATCTTAGTGTTTATTAGTATTTAAATTTTATTCTTAATGTTTTTAAAGCTTTCTTCCAAGCATAGTAAGTATTTGATCTTTATATAAACCTGGTGAAAGAAAAATCACAGAAGACTCAGGCCCAGACTGCTCTTAGGCCAGCTATAGCTAGCATGTGGGGCAAGTTAGGAAAGTAGAGATAACTAGTACTGACTTTCACCTGGGAAGGGCCCTCCTGGTTCATTAGCAACAGCTCTGACCCTCCCTTCAGCATCATGATTTTCCTTCCCTACATGTCCAAAGTCATGACTTTTAAAATTTTACATATTTAACAGACTAAAAAAAAAAAATCCCTAGTGAGAATGATATATATATATATTTTGTTGAAGAGGAAAATTCGTCTCTCATCTCACAGGGTGACAAAAGTAATGTTTCAAAACTCTGCTTTCTAATGATTTGTTAAAATGTGGACATGTGGGAAGGAACATGTCACGTGCATTACCTAAAGAATTTTTGCCCCCACTTTAGTGTTTGTTTGCTCCCAGCATATATGAGCTTCTAAAAAGCTAGACTTGGGGGCGCCTGGTGGCTCAGTGGGTTAAAGCCTCTACCTTCGGCTCAGGTCATAGTCCCAGGGTCCTGGGATCGAGCCCCGCATCAGGCTCTCTGCTCAACAGGGAGCCTGCTTTCCTTCCTCTCTCTCTCTGGCTGCCTCTCTACCCGTGATCTCTGTTGGTCAAATAAATAAATAAAATCTTTGAAAAAATAAAAAATAAAAAGCTAGACTTGGAGTGTGTAGCTGTGAAACACAAGTGAGCAGCGGCTGGGATATCCTTTTGGGTATCTTCATGGTCAGTGCAAGTGGCTCAGTAACTGCCCCGAGGCGGCACTTGACCTTGACCTCAAATCTGGAGGCTGGTGAATGGAGACCTGTGGAAGCAGAGCAGATGCTGAAGGAGAATGTGGAGACTGCAGTGGGACTGTTGACGCAATCAGTAGAACCCTAAGAATTCTTTTTGTTTTTTTTTAATTCATTTATTTGTTTATTTACAGCATAACGGTGTTCATTGTTTTGGCATCACACCCAGTGCTCCATGCAGTACGTGCCCTCCCTATTACCCACCACCTGGTTCCTCAACCTATGGTTCTTGTTTTTTCTTTTTTTTTTTTTTAATTTCTTTTCAGTGTAACAGTATTCATTGTTTTTGCACCACACCCAGTGCTCCATGCAATACGTGCCCTCCCTATTACCCACCACCTGGTTCCCCCAACCTCCCATCCCTGCCCCTTCAAAACCCTTAGGTTGTTTTTCAGAGTCCATAGTCTCTCATGGTTCATCTCCCCTTCCAGTTTCCCTCAACTCCCTTCTCCTCTCCATCTCCCCATGTCCTCTATGTTATTTGTTATGCTCCACAAATAAGTGAGACCATATGATACTTGACTTTCTCTGCTTGACTTATTTCGCTCAGCATAATTTCTTTTCCTGGCTTTTCTCCTTTCCCTCACTGCCTTCATCCATTAGCATTCTGTGTCAGACTCCAGCACAGCCTTCCTGGGGCAGTGTGGGGACTGGCTGTGTGTTGCTAATACCGAAGTGCCAGCCTGCAGTCATCCTGCCCTTTACATAAACTCAACCCCCTTTTCTTTTGGTCTCCTGGCTTTTGAATGATCCAGAGCATGGCGTTGAGATGAAAGCTATTCCTTTGGTTCTTTCATGGTTTGATGTAGGGGGTCCTTTTCAGCCTTCCCTGGGCCCGGCTTGGCTTTTGGAGAGGCTGCTCATTTTAACTGACCAGAAACTGGTCATGCAGACTGCCAAAAGCTGTCATATGCTGGATTCAGGAAGGAAAGGATTATGAAACTCAGAATCGGTGTTCTGTGATAGAAAGATCGCAGCTGGACTTATCAAATTCAACATGACCCACCTGAACGGAAAGATAAAAAAGAATAGGTAATGATCTGGGGGGAAAAAATAAAATAAAAGGATTCTACCTTAAAATATTCTTTTCTTCTGGTATAGACATCTTTGAAATGCAAGATCATGTTCAGAGCGTTGATTCCCAAAGCTATAAACCCAGGTGCCCAGCAAATGTAAATGAACAGCCTCTAAGACACAGCTAAAGCCAATCTTACCATGTGAGAAAAGCCCAAGTAGCGGATGGGTTTATCCCCGCAGGAAAGAGTTCTCTATCCCTTAAGGGGGTCATATATGAGTAATACAACTATTTGTATTTTTATTACACTTTTCTTCTGGAAAATGCTTGCGAGTGACAGCCAACCTCAAATGGTGGCCATTGTAACCACCTGAAAACAGAATGCAAAGAAGCTGTGTTTTAGGAAGGTATGGTAAAACTGCCAGAGTTTTATGTCAGGGAGAATTTAATTCCCAAAGTCAGAATTAGACTAAATTGGGACAGCTTAATTAGTCTACCCATTTAAAATTCCCTATCTCCTAGAACATTTTTATGGAGCTTTAACAATTACAAATATCCCTGACCTCAGTTTGATGTATATTAGATAGTAGTAATTTTGAAAGCTTTTTCTTTTTTGTTTGGTTATGACTCCACTGAATATGGATTTTGCTGTATTGATGTGTCCAAATCTACAGTAAGTGAATATAACCCAGTATTTTTACAATAATTTTGAGGGGGTTTTTTCCTGATCATAAGAGTAATACATGTCTCTATAGTGTACTTTGGAAAGTAACAGTAATAAATTAGGAAAGCAAAACTCGCATATAATCTTATTTCCCTGAGAAGCCTACCATTAACATTTTAATGTATTTAAATATATTTAAATTTAAAATTCATTTAAATTTAATGTCTTTTCTTCTTCGCCTTTTTCTATGATTACACATGATTTTTATAATAATTTACTCATCCTCTCTTTGGTTTAATTCCTTTTCGAATGTAACACGTGGAAGCAGGGTCATGTTGCCTCTTACACCGAGAAGCTCTTTCTGAGTTGTTAGGGGCTTTCTGAAGGACCTCCTTTTGAGAAACTACCGTGTCTGTTACAAATTGGCCCTCTCGCATTATTTCAGTTTCTAATATGCCCAGAATTAAAAATGATTGTCACTGATCAGATCATTCCAGGAGGTCAGTAGGTTTCACCCCTCTGTCAGCTTGATAGAGAGTAGCTGCCCAGGGCTCATGTTGAAATGTGGGCTGAGTTTTGCAGGAAAGAAGTCCCAGCTTCTGGAATAATTTCCTCCTGCTGCTCTAAGAGACTATATTTGGCATGAACTTGGAATTATGATGGACTCAATCCCTTTACATGGCATCTCAGAGACTCAAGAAATGCAAAGTTTAGTGCAAATTCTCTTCTTTTCAATACGTGTTCCTTATTTATCTCTGCTACAGGTTACAGAATCAGAATGTGCACCGACCCCAGCCACAGGCAGTGGAGGCAGAGACTAACCCAGGATCCTCAAAAAATGACCCAGGAGAAGCAGCAAAGTCCAGAATCTTGTCAGCACAGCAGGAAATGAACTGGAGCATGCTGACCTCCTCTCCTGGACCCAGTCCCGAGGGAAGCCCACTTTCCGATCCCCTATCCCATGGAGGGCCTAGTAGACCAGCAAATAGAAAACATTCTGCTGAGCACAAAAATAGCAAAGATGACAGTTTGGACTGGTTTGACTCCATAGCAACTCATCAGCTTGAACCTCAAAATACTGTGCCAGTATCTCCCAAAACAAAGGGTGGGAAAATGGCTTTACAGACCTTCAAGAACAAAGCTCAAGGTAAGGAGAAGGGTGAGCCAAGCCAAAGGAGCAAAATGGAAACTGGACAGCTTCCAGCACCAGGAGAGAGAGAAGCTCCACGGAGGCCAGACCATGTTGAGGTGAAAGAGGCAAAAAAGGCAACAGTCGTTCCAGAGGCAGCAGGGTCTACTGGCGAGCCGGACTCGGTACTGACTCATCATGTCTCCAGGAAGCTGCACCAGCTGCGCAAGGCCAGCGCCCAGGAGTTGTGCAGGAACCCCGCCATGGTGCCTGTACAGCCCGCAGGCCCTTCTCATCCTCGGTCCAGTTCTTTGTGTGGCCCCAAAGGAGCACTGGAAACTCCCAAAAGAAAGAGACAGAAATCCCTTGCTCAAGTGGAAGAGTCTGAGCTTGGAAGTGCTGAGAGTCCAGGTCCCCCACTGGCCAAACTGGCAAAATTTACTTTCAAACAGAAGTCAAAACTTACCCACTCTCCTGAAGACCACAGTCCTTTGTCTCCTGGCACAACTAAAGGAGCAGTTCCAAGTCCTGGAGTCCTCCAGAGAGTGAGCAGAAAAGCAGGTGTGCCTGAAAAGGGTCCACAAAAGTTGGCCTCTACCTCAGGAAGCAGAAACTCAGATCAGCCACAGGATCAGGCAATGGATGTGTTGCAGCAGGCACTGGAGGAAGACAGACCAAGAGAGAAAAGCAGACGTGGCCCTGAAGGAAGAGTTACCCAGCCTGAATTTGAGCTTGGGAACCAGACTGGGCATTCTTCTCCTACTTGTCAAAGAGACAGAAAGGAAGAGGTCTCATGCAATATTAAAAGCAGCAAGGTTCATGCTTGCACATTAGCCAAACTGGCACACTTCTCCTTTACTTCCCCCTCTGAATTCAAGTCAGAATCCCCTCCTCCTCCTGAAAGTGAGAACCAGGGGGCGAGAGGCACCAGCCCTCGTCCCGGGACTTCAGCTACCGTGCTTGGCAGGAAAAGGAAAACTTTTCAGCTGGAGGGGTCCAGTGAGAGATTGCTTCTTTCCAAAAAATCTCTCTTTACTTTATCGGAACTAGAAGACGAAGCACTGGATTTTGATTGGAATGAAGAAATGAGAAAAAAGCCGTAATCATGAAAAGCTTTCTGGTCAAATTTCAGCCTCCCCAACTCCACACAGCACCTTTGGGGTATGGACATGTGTTTATAGGTGTACAGAACTATTGGCCCTATTGAGAGTACCATTCCGAATACCAGCTCCCCCAACAGGTTTTATAATTTCAAGCTTATCTTCATGACTTGCAAAGTTGTATAATCAACGTTGGGCAATGTGATACCAGCACTGGAATTGACATTGTGCTTAACTTTGCAGATGGAATACTTGTATTCCCAAAGATGTTTCTGTTTGTTTTGATTTGTTTTTTTTTGTTGGTTTTGTTCTCTCTCTCTTTTTTTTTTTCTTTAATTGGGACTTGGATCTTCCTAAAATTGTTTCTCCCATTCACTTAGGAACAGATGCGAGGAAGATAGCCCTCAGAAAGCTAACAGGTTAGATGAACTCTTTTCTGTTTTTTTTTTGTTTGTTTGTTTGTTTCCTAATTTATTCTTTACCCAAGATAGGCAAAGTATGGTGAATATTTATTAGGATTTACCAAAACCATGTGATTTTTGTAATATTATTTCTGTGTCTTTTCTCATGTGTCAGATTAGATGGGACTAATGCTTTTCCTTCTTTGAGAGGCATCCTTACAATTCCATGGTATTCCTAAAGATCTGGCAGCTGGTCAAACTGTAGCTTTGTGAAGTACTGACCTTTTGAATTTTCCCTGTTTTCTTGAGCTAACATTTTGTGCTTCAGATTCTTTGTTTCATTGGGGGGGCCTACCCTCAGCACAACCTAAATCCTGTAGTTAGAAGGAGAATGTTCAGTAGTCTCAATCACATGTCGTGGCATCTACCCAAGTGGTTAGTAGAGAAATGTGATTCCTACTAAGTTACAGTTCATTTGTCCTTCAAAACCAAGCAAATGATGTCTGGTAGAAATAGACACCTCAAGCTTTGTCTTTCTTAAGCACTTTTAAAATCACTTCTCCCTTTGGATTCTAGCAGGGGCTTTTAGGGTTTGATAATTATAGACTTTCTCTTCCGAATTATGAATTTTTAAAATAATAATTAATGGAGGCTTTCATTGTCTGAGGCACATTTAGATGTGAAGAATACCCCAAAATGTATATACTTCGTTTAAAGATTGCTTCATTAAATTCATACCAAAAAAGTAAGGAACCCCAAATTTTCTTGAGTATTTACATGTTAATTGCAAAATTGATGAATTTAATTTTCTGAAAATTTTTAAATTGTGAGTACAAATTTAGTATGGTTGAATCATTTGAAATAACACCTTAGATAGCTAGTAAAAGACATCTATAAGCAGTGATTATAAAATGTATTATTGCACATTCACTTCAACCTATTCTAAAACATTAAGACCATGGTTTGGGTCATTTCTTATTATTTCCGTACTTAATAACTTCCTAGTGTAATATGATTCTTAACGTGGTCTATCCCCAGTGTCTCAGTACTTGCCTGCATTTCAGTGGTCTGACCAGAAATGAGGGAAAAAGAGAGGATCTGGATTACTGACCAGGTGAATCTTGGTCTATACACCATCTGGCCTGAATGTGTAGTGGACTGGAGTGATTCAATTGTGAGTCACCATGCAGAGCTGTGTCTCATGTGTGTGTTGTGTGTGTGTGTGTGTGTGGTAAACTATTAATTCCTCTTCTTATAAGTGTTTATCTTTGAAACTTGCTGTGGTTTGCAGCTATGATGCATTAAGCTTTGCATGGCTCGTAGTGCTTAACCTGTTGGCTTGTCACTCGGGTATTTCGATCTGTTCTGTTTTCATTTCTGAAAATGGCTGCATTCCCTATTGGGCATCTTGATTCTAGAGCTTTCATTTCTTGGTAAGGAGGGATTTAGTTTGTGTAGTTAACTTATCTCTTCAGGATATTGAATAATTCATGTTTTAAAATACAGTGTTAAATGGTCTCTCTTCCTTAATTATTGTATATGATCACCTGTGCCTGGTTATTATTTGTGCTCACCTGATATCCTATTATTTATATTAATAAATCCACCCTTTTTTTATTTTAGTACCTTTTATCAGGATCCTTTGGTCAGCTTCCTAGTTCTGTGTATTTTTTCTTTGATGCTTACATGGTTGGAAATAACTATATATGTAAATATTGTAAACAGACAAAATTATTAGAAGGGATAAAACACTCAGTGTGGGGCGCCTGGGTGGCTCAGTCTGTTAAGCAGTTGCCCTTGGTTCGGATTTTGATCCCGGGGTCCTGGGATCAAGTTGCGTATTGGGTGCCCTGCTCAGGGGGACGGTCTGCTTCTCTCCCTCTGCCCCTCCCCCCGACTTGTACGCGCGTGCTCTCTCTCTCTCTCTCTCAAATAAATAAAACCTTTAAAAAAATAAAATATGTACACTACTTACTAAAAAATTTAAACCTGCATCACAGTCTACTTTTTTGTTATGACTGCCTTGCTGTGCTTGTTGTATTTGATGCTCGGAGTCTCACAACTTTATCAATAGGAAGTCCCATTATATCGATGCCAATGCCCTTTTAGGACTCAGACATTTCTAAAAGTATCCATAGTATCTGAAAACAACAGAATGCTCCAGACACATTTTGATTTTTTTCCTGTCACAAGTCTTAGAATCAGTTACCCCCTAAGGCAATCTATTCCCTTTCCGGGCCAATGGTATAACAGGCTAAACTCATGGCCTTGAGGATGCACAGGGGAGTCAGCAGTGGGCAGAAGGACTACTGCTGCTGTTTTCTCCCTGAACGAGTTTCAGAGCTGAAAATGTCTAATGTCCTGAGGTCACATTTTATCCTGCTGTGTCCTATTTTTCTTACACTATGTGATTCCACAAGACTTTCTCTTACATGGTATTTAGTGTGTACCAAAGAAGCACACAGGCATCTTGAGGGAAATAGGTACAGTCTCGAAAATCATATTTCTGGTCAAAAAAGGAAAGTGTAAAAACAACTTTTAATTCTGAATCAACATGTAAGAATATTTTTATTTCAGGCCAGTGAAGTCCTTGAAAGCATTTTAATAATATAAAATTATTTTTTTTAAGATTTATTTATTTATTTGAGAGCAAGGGAAAGAGAGAGAGAGAGTGGAGGGAGAGACAGAGGAAAAGGGAGAGAGAGAATCTCAAGCAGACTCCATGCTGAGCACAGAGCCAAATGCAGGGGTGATTCCACGACCATTGAGATCATGACCTGAACTGAAATCAGGAGTCGGACACTTAACCTCAACTGAGCCACCCAGGTGCCCCAATAACATAAAATTATTTAAACACAATAAAAATTATACCTAACATCCTTTGTGAGACCAAACCAGAATTTTAACTCTCTTATAATTATGAAATGAGTTTTCTGACTCTGTGAAAGATAGTGTCTTCAATGTATGTGTGATAGTCTAAGATTTATAATAGGGATTTTATTATTGTAATTTTCATGTTTCTTAGAAATACGGACAGAATCAGCTTATTTGATACCTTTAACTGTTTGGCCTAATTTAAACTTTAAACTTTTTCTGAAGTTATACCAGAAATTTAGTAATAGATATCTACTCTTGGTTGATGAATTTTAATTCTAATAAACACTGTACTTCTAATACCTTCCTCAAGTGCAAAACCCACCTAGCTAATAGAATGACTGGAAGACCAATTCTAGAGAAAATCTTAGGTCAACCACAAAGGGGATACCTAGAACTCACATTTAGCCAATCCACAATACTTAGGAATTCAGAACCAAACTACACTGAAAGTCTAGATCACCAGGGACGACCTGCAGCCAGGTTAACCTCAGCCTAGTTCCAAATTTAACAAACTCACAGTGTGGCAGGCTAGGCCACTGTGTATTCCCCAGTGTTCAGAATCACCTCTTCCGTGTCTGCTTTCCATATTATTAACATTCAAGAAGGATGAAAGAAGGCTTCTGGGTCACATATGTACTCACTCCACTAGGGGTTTTGCTGTCCATGGCCCATGCGACACGTGCCGTAGCCCCTCAGGTATATGAGGGAGCCATTGCCCACACATTCCCTTCCCTGTTTCTCAGAAGACCTATACAGGAAGCTGTGGTAATTGCTCCCTGTGACACACTTTTCTCTTGTTCTTCTATCACTTCCACTGTCTCTATTAAAAAGCTTAAAAATGCATCTAAATTTAATAGTTGTATTAAATATTATTATTAAGCTTGTATTAAATATTGTACTTACTACTTAAAAGTGAACTTGACAGAGAAGTTAGACTTAACAAAATTGTTGATGTGTCTGTGTAAATATGCTGATTCAGGATACAGTCCCAGAAGGGAAATAGGATATACGCACTGGGCCTGATCTCCCCAAGAATTCGGGTATGAGTTATTTATCTTGTGAGCATGAATGGTTTTTAGGCCAGTCTTCTCTCTGTTTGTTTAGAGATCAAGCTGAACCACCAGAAAGAAAACATTGGTACCAGGTGCTTTTTTATGTGGGGGCTCTCATGGTTTAAGACTTTCATAATAAAGCAAGCCAGTATTGAAATATTGCTTAATACTTTGGATCTAACTTTTTCAGAGCCTACTGATACATAAAGGAAACCAGAGAGCCTTGCAAATTGGGTATCAGGTAACTCGGGTTCTAGAACTGAATGATCACTAGCCAGCAATGCGACTTTTCTGTCTTCAAGGATCTTTCCATGAAGCAGAGGATTAGACATTTCCGACTCGGTTATTACGGAGTTGCAAAAAGGAAAAACTTAAAAGTCTACCTGAAATAAAATCTTCAGTGTAAGGGCGCCTGGGTGGTACAATCGGTTGAGTGCCCAACTCTTAGTTTCCATTCAGGTCATGATTTCTTGATCCTGGAATCGAGCCCAGTACTCAGGGTTGTACTCAGGGTGGAGTCTAAATGAGATTTTTCTCCCTCCCCTTCTGCTCCCCCCGACTTTCTCTCTTCTCTCTCCTCCCCACCAAATAAATAAATAATCTTAATTTTTTTTTTTTTTTAATGTTCCCTGTAAGGATAGAGCAGGGACTTTCATTAAGGGCAGAAAAGAAATTCTAACCAGGCTCCGTGATCCTAGAACTGGAAAGTTCTCTCAGCCTCTCTGGCATTCTCAAGGTCCCTTGTTGCTGCTGCTTTTTTACTGTCCCTCTCTGTGGCCCTGTTTTCCGTGCTAACTCGGGGTTACTCTGCTCCAGGTGCTTTGTAGATTCTGATCTACCTTGTGGCCTGGCCCCCATCTGTGCCTTTTTCTGATCTTCCCCGACTATTCACCCATCCTCATGTTACAGATTCAAGGTCAGTGTTCACTCGGTTCAAGAGGGATGTGGAGGGTGTGGGAGTGAGCGGCCTCCTGGTGCCAACATAGCACCCAGCGCCGTGGGTGGGGTCAGTCTCCAACAATGGGCTGGGAGGCCTGCATTGGCGGGTCTGTCACACTTCTGTCTTCACAGGGCTTGGGGTTATAGGGTCTATAATTCTATGACCTTTATTGTTTCTATTACAGTTACTGAGTTGAGAGAGCATGTCTCTAAAGGTACTTGGATCATCTTTCCTAAAAGAGCCTCGTAAATTCCTGACCTGACAACAGCCAGGATTTTCCGAGGGTTGAAACCACTAGGGACGCCATGGAAGCGCAGTTCACACTGCCGGCCACAGAGGGAGCTGTCTGCTGTGTCACTGCTTATCAGGCCTCCATTTTCTTGTGCGTTACTTCCTTACCAAACTATTACAGGGTTTAGAAACACTTGGACAAAAATAAAAATAGATGGGAGTATGTGAAGGATATTACTCTGAAACTATTCTTTAGGAATAATCTCTGCAGTTAAGATACATTTTAACATTTTCCAAATTTTCAACTTCATAATCACCCACAAAGCAGGAAGTAGACCCAGGGTGACGGGAAGATACATGTTTCTTAGGCCTACTTTAGCCCTTGTAGAATTACAGATAACCCAAGTTGACTTCAAATTGAGGATTCATATAACATTGATCTGTGATAATCTTATTTTATCATTGTTGGGAAATTAAACTGCTTTGCAAGAAGGGAAACGCAAAGCTGCCTTAAGGGCTCCAGTGCATCAGAAACCTTTGATTTTCTGTCTTTTGAGAGGACTCAGTGTGATGGGGGATGACACCTGGAGCACAGTAAACTCCTGCAGAGTCTCCCTTATTTACAGACTTTGCCCCCAAGAACTAATAAAGATTGAAAAACAAAGTATCTGTATAACACAACAGTCCCTTGAATGGGAAGTCAGCTGCCAGACGCTATCCAGTCCTTTTTTTTTCCAATATCATTATATGTTCATGAAGGTTACAAAAGCTGTGAAATTTTAATACCATTATAATTAGATATATGGATGTTATAAGAGTTTTCCCCAGAAATGCTACAATAAGCTGAATTTCAAAGAAACTTTGAGCCAAAATTAAATTCACAGCAACTGAAACTTTTCTAAACTGGTTTTAAGTACTTATTTACCCCGATGAAATTTTAATTATAATGTAACAGTATCAATCATCATAATATTAGTACTTACTTTTCAAAACATATTTAATTTTTGATACTTGATATTCACACCAATATTATTCATAGTTCAGGTGATACCCACTATGACAAATGAGGGAAAAGCTCAGACATTTAAGTAATTTTTTTTAAGTGGAGATGTTTGTTTCTTTTTTTATAGAATGTTATTTTTCTTTCTTTTTTTAAAAAGTCTAAGTAATTTCTGCAGCCAACAGGGGGCCCAAATTCATGACCCCGAGATCAACAATTGGGTGCTCTCTCAACCAGACCAGCCATTGCTGGTGCTAATTACTTAGCACCCCTAAGTAATTTTTTTGAAAGAATAGGTTCAGGAACATCTCAACTCCCCTCACTTTTTATTGCTCCATTAAAAATATCTGTTGGTAAAGGTAAAAGCAGATTGCTTACTCTGTGCTAGTTACTCCTTAAGCACTTTCCAGTATTTAGATGAAGATATTTATTCTTAACTCATGTAATCCTCCCAGCATTCTCTAAAATATGTAGTATTGTTATTCTCGTTTATAAATTAGATAACTGTAAGCTAGAGATACTAAATAACCTGACCAAAGTTACATTACTCGTGTCAACCTGAATAAAAAGCTAAATTGAGGCAAGTTTGAGTTGCCAGAAACCTAGTTTACTTGGGAATAGCAGAGGAATTGCACCTTCTCTCTGCTGCAGCAGAGGGACGGTCCACATGCTATGACCTTCCACTTGTGTGCCAGATCCCACCCCTCCTGCCTCTTCTGGACACGGCCTCAGCACTCCTCCCCGGGCTCCCTCCCTACTGTATTATTCCACCATTGGTTAAAACACACACACACCTCACATGACCCTATTTCCTCACTATGTCTGTGTTTCCCCTTTTAGCAAAACTTTTTGAGAGAGTTGTGTATTCCCCTGTCTTCAGTTCTCATGCCTTCCGCTGAGCCCGCTCCGCTGAAATTTTTGGCCTCATCACTGTCTAAGCAGCCTTATCAAGGTGACCTTTGGTGCTCGTTCTCTGTCCTAATCTTACTTGATTTGATGGAGCTGATTACTCTCCCCTCCCTGAAATCCTTCTTCACTTGTCCTCCAGGACAGCACATGTCTGTGGTTTTCCTCACTAACCTCTTCCGGCCTCCTCAGTCTTTTTGCAACTTACCCAGTTCCTCCTCTTCTCACAGACATTTAACGTCTGAGTGGCCCCTGGCTCTTTTCTATCCCCGTTAGTCTCACAGAATCATAGGGCTCTCAGAACCTACCTAGTAGCTGATGATGCCTTTCCTGAGCTCCAGATGCCAGGATCAAACTCCTGTTCAACATATCTCCTTAGTTAGCTAAAGGGCATCTGAACCTCAACATGTTCCAAATTATGCTCCTGATCTTGTCCCTCTACAGGAGCTCCTTTCCCAGATTTACCCATCTTGGCAAATTAAGTGGATACTCTATCCTTCCAATGCTTGGGTCAACGACTTGAGTCATCCTTGACAATTTACTTTCTCTTGTATCTCATACCCCATCTGTCAGCAAATTGTATGGCCTCTCTATTAAAAATATATCCAGAATCTAGACACTTCTCACCAAATTTGCTGCTATCTGCCCCCCACCCCCAAAGCCACTGTTCTCCCCTCCTTGACTCCCTACAGGCTGTTCTCAGCATAGTAATCAGAGCGATCCTATTAATAAATGCAGTCAGGTCATGATAATTCTTACCTCAGACCCTCCAGTGGCTCCCCATCCCATTCCGGGTAAAAGCCAAGTCCTTATAATAGTGACCTCTAAGCCCTATATGTCTGGCCACATGCTACCACCAACCTTGCTGTTTCTGTAATTCTCCAGACATGAACTAGCCTCCCAGCCTTTACCCTTATTGCTCTATCTGTGGAGTGCCCATCCCTGGGAGGTGATCACCCTCACCTTCAAGATTTTGTTCAAATGTCACTTCAGTGAAACCTACCATAACCATAAATTACAATACCTAAATTACCTAACCCAAAGTGTAAAACATCCTCCCCTTAACCAACTTTCCATAGCATTTTCATCATCTAACATACTATAACATTTACTCATTTATGGTATTGTCTGTCACAGGTGCTAACCAAGGGTGAGGGAAACCTAGACTGGAGAGTAAAGAAAGAGGCCATGGGTTTCAGGCCTCTAGATCAGCTGCTGTGGCGGGGCCTGTGGGTCATACCACAACAGCTACAAGTGGAACTGCTAATTGACAGAGCTTGGGATATTCTGCTGACACCTTCCAGGACATAATTTGTGTAAGGGCCAGACTGATGAGTTAAAGGAGGTATGATGGGAATTACCACTCTGCTTCCTTTAAGTCTTTAAGGATGGCACTAGTTTCTGCTATTTGCCTTGGGATGTTTGTAAGTTGCAGTCTGCCCACAGGAGGGATCCAGGGGAAGCTTCAGAGCCTCCCACTTGTCCTTCCCTACTATAATAGCTTTTGCTCACAATTAAAATATGCAAGTGGGCATTCTGTCAACTTCCAAGAACTGATTATTTCAATTATACATCAAGGACCAGGGACATAAGCACGGGGTGGGTCCCCGGACTGACTAGACCCACTGTGAAGTGAACCTGGGCTGTGAGTCCATGTATTACCGGCCCCCACACACATTACTCTGCCAGAAGACCGTGATTTGTAGCATACTGGTTCCCGTTATCAATAAAACCTTGTGTCCAACACTTCCCAAAGTCTGGGGCTAATTCCTTTGCCCAGGGTATGGTTACCCAGGTAAATATCTGTTGGTCCCTTCAGGGAAGGACTGGGGTAGTCATTGTCATGCAGACATGTCAAGGTGTTGAGGTACTTCTTCCTGAGGACCTGGCCTTCCCTTCAGTTAGTGGGCTCTGAGTCTGAAAACTAGTTCAGATCCAAAGCTTGTCAAAAATTTTTGACTGCTTGTTGGCACAGCTGCCCTTAGCCTCCTCTTGATCCTTTCTCTTGACTGTATGGATCAGTACATCAGAATCACCTGGAAGCCTTGTGAAACTACAGATGGCTGGTCCCCACCCCCAGAGTTTCTAATCGAGTAGATCTGGACTGGAGCCTGAGAACTGGTGTTTCCAGGTGACGTTGATGCCACTGGTCCAGGACCACACTTTGAGAATCACTGGCACAGACTGATCTTGCCTCCAGGGACTCCAACCATTCCCCCAGCTCTCTGTGCATCCATCTCTCTGCCTGTGGCTCTGACTTGGGGCTCAGTGAGGTATCTGTCCTCACCTGGCTTTTGAGAGTACCATTGTCATCTGGCCTCCCTGGGGGCAGGGATCCAGCTGTGAGTGGTCAGTACTCCAGCAGCTGGGGACCGCACCTACAGAGCTCTGGAAGGGGAGATGAGGGTGCTGCCCTTCAGACCCTCCCGTGCTTCCACCTGCATCTGTCTCGTGGCCAGGGCTAATGAGAGGAGTGAGGGTTGCTTCAGGCACAAAATTTAATGGACACCCAAAAAAAAAAAAAAAAAAGGCAAGATAAATATTTTGATGCAGTATTTTTAAAGATGAAAATGCAAAAAAAAATCCATGATATGAGCAAAATATCAACATTTGAAAGGAAGGATCAAAGACAGGCATGGGCATGGCACTGTCTTCCCTTCCTGGAAGGCAGGCTCCATGAGGGAAACAGAGGTTTTGTCTCTTTTCCTCACTGATGTGCCCCCCAGTATTTTAGAAGAGTTCTGGGGCCCATAGTAGATGCTGAATAAATACTTAGTGAATGAGACACTTCAGACATTTAAAAGAAGAATGACCATTTAATCTACACTTCTGCCTCTCTTCTTTTTCCTCCCCAGTGTTTTCCACTAGGGTTGACTGTACACAAGAGACTCCCTTCACCTTTGAGTCAGGAGACTCAGAGTTGGTTAGGTACAACTTAGGGAAAGCACCTGACAAAAATAGGATGTATTTTATTATAAAGGGCAATTGTGAGGTGTTTGAAAATATTTTCTTAATTGATTTCATCATCCCATCTAAGGGATATACAGAGAACATGTCGCCGTACTAATCACCCTATTTGATGTCAGCTTGCATCATTACAAGAAACAATTTCCAGAAACTGCTCTGTTGATCCTAGAAAATTGTCCTGTTGAGCCAAAAGTTGAACAGAAAAACTTGACACAGAAGGGCAATTATAATGGACAGCCAGCTGCCCACCTCCCCTGCACTCCATCCTGGGAGACCTATCTGGATCCTGAGGTTGGTGTGAGTGCGTGGAGAGAACCCTTCTGGGTGTGGGCAGGCTGGCATTTTTGCACAGGATGCCAGGAGATCATGTGGCCAGAGCTGCTGGGCATTGACTCCAATAGGGCCCCTCCTCACTGCAGGGCCTGCTGTCACCACACTTTACCTCTTTGGCACCCACAACTAATCCTAACTCCTTTTTAGCCAGTGAAGGGAATTTGGGAGTCTTTGGGTCAGATAAGAATCTCAGTGTGTTAAAGGCAACTCATATTTGCCAGAGAAAAATAAGACGGCTTGTGCCCTGCCAAGGCTAGATTACAGAAGAAAATTCCAAGCTTCAGATCTCCATTGTCATTTCAAAACAAAACAAAACAAAACAAAACCTGACAAGTTTAGACCTTTAAAGGGGATTAAGAGTACACTCATCATGACGAGTACTGAGTACTATATAGAATTATTAAATCACTATATTATATACCTGAAACTAACGTAACACTGCATATACACTGGAATTTTTAAAAATCAGGCCTGGGGCGCCTGGGTGGCTCAGTGGGTTAGAGCCTCTGCTTTTGGCTCAGGTCATGGTCCCAGGGTCCTGGGATCGAGCCCCGCATCGGGCTCTCTGCTCAGCGGGGAGCCTGCTTCCCCCTCTCTCTCTGCCTGCCTCTCTGCCTACTTGTGATCTCTCTGTCAAATAAATAAATAAAACCTTTAAAAAATTTTTTTAAAAATTCAGGCCTAAGAAATTTCATAAGCAGGTGAACTGAGTCTGTTTTTCCTGTCTGTGGAATAAGAGCCATATATGCCAACTGCAGGAACGTTCATAGGGTCCCGCCCGATGATGTGCGTGGACTGCTGGCTTCTCTAGCACAGAGATATCTGAGAGGAGCATATACAATGGTGAAAATGTGGGGGGATAAGGGAACTGCCTGTCACTGAGCACCTATGAAGTGTAGGGATCATATTAGACACTTCATATACGTGGTGAGTCTGTATGAGATGGTAGGTAGGTAGGTAGATAGATATTTAGTTCGCACAGGAATTAGGTGAGAAAGGTATCATTAACCCTGTTTACAGAGAGACTAAGTTAATTTTTCACAAGCACACAGCTAACCAGTGGTGTCTGGTGCAGGAGGAACTATTCGATTTCAAAGCCAGTGTGCTGTCAACTGTATCAAGACAGAGCCCACAAGAAATGAGACTGTATCAGGGCCAAGCCAAAAGCATCTCCCATTGAGTCGTTGTGTGCTTCCAGAGAGAAAACCATGGCTCAGCCCTTTCCTGATGGTCACTGAACTGTCCAGGCTGAGGGCGGGTCTCCTTTTCCTCTCCAAGCCCACCACAAAGCAGGGGAGCCCTCAACGGCTTGGCCTTGGCTCAGCGCCTCGGGAGATACAGGAACACCGCGAAGGGGCTGAACCGTGCCACGCCAGGCGAGGCCATTCACAGTGTGTTGGCCTCCGGGCCCTGTCCACATATGATGGCCAGGTGTGCCCTGCCCAAGTTTCCTTTTTATTTTCATCAAATGTGCGTAAATACCCTTTTTGTCCATGGAGAAATTTTCCTCATTAAAAAGGAAACTGTTTTCAACTGTTGGGCCCTGGACAACAGGGGTGCGGCGAGTTGTTGGTTTCCTGTGCTTGCTTGCTCTGGACAGTGACGGCTCTAACAAGAGAATGGCCGGGGTGGAAGTAAATTTAGGTCAGCTTGTGCTTTCTGCTGCTCACACCACTAGGGGGCATGAAGCTTCTCTGATAGAGGAACTAAAAAGGCTGGAACGTGTAAAATGCCCAGCAAAGGCTGGAGGCTTGCCTGCATGCAACTCTCATGATGAAAACATTTCTTCCAAAACCAGTCTCATTTGGGCACTTCCAGCAGACACACAGGCCAGCCGAGGAGTGGGCCAGGAGAACGATGACGGTGCCACAAGGGACACACCATTTGGTCATTATAGAAAACCTGCTCTGTCTTCTGAAGACTGAAAACGCCTACCTAAAAAGCCAGGATGTAACTGAGCTTTGAAACCCTGTGAGCCAGATCAGAGTCTATTTCATTAAAGCCTATAATCTGAAAGAAGATGCACTTAATAATGTCATTTCTTTGGGAGGTGGGGGGTCAGATTCCAATTCCACAAGATCCTAGAAAGATTTTGCTAATCGGAAGCTTAAAAAAATCCGTAGAATTTTGCACAAGCCATACCCTGCATATTTTATTGAGATATAATTGACATATAATATTGTATAAGTTTAAAATGTACAGCGTGTTGGTTGGATAATTAATATACTGCAATAAGATGACCACGGTAACTCTAGGTAACACCTCCATCATGTCATACAATCATCATTTCTTTTTTATGGTGAGAACAATTAAGATCTAGTCTCTCAGCAACTTTCAAGTATATTATATGGTATTATTAACCATAACCATCATGCTATGCATTAGAGCTCCGGAATTTATTCATCTTCTAACCGTAGTTTGTACCTTTTGACCAACATCTCTCCAATTCACCCAGCGCTCCAGCCCCTGGTACCACCATTCAACTCCCTATTTCTACGAGTGCAGATTTTTTAGAGCCCACATATAAGGAATATCATTACGATATTTGTCTTTCTGTCTGTTTATCTCACTGTAATGTCCTCAAAGATCTATCCATGTTGTCACAAACAGCAGGATGTCCTTCTTTCTCATGGCCAAATAACGTTCCATTATATATACAAACATCCTACATCGTTCTATATATGCATGTAACATCTTACATCTTTATCCACCCATCCATCTGCTAGTGGACATTTTGGTTGTTTCCATATCTTGGCTATTGTGAATAATGCTGCAATGAAGCATGCAGAGAGCTCTCCCAGATTCTGTTCTCATTTCCTCTGCTGTATACCCAAGTGAATTGCTGGATCATACAGATTTTTAATTTTTTAATTTTTTGAGGAACCTCTGTGCTGCTTTGTATTGTGGCTGAACCAATTTACATTCCTGCCAAGAGTGCACACATGTTCCCTTTTCTCCACATCCTCGCCAACATTTAATACTTGCCTTTTTGAGAACAGCCATTCTAACAGATGTGAAGTGATATCTCATTATGGTTTCGATTTGCATTTCCCTGATGATTGGTGATGTGGAACACCTTCTCATGTACTTGTTGGCCATTTGTGTGTCTTCTTCAGAAAAATATCGATTCTGTTCCTCTGCCCATTGGTTCTTTTTCTTTTTTTCCATTATGAAACGATCCCCACAATAAGTCTAGTTACCATCTGTCACAAGACAAAGTTATTACAATATTATTGACTGTGTCCCTTATGCCAAGCATTACATTGCCATGACTTATTCATTTTATAGATGGAAATTTATACCTCTTAATCCCTTTCACTTATTGCGCCCACTGCCCCAACCCATCCCAGGCGCTCACTCAATGCTCCCTGTCTCCCAGGGGAAGGATCCTTGGACTCCTCTTTCTCTAAGCTGTGCTGTCTTAGGGGGGACGGGTAATGTGGGCCAAATTCCTCTTACCCACTCAAATGCAGCCAAACTCTTTTTTTGTTGTTTTGTTTTTGCTCCAACAGAGTGCTGAAACTTCTTCTCTAGACACTTGAACTTCTACATAGTCTCCCTTGTCCATGGTATCTGCTCAAGTTCGCATTTTCTGGGTGCTCCTGGACTACAGCAAGCTGAAAGGAGTCGGAGCCAGCCGACAGGCTGCTGGCAGTTCCTAGCCCATGCTAGGGTCTGTCGATTGCCCAATGCCCAGGTAGCGGGTCCCTTGGTATATGCTGCTGGGCCCCACAGCTCCCGCAGAAGCCCTTCTGTTTGTGGATAGTTGCCAAATTTATGATGTTAAAAGGGACAAAAATGAGGGGCATCTTAGGCTGCCATGTTGCTGATGTCACTTTTCCCAATAGCCTGCATATTGGCTATCCATATTTTAGCATCCATTCAGGTGTGATGATGAACACGAGATTGGGTGCTAGACAAGCTGCTACTCTCTGGCTTTGGGACTGTCAGAGTACTTAATCTGAACATCAAAAAATGGCAGAGTACCTCCTCTATAGGATTGCTCAACACCAACAAATATTTATCAAAGACATACAGTGTGCCAGCATTGTGCTGGGCCCCAAGGATGCGCTCAGTGATCACACAGCCATGACTAGTCCTTGCCTCCCACACATCACTTTGCAGTGAGAGTCATATCACCAGGAGGGACTTACCTGATGTGACTGCACCGTGGCCAGCACATCACAGCATGTCACACGTTACTCATTTTCTCCCTTCCTTTTCCTTCTTATCTCTTCCTCCTCAAAAATAATGACTGTAGGGCCAGGTCAAGATTCCCCTGGGCAGTGTGAGTTTCTAGAAACACAGAGGAGACTGATTCATACTTTAATTTTTACCTGTCTTTACTTAGCATTTACTATTTGCTAGGCTGTGCTAATCTTGAGGGATCTGTAGTAGATATTTGTCATGTTTTTTCTGGCCACCATTATCTGATTCACCTTCCTCATTTGAGAAATTTCCCCACCTTCTCTGACTAGGCTGCAAACATCAACTACTCATCTTCCCAATTTCTCCTGCTTTCAGACTCTTGGTACTTTGAGGCTCAGCCAATCAGATGCATGTACCGCAGGGTGATTTGGGACCCAGAGGAGCCTCAAAGGAAGTAGGAAGGAAGTAGGAGGGTGGATCATCCACCAAGAGGGAGGACTATGGCAGATGCTGTAACAGCCTCTAGTTTCTGGCAACAGTCAGCAGTGCCAGTGGGAAGGCAGTGCCTTTTGGTGTCAAGTGGCCTATTTCGTGTTGTGGCTTAGAGTGTGGCCATAGCTTCTTTTAATTGCCTTTCTTCACACCTATTTTCAGGCTTGACTTTCTGATCTCCCTACTGGTTCAGCGAGTATCCAATTGCTTTTAGCAAAATCCTTGTGTACTTAAATCAACACAAGTAGATTTTGTCCCATGCAGCTAAGAACCCCAGTTGACCCAGGAGGAAAATGAGTAAGATTCTGACCTCTATCTCTTAGGAGACCCACCCACAAATGATTTCGATGCAGTCTGTGGAACGAAGGAAAGATGGGACATATTGGGGGATATCTACTATACTGGACGGTGAGAATCAGTAATGAACACCCAGCATTGCTGGTCACAAGGAATTTGGTGTATGAGATGGACTCATCGATAGATAATGGCATAGCAATGTCATAAAGACAGAACTAGAGATGTGCACAGGGTGTGGAGGAAACACCACGGAGGGATACAACCCCGCTGAGGGCAGGTGGGAATGCTGATTGAAGAAGGCTTCGGAGAAGATGATGCCATGTTTGAGCCAAGTCTTCAAAGAAGAATAAATGTAATTCAGACCAAAGCAGAAGAGCCTGGGAGAAAAGAAGGCCTTCCCTTGTGCAAGAGCCAAGGCCCAGAGGAGAGCTTTTCAACATGGGGTGTGAGCAGTCACACAGGTTGGTGTTGCTAGAACCACTGTATTCCCTGGGAAGAATACGAAAATTGTCATGGGTACAGGACTGAATGTGAGGTAAGAATGGGAAGTAGCTGCCTAGAAAAATGGGAGACAGTGTGGACCAGGGATAAGGAAAAAGATTCAGGGGTGCAGAGGGCCCAGGAAGTGAAGCCAACCCACATGGTCATCAGATTTTCTCCAGAAATATTTAGCTACCTGTGTATAGCGGTAAAGAAGAACACTGGTCCGGATTTAGGGTTTTGTATGAAAATGAAGGCAGACATCTGAATTTGGAAGCCATGACATAAGGAACATAAGGACCAGGAAAATACTGGACCAGGTGTGCTCAGGTATCCCTACACATGCAACTGCAGCCTGCCATTGGTTCGGTGAGGGAGGAGATATAGGACGGGGGTGAGGAGGATGGGAGGGGATAGGCTGGACTGAAATCTGTGATTGTATTTTTTAATTTAATTTATTTTATAATCACAATTTTCTTGTATGCTCAAAACATAATGACCCTTCATCAGAGCATGAAATGGATTTGGGCCCTATGTCACAGATTTCAGTCAAGCCCATGCTCTGCCACCATCCTTGACCCTGTCCTAAAAAAAAATCTCAATTTACTAACCAATTTACTAACTTTACTGATCTCAATTCATTAATCACGTTTTTATAGTATATTGCACAGCATTCATTTCCCCTATGAGGAAAATGTATAAACACTTCTCAAACATTTTAAGGAAAAAATTTGAAATAATTATACGAACAATTTACTGAGGGCTTTCACGTGTATAAAGCACTTATATAATCTTTATAAAAGCCCTCTAAGGTAGGCATGATTATTAACCCATTTCACAGACGGAAGAACCGAAGGGCAGAGAACTTAAGTGATTGGCCCAAGGTCACAGAGGGGGCAGGTGGGAAAGCAACAATCTGAATACAGGTGGTCTGCTCCAGAAGCAGTGCCCTCAACCACTCAACTCCACTCCTTCCCCTTGGAAATGTCACCTCTTCTTCCCTGTTATGAGTTGAATTGTGTTCCTTCAAAATTCACATGTTGAATCCCTAACCTCTGTACCTCAGGATATGACTGTATTTGGAGAAGGTGCCTTGAAAGGGGTGCTGTGCTAAAATGAGTCTGTTTGAGTGGGCTCTAATCCAATCTGACGAGGGGCCTTATAAGAAGAGGCGATTTTGACACAGACACGTACAGAGGGAGGATGGTGTGAAGACACGGGGAGAGAGAACCATCCTGATAAACCAAGGAGAAGGGCTTCAGAAGAAACCAGCCCTACCAACACCTTGATCTTGAACTTCTAGCTTTCAAAACCCAAAGAAAACAGATTTCTGTTGTTTAAGCCCCACAATCTGTGGTATTTTGTTACAGCAGCTCTAGAAGACTCTACCCTCATTGACCATTGGTTAGGAAGGAGCAGGAGAAGGGGGAGGAAAAATAGAAATTAATCTTTTAAGTGAACTCCTGTCCTTATTTAAAACACAAAATATGTACATTTCATTAGTTAGGTGAAACTTATTTGGATCATGCTTTAAGCAAATTAATATGGAATTCAGTTCTATAATGGGAGTCAAATACAGCAGGACGGATCTTCATTTGTATTGAAGTAGTATCATAGGCAGGAAAGGGCAGCTTAATTAAGGCCAAAGTGTGTTTGTTAATTAGTTGTCATCCTCTGCACTGAGCCTACCAAAGGATGCCATAAACAATTAGGGAGCATGGATTTATTGATGGAAAGATGAGGTAAGCTGAACATTAAGTGCCCTGTGTTTCCTTAGAGGGCACAGTCCTTTCATTAATAATGAACTCTGTCTTTCCTCCTGTCTTCTAAGTTTCCCATTACACTGGAATTATTGGTGTGAAACATGAGGCTTCCAGGAGTTATAGGCCATTGAGAGATTCTTAGAAAGGGCAATAGCGTTGTATTCCAGAGGAAAAGTAATTGCCAGCACATTTATTTTTTCTCTAATCAATTAGAACCCACATGTGTTTAGTACCAACTACCTGCAAGATGGTTCCTGAAGGCTTCACTGTGGACAGGATTCTGGAAGTACTCAGAACTGAGGCCCTGTGGACGTCTGTTTTCTGAGAAATAAATTAGCAAGTATCCCAGACAGAAGTCTGAATTGTTTGGAGATTGAAAATCCTTGTTTATAGATTTGGAAAAACTCAAACTCTGACCAGTTGGTCCTATTTTCAGTTCCTGTTCCATGCTTTACAGAGCCATGTGTTTTATGTTTGGAAAGTTTTTAAAAGTTTAAAAACAGTTTGATTAAATGTTCCATTTTTACCGAAATTATTATCTTTTTTTTCTCTATGCCTGAAAGCTCTAGTTCTCCTTTTACCAACTTATTTCTTACTGGCCTTGAAGGGTATCAACATTCTGTGTAGACTAATGCAGGATTGACATGATGTATAGCCCTGGAAAACTCCATCACAGGTTAGGAAAATGGTCAAAACAAATTTTTTTTTCCTCAAATGTCACTGACTTTGGAAAATAAGACCAATCAAAGTGCCTGCGTGAAAAAGCTACTGAGATTCAGCCTTGGGGGGAAGGAGGAGTTTTATAATTTCTGGAAACAATGTACAGTGGCTGGCAGTCAGTCCAACTTTGAATAAATGAACGGGAAGAAAAGGAAGGGAAAGTTCAGGGGAAAGTGGCAAAAAACAGAGGAGAGAAATAGATGGAGACAGATGGTTCACAAGAAAAGTAAGACAGACAGAAAAGCAGAGGAAGATGTGCCCAGGCCCAGAGACATATGGGCAGAGATACATAGATGAGGAGATACACCGAATCAGACCGGGGTCATACACACCAACTTCCACAACATCTCACGCCTCATCTCCAGCACGCCATTGCTTTCAAAGCTGCGCCACATTGTCCACATCAAAACAAAAACAAAAAATGCAAATTAAAAACATTAATAAGAAATAAGCATTATTTCACAAACTAAAGTAAAATAATATAGAAGTTCAAATCTGAATGGGCTGGATTTTCCCTCTTCTCCATTTGTGTATTACACACATGCATGCTTACACACACACACACACACACACACACACACACACACCTCAATGCTTTTGGATAATGAGAGACTCTACTGTTCTGCCAATCAAACCATGGAATGGCTCTGCAAAGCCAGGCAGAATGAGATTTGCAGTGATCAAGATTCACATCAACCCCCAAATATGCCAGCTGCTGGCTGGGCCCACAGGGCTGCCAACTGTAGTTGCTTTGACTTGTAGGTAGAATTGGCCAGAGGCTGTTTTCAACTGTGTTCAAATCTACATCCAAATCTTCACTCATTCTCTCTGCAGAGCTCTCTGATTTTCTCTTCTTTCTTGTTAGGAACTTGCTCTGGGTTCACCCTCCCCAGCCCAGCCTGCTCCCCTCCTTTGGTCTCATCACTTCTCTCTAGTGCACTCCCACACTGTTCAAGAGGCCGTGCTTCATGGCTGGAACAGAATGGAAATAGTCAAGTAAGAAGGAATGGTCAAGCAGGGAGAAGGAGGATCTTGCCCTTGATTGGCTCTTCTGGATGAGCCTCAGAGATGTGGGTCAATCCAGTAAGTCCCATGTACCAATATTTTTCATTCTGTACCACTTGGAAGCATCTCCCGAGTCCTCTTACAGGAATAATAGTCTAGTGGTCTTTACATAGTATACTGGTCTTCTTACATTTCTGTCTCTCCAAATGGCTTAACTGTATGATTTTCGCCCAGTCAGCTCTGCGGACAGTTTAAACTAACAGGTAACTACTGAACCCTGATATATTTGAGAGTGTGTTCACCTTGGAATTATTCTGAAGGCAATAAGAAAAATAAAAAATCTGCTTGGAAAATACAGTAGTAATGCAACTGGTGATGAGAGTGAATGTGTAAACACACTTTTGTTTTCAAATCCTCCATTCCCCCAAGACATCGCCAGAGCTGAGGAGTTTAGGGAGTTCTGGGGATGTACGTATTGGTCGCTCATGTAGGGGATGGCCCACCACCTACTCTCAGGCCACAGGGAATTTCACAGCCAGTACCTTTGTGGTGGAGGGTCCCGGCAGCTGAGGATGGAAGCCAGCTGTAGATTTTTCTATCTTCTCATTCAGCTTTCTTTCAAATGCTCATCTCTTTTCAAGAATCGTCAAAATGCCTTTTTTTTTTTAAGTTAACATTACAAGGAATTGAAATCTCATTTCCTGGAAATACTGGGCTGGACGGCAGCCATCCCTCAAACGAGCCCCCGTGGAGAAGACTTGGAGACGTGAGCTCCCAACTCGGGTTTCCGGTGGATGCATCTTAAATCCCACAGACTGGAAGCTGAGGTCATAGATTACTTTCTCAGTGCCATCAAGGGTCAGTTCAACTTATACTTCCTGTCATTATTGTCTTAGATCATGCATGACTCAATCCTTCTTAGCCCATTTCCTCACATACAGATTTCTAATCAGCTGTGAAAAAATACTGTCAATATCTGTACGTTCCAGAATAGATGTTAGCGGAATAAGGGCTGAGGAGCTGCTCTGAACCGGCAATAGTAGGAGTTAAATAAAATAGGAAGGCAAATCCGGAAATGGGGTAATGGTAATCATTTAAGAAGAGAAGGTTAAGCAGACTGGTCAACATCACCACTAAAAGGTTTCTTGCTCTGCTCTCAACTTCATTTGCATAACTGGAGTAGCATGGGGTTACAGTGGGTGGAAATGATCTTTGCTACCAGATAAATACAGGTAGGAACCCTGCCTCTATCACTGGGCTCTGTGAGATTGGACAAGTTCCTTTACTTTGCTCAGCCTTTTGCCAGGGATAATTCCAAACTTTCAAAACTGTAGCAAGAAACAGAGATGATGCATGAAGAGCAGTTGGTACAGAGAGGTGCTCAGTGCATGGTGAAAGGAATAATAATAACAACTGTGTGCCCACTGGTGCACTGGCCTGGTGCTCACTGTGATGGGGGCAGGGAAAGAGGAGAGAAAACCAGGAAGCTAGCTGCCCCCCACGAGAGCAACATTAAACTCACTCAATTTGCCTTTTGTTGTTCTCATCACATCTTCACCAACATTTCCCTTAACTTCAAGCCAAATGATGACTCAAGAGATGACAAGACAAAATAATATCAAGAATTGTGAAGGCTCTGAAATTTCTACCCTGCTCTCAAGCTAACAAGTCAGCCAATCACAGCTTCACTGAAGCTGGCAGAAGTCATGAGACTCCTGGTCAGAGACAAAGGACTTTCATAGCACAGAAGGCAGAATGAGCTTCATGTTCTCATAAGGTCCGCCCTGAACCCCCCATCTTGGGGAGAGGGAGACACCCAATCTTATAGTGAGATGTTAGTGAGACAGGGAAACTGAAGGACTCCATAAAAATCTGCTTTTGCTCCTTTTCCTGCTTCTATTCTTTTTTAAAAAAATTTTAATTTTTTCTTAACATATAATGTATTATTAGCCCCAGGGGTACAGGTCTGTGAATCACCAGGTTTACACACTTCACAGCACTCACCGTAGCTCCTGCTTCTGTTCTTGCTGGGACCTGAACCCTCACCCCACTCTATGCATGCCTCAGAAAGCAAATCGTGGATGTCCTCCTTGCAACGGACAAGGAGTTAACAGTTTCTTTAGAATAGGTAACATCTAAGGAAGGACTAGGTGAGAATGACCAGACGGAGCTATTACATGCATATTCCAGACCACCAGTGCTAGGCATCCAAAGCCAAGACCCCCGGGCTCCAGGGAATAACACCTGGGCTATTGTCTTTGTTCTAACAGGTTCTCGGATGCCTAAGAAGACACACCAGACCGCAATCCTCAGTAAAAATCCCCAGACCATAAACAAAGACAACACTCATGCTACCTTCCTTTCTGAGTCTCCCAGGTGCTGCATCTGTTTCTGTTCTCTTTAGATCCTCAGTGAACTCTGCTCCCACTTCCTGTCGGCTTGCATTTGATTTCTGTCCTGCTCAAAGCCAAGGACTCTCTTGGTGGGTCCCGCTGGATCTCCTTCAGAGCCTTGGATCCGAACTGCTGGCAACATTAGCAAACCTACCCAGACTTTGTCCCAGAGGGACATTATCTTTATTATCCTCTCCAGGAAACAAACCTGCCCTCTGCCCCAGAGAGAGACTCTATCTCTGTCTTTCAAGATTCTTCCATATACAAATATCCTTGAAAAGACATCTGGAGCAAGAGCTGTTATAAGATATATAAAAACAGCATGGGGAGTTGTCCCCCACCTCCAACAAATGAGACACAGCTAAAGGCAGAACTCAAAAGAAGATGCAGTGATCAAGTGAGATGTCTTGAAACTTTTATTTAATCAATAGAATTGATAACTCACATAGAACCTTAAATAACATAGTTTCTGTAGTTGCCTAGGACTACAGAGAAAGACCATTATCTCTCCATCGCTTACTGGTATGGAAGCGCCCACCTGCACAACATCAGAGCACCTTAGCTGTGTGAATGGAACAGGGCACCCCCTACCCCCATTGCCACCAAAGGTCCTACTGGGATGGTTTCCTTCACGCAATTTCCAATCAGCATCTAATGGAACTTTAGCCCATTGAAAGAAAATGCATTAGGGTTTTTTTCGTTTTGGTTTGTTTTTATCCAAGGAAAAAAGAAAGAAGGAGCTTTGTTACTTTCTAACTTTCTTTGGGCCTTATGAGATTAAAAATGGTTTGGGGAAAAGAATTCTTTTAGAGGCCACTTGGGAAGATTATGAAATCCTGAGATTTATCCAGATCAGTCTTCTAATTCATGTGCCTTTGTAAGGTCAGATATGGTTCTCCTAACGGCTTGAGAACCCGGCACACACCCAAAGAGCTCCTGGCATTTCAGATCCAACCGTGGAGCTTAACCTTGGAGCCCTAAAACAAGAACCACCTCAAGGATCTTTCATCCTCATTTGGAAGACAGTTCTGCACATGTCAGACCACACAGGAATATGTATCCCAAGTTTTAGTTAAAAAGATATATATATTATCAGTGGTAAGTTGAAGTAATTGTCATAGTAAGGAATTCAGGGACAGTCTTATTTGAGAGTTTGACGACAGAGCAGCTGGCTGTGGGTGGCAGGAAAGAGGTAGGTGAGTCAGGCAATGTCCTCCTGTCTCCACCGCTAACAGAAGGACACAGGCCCCAGTTGCTAAAGGCACAAATCTGGTTATAACTCTTCCTTTTCCCTTGCTTTCCATATCCAATCAGTCGCAAAGTGCTGCTGACACTCCTAAATGTTCCTCAGATCTGTCCACAATCTCTTCGTCTTCGCTAAGTTCTTTTTTATTCTCCTGTGGTGTTTTATATGTATTTATACATTGTTGCATCCCGTGAGGTAAAAATCTAGTCGGATTTTTCTCAAGCTCCAAGAAGAGTTGGCAGTGTACTCTTAGAACTCCCACTCCCTTCCACAGCACACTCAACACACACGCACACACCCCCACACATGCGCGCGTGCGCACATCAGTGGGAGACAACACTTCCTATTGTTCCATGCACGTTCTTTCCATTTGCCCAGAATTCGGTTTTCCTGTCCCCTCTAGCTATTATCCAAGAGGAGCCCCTCGAGTGCAGACTGGCAGCACGAGGCAGAAGGCTTGGCTGGCCCAATGAAACGGGGACAGTGGCCCCCACCAAGGTCCAGCCCCAGCTTCAGATGTCCTCAGCTTGCCCTAGCCCTGAGCCAAGCCCATCCTCCCACTGGTGAGCTGGAGCTGTGTGAACTGAACTAAGGGACAAACCTTGCATCTGAACTATAGATGCAGAAACACACATATGAAATCCATTCATATTTGAATCCGGAAAAATATATTGCCGGTTACCTCCACTCTAGTTTCTTGTAGCAGGGCAGATAACTACAGTGCAGGCCTGGAATCAAACTTTCTTCTTAGAATCCTGGGATCCTAGTACTGTTTTAAAAAACAAATACTATTTCTTTTTAATGTTTAATGTTTTATGTAAATAGCATTTTCCCATATGTCAGACGTGGCTTGGATATATGATAAATAAATTTCAGTGACCTATTAAAAAAAAAAAAATCCCTTTACTTTAAGGCAACTTTAAAGGGAGTCCTCCTCCCCCAGCATTCCCATTCCCAGGGAAGGAGAATTGACCACTATGATTTCACAAAGACTCTGCCAGCAAGAGCTGCTGGGGAGAATACACAATGAGGCTCTCTGTATCACCGCCGAAAAGGGGAACAGAAATGCTGACATTTCAGTGAGTATATTTGGGATCTGCTGTTGCCCTGGGGCATCGCAAAGATCACTTAATAGATGAGCCTTATCTTGTTTTCAGAGCTTAAATTAGCTTTCAAATATCCAAAAGGTTAGAGAATACATCATTTAGTTAAGGAGACCTAGTTTCCTTCTCTGTTCCCATCAAGCACTAATGTGTGTGTGTGTGTGTGTGTGTGTGTGTGTGTGTGTGTGATTTCACTTTTTTTTTTTTTTTTTGCATAGATTTTGCAACGTTGGGAGCAGCCAACAGCTACGGACTTCACGCCCTCTACGTAAGTTAACCACACATTAGGGCAGTTATTTCAAATAGTCTGTTCTTCCTATTGGACGGGTCATGGTTTTTTATTGAGCAAATATATTTACTGAAATGTTTTAGTATCAGTACCGAGTACAATGCCTCACACGGAATACTGAATAAATGACTAATTTTATGGCCTTATATACTCTGGAATTCTGTTAATAAAGATGGATAGACGGAAAACCCACTCAGTAATATTCCTTAATTCTCCTATGGTAAAACAGAAGTTCCAATAACGCCTGTAGTTCTTCACACACAGCCTTGCAGGGATCTCACTCGTCACAGAAATGAGCCATCTGGTTGTTGCCCTCAGGTCCCATGTCACCCAAATGTCACTGTCTGCACGTGCTCAGCAGATTGTCTCCTTACCAACCACAAGAAGCTGTATCTTTAATAACTACAGCAAAATTTTGTTTGTCAAATGTCAAGAACAACGTGTATTTCTGTAAGTCAGTAGTCTTATTTACCAGCAACTCAATTTCCTGAATATTCCACATTCAATAACCTGGCTTTAGGCTTCTGGCTCCTTTGCACAAACTAATAATAATGCTTAATAAAGCTCAGAAACCACTTCCAGCCAAGTCTTCACACTGTGGGTTCCTCAGACTGAGGAATCACAAAAGTGGGTCTGTCCACCCTTGTAGAGGTGTCTGTGGACCCCTGAAGGCCCGGCCAGTTATTGGCAATTGTGGTTAGTGCCCCTGAGCCACACCACAGCTCAGGTATGTTAACCTGACGGGGGTTTTCACCTGCCGCTGAAGAGCTCACGCAAACTCAGGCTCCACTCATCGCGCTGCAAGTTAGCTTAGTTCGACCAACGCCGGCTCGCTGCTGGAACCAGCTTGAGTCTGCCTTGTGTTTTCAAATGGGAGATAGGACCATAAGAGTATGAACTGAGGGATGGTTTTTCAGCTGAAACAGAAAAGAAGTCTTATTTTTAATGTTTGCATATGTACCTGGAAGGAAAATGAAGATGGTGAGGACCTGTATCTCAGATGTCAGTTCCCTGGTCAATCCTAGGGACCAGGGGGCCAGGACAAAAGATGTCCTGAGCACAGGAAGACCCTGCTGTGGGCAGGGACATCAGCTGCCCCTGGGAGACCATGGCAGTGATGGAGGGTGCGGGTTTGTTTCCTGTGATTTTATGAGCAGCCAGCATCACAGTGAGGGTTAGGATTCATGGCTACAAGAAATATAATATCTAGAACTCTCAGAATTTATGAATTGAGGAAGGAGCTGAAGACCTTCACGAAGAGGTGGTGTAAAAGCCATGAAACTTGAGCTGGGACTATTGTCAGGAAACAAAATCCCAGTGTCCTCAGCCTGATCTTTTTCTGGGGAGTCACTGTCAGAGAGGACTTGACTTATATCACTCAAGCGACTTTCAAAAAGAAACACAGTTCATAATCTCGTCTCTTTACAAATCTCCTTTCTCCACCCTCCCAGGCTCCCACACACTCCCACCCTGTAGCTGCTCCCTGCTTCCTTCTCGCAGGCTTTTCTGACACAAACCCTCCTTTTGCTGTGCTCCTTACACGGATTAATTGGATCTGAAATGTGGGTGTGAGTTTTGGTCCGGATGGGGGTGTAGTGGTACAGCATGCTGAGCAGGAAAACACCAGCATCTTCCTCCAAGAGATAAGGGAAGGGGAGGCTATGAGTACTTAGACATTCATCATCTCTGTGTCCCTGCATTATTGATGGAGCCCTAGCTGATCGGCTAGAGAGACCTGGGGAAACCTTTGTTACAGAAATTGTGAAACCAAGCTTTGTATTCAGTTCTTCAGCTTTCCTTTTCTACAAAGTTTCCCCAGCATTCGATTATTCATATGTTTGGCAAACAGAGAATGCCTCTTCCCGGCTAGCAGTTCAGAAAGAAAGAAATATTCTGGAGAAGAACACAGAGAAGTAAATACATCATTGCAGCAAACACTATAATCGAGTTATAAGAGTAAAATCCAAAAACAATGATTGGTTTTCGCACATCCCCATTCTGCGAACTCAGTGGCTTACACAAGAAAGGAGTTCTGTTCTCTCTTACACAACAGTCCCTGTGTGAGTAGTCAAGGGACGCCGTGGAGGTTCCCTGTGACAGGGACCATCGCTGCTTCTCTCTGGAGCACATTTTCATCCCTGGGGCATTGCCCAGAGCTGCATATTCACAGATACTGCCCCACCACCCACACCAGACCTGCCTTCTCACAAGCAGGACAGGGGTAAAGAGAAAGCACTTCTGGTAAGGAGACAGCCCGGAACTTGGATTCTGTGCAGATACTATCAGCAAGACTTGACTCACTTCATCCCATCGAGCTGCAAGGGAGGCTGCAATGTGTGCCAGCAAAAGCTTGGATTTTGAATTTTCTGAATGAAGGCGCAAAGGATGGATGTGGGGAGGACACCTTCCGGACTCTGCTACCATGGATGACTAACTCATTATGCCCTAAGACTGCGTTGGCCAAGCAAAAACACCTGGTTCTCGGGAGCCATGGCTTCCAACCCTACCGTTTCCTTACTCCCCTGAACAGGGTCACACATGCAGCCCAAATCTGGCAAAGCCACAAGACCAAGGGAAACTCGAAGACAGGTACTTCGAGTGCAGGCGGCACAGGTAAGGCTCTAAGCTGAGAAATCTGATAGCAGACACCACTGGGCTCATCCCCAGCACATGCGTTCCTCCCAGTGGTGATGAAACACGTGGGACAACCTGTAAGTACTCCAGGTTTGAGAATTTATCAACATGTAGCATCCTGTGTCCATCTAATCCCATCAGGGGACGCACACACGCCGTCTTCAGTGGGTCCTCACAGTTCCCCCAAATTGCTCTTCTACAGGCAACCTCAACAATATGCTGACAGCCTGGTGGAGGAAGGAGCAAAGCTTTCACCTGGACCAAGACCTGGAGCAGTAGGAAGGGTCTTAGGGGCCAGAAGAGCGTTCAGAATCGCTCGCCTCCCTGCTGGAAAGAGCGCACGCCAGGGGGCGTGGTCCTGCCATTGCAATCTGGGTACTCTGATGTGGTCGTCTGGACCAGAATAAAACGAAACTGTTAACTGTTCTTTTTATTTTCCAAAATGAAAACCACTTTATTATTTTCATCTGATGACAAAACTAATAAATACCCATTTTAAAACAACCAGACAAGGTCAAAAACTATAACGTAAAACCCATCCAACGTAAATACTTGCTGGATATGTTTTTGCCAGAATTTGTTCACTGGGTATGTATAAAAACCACTGGTTAGGTTTTCTACGAAGCAGATCCTCAGATGGAGTTTGTCGTGAGAGATACTTCTTAAGGATTATCCCTGGGGTCAGCAACCCTGGTGGAAAGATGGGGATGAGAGCAGCATTGGGTATTGAGGGAAACTGCTGTGTTTCAGGCCTGACGACAGCCTCAGCGGACCCCACAGGGAGCGCTGGAGTGAAAATCCGCATCAGAATGGTTCTCTGTTGAGGTAAAATGACCGCCTTTGTCCCCGCCTCTGTCAGGATGTGCCCACCAGCCCTGCTCAGCAGGGAGGGACACTGGGAAGGGGCTCTGTAGTGAGGCCATTCCTGAAAGGGCTGACGGTTGGGGCAATAAGTCCTTTCTTGAAGGGGCATCTGGGCAGTGCCTCTTCATGGCCATTACACACATGCACAGGCGTGCACACACACACTGTATAATTTAAAGTTTTTTTTTGTTTTTTTTTTTAATGTTTTATTTATTTGACAGAGAGAATCACAACTAGGCAGAGAGGCAGGCAGAGAGAGAGGAGGAAGCAGGCTCCCCGCGGAGCAGAGAGCCTGATGTGGGGCTCGATCCCAGGACCCTGGGATCATGACCTGAGCGGAAGGCAGAGGCTTTAACCCACTGAGCCACCCAGGCACCCCACACTGTATAATTTAAAACAAAAATGTGATCGTGCCATCTATGCTTTTATGGCACTGACATTTTTTACTTAGTAACATAATGTCAGTATTTTCCTCATGACCTAAAATATAGATCATGTTCATTTTTAATTTAATTATTAATTAAAAATGTTTAATTTTTAACCACGTGGATAGTCTGTTGAATAGATGTAGAATTATCAAGTCCCTGTTGATGAGCATTTGAGAACCTTTCCTTTTTTTTTTTTGTCTTTACAAATAACTCAATCATGAACACACTAACATATACATCTTTTCACACATGTGTTATTATTACCATCAGGTAATTCCCCAAACTGTAATTGCTGGGCCAAAAGGCATGCATATTTACATTTTGAAGTAGAGTGCCAAATTTCCCCCAGCAAGGCTATACCATTTATCTAAGGATAATCACACCAATCTTCATAATCTTTGCTAATCTCACAGGTGAAAAAATAGCTCATTGTTTTCTTCTTTTTTCTGAAGTAGGCTCCATCCCCCTGTGTGGAGCCCAAAGCCCAGTGTGGAGTTTGGAGCCCAACCCTGTGCTTGAACCCATGACCCTGAGATCAAGACCTGAGCTGAAATCAAGAATGGATGCTTAACCAACTGAGCCACTCAGGAGCCCCTGCTCATTGTTCTGTTAATAATAGTTATTAATTAGTAGCCAGGCTAAATGTCCTTTGAAATGTTGACAGATTTATTCACTTATTTTTCCTTTTTGTGAATTACCTATAGCCATCCTTTGCCCACTTTTCTCTGGTTTGTGTCTGTTATATTAAAGATAGTAAACCCAGTTGGTATGTACGATGCAATGTTATTTCCTGCTATATGATCTGGGTCTTCTTTCCTTCCTCCCTCCCTTCTTCCTTCTCCCCTTTCTCTCTCCCTTCCTTCCTTCCTCCTTCCCTCCTTTCTTCCTCTTTCCCTCCCTCCTTCCCTCCCTCTCTCTCTCTTTCTGTCTTTTTTCTTTCCTTCCTTCCAGCTTCACTTGGGTGTTACTCCTACCAAGTTTCTCTCTACTCACCTCTAGAGATATTCTCCTGAATTTTCTTATTGCACTTCCATAAATGCTCACACTTTCAAGTTTTCTGTTAGTAAGTAATACTAAGTAATACAAAGGGAAAAAAAAAAAAAGCCATGCTCTCCCCCAGCCCACTCCTCAGTGCCTTAGTGTTATCTAATTCCCCAACCACACTGAATTACCTCATACTGAGAAATATTGTGAAGAAAACACAGTTTTTACATTTCAAAAAAAAAAAAAAGTCATTTTGAAGCAGCTGCCTCAAGCCAGCTGCTTTAATAGTCTTCCCTCCAACAGAAGTGCCCCTGACAGCCAGAACTTCCAACCCAGTGCACAGAAGCCCTGCCCCTAGCCTGCAGGAGGGGCAGGGCACTTTGTGCCCCTCGAATGCAACCTTCCTGGACACAAGCTATAGACAAGGTGAAGTGGCCAAAATATACTTCCAAACAGCAGCACCCGTCCTGGGCATTTCTCCTGCCCATCCCTAACTTACCCCACATTCCCTTTCCCTTTTATTTAGTGCGGGGTATGGGCTTCCCGGCTCTGTACCTGGGTTTACACAGGCATTCATCCTGCTTTTCCTTCCAGTTGCTATCTGAAAAAACAACTTTACGGAGGTATAACTCACATTCAAGAAAATTCACCCAGGTCAAATGCACATTGGAATGATTGTTAGTAAATTTACCGAGTTGTGCACAGTCCAGTTGAGGACATTTTCCTCACCCCAGGAAGATCCTTCATGCCCATTTATAGTTAATCCCCATTCCCATCCCCAGCCCCAGGCAACCACTAGTCTACTATCTATCTCCATAAAGTTGCCTTTTCTGGACATATCAGATAAATGGAATCGTATACTCCTCTAGTTTTGACATTGCCCCTTATCTCCTGTGAGAAACCCCAGGTTCAACATCAGCGCTGCGGAAACTGACCAGCCAGCCCCAGGTTTGCATAGCTAGTACATGACAGAGCTCTGACTCAAATCCAAGTCTTGTGATTCCAAATTCTTTCCACTCCCTCCTGTTTTCCTGATCTGAATGCATTTGCAACGATGAACGGAAAACTGGGTGATGGCCATTTAGAAAGCCTCAAAGATCACTGACCTTCTGGGTCAGGACAAGTTCTTGACTCTTCTCAGCCACCAGGGGGTGCCCCAAAGATCTATCTTTGAACTGGCTTTTGCTTGTCGCAGCGGGGCACCTTAAGAAAGAGAATGTCAGTTGTGACCTGAAGGGGATTTTTCTGGGTGGAATCTCTCTTACATGTTTCCTCTCTGGGTGATTGCAAATAGCAATGGAGAATAAAAGCTGGAATGTCTTTGGCGCACATTGAAAATTTCTTTTCAGGCTTCTCAGACCAGGATTTCTTTTTTAAACATAATTAAAAGGGAAAATACAGACTTGATTCAGGAAGCTTGATGAAGAGTTCTTAAGTTACGACGATCTTGCATCACAGATATATTGATTAATCATAGTATTAACAGGATGTTGCTAATCTTTTGTTTTGCATTTTTACATACTAAATTGATCCTTTGGGGGAAGGGAAATAGAAAGGTGTTTTTTTTTTAAAGATTTTATTTCTTTTTTTTTTTAAGATTTTATTTATTTATTTGACAGACAGAGATCACAAGTAGGCAGAGGCAGGCAGAGAGAGAGGAAGGAAAGCAGGCTCCCCGCTGAGCAGAGAGCCCGATGCGGGGCTCGATCCCAGGACCCTGGGATCATGACCTGAGCCGAAGGCAGAGGCTTTAATCCACTGAGCCACTCAGGTGGCCCAAAGATTTTATTTCTTTAAGAGAGAGCAAGCACAGGCGCAGGTGCAAGAGGGAGAAGCAGACTCCCCGCTGAGCAGGGAGCCTGAAGTGGGCTCAATCCCAAGACCCTGAGACCATGACCTGAGCCGAAGGCAGACACTTAACCGACTGAGCCACCCAGGTGCCCCCGGAAGAGATGTTTTAAAGTTTTTTCCTATATCGAGTATCTGTGTAGCTAGAATGAACTAGATAATAATTGAATGTGACAACCAAATTTATTTTTTGAGAAATAATTTTATTGTGATATTTCCCCAGCTATGTGGGCTAAAAATCGCTGAATTTGGTGGACAGTTTTGACTTTCAAAGGAACTCAACATCACAGTCACCCAAATGCAGAGGGCATATGTGCCTGTTGGCCTCCCCAAACTGAACACCTCCTACACCCTCTTCTAGTCTGGATGGATGGCTGAGGGCCACCCAGCAGCCAGGAGGAGAGCTTCTGGGAGCATCTTCAGGGAAACTTAATGATGAATTGTGCTCAGCACCATACCTGCCAGTTGTCCAAGTCTCTGGCACCATACATCTGGTGGTGCTGCATCCCTGTTCCCCTCCTGGACTGCAGGACCTCCAGAATCCTGGCTGCAGCTCTGGAACCCCCATCAGGCCAGAGTCACAAGACATGGGGTTTAGGACTGGCTCTTCCAATAGTGAGCTCTGTTTTCATTTTTCCTCCCTGTATGTCACTTGTAAAATCTGTAAAATAGCAATAATAATATTCGCCTTGCCCACCTTCTACCTCACTGTGAGAAAGAAAGAAAAGGAGCTGGGGCGAAGACTTGGAAACAGATAACTGAAAGGAGAAACTCAGGGACGGACAGGGAGAGACAGAGAGAGAGAAACGTTGCAGCTCTGCAGACACCATCCTTCTTGCAAGCGCCCTGTGGGACCGAAAGACACCCCACCCTGTCTTTTTTTTAAAGATTTTATTTATTTATTTATTTATTTGACAGCGAGAGAGAGAGAGAGAGAGAGAGAGAGATCACAAGTAGGCAGAGAGGCAGACAGAGAGAAAGAGAGAGGGAAGCAGGCTCCCTGCCAAGCAGAGAACAGAGAGCCTGATGTGGGACTCGAGCCCAGGACCCTGAGATCATGACCTGAGTCAAAGGCAGGGGCTTAACCCACTGAGCCGCCCAGGCGCCCCACCCTGTCTTTATTCTAAGACAACTTTCTCTGAAAAGTAGGAAATAATTCATGCCAGGTTCATGAGATGATTTTACTAATATTATTCAAGCATCAGAATTTCAAAAACATGTTTATGCTTGTTTATGCTTTTCCAAGAGGATTAATTTGCTTTCACAATATTAATGCCCCAACCAAATATCAGGATTGGATGGTTCGAGTTGAAATCTCACACTAATGGCAAGAGAGGTCAGAACTGACTCACCTGAAGTGGTAAGCTGTGCCCCTTAACACCCATCCTTCACTTGACAACTAAACTGTCAGTGAAAACCCTGCCTTCAGGTGATGACATTGAAAGGAGGGTGCCTAAAAATAGCAAACATTCCAATTCAAAACATCTAATTATATACAATTAATTAATATGCTAATTAGGAAATACAGCCTTCTGGTCACCTCCACTGGGTCCCTGGTACCTGTGGGAAGCAGCATGTTAGCTGCAGGTGTCCACCTCAAATGGCAGGCCATTCGAACCGGGGCCACTGAATGCTCTCTGACTAGAAAGTATTGTGTCTCTAAAAACTGATTAAGCCATAATGCTGAAATAGCACTTTCTGAAATTGTGGTAAAATATACATAAAATTTACCAATTTAGCCATTTTTAAGTGTACAATTCCGTGGCTATTAAGTACACTTACAAGGATGTGTAAACATTATCACTATCCATTTCCAGAACATTTTTTTTTTACTATCCTAAACAGAATTAAACATTAAGCAATAACTCCCCACTCCACCTAGCCTCTGGTAACCATGAAATACCACTGTTTTTTCTTTAAGTTTTTATTTAAATTCCAGCTAGTTAACATGCAGTGTAATATTAGTTTCAAGTACACAATATAGTGATTCAACACTTCCACACAACACCTGGTGCTCACTGGGACAAGAGCCCTCCTTCATCCCCATCACCTTTTTAAACCCCGCACCCACTTCCTTCGGGTAACCATGAAATACCACTTTTTAAGCACGTTTATTTAGCATGTCTGGGGTTAGAAAATCATTTTACAAAAAGGAAAAGCAAGGGAGTCAGAAAATGACAAAACTCCACAAGAGTTATTGTAGTGAAAATTGTCATCTTGTCCATCTTCTCCTAACCCAGAACGAGCATCAGGATCATCTAGGACGTGTGCTCGCTTGGGCAGGACATATACTAAAATTGGAACGATACAGAGAAGATTAGCACAGCCCCTGCGCAAGGATGACACGCAAATTCGTCAAGCGTTCCATAGTTTTGTGGAGCATAAGAAATAACATGGAGGACATGGGGAGATGGAGAGGGGAAGAGAGTTGTGGGAAATTGGAGGGAGAGACGAACCATGAGAGACTGTGGACTCTGAGCAACTAACTGAGGGTTTTGGAGGGGCGACGGGTGGGAGGTTGGGTGAGCCTGGTGGTGGGTATTATGGAGGACACCTATTGCATGGAGCACTGGGTGTGGTGCATAAACAATGAATTCTGGAACACTGAAAAGAGATTAAAAAAATAAATAAAAATTAAAAAAATATATAAAGAATCGTCTAGGATGTGAAAGGTCCTCGCATGCAGAAAGTGAATGAAAGTGACACCCAATCCGAGATGTGTCTCCTGAACACAGAGGAAGCTCCCACAGAGTAAGGAAGTCGGGGAACCCAGAGGAGCTCAGGCAAGACTGGAAGGCGGGGGCCTGCCTGGGACCAGCAGCAGGGGCGAGGCCTCGGTTTCATCTAAAAACTTCAGTCTCAACATTTTCCCAAAACTATACTTTTAATTACTGTCCCAAAGAACATTGTTCTACAGTTGGAAACACCTACACAACTACATCTTGAATAAAATTCAGTCCCTAAACCAACCACAGTTCACACGTTTAAAAAAGCATATAAAAATGTTAATGAAGATATTAACGATAATAATGGCCTATCTTTAATCTGGACTCCCTGAGTCTCTTCCTTAATGCTTTATTTACAATCTTAGGCACCTAAGGTAACTGGCCCCTTTCCAGGATACTGTTTCTTTGCAAAGCACATGGATTTCATTGTGAATGAAATACACTTAAAGCCTTTCTAGGCTCCCTTCCCCCTAGGTGCTTTGTTATGGGTACCAGAACACTCTTTTTTTTTTTTTTTTAATTTATTTATTTGACAGAGCGAGATCACAAATAGACAGAGAGGCAGGCAGAGAGAGAGAGAAGGAAGCAGGCTCCCGCTGAGCAAAGAGCCCGACGTGGGACTCGATCCCAGGACCCCGAGATCACTACCCGAGCTGAAGGCAGCGGCTTAGCCCACTGAGCCACCCAGGCGCCCCAAGGAGGGAAAAAAAAAGAGAGAGAGAGAGAAAGAAATGCTTTGTAAAGAAAAGGGTCTGCCTGCTGGCATTTCTAGTACCACTGCCTTCCTTCTATTAATGTGCAACCTAGTTAGAGAACCGGAAATAGTTGTTGTCTGCAGTGGTGTCTAAAATAACAGCTAACCTTCTTTTGAATACTTACGACCGCCAGCCGCTGCTACTACACTCTTCCTATGGATAATCTCACTTGTTCCACACCACTACCGGAGAAGGTAGGAATCATTTTTATCAATACTGCGTGTATTGAGGAAATTGAGGCTTAACGACTTGAAGCAACTTGCCCAGAATCACATAGCAAGTAAGTGGTCTAGCCAGAATTTGAACCCCAAGGAGTCTGACTCCAGGGGACTCTTAAATTACAATGATTTAATTTATGCAAAATCTCTATAGTGTATACATTTTTACTTTTATTTTACAGATGAGAAAACTGGAGTTTAGAGTAGTTCATTGATTGGCACAAGATTGCAGCTATTACATGAATGAGCAGAGAAATCGGGCTTGGTGGTGCTTTGGATGCCAAACCCTTGTCCACCCCCTTCAACACACATCTCTGAGCTGCTCTCATTCCCTGCGGAGCAAGAGTGGTGGCAGCTTGTGATTCCCGCAAAGCTGTTGCTTCTGGGAGGGCTCCAGGGTCTGAGAGATCTTGGCACATATTCTCAGTCTCTCCCTGCAGTTTCTTGAGTGGCACTTGACAGGAGTTTGATAATCAAAGTTCAATTACTGAAGGGGATGAAAATAACACAAATTGTAGGCTTTGCTTCCATCTCTCTGACTCTGATAGGAGGCGCCAACCAACAAATGTTGGAGGTTCCGATGAAAGAACAGAGAGCTTGTGATAATAAATGTACAATGTGTTTTTTGGAATGCTCAAGTGCTCTTACTCTTAAACGTTTGATTTTTCTCTTGGGGAAAAGCGACTCCAATGATCTAAACTCTATAAATTAGGACAGGAGCTTTTCCTTACCCTTCGTGAAGTTCTTGCAGACTTAAAGTTATGACCCAGAAAGCTTCTCTCCAAAGAGAATGTGATGTCAAATTTGGACTGAGAAAAAAATTCTATAAACATACATAAATTTATTTTTTATCCCAAAATGTTAATTTTATCCATGTGACTGTTGACAGGAAAAATGGTTATAATCATCAGAAAATGAACATACTCTCAGTCAGGGGGCTGGTCAACTAATAACTATAGAAAACTTGCATGCCATCAATTCTAAAGGTGCCCACGGTGATAGCATTTAAAATGAGCAACTACTTTGGTAAATGTGAACAATCAATGCAAAACAATCAATGAACAAACAATCACATTTGGTAAATGTGAACAAATGTGAATAAATCAATTTATCTGTTTTTTAAAAAATGTATTTTTCGGGGCACCTGGGTGGCTCAGTGGGTTAAAGCCTCTGCCTTCCGCTCAGGTCACGATCCCAGGGTCCTGGGATCGAGCCCCGCATGGGGCTCTCTGCTCAGCGGGGAGCCTGCTTCTCCCTGCCTCTCTGCCTACTTGTGATCTCTGTCTGTCAAAAAAATAAAATCTTAAAAAACAAAAAGTATTTTTCTTTAATTTTTTTATCAAATTGTAATTAGCATAGCATTATACTGGTTTTGGGTGTATAACATAATGATTCGATACACATATGTACAGCAGAATGATCACCACACAGAATCTAACTAATTTCCACCACCACATGTAATTATGAATTTCTTTTTCTTGTGATGAGAACTCTTTTTAATTTGAATTATTTATTATACCATTTTCTGTGTTTTTAAATTTTTAAAAAATTTTTTATAAACACATAATGTATTATTTCCCCCAGGGGTACAGGTCTGTGAATCGCCAGGTTTACACACTTCACAGCACTCACCATAACACATACCCTCCCCAATGTCCATAGAGAATTTTTAAGATTTATTCTCTTAGCAACTTTCAAATCCATACAGTAGCTTTTGTTTCAGACTGAGATTTAAAGGCCAGGAAGAGGATGTTCGGAAAGCAAGTTAGCTACCCAAAGTAGGTTGGAAAAGATAGTTCTGGGACCTGTGGAGCCAAGAAGCTCAGTTTCTCTTTCTTTCTGTATCCGAAGGCAAGAAAAGACAGATGGGTTACTGAAAGCTTAGAACTAGCAGGGCTACTAGAGCTTTCCTCTGAAGGAGCAGTAGTAAGCGGACAACAGCTCAAAGTACGTCCTTATCAGAAGCTGCTCTAAGGAAATGCTCCCTTCTCATCTCACGGTCACCCAAGCCAGCTTTTTCCAATGGCCTCCCCCATGTCTCGTTCAGAAAGCAGGTCCTTCTGGACCAAGAGGGAAATGAAGACAAGTAGAAGTAGGTCAGAAGACTGCCTCAGCCTACCTGCTCCTTGGAGAGATTCTTTAGTTTCCAGTTTCCTTCATCAGTTCCTGCCCCTCCCTTTATTTCAGACTCCAGAGCTCGTGTTCCTGAAACGGCTCACTCAGACATCACCCATCATGTTGCCTCCATCTTCCGCTTTCTCTCGGACATTTCTGTTCTATCTGTGCTGCTCACTGTTCTATCCTACAAGGCGCTGGAACCCAGAGCATCTGCCAGCAAGCTCTTTCCCAAATGGGAAGAGATTCTAAAGCCCGGCCTTTGGAGAGAATGCCCAAGTTCAGCGGCCAAGTTCAGAAGGAAGGTCAGCAGTCAGATTCAGGCAGAAGCCAGATTGCTAGAATAGAGAAAATGGGAACGACGAGTGGAAGGCTGGGAATAACAGCTTGCTCAGACTCATTGGAGACCACAGGTGCCCCGGGAGGAGGCAGTGCCCAAAGCGCAGGAACTGGAAAGGAGAGAGAGTCCTGTGCTGGCAGTTATGCACAGTGGGGATGGGAACGGGGGAGAGCGGAGCTACAGAGACAGCAGCCTTGAGGCTGGAAACTAGCTGTAGCACAAGAGGGGCCTTGCAGCTCGAGGCCCAACCTCTGGAGACACCACTATGGTTCTTAGGGTGATGGAAGCTCTGCTGAGTGAGACACAAAGGGGTAGTCCTCATGCCTAATCCTGCCCATGAGAACTTGCCTTTTTCTGTCATTTCTGTACATTGTATTAACTATTGCCTCATCCTACCCCGTGACCTTTGGTCTTGGCTTTTTTTTTTTTTTAATTAACTTATAAGGTATTATTTGTTTCAGGGGTAAAGGTCTGTGATTCTTCAGTCTTACACGATTCACAGCGCTCACCATCGCACATGCCCTCCCCAATGTCCTTCACTCTACCACCCCATTCCTCCCAGCCCCCTCCACTCCAGCAACCCTTAGTTTGTTTCCTGAGATCAAAAGTCTCTGAAGATTTCTCTCCCTCTCTGGTTTCATCTTGTTTCTTTTTCCCTCCCTTCCCCCATGATCCTCTGGCTTGTTTCTCAAATTCTTAAAATTAGTGAGATCATCTGATAATTGTCCCTCTCTAGCTGACCTATTTTGCTTAGCATAATACCCTGTAGTTCCACTGGTCTTCTTTGTCTTGATTATCTCTCTTTATCCTAACTTCATCTTCTGCTTTTCTCTGTAGGGGAGCTACAGAGAAAAGCTCCCCTCTTCCTAAGTACCTGCCTTCCTTATTCGCCATGTTCTGGTGCTTCTGCACACCTTATCTCCAGCCCTGTTTGGTGCCTACATACCAATCCTCTCGCTTGATCAGCTTCCCAGACCGTGTTCATGGATCTTCCACTGGCACTTTCTTGACCCACCCTTTCACAGCTCTCATGGCAGAAGCTTACAGCAGGCGTTCCACCGTGGACTGAAATATGGTACCATTCTCTGTTTCCATCCTCTTGATTCAGAGGAAGGATGGGGTTTTTTCGGGTTTGTGTTCTGGAGGCTTAAGGTCCTTTTAACTCAGAGTGTTACCACTATATTGGAATCAGCACTTCTCTTAAGGGATTCTAATAGCCAGGGAATTCCTAAGTGTCCCAAGGGACACTTGCTTCACTCAACTCAAGGAGGCAGACTCAAGCCGCTCAGTTCTGGGACCTCTGGGGCTGGTCAAGGTCACTTCCCCAGTAATCCCTATCCACTAGGTTGGTATGAGCACTCTTCCATCTCTTCTGTCTCTGGGGCTGGTCAAGGTCACTTCCCCAGTAATCCCTATCCACTAGGTTGGTATGAGCACTCTTCCATCTCTTCTGTCTTCTACTTCTCACACTCACAGTTGGGACATTCACAGATTGGTCTTCATTGATCCAAAATCCCCTGGAACCTTTTTGTTTGCTTAATGTAGGACTTTGGTATTTCTTTGCCCCCTTATGGACCTACCTCTTTTCTACACAATTCTTTTAGCACAGAGGTCTAGAAAAGGTTTTGTGAAACTTCACTTTGAAGTTAATTCAAGAAATACTGCTTGTAAGACAGTGGGAAAAATCTTACTGAAAGAGTGAAATATTAATTATATCTGGTATTTATCTGGCCTTTGCTGTAGAACGAAGACTGTCTTATTTGCCTGGGACAAACAATGCTTTCTCTCATCTCCTTTTTTTTTTCAATAAACTTGAATTCCTTGTAGCTTCTTACTTGCCTTCATGTCGGAACATGAGAAAGGTTTGTGATTTTGAAGGTAGGGTCTTTCTGAGATAGGGGTGAAGATACTACAATTTTATAACATGTCTTAGAAAAATAAAGGATAACGAGAATAAGAAAAATGCCAGGAATGACACTCATATGCACATTGAATCCAGAGTTGTGTGGATCAGTGCACTTTGCAAAGGATTCTGACCAACATTGCAAAGAAACTTATGATTTACCGAATTATCCTGATAACAACAGAAATTACCTTGGGAGTGTCTAATACATTAAGATTGATTATTCTGTCTGTTATTTCTCACGAATTATGGGCCTCAAATTTTGTAATTGAAATACTGTAAACTTTAGAGTGAGCCAAGGAGGACTTGATGCATCTTATAAATGTGCTTTTAGAGAACTCTTTAAATAGTCTTGTTATTATCTAGAATAATTAGTATTCATGGACAACTTTAGATTTCACATTATAGATGAAGTTGAATTCCCTATACTACTTCCTTATCTTCTTCCACAAAAATAAATACTATAATAAATTTGATATTTAACATCTCCATACATGGTTTACATGTGTATTATAAGTTAATTCATCCTTAATATATAAGATTGTTTCCATGTTTTGAAATTTTATATAAATATACTGTATAAATCCTCTTGAAACTTGCATTTTTTTGCTCAGGATTCTGGTAAGATTTAGTCCATTGATTCATGTAGTTCCAGTTTATTTATTTAAATTTCCTGCAGCATTCTTTTGAATGACTAGACCTCAAATTATTTATCCATATTTCCTGTTGGTGAATATTTAGGTCATTTTGATGTTTCTCACCATTACAAACAGGGTTGCAGTGAACATTTCTGGGCATGTTTTCTTGTGCATATTTGTGAGGATTATTTAGGATATATATTCTAGGAATAGAGTTTCTGAGCTTGAAGCTTTTCTTTCACTTTACTAGACAACTGTTCTTTCAGGAAAATTTTTGATTATAGGTTAAAAGAAAGCTTGCTAACAGTTGCTTAAGCAATAAAGATTTAGTTATCTGACTGTTAGCAAAAGACCTCGCCAATTTTTATCCTCTTGTTGCTCTTGCTTGCCACCTCATAGTCACACAATGGCTTCTAGAACTCCAGGCATCACAGTCTCATTCCAATCAATGTTCCAAAAAAGAGAATAGGATAGGTGGACAAGGTGTGCTTGTTTGTTTGTTTGTTTGTTTTTGTTTTATTTTTGCTTTTGTTTTTGGTGGAGGAAAAACTCCTTACGTTTTCAGGGTAGGCAACTTTTGAATTTGGATGAAGACATGGATGAGGAATACAATGACATGCCTACTCCCACCCTGCCCTTGGATAATCTCATGTCCTGGCAACCAGAAGTTCCTCATCAGAACTCCTTTTACATTCCACTGGCTAAAATAGGTTGCCAAACACTTAGTGTCAAGGAAATGGGAAAGCAAGTGCCTGGCAAAAGATTATGGGATGGTTATGACCAGCTTAAACCAGACATGATTCATACACTGGGCCTCAGGATGTTACTGCCCTAAAAATTTTGGGGTTTGGTATACAAGAAGAGTGAAATGTCTAATCTCAATTAACATCCATCCACCTCCATATGCTCAAAAGAGATTCTACCGGTTGGCATTCCCAAGAGGAGTATCTGAGCATTCTTATTGGGCCATATCCTTGACAACACTTGGTATTTTATTTCAGCTTTTTTGAGGAATAAATGACCAATAAAGTGGTAAGATAGTTAAAGTGTACATCGTGGTGAGTTGCTATACATTGTGAAAGGATCCTCCTCATCTAGTTAATCAACACATCCATTGGGCCACCTGGGTGACTCAGTTGGTTAAGCAGCTACCTTTGGCTCAGGTCATGATCCCAAGGCCCTGGGATCCAGCCATGGGTCAGGCTCCCTGCTCAGCAAGGAGTCTGTTTCTCCCTCTGCCTCTTCTCCTTGTTCATGCTCTCTCTGTCTCAAATAAAACAAAAAACAAAACAAAACAAAAAAACACAAAAAAACAACCACACCCATAACCTCACATACTTATCTCGTTTTTGATGAGAACATTTAAGTTCTAATTTCTTAGCAAACTTCAATGACATAAAATACTGTCATCAGCTCAAGCCACCATGTTTTACATTATATTTGTGTTACATTTTCAGACCTTTCCATTTTACAGCTGAAAGTCTACCTTTTACCAACCTCTCCCTGTTTCCTTCACCTCCCAGTCCTGGCAGTCACTTTCTACTCTGTTTCTAAGAATTTTGATTTTTTTTAAAAAACCTCTACAGATACATGACACCAAGTAGTATCTGTCTTACGCTGTCTCGCTCATTTCACTTCACATAAAGCCCTCCAGCTTCATTCATGTTGTCACAAATGGCAAGATTTCCTTCTTTCCCACAGAAAAATAATATTCCATTTTCGGAATATAGCACATCTTTATCCATTCATCCGTTGATGAGCTCTTAGTTTGTTTTCATATCTTAGCTATTGTAAATAATGCTGCAGTGAGCATGGGAGCAGAGATTATGTCTTCATGATTTTGTTTTCATTTCCTTTCCTGAAGTGAGATTGCTGGATCATGTGGGAGCACTATTTGTCATTGTTTGAAGGCCCTCCATACTGTTTTTCACAGTGGCTGCACCAGTTTGCATTCCCACCAGCAGTGCACGAGGGTTCTCTTTTCACCGCATCCTCACCAACACTTGTTATTCCTTGTCTTTTATTATAATAGCCATTCTGACCAGTGTGAGGGGATATCTCATTGTGGTTTTGATTTGCATTTCCCTGATGATGAATGATGTTGAGCACCTTTTCATTCACCGGTTGACCATTTGTACATCTTCTTTAAAAAGGTGTTTACTCAGGTCCACGGCCCATTGTTTTAATCAGATTATTTGTGCTTTTGCTATTGAGTTGTGTGATATATGTTGTGTGAGTTGTGTTTATATATTTTGGATATTAACCCTTTATCAGTCAACACTTGATATTATCAGCCTTTTTAGTGTTTTTCCCAAAATGATAGGTATGAAATGATAATTTTTTTAAACCTGGGACTTGGAGCATTTTGTCATGTTGAGATTTTAGTCCACCTGAAATTTATTTTTATGTGTGGCATATAGTCAGGATTCATTTTATCTGTCCTCCTCCATAGGGCAATTTGTTTATTTAATATTGCAATAATCTCCTTGAATATCTGACTAGAACTTATCTTTAAAAGTATTTGGGCCAGGTGTTCCTCTTTGAGGTAAATGTTATAGATGATTTATCTGCTTCTTCCTCTCCCTTTGCTCCTTCTCTCTCTCTGTCTCAAATAAATAAATAAAATCTTTAAAAAAATAAACTATATATATGCATACACACATACTCATATATGTACATATAAAATGTTTTTGTTAATTTTGTAGACTACATATAGATGATACATATGAACTGTTAAATTATATATATATTATATAATTTGTTAAATTATATTTTTCTAAGAGTTTGTTCACTCCATCTAAGTTTGAATGCTTAGCATGATGTTTTCCATTGTATTTTCAGTTTTTTATCTGCTGTATTTGTACTTATGCTCTCTTTCCATTACAAACAATATTTACATTTTTTTCTTTTACCTTGATCAATTTTGCCAAAGATTTGTCTATGTTATTAGTTATGTCAAAGAAACACCTTTGGGTTTTTTTATTATCTTTGTTTCCTGTTTTGTTAGTTTCTGCCCATATCTGTGTTAGTTCTTTCCTCCTGTTTCCTTAGTGTTTATTTTGTTATTGTTCCTCAAACTTCTCTACTGGGAAGTTTAATACATAAATTTTCTGTGTTTTCTTCTAAAATAAGTACTTGAGGCTATACATTTCCTGAAGAAAAGACTTTCATTCTCCTAGTTTCTGTAATTCTTCTTTAATACATATATTTTCTTACTCTATATGTGTGTAATTTTTCCTGTCACAAAAACAATTAAGTCCTATATGTTGGGGCAAAAAAATAAATTCAGAGGTAACAGATGCCAATCGAGGCAGTGGCAATTCTGGGAGGCAGTATTTGCTTTGAGGTTTCTAATGTTAGGAGCAGCCAGGTTCTCCTGTGTGTCCCTCAATGTCTCTATGAGGCAATATGCCACATCAGAGGGAAAAGGTATCTGGCCAGGGTGTATTAGTTTTTAATGTTCCAGAGATACTTATTGTGCTACATTCACTGGCGTTATTCATCAGCACCATTTCCTCTTCTCCTTCCATTACTAGTGCCTTTACACCCCAAACCAAAGTTATTAAAAAAGAATGAATTATCCCCCAATTCATTCCAACCCTGAGGGAAGTCAGAATCTTCTATGATTCTCTCTCTCTTTTTTAAAGATTTTATTTATTTATTTGACAGACAGAGATCACAAGTAGGCAGAGAGGCAAGCAGAGGGAGAGGAGGAAGAAGGCTCCCCGCTGAGCAGAGAGCCAGATGCGGGGCTGGATGCTTGATCCCAGGACACTGGGATCATGACCTGAGCTGAAGGCAGACGCTTTAACCCACTGAGCCACCCAGGCACCCCTTCCATGACTCTCCTATTACTAGCATTATAATTCATCCTGTCATCTCAGGGTTTTTGGCATCAAGTCTTCAAGGAGTTTTTCAGTACAGGACAACAAGCACATGTTCAACAAGCACCATGTGGAGAACAGGTTACTGTATAAGGATAAGAAGGCATTATCAAGGACGGAATGTTCATATGTTGAAGTTCTAACCCCCAGGACATCAAAATGTGCCTGTATTTGGAGATAGGATCTTTAAAGAGGTGCTGAAGTTAAATGAGATCATTGAGGTAGGCGCTAAGCCAATCTGACCAGTGACCTTATAAGAAGAGAAGATTAAGACATAGACACAGCACAGAGGAAAGACTGAGGGAAGACACAGAGAGAAGATGGACATCTCCAAGACAAGGATGGAGGAAACCAGCCCTGCTGCCACCTTAATCTTAGACTTCAAGCTTCCAGAGCTGGGAGGAAACAGATTCCTATTATATAAGTCTCTCAGTCTGTGGTACTTGTCATAGCAACTCTGGCAAAATCATATGGGCAGATTCTCCATGGCAAAGGCTTTTATAGTCAGTAGGGGAAAGGGCAGCTTCTGCCCAGTGCAAGGGAAGGTATGGGCAACCACTATTTGAGAGTGATAAACATGGTGTGAGAAAGGAGAGGTCATTTGTAGCTGTGGGAATCTGGGACAGCTCTGTGTAGGGGGTGGTCTTTGAGCTGAGCCTTATACATGACATAGGATGGATGGATATTCTAGGTGGAAAAAGTGATATGAGAGGGGCTCAGAAAAACAAACAAACAAACAAACAAAAAAAACCAAAAAACCCAGAGTCTTTTAGGGAAAATAAATATCCTATAACAAGTTCTGTCTCAGTTTAGCTGAAGCCCCCCAAAATTAGAATCAAAGGAATTGATGAGACATACTTGTTGGTTCAAAGTTAAATTTCCAGACCACCCTCATAGGAGAAAAACCAGTTTTGTATCTCTTGGCACCTTACAGAATTGGAAAATGTACAAAGGACTAAAACGTACATAGGAGAGATTATTGTTAGCAAGAGATTAGAAATCTGACAGATAATTTCTTCGGAGAAAGTTGTGGGAGTACTACGACAGTCTCCCTCCCCTTTGGAAATATTTCCTTTCCTCTTCAGCCAATTGAACTTTAAGGACACCACTCAGAGATGTGGACCTATGTCCACTGGATTCTATAAGGACAAGAGGCTGCTACTGGACCCATGACTGGAAACTCCTAAAATCAAGAGTCTGTGACTGAAAAATTGCATAGGGAATGGAGACTGTTGGGACAAAGGGTACTTGAGTGCTTTTTCCATGGACCAGAGTTGGCCACAATGGTGAGAGTAGCCTGCCCCAGAGCCATGCTTAGAGCACGCTGTGACCTTAACAGAAGGAGTAGATTCCGAGGCCCCAGGGGCTGAGGGAGGGTACTGGATGGAGGAGCAGGTACACCCTGTCTCAGGAGAAATGCCTGAGAATGTATATTCCAGGTGAGCTTCCTTAGATCACAAATACATTCCAACAGGAATATCAGCTTTAAGCCTCTGCTACCTGGAGGAAACCAGTGCCAGGTCCCCTGCTGCCAGTAAAGGCAGAAACTCTCCTGCTTGCCTTTCCCTCTGTCCTCTTCTGTGAGGATACAGATTAGCCCCATGAGCAGAGGATGGAGAGGCAGGGTCAGAAGCTCAAATACAGTCAAAAATAAAGAAGACAGTTATGCTGTCTTTTCTCACAGCATCAGCGTGAGGCAGCCTACAATGAGGAAGAGAGGCTTTGAGTGAGATTTGGAGTTCTGACTATTAATGTGACTCAACAATTTACTGGAATGAGGCTATTATTAGTACTCATATTGACGACAGGGCTTTTCATTATCCATGAGATATCTGCCTGAAACTTCCCTGAGGACAATGGTGAGTGTTCCAGTCAGGTGGAGTGGGCTGTGAGGGGAAGAACCAGGTTGTCTTCTGACTGTATTCTGTGAATCCTGCTATTCAACGTAACGGCTTCAGTAGTTTAGTGTGACGTAAGGAACAAAAAGAGAAACAGTGGAAAATTCTGCTTTAAAGGTAGTGAGACCCTGCAATGCTGTCTACATAGTTTAGAATTAACTCTGGACACCACAGGAGAAATTAAAGATGGGGCAGAAGGAGAGTAAAAGGATTAGACATTTAGGCAAGCTAATGCGAAGACAAGTCATGGTGAGCTTAGCAGAGGAAATGCAGAGCACCCCATTCCTCACCATTTTCCTGATGAATGCCCCAACTTTATGTCTCCAGCACTCACTCATGACCTGTCCTGATGGTCCAAAAGGTTATAGTCTGGAGCCAGACTATAACCCAGAGAGTCTTTTCAGCTGAATTTCTAGTGGTAGCAAAATTGTCACACGCATGTATATGTACATATGCATTCACATATGTATTTATCTTTACCTTCTACGTATGTGTGTGTGAGAGTGTATTCATCTATACTTAGATATGTATATGAAAAGATCAAGGAAAAACAAAAGAGAGATTAGTTCAAAAGTCAATATAATTTTTACCTGTGGAAGGAAGGAAGGGGACTGCAATTGGGGAGGAATAATGTTAAAGACATAGTGAGATTAATTGGTAGGATATAATATTATTAAATTATTAAATTAAAATTATTAAATGTAAGAGGCAGTAGAATCAAGGCCCAAATGAAAGAGTTAATCCTTGAGACCAGCAAGGAAACTTCATCTTTTATAAATGATGGGAAGAGTTTCTTTAAAAAAAATTGAGAATGTAAGGGAGAAGATTAAAAAAATTCACATCAGTCCTTTCAGTAGAGTGGAGTAAAGGTCAACTGCTGAGAGTATGAGGAGCCATGGGCCGTGGGTGTCCAGCCCCCAGTGTCTGCAATACATTTGTTGCTCAATAAATGTGTGTTGAATGAATGCTGATTAAGAGAATTTTTAAAAAAAAATTAGAATAAACACTTGGTCATTTGTTAGAAAATAAACCATGAAAGAATATAAGAATAAGAGAAGACTTGGACAGCTCTGTAGTTTCATCCGAGGTTAGTAGCATAAATCTATTGCAGTAAAGCCAACTGGCAACCCAAGAATTCTAGAGAAGAAAGAAAATGGTGGGCTTGGGAAGGAAGAAGTAACAAAAGGGAGGCATTCTAGGGGGTTAGTAAAGACATAATAGAAATAGCCCGTCATGGGACCAGGCTAACTAAGGAGGGAAATGAAGCAAAGAGGGAAATGAAACCAGCCTTGGAGGCTGAGGGACTAAAATTCCCTTTTACTGAAGTTTCTCTCTCTATTGGCCCTTTCCCATCAATATACAAACTTGCAATTATTCTCTCATCTTTAAAGAAGGCAAACAAAGCCTACTCATGACCTCAGTTCCACTGCCAGCTACTGGCCCATTTCTCTGTTCTCCTTTGCAACAGATGCCCTTGAAAGAGTCTCCTATACTTACTGTCTTAAATTTCCCTTCTCCCATTCTCTCCTTTGGTTTTTCTCCTACCTCTCTGGCTGCTCCTGCCTCCCTTTCTTTTGCTGGTCATCGTCTTCTCCCTGACCTCTTAAACTTGGCATATCCTAAGTTGAATCCTTCTTCTTTTTCTCTTCGCTATCTATACTCACTCTTTGCCAATGCCATCCTGTCTCAAGACTTTAACTGCTGTCTATGCCTCTCAAATGTCTGTCTCCTGGCCAGAACGCTTTCTTGAAATTCAGTTTCATACATCCACCTTTTACTCAACTAATAGATATCTCAAGCTAATTTTGTCCAGAACAGAATTTCTGGGTATCCCTCCCTTCCCTACCCTTGCATCTGTTCCACTCTTGGTCTTCCACTTCTCAGTTAATGACAACTCCATCCTTCCCTCTGTTCAAACTAAAAGTCTAGGTGTCAAGCTTTACTCCTTTCTCTGATACTGTACATCCAAGCATCCTGTAGGTTCTTTTGAAATATATCTAGAAGCCAACCATTTCTCACTGCATCCATTACTGGTACTCTGAGCCATCATATTTCTCTTACACAATAGAGTAGAATACCTAGAATACCTTGTCTTGCTTACACCTTTTACTTCCCACCTCACTGTATTCTCAACGTAACAGTCAAAGTGGTCCTGTTGAAAGTATATTAGATGACACCCCTCTGTTCTAAAATATAACTTTCCAATACTCAGAGTAAAAGTTTAAGTCCCTCCAATGACTTACGATGCCCTCCACAACCTCCTCTCAAGTTACTCCACTGAGCTCATCTTACTGCTCCCTTTGCTCTCAGTTTTACTGCATTTCTTGTTATTCCTATCACACTTGTCTTGCTCCTTATTTCAGGCTTTTGATACAGTTGTTCCATGGCCTCAAATGTTCTTCTAGATCCCACAGGTAATTCCCTCGCCTCATTCATGTCTTTGGTCAAATGTCAATGTTTGATCTAAAAATCACACCAGTGAAATGCTGGTAAATGTTTATCAGGTGCTTTTCTGGGAAAAGAGAAGCTGCACTTTGTGTCATTTGCAAGTTCTCATGGTGCAAATGTTCAGCAATTTCGAGTTACCACTGTGATGTCACTGAATTGATGTTGCTGAGTGTGGCAGTGAGGGAGCTCTCAGGAGCTGGCGCCAGATGACTGTAGCACACCGCTGACTGCAACCCCCTTTCCACCTCTGCCCCCCACCCCCACTTTTTGATCCTTCTTAGTGTGCCCTATTTTTTTCCAGAGCATGTATCACCTTCTCACGTAACATGTTATTTATTATCATATATCTATTGTTTATTATCTACCTTGGGCTACCATACCCCCCAGGGATTCTTGTCTGCCTTGTACTGATGTCTTGGAAGAACAATGCCTAGTACAGAGGAGGCTGTTAATACATTGTTGGATGAATGGACTTCCTAATGAAGGGCTATGATGCACATATGGCAATGATTGACTAGAAGAATGTACAGGGTAGAGAGCTGTAGTCAGACTTGGAGATATGAGTATTCAAGACAGGTGAGGCCATCCTGAGAAGGACTGAAATGGAATGAAATGGAATTGATGCCTTTGAAGCTGAGAATGCTGTGAAGTTAGGGAGTTCTGAGCAGCCGTCGTCTCCATGTGGTTTTAGAAGCAATCTCTTTTCTTGGCAGTAAATCTGGAAACATGGTTAGAAACCTCATGGCTTTATGAGATTGAATAGCAGCCTGCCTGTTTTGAAGCTCTAAATTTAACTTAAAGAACATTGTTTTAGAATATCTCATTATTATCAGTTTGAACAAAAAGAATAATGTGCACTGAAAATGAACAAAGGAAATTTATAGGTATGCACTCACTAAAGAGAGAAAATTCTTGATAGTTTTAGGAAATTCTTTGCTGTCACTTTGCTTTGAATAATCTGCCCTTGAGGCTTATTTGTAACAGTGAACATGTGAATGTGACACGTTCTCACACCCTGATCCAGGGCCTTGAACATCTGGATTTTTCTCCTCTTGCAAATGTATGCTTTCTTACAATTTAGCAACACCACTTGCACCAGAGCTTCTAATAAAACTTTTCTCCTCATGTACCACAGAAACCCATTTCTTCTCTATACTTTCAAGGCCATAGGACAATGCCAGCAAGTAGGCGGCATTTATGAGTTCTAACCAGCCATGAATTGCCCTGCTTTTCTGAAACCCAAGGTCGTACTGCTCACACACTTGGAGATAATCAGCCTCTGCCCACTTTGCCCTTGGTTTGAAAGCTACTTAGCCTATTAACAGCAGTCTCAAGTCTTTGTAGTCGTATTTCCTATGGCAAGGTGTTCTTATTTGTTCAGTTTCTCCAGAGGATACCTTTCACGAATGACGTAAAGGTTGAGTGCCATTTATTATTCTCCTCTCATGTGCTGTTGGTTTTGCTGGCTTCTATTCTATTCACGGATACAGGGCAGTCAGGATAGAACACAATGACATTATATTTATTTAATTTTACCTACTTAAAATTTTAAAAAATTTCATACCCAATGTAAATTTCCCAAATCAGAAGTGAAAGGAAGACCAGAACACAGACGATAAGGTGAAGTGCTGATTCTTGGCACTTACAGTGAGTGCCAACCTCTAGGAGCATCTCCAGAGGGACACTGTGTTAGAGACCTCCTGAAGAATCATTTTCTCGCAGCTGTTCGTGTTGGCCTGAGGAGAGCTCTGGCATGTGGAGTGTGGGTTGCGGTGGAGTGGCTGCTGTCAGCAATGTGGCTGCTGTGAATTCCCTCCCTGACTTGGAATTTCTCCTCGCCCAGAGCTGGTTCAGAGCAGGACCCACTCTGTTCATCCGAGGGGCAGCTGTGAGTGGGTTACCCTCTGCCCTTTGCCCTGATGGCTGCCAGATGTTCCATGTTGCTCACTGCCCAGCTTACTTGCCCCTACCCCATTAGCTTCCTGATGGTTCCTCACAAACCTTTCATCTCCAAGGCGAGACTTTGCTGGTCTGAGCCATGCTGATGAGGCCTGAGCCACAACTTCAGTTCTGTCTGCTGATTCCACACTGCCCATGGCCAGGCACCAGCCCAGTACACGGCCTTGTCACATTAGGGACCAAACCACAGATGCCACTGGATACGTCCAAACTCACTTCCCCACACCCTTTCCTAGAAAAACCAAAACCAAAACCAAACCAAACCAAACAAAACAAAAGCCTTTATGGTCCTTGCCTTAGTGATAACTTCAGTCAACAAATATCAATTTGAACACTTCATTCTGGCATTGGTTTTTATGAAGCTTATGTGAGGAGTCAAGAAATTAACATCAAAAAAATGACAACAAAAAAAATTCGTACAAGGAAAGTGTGATGAGGAGAGTAACTGGGAGAGAGAGGCCTCTAGGGGAGCATAAAGATGGTAGTCAGGGGTTTCATTAGAAAAGTGTCCCCACATTGAAATGGTATGTACTCCTGGAAACCAAGAACTACAGCAGTTCTCAGGGCACCTGGATGGTTCGGTCGTTGGGCGTCTGCCTTTGGCTCAGGTCATGGTCCCAGGATCCTGGAATCAATCCTGGAATCGATCCTGCTTCTCCCTCTGACCCTCCCCCTGTTTGTGTTCCCTCTCTCACTGTCTCTCTCTCTCTCCATCAAATAAATAAATGAAATCTTAAAAAAAAAAAAAAAGAATTACAGCAGTTCTCCATATGGTGAAATCCTGCTGCACATACGTCGGGCTTCCGTTCATGAAAATAGTCAAATGAGAAGAGAGGAATGGTGAGAGGTAGAATGTAAGTCTTAAATTAGGATGAGCCAAAGGAACACACTCAGTGCTAAAGGGAAACATAAATATGGAAAAGCACAGCTTCAGGTTAGTGATTCTAATGACTTCAAGCCTCACCTTTTCCTCCCAGCGAGGTGAAAGCTAGCGGGCGACTGACAATGGCATGACTCTGCCATTTCTGTGTCAGAACAGAATGTGCGCAATGCCTGCTTGTGGGGGTGAGGGTTGGAGGGGCTATCCTGCTCACAGCCCCTACGCTCTTCTCCAAGAGGAGTGCTCATGCTCTGTGTCACTTGACTGTCACCCTCAGAGACTGGAGCCAGGGCTGTCCCACCCCACCTAGGACAACCAGCCCAGAGGCTGTCTGAACTGGCCCAAATTGATCAGCTCTGCGCAAAGGATGATGGCAAGGGGAGTTTGTCAGTCAGACTAGACTCTCTTTGAATCACTCTCTCTCTGGAATTAAAACTAGGAAATATGGTACAGCTGGATGAAGCACGAAAGCAGAGCCTGAGAGGCTGAGGCACATTCATGCTGAGCCCTGGAGGGAAGACTATCCTTCCTCAGCTGCTGGTGAGGGGCAGCCAGAACCAGCACTATCTCCCACTCCTCACCTCCCCATCTCCCCCCAGCCCTTCAGTGGTTCTGGCTGACTCCAGCAGCCAGTATCCATGTCTCTGAATCTAAAGGCCTTATTTGCTTTGTCGAAGATTATTTACAGTGAAAAAAGATAGTCTCTTCAATAAACGGTGCTGGGAAAATTGGACAGCTATGTGTAGAAGAATGAAACTCGACCATTCTCTTACACCGTACACAAAGATAAACTTGAAATGGATAAAAGACTTCAACATGAGACAGGAATCCATCAGAATACTAGAGGAGAACATAGGCAGTAACCTCTTCGATATCAGCCACAGCAACTCCTTTCAAGATACGTCTCCAAAGGCAAAGGAAACAAAAGTGAAAATGAACTTCTGGGACTTCATCGAGATCAAAAGCTTCTGCACAGCAAAGGAAACAGTCAACAAAACAAAGAGACAACCCACAGAATAGGAGAAGATATTCGCAAATGACAGTACAGACAAAGGGCTGATATCCAAGATCTATAAAGAACTCAAACTCAACACAAACAAAACAGATAATCATGTCAAAAAATGGGCAGAAGACATGAGCAGACACTTCTCCAAAGAAGACATACAAATGGCTAACAGACTCATGAAAAAATGTTCATCATCACTAACCATCAAGGAGATTCAAATCAAAACCACATTGAGATGCCACCTTACACCAGTTAGAATGGCCAAAATCAACAAGACAGTAAACAACAAGTGTTGGAGAGGATGTGGAGAAAGGGGAACCCTCTTACACTGTTGGTGGGAATGAAAGTTAGTGTAGCCACCTTGGAAAACAGTGTGGAGATTCCTTAAGAAATTAAAAATAAGGCTACCCTTGGGCACCTGGGTGGCTCAGTGGGTGAAAGCCTCTGCCTTCGGCTCAGGCTATGATCCCAGGGTCCTGGGATGGAGCCCCACATTGGGCTTTCTACTCAGCAGGGAGCCTGTCTCCCCCTCTCTCTGCCTGCCTCTCTGCTACTTGTGATCTTTGTCAAATAAATAAATAAAATCTTTTAAAAAAAAATAGAGCTACCCTATGACCCTACAATTGCACTACTGGTTATTTACCCCAAAGATACAGATGTAGTGAAAAGAAGGGCCATCTGTATCCCAGTGTTCATAGCAGCAATGGCCAGAGTCGCCAAACTGTGGAAAGAGCCAAGATGCCCTTCAACGGACAAATGGATAAAGAAGATGTGGTCCATATATACTATGGAGTATTATGCCTCCATCAGAAAGGATGAATATCCAACTTTTGTATCAACATGGATCGGACTGGAAGAGATCATGCTGAGTGAAATAAGTCAAGCAGAAAGAGTCAAGTCTCATATGGTTTCACTTATTTATGGGGCATAAGGAATAACATGGAGGACATGGGGAGGACAGGAGAAGGGGGAGACAAAGCATGAGAGACTATGGACTCTGAGAAACAAACTGAGGGTTTTGGAGGGGAGGGGGGTGGGAGGTTGGGTGAGCCTGGTGGTGGGTATTATAGAGGGCACGTATTGCATGGAGCACTGGGTGTGGTGCATAAAAAATGAATTCTGGAACACTGAAAAGAAATTTTAAAAAAAAGAAGAAGGGACGCCTGGGTGGCTCAGTGGGTTAAGCCGCTGCCTTCAGCTCGGGTCATGGTCCCAGGGTCCTGGGATCGAGTCCCACATGGCCTCCTTGCTCGGCAGGGAGCCTGCTTCTCTCTCCACCTCTGCCTGCCTCTCTGCCTGCCTGTGTGCTCTCTCTCTCTCTCCTTCTCTCTGATAAATAAACTAAAATATTAAAAAAAATAATAAAAAAAAAAAAGAAGAAGAAGAAGGGGGCTGGAGGGAAAGCCCTATTTGTAGGAACTTAGAGCAGGCTAGAAGTACCAGGAAATAAGCACCTCTCAGGAACAGCCTTCACTCACCAGCTCCCAGGAATCCATACATAAATACTACCATGGTCCCTAGCCCCTGGGGTTGGATTCCTCTGGGTTTCTGTTTCTCACCATTTCCTCCAGTTTCCTTGCAAGATAGAGCCTCAGTCACCCACAGGGATAGTGGCTTAATCCCACAGCCTTTATTATCTGCCTACTCCTCTATTCTCTGCCCTATTCCTCTGCATATTCCCTACATCTCCCAAATAAAGTATTTGCATATGAATTCTCATCTCAGACTCTCCTTTCCTCAGGAAGCGGGAAAAGGACTTTGGCCACTGAAGCAGCTTGGATCTTGAACAGGGGTTGCCGAAGCACTCCTGGATGGCTGTGCTTGGAGTTTTGGAACTTTTCTCCTTTTACCAGGTGTGTCCTTACTCAGTAAGTGGCCATTACGAGTGACCCAAGGAGCCTAAATTCTCAAGACAGGAAGCAGGTGGTTAGGGAAGGAAGAAGTTAGTGGGTTCTATGTTACAGATAGAACCATATCCTCCTTTAGGAATATTTCTGGTAAATATTTGTTTTATGCTAGGATGTTCTATCAAAGCAAAGGCAGATTTCTAGTCAAAATATTTAATCTGGTCTTCAAAACTTCCTATCTCTGCGAATGTCCCGTGACTGACTGCCATGTGGACACTGACACCACTACAGACAGGAGGTGACTCTCCCAGTACAATCTGTTGCTGACACTGTCTTCAAAAATTAATAAGCTATGATACTGGAGGACATGTTTTGAAATAATACATAGCTGGCTGAGGAATACTTATCTCTTCTCGATGCCACTTCAAGAAGGTCAGAAGACCAGTGGCCTCTCTTCTATTCAGTCTGAAGAGAAAACGTTTCTCCACAACTTGAATCCAGACCAATTTGTGTGGTGTGTGCGTTCAGTGATTACATTATGGTACATTCATATAATAAAATATTGTGTTCAGGATGTTGGTAAAAGTGCAAAAAGGTCTTGAAATCGGTACAAATAACTGCTTAGTGTCCTGTGTAGCCCACTCGTCCACATTCTGTCCACTTTTCATTATTTTTGAGATATTTTGTCCTTTAAGTTGTAGAAAATGGTAATAATGCAAATGATTGTCCACAAAAATGCAATTTTTGTGCAATTGATTATCGCCTTGCAGCTCTTGCCCAGTTTCACAGGCAAGTTAAATTCATTTCAGCATTTCAGCATTACCTGTGTTTATTTCATAATAACAGAAGAGACATAATTTTACCCTTTAAAAAATTGTCCTTAGACAATGACATGTGGGTAAAGGGAAGAAAAAATACCAAGTTGTGCATTAGCATGAATTGTGTGATCAAGCTTCAGAAGAGTAAGGATCTTTTCTGAAAATCAGAGGGAAGTAGGTTCAGAGCCAGAGGAATCTCTTTAGGGTAAAGACTGAAGACTTTTCCTCTTCGCAGGGAGGCCGTCTGATGTGAGGCTAAGCATATAGGCCTTGGAACTAAGCCTAGATAGGTCCAAATTTGGATTCCACAATTTACTACCTATATGGCTTTGTGCAAAACTCTTAACCCTCTTGAACATCCGTTTCCCAATTGTAAAACAGCAGCATCTTAGGCCACTTGAAGGATTAAATGACTTAGTGTGTGCTACACCCTTCATGGTACCCAGTCATATGAATATGTAGGAACTAGATATGACAAAACATATCCCCATGTGAATTTTCAGAATGTTGCAAGAAAAAGAGTTGAGAGTAACCTGTGGAAAGGCACTTCCTGGGCCAACATCTGCCAGGGCCAGTCATGGCCAGAGAGATGCAGGAGAAGCGTTGCCTACCCGGTAGGTTGGGAGATGGTGGGCTGGACAGAGGGAAGTCATCAACTTCTGGGTGAGCAGTTGAGAGGCTTTGGAGGAAAAGGAGGTAGACAGTGTCCTTCCTTACTCTACGGAGGCCAGTGCTGGTGTTCTCACACAGATTGCAAGGTCCATAAGAGCCAGATGCAGGAGTTAGGCAGAGAAGCTGCATAGAGCAGAGGCTATAGAGCAGGAGTCTGCACCTGCGTTTTGACATCAATCTTGGGGTCTTTCTAGAGAGGCCAGAAGAGCCAAACATATGAACTGGGAAGCAGAGCTGGCAGGTTAGACTGGAGAGTTCATGGTGTCGGTCAGGGGCTGCTTCAGGCCCTGTCAACTCGCATCAAGGTAGATGGCGAGACTTCCAACCCCTTCATTGTAAACAGTGAATGTTGGACTTTGGTTCCCTGAGGACCTTCAGCCCAAAGATGGATACGAGTGGTGTGTGTACACACATACTTACACGTGTATGCACACACACGTGCACATACATGTGCACATATAGGGATCCAGAAGGTATCAGCAAGAGGCAGCCAAGAGGCAAATTTTATCTGACAGGGGCAGCCGCGGCAGCAGCTGGCCTTTACACCCAAATTCAGGGGTCAAGTTGCTTGATTTCTTCTCCTCACAGTGCTCTGAGGAAGCACACATTTCTCACAAAAGAGAAACTGTGACTGGATAAACAAGAGGCATATTACTGGACAGAATGGCACAGAAGTCTCCAGAACGCCATCCCTGTTGCTACTGCTGGGTGCCTTTTTCACCAGATTATTTGGCTGATTCTTTCTCTTTTATGTATTCATTTTTTTTCATTAATAGTAGGGTTGAAAAATTCATTCAGCATACAGCAATCCATATGCCCCCCAAATATAGTTCTCTGTTTAGCTGGGCAACTCCTCTTCCCAGGTTCTCACTTTGGATAAAGAGGAGGTGGGAGGTAAATATACACCTGGTCAGGTAAATATACTCCCTAATTGCTTTTCATGTTTTAACTTGTTCTTTCACACAACAATACTGCATTTTTAGATTTCTTCCCCGATCCCTGCTCTTCCCAAGGCAGTAACTATGATCAGATACGGATATGATTTGGTGTCCACAGACAGATTTCTTGGACTTTCTAGACCTCACAAAAGTCCTCCAGGTGTCCTTTGGTCACAGGGCTGTGCTGGTGTCTGCAGCTGAAGCCAAGGGTGCTGATCTGTGGTCTGTTCTCTTGGCTTGTCAGGGCCTGGGGGTCCTCCCTTGCCGACTGATCCTCACCTCAGCTCCTGCTGTTACCGTGAGCTCCTCCATGTTAGCCGAGTTCTGCATTGGGCCTTTGGCTTACGTTGTCCATGCCATGGCCTCTGTGTAGAAGTAGCCTCACCATTTTCTTCTGTCATCATCATGGCAGTTACCTTTCAGCTACAGAGGAGGAACGGGGCCTTAGGAGCACCAATGAGAGAGCACCTTCCCTCAAGGTGGGTGCCTGCTGTTTGCTTGGGGCCACCCTGTGTGTCTCTTTCCAGAGTTTTAACGGGGGAGTGGTACACAAGATCCCTCTGCTTTCTCTTTCCCCGCAACTAACAGGACCCTCTTATTCGGGATTTTACTTGAAGGAAAATCAGAACATCTTCAACTAAGTGTTTGGTTTCTGGACTTCCATTTTTCCCTCCTTCCCTCTCTCCATTGGGCCGGGTGGAGTGGGCCATCCACTTCCTTTTAGTGTCTCTTTGGAACGTCTCACATGTCATTGCCTTCTTCCCTAGAACAGCAAGCCTTGCCACCTACTTACCCACTAACTTTAGAAGGAACTCCACCTTCTGAGCCCACCAAAGGTTAACAGAGAACTACCGACCCTGAGACAAAAGTACCTCAATTAACATCTCAAAAATATGTGCCCGCATTCACTCATGTAGTCATCAGGTCACACACAGGAGCACCTCTGCAGGCCAGGCACCGGGCTGACATAAGATGCAAACAGGAGAAGGACTGTGCTCAGTGAGCTCTGTAGGCTGGCTGAGGAGGCAGACAGAAACGAACGCTCATAGTCCAGTACAGGGAGTTCTAGAGTCAGGATGAGAGGGTACAATAGGAGCACCCAGGAAAGTGTAGATAACCCTTTGTTGGTCTGAGTGGTTCTGGAAAGGCTGAGCGAAGACGATAGTTCAGAGGGAATAACCATTGAGAAAAAAAGAAGTGTAACCCTCACAGGCTCCTTGGACAGAGGCTAGAAAGAAAGTGCAGAGCTGGAGAACGGGCGAGGGTCGGGGTCGAGTAGAAGAAACTGGTCGGAGAAGGGGGTCTGGTACAAGTTTATGAGTTTGAGGTTGAAGAAGTTGCGACTTCATCAGGTAAGCAGTCGGGCTCCATTGCAGTGACATGTCTGGACATGGCGAATAGCCCAGATCTGAGCCTGACCCAGAAGCATGTCTGGGGAATCATGTTTGTTGCATCTGTCTGCTCCTGAGCCTGTTCCACACTGCGGATGTTGTCTTGCCCCTCTCATCCTTCCTACCGCCATCTACGTCCATGCTGCCAGTCACCCCCTAGAGTACCAGGATCACTGAGCTAGCTGCTTGGCGCAATCATGCTCCTTCTGCACTGTTATCCGCTGAGAGGTGCATGTGGAAGCCACACTCTGTTTATTTCCCTCAATACTGTCATACAGGCTGGAAAGACGTATCAGACTACTGAAGGTTTGGAGTGTTGGAACAGGTTGATATTAGAGCAGAAAATCTACTTGGAGTTGAATACATGTCCAATCCCATGATTGTCAATCCTTAGCGCCAAAACACCTCTGAAAACCGATTAAAAATGTTAGTACCCACCCGCCAAGCCTCCACTCTGTGGTATCACTATTTAGGTATGGTTTCTGGAACCATCTCTGGCTGTGGAGCTGAGTACACTCTGGGAGAGGGTCAGAGTTCGCATCAGTCCACTAGGAGCTCACTTGGATGTGAATGACCGGAGCCCAAGGTGGCTCTAGGACCCCAAATCAAGCATGGTAATGACAAAACACTTTTCTAGAAACAAAGACCGTGACAAGGTGCTGCCAAGAGAAATAAAAGAACAAGAACCTTTTTCTAAGGTACCTCAGAAATAAGGGCCCTTTTGCTGTAGAATTTATCTCAAAGCAGAATTTGTTTTTATTGCCAGATAGCCTTTTGTTGGCAGAACTAAAGTCTACTCACAATCGTAGGTGAATCTTTCTCAGCAACAAAAGTTCACACTGGGGATTAGGGAAAAATACGGTTAAAGAATTCTTTCAGGGCATAAAGGTGTAGGCCTTACATGACAAATTTAGGAATATAAACTGTAATAATGAGGAGTTTTGAAAGCCTTTTAAGAAAAGCTTACAAATACAGTCAATTGTCATTCTTTGTGGCAGGTATGTTCTATGAGTCACCAGTAACACTGAGCTGGTGAATATTGAATACTGAATGGGTCCTTCCAGGGGAAATATGGGGTTCGATCCCTGGTCATAACGCATGCGTCAACTGCTTAGTGTATAACTTTGTTTAGTTTGTGTTTCTGTAAAAGATACCTTATTTAATGTATACGATTGACTCACAACATTGATCATACAACCAGCAGCACAGTAATTCATCCATGTATCCAACCCATAAAATTTCTTCACAAAGCATATCACAGCCTTCTAATGTTTAGGAAGACTGTAAAGCACTTCCGCCCTACATGTGGAGGCCATGTTCAATAGTGAAATCACCAGCAAAAAGCACACAAACATGAAAAACATGACACTAAATACACTGTGGAAAGGGTACTCATGGATAGCATGAACCTTGACCTCCTCTGTGAACATACATGTCAAGTGACTCGGACTTTTCAGCACTCTGCATGTCCATGAATGTCTGGGAGAGCACTGGGAGCATTGATTTGGGGGTTGTAAATAAATTTTAGCCATTACGCAAATTTGCAAATACAGAATCTGGGAATACTAGGGATCAACTGCATTTTTTTTTAGAGTTTTTATTTATGTAAGTAATCTCTACACCGAATGTGGGGCTTAGACTCATGACCCAAAGATCAGAAGTCACATGCTCTTTCAACTGAGCCAGCCAGATGCCCCAAACTTTGTGTTTTAAATGAGAAATTCTGCTTATAGTGCCAGGAAAAACATAAAGCAAGTATTGCTTTAGGCAGTCTATTTGTGTGTGGTATGCTGTTTGGGGCATAGGTGAGAGAAAGAAAAGAAACCACTTAGAAGGCTCCCAGATAGTCCTGTAAACTATTTCAATGCCAACAGATGCCTAACAGGAAAAATTATTACATTTATATATATAATATAAAATTATTAAATAATTAAATAATTGAAAATTATTAAAGTAGAATATATCAATAACAAAAGATTTATTCAATGTAAACCTGTAAGTCTAATTCTGGGAATCTACCCAAAGGAGACAATCCAAAATATGGAAAAAGTATATACTGAAGATCTTTGCCACAGTATTATTTATAATGGGGGGAAAATGGGAAACAACCTAAAATATTTAACAAAAGGGTTATGGTTAAGTAAATTATTATGTGTATATATATCAGACAGCACATTATAGTCTTTTAAAGTGCTCATTAAGGCTAATACACACTCTACCTCACACCTACTAGGGTGGCTACTATGAAAAATTGAGAAAATAACAAGTGTTGGTGAAGATGTAGAGAAATTGGAACACTTGTGCACTGTTGGTGGAAACGTACAATGGTGCAGTCATTATGGAAAACAGTATAGACATTCCTAAGGAAACCAAAAATAGAATTACCATATGATCTGCCAATTCCACTTCTGGTTTTACACCCAAAACAGGGTCTTGAAGAGATATTTATACACCCGTGTTCACAGCAGCATTATTCACAATGGCCAAAGGGTAGAAGCAACCCACATCCATCAACAGTGAATAAATCAATAAAATGCAGTGTATCAATAAAAAGGAAGAAAATCCTGACACGTAAATGACATGGATGAACCTGAAAGACATTATGCTAAATGAAATCGCTAGTTACAAAGAATAAGTACTGCATGATTCCATTTCCATGAGGTCCTTAGAGCAGTTTCGTTTATAGAGACAAAGAGTAGGATGGTGGTTCTCAGGGGCTGGAGGACAGGAGGAATGGAGCCTTGTTGGTGAATGGCGCAGAGTTCCAGTTTTGCAAGATAAAGAGTTCTGGACCGTTTTCCACAACAAGGTGAATGTGATAACACTACTGAACTGTACACTTCAAAATGGCTATGAGGGTCAACTCTGCGTTATGTGTATTTGACTATAGTTATACAAAGAAAAACTACATAGTGACTTAAGAAAAATAACAGGAAAGGGCACCTGGGTGGCTTAGTGGGTTAAAGCCTCTGCCTTCGGCTCAGGTCGTGATCCCAGGGTCCTGGGATTGAGCCCCACATCAGGCTCTCTGCTCAGCAGGGAGCCTGCTTCCCTTCTTCTCTCTCTGCCTGCCTCTCTGCCTACCTGTGATCTCTCTGTCAAATAAATAAATAAAATCTTTAAAAAAAAGAAAAAGAACAGGGAGCTAATATTAAGTCTAAAAAGCAGAATAGAACATTATTAATATAGCTTGATAACAATTAGCAATCTACACAAATGGAAAAAGATATGAGAAAATTCAAATGTTTAATATGATTATATATGGTAAGATTCGAGATTTTTTCCTACTTTTTAAAATAAAAGATATTTATTAGAAGTGAACTTGATAGTAAAAATATGATTTGGTTAGAAAATTAAGGAATATTTTTGCTCAGTGTTCTATGTGTACTAACTCCAGACTTCCGTTGAAATGATGGCAAGAATTATTCTTGCCATCATTTCAACAGAATCTGTACCCCAATATTTATAGCAGCAATGGCCACTGTTGCCAAACTGTGGAAAGAACCAAGATGCCCTTCAACGGACGAATGGATAAGGAAGATGTGGTCCATATGCACGAAGGAGTATTATGCCTCCATCAGAAAGGATGAATACCCAACTTTTGTAGCAACATGGACGGGACTGGAAGAGATTATGCTGAGTGAAATAAGTCAAGCAGAGAGAGTCAAGTATCATATGGTTTCACTTATTTGTGGAGCATAACAAATAACATGGAGGACATGGGGAGATGGAGAGGAGAGGGAGTTGAGGGAAATTGGAAGGGGAGGCGAACCATAAGAGACTACGGACTCTGAAAAACAACCAGAGGGTTTTGAAGAGGCGGGGGTGGGAGGTTGGGGAACCAGGTGGTGGGTAATAGGGAGGGCACGTATTGCATGGAGCACTGGGTGTGGTGCAAAAACAATGAATACTGTTACACTGAAAGGAAATTAAAAAAAGAATTATTCTATGGTTCCTCCTTTTAAAAACTCCTAGTAGTTGCAATGTAATCAATAAAAAGTGTGCTTACAATACTCACTTGACTTTTAAAAAATTGTACAGTAACAGTAAGTAGATGTCTACTATTTTCAGGTCAGATTGCTCAAAAGTCACTTGAAAAGCACTCCTGGGATTTTTTTTCTTTCAGGAAGAAAATGAATGAATGAATGAATGAGTAAGTGAGTAAGGGAAACTTGCCAATCCAGCTTTCTTCAAAAAGAAATGGATTGCCACATGGGAAGTGAAGGTGACAGACCCAGTCGCTACAGCTGTAGCAAGTTAAAAAATGAATATTAATGACTGACTTCAGTTTAGCCAGCTCTATTTCTTTTGCCTGCAGCTGACACTCTAAGAAATATTGAGTCTCAAGAGATTATCGAACTTAGGTGGCTGTAATTCATCAGATCACCATTCAAAAAAAAAAAAGTCCCTGTTCAGTTCAGCTTCATGAGATTTACTGTTTCTAGCATTCTAATTGTGTTTGTTCACTCCAGTGATGAAACAGATTTTTCCCCAGACTGCTTTCCATCTGGTTGTTTTGTAACCACAAACAAACTACATTAGAAGTAATTTTTTAAAAACCCAAACTCCAACTTGCTCTTCTGTTTTAAGGTGGGTGAGCACTTGAATGAAATCAATTATTTTCTGACTTTCCTAGTGCACATTTATTATTTAGGTGTGTGGGTGTATTTGAATCAATCTATCTATTTATCTATCTACATATACCAGTATACATACACATGCACACATCTCTGTAAATATATTTGTGTGTGTAATATTCATGTGCGTATACATATGCACACACATTGGAATATGTATGTATGCATGTGTATGTATATAATACTGTTATACACAGATAGATACATACACACACACCCACATACCCCTAGCTTTTCTCGTGTCTATGCCCTTTAAAGATTTTCTGTTATATTGTTTCAGATGATTATAGTTTTAGGACTTGGCTTGCAACCTCAGATGTGTGGCAAGAGGCTGACATCACCATCCCAGGACAATGGAGTTTGTTTTGACTCCTCTATCAGGAAGGAAAGATGTGCCCTGGAGAACTCCATGAGCCTGTGTGATGCACTGAAATCGCATGGAACACGTGCTGGTGATTGATCCCAGGGAAGCGGGGAAAGGCAGTGCCTTCCACGTAGTCTCTGCCCTGTGGACTGAGCCAGGCAGCCAGGGGCTTCTCTGCTGCTGTCAGTGAAGACCAACGCACCTCACATCGGTTCTTTATAATCAGTCCTGTCTTCAGGAGAAAGACGCAGTGTGGCAGTGAGGTACAGCAGGCGCGGGGCTGGGGTGGAGGGGCAGGGGCAGCCTTCTCTGTGCCTTCTAAACCTGCTCGCGCTGGCCTGAAAATGCTTCTTTAGGGAAGGATGTCCCAGAGGCCGGGGGCTGCCTTCTGTCTGCGAGCTGCCCAGGTCAGTGCTCCACACTGTCGGTTGGGAGCCGCGTAGAGATATCCCCCCTTCTGCTCTGTGTGATGCCCAGGGGATGCCTGCTCCCCTCCAGCTGCATGCTGGGCCTTGGAAAACAAGCTGCTCCCAGAATCCTGAGCACCTCTGCCACCCAGGCAGTTTTGCTCTTCCACATTCCTGGATAAAAACCTGATTAGGTGGACAGCTGTGGCAAGAGGGGCCCTGAATGGGGTGGGGAGGCCATTCCGGGTGCTGTTTTACCTGTGTGTTAGCCCCTAAGACGGGATGGGGTCAATGGGAAGAGCAGAGTGGAGAGCACAGAACAGGTGAAGGAGGAGGAAAGAAAAAGCTTCTCTCTGTCCTGCTTCTCTAACATTCAGTGAAACGTATGCTACCCTTAGGTTCTTTCGAATTGGGATGCTATTTTAGAGGTCCCTAGAAAAAGGAACAGTACCAGAACAGCTTCCTCCTGGGGTGCCTGGGTGGTTCAGTGGTTAAGTGTCTGCCTTCCACTATGGTGATGATCCCGGGGTCCTGGGTTCGAGTCCAGCTCAGTGGGGAACCTGCTTCTCCCTCTCCCTGCCCCTTGCTCCCTGCTCACGCTCTCTCTCTCAAATAAGTAAAATATTAAAGAAAAGAGAAGAAAAGAAAAAAGAAAAGAAAAGTTTCCTCCTACCCGTACACCTAAGATGTCCTTGGCTTGCAAGGCTTTTTGAGAGTCTCCGCTCCCACTTGCTTCAGAACCTGGCTCCATCAAGTGTCCTCTTCAAATCTTCAACTTCTTTGAATTATATTTCCAGGCTTCATTTCTCTAGTGGCTAGCCTGGAAATGCATATAAGACTCTCTTAGCCAAAGGAAAACAAACATTCATTTGAACTCGTGCTACCCTCTATCAGGTGCCCCACGGCCCCTTCCATTTTCTACATCTTCTCAAAAGAACAGTTTACACCCACTATCACTTCCGATTTGCTCAGGGCATAGCGATCTGTCTTCTGAGTTTATCACTGTTGGAACTGCTCCCCAAAGCATTTCACTGATTGTTCCACCAGAGCCATGTAAGTTTCAACCCAGGGGCCTCTCTTCAGTCTTCATCTAGCTGGACCTGTTTGCTACACTGACACCAGAGTGTACATCATCTCTGGGCAGAGATTTTGTGGCTTTGCTCTGTGCTATATCCAGAGCATCGGGAGCAGTGCCTGGCATGGAGAAGCAGCTCAGTAGGTTTGGGGAAGGAATAAGCTAAGACTCACTCAAGAGCCCACTCTTGGCTTCGGTGACTGGGCACGCTCCTGGTTCTCCTCTCTGGCCATTCTTTTTGGCCTCCTTTATGGACATCCTTTCTGTCAACAGCTCTCTGTTTTGCTGTTCCTGAGATTATTACTTATCTGCATCTTCTCTCATTCTATATACTTTCTCTCAGTAATCTCATCAGATTCCTGTTTAAGTATCCCCTGCATTCCGAGGACTCCCAAATTATATCTTCAGCCATGACCTACCTCTCCCTTGAATTTCAGTCTTGGTCATTTTTTGCATCCTAGAAGTGCCTCAAAACCAACATTTCTGACACTGAATCTTCAATCTCATCCCCCAGATCTACTTTTCTAGATCTTTCATTTAGTAACACCTTGTCACCAAAGCCGGTGTGAGGAAGCAAGGTCTTCCGTAGGAGACCCTGCATGGAATTAGACAAGTGTTGTTTTTATCAGACCAACTGGAAGGGTGCGTCTGCCTCAGAGACCTGTTTATGTGAGGGATTGCAAGTCCCCTTGAGAAAGGACTCTTCTCAAGGGGGAGAGGGATGGGCAGATCCAACCAGCTTGGGGTTGCTGAGTCTAGGAAACTTAATGATCAACTTTGATTCTCTTTCTTCCCGGTGTAGTCCTATAGGACAGTTAAGGAAACTCAGCATCTAATATGGTCCTTCAATATAATGTCTTACCTACAGTCTTCAACTTATGTCAACTCGCCTCTGTAAAGTTTGTAAAAAATGTGTCTCCTTATCCTGACCATTTATTTACCTATGTGCCCTCAAGCCCATTCCCACCCTGCCTTCTGTTCTGTAGGAGAGTACATTCCCCTTTCAACTAGGAGGTTTGGGGCAATGAAAGGCACCACTGGAAGCCTGGAAGGTAGGAGGAGGGGAGAAGGCAGGGTAGCTCAGACTCTCACTCTGCCTCTGCTAGCATTTGCTCTGTGACAGCCAGCCCCGCTATGACCCTGTCTCCCAGCAGATGGCCCATCTTCTGGCCCTGGTGACTCTACCTCTTCCTTTTGTCTTCCAAGGCCTAGGTGTGACAGTAACTTGTGCTTTTGCTAGCTTCTGGACTGCATTATTGTCCTTTCTTAGGCTTTTCATCACTACATAATTAATTCACTCTGTTTCCTTGTCTTTGAAAGACCTAGGGTAATTTCTGCTTTTTGACAGGATCCTCACTAACACTGCCTCTCCCACTTCCCATCATCCTCCTTACCCTACTTCAGACCCTGGTCATCCCTCAGCTGTACCTCTATGTCATTGTCTCCAACCTCATCTTCCTGCCTCCAGTCCTCTCTCCTTTAACTTAACTTCCTCGAATGGACCACGGTTATGTGTCTGTAATACAAATAGGATCTCCCCATGGCCATGCTTAAATCCCTTTCATGATTCCATGTGCTTCCACCAAAAATTCCAGATCTGCACTGTCCATAGGGTGTCTACCAGCTACACGTGCCTGCTGAGCACTTGAAACAGGGCCCGTCAAAACTGAGATGTGCCTAAGTGTAAAATACTCACGGATTTTGAACATGTAGTACAAAAACAAAATAAGACAAGCCAGTTTATAAAACATATGATCAATTACTTTTAATACCGATTACATGTTGATATGATGACATTTTGGATATGTCGAGTTTAATAAAATATAGTCTTGAAATTCATTTCATCTGTTTCTTTTTGCCGTTTTTTGGTGTGACTGCTACAAAATGTAAATATACATATGTGGCTTGCATTTTATTTCTTTTGGGCAGCACTGCTCTAGACTACTAGGAACAGCAGATAAGACCCCCCAGGACCTCACACTGGCCCACCTCTCTAACCTCACTGCTTACCACACCCTGCCTTTTACTTTAAGCTCCAGGAAACACAGAGTCAGGTGCATACTATCCTGAATCCTCCAAACCTTCACACACCCCCTCCCAGATCACTTAGTGTTATACTCCAACCACCAGGGCTTGTGTTCCCCCTGCCCCATCCTTAGCCTCACCCCACCAGGAAGAGAAAAGGAATGGTGGGAAGAGTCCAGGACAAACAACTGGGATGCTGGGAGGCTTGAAAACACTGGACATTAGAAATTCTTGCTTCCTCCTGAATGATCTTTCTTGGTCCTCCCCTTTTCCTTTGATTCCTCCGTTGGGTAAGATGTTGGTGCTCTTGAATCTCTCACTCCCCCAAGACTGGTAGAGCTTGAGAAGCCAGATTCTCCCTTCTCTTTTCTTCACTTAAAGCAGGGCTACAAATTCAAGTGTATGGTCCTGCACAGCTCATCTGATCCAAACACTACATAGTAGCCCCTGCTGCCAATAAAATGGCCATGCCCAGGGTCTGCCCCATGACTATGACTCTTGCTTGGTAGCTACAATGGCAGAGGGTTGAAAGACGGGATTCGAGATGTTGCTCCTGATGATGCCAAAGCAAGGCTAATGCACACTATGCTATATCTGGGCTCTGGAACTTTGTTCATGTGTCCTCTGCTGCTCTCTTACCCTTCCTTCGCCCTGCTGACTCCATTTGTTCTGATACAATTCAGAAGGATTTCCAGGAAAGCCTTCCTGACCCCGCCATACAACTCCAGTGTTGGATTCATTGCGTTTTATTTTACTGGTTAGTTAATATGTCTCTCCCTCTTGCTGGACTGTGAGTTTCAATAGTAAAAACCATATTTTGTTCATCTTTGATTCCAGTGCCTGGCCATAGAAGATGATCAATTAATATTAAATGAATAAATGGTTGGAAGGATGAGTGAGTGGGTGATGGGTGCTTTTTTGAGGTTCTTCACAGCATCTGACACAATGCCTTGTGTGTATTTTTGGATCAATAAAGAATACCATTTGAATGACTGAAAATTGGTTTCCAAGTCATGCTCATTAAACTAAGCTTACCAAGATAAAAACCAGATTGCTGCTCTTTCTGCCAAGACTTTTGTATGTCAGGAATGTCCCTAGATTTGGATATCGTTTAGGGCCAGTTTAGAGGTAGACCCGGACAAATGTGGAAGAGGCAGATTGGTAGAGTGAAGAGCTGCCAGGGTTCCAACAAGACAAACAGTTTATCAGTAGAGAACTCTCTCTTAGATGTCAGTTTACACACCTCTCAAATGAGGATTACATTTATTACTGTCATTTCTATTTTGGATTTAATACTAGTATACCTGAAGTTAGTACTGACTTGAAAGTAAGACACCTGAGTCATTGGGGCACCTGGGTGGCTCAGTGGGTTAAAGCCTCTACCTTTGGCTCAGGTCATGATCCCAGGGTCCTGGGATCGAGTTCTGCATCAGGCTTTCTGCTCGGCAGGGAGCCTGCTTCCTCCTCTATCTCTGCCTGCCTCTCTACCTGCTTGTGATCTCTGTCTGTTAAATAAATAAATAAAATCTTAAAAAAAAAAAAAAAAGAAGAAGACACCTGAGTCATTGTGGCCAGATTTTCTTGAGCAAGTTATTCATTTGCTGAATCTATTTATCTGAAGTCTGGGAGAAATGACACTCACTCTGTCTGTTTCACCAGCTTTGGGGAGAGTCAAGTTGGTTTAGGTATACCAAAAGCTTTGGAAACCATACATTGTTCTACAATTGTTGGGAATTAGAATTATATCTCACATTATTTCTTAATGCTTCATGGTGTTTAAAAGGAAATAGTGGAGTAAGATTGTAATTTGGTAGAAATATAATCTTAATTTGCAAATTCAAATCTTAGCTCAGGCTACTCGTCCATATTAACCTTAAATGCTATTTTTTATTGGATGGAGTTTCAAAATACTTTAGTTATAAAGAAATCTGTCTGTATATATGACCCAACTTTTCTTTCTGTCATGGTGGTAATGTCTATTAAATGCCCTATATATTTTAATTCTGTCTTGTTTTTTCTATAAATAAGATAGTCTACAGGGAAACTAAAAAAGGAATAGGGGGTGCCTGGGTGGCTCAGTGGGTTAAGCCGCTGCCTTCGGCTCAGGTCATGATCTAGGGGTCCTGGGATCCAGTCCCGCATCGGGCTCTCTGCTCAGCAGGGAGCCTGCTTCCCTCTCTCTCTCTCTGAGCCTGCCTCTCTATCTACTTGTGATCTCTCTCTGTCAAATAAATAAATAAAAAATCTTTAAAAAAAATAAATAAAAATAAAGGAATAGGAAATACTTTTGCTGACACAGAAACTTGTATGTGTGTTTGTGTGTGTGTGTGTAAACTGGCCATTAATGAATTGAGAACTTCATTTGTTCATTTGTTTATATTTGTCCAACATTGTCTTTTTTCATTGTTATTATATTTTTCTTAATTATTTAAAAATATTGTTGAAATTATAACTTGGAATAGAATGAATAATGACCCCTAAAGATATCATGCCCTAATCCCCTAGAACCTGTAAATGTTACCTTACATGGAAAAAGGATCTTTGTGGTTATGATTAAATTAAGGATTTTGAGATGAGCAAATTGTCCTGGATTGACCAGGAGGACCCTAAAAGCAATTACAAGTGTGCTTATAAAGGAAAGACAGAGGGAGATTTGACACGCAGAAGAGGAGAAGACAATGTGACCAAGGAGGCAGAAATTGGAGTTACATGGCCAATAAACCTAGGGGTGCTGGCCACTATGAGAAGCTGGAAGCAGCAAAGAACAGATTCTCCCAGGACCTCCAGAGAGAGTGGCAATGCTCACACCTTGATTTTGGCCTTGAAACTGATTTTGGATTTCCGGCCTCTAGAATTGTGAAAGAATAAACTGCATTCTTTGAGGGCACCAAGTTTGTATCCAGTTGTTACAGCGGCATTGGAAAACACTATCTCTTCATGGGCTTGAGGAAAAAGGGCACTTAGAACTAGTTATAAGAACTGGTTATAGATCGGTGATTCCCAGCCTCTTCTTCAAGATTTAATAAAAATGTGTTAATTGAGCCCTCTAAGATGCCTGGACTGGTGCTAGGTACAATAAGGAATATCAAAGAAGTGAGACACTGCCTCTTCCTTGGAAAAGCTTGTCATCCAGCTGAAGAATCAAAACAAATGGATGTAAAATTCTTTTTTTAAAGATGTGTTTATTTATTTGTGGAGGGTGCCTGGGTGGCTCCGTCGTTAAACATCTGCTTTCAGCTCAGTCATGATTCCAGGGTCCTGGGATCGAGTACTGCATCAGGCTCCCTGATTGGTGGAAGCCTGCTTCTCCCTCTCCCACTCCCCCTGCTTGTGTTCTTGCTCTTGCTGTCTCTCTCTCTCTGTCAAATAAATAAATAAATAAATAATATATATTTTTAAAAGATTTATTTATTCATTTTTAGAGAAAGAATGATCGGGGGGCAGGGGGCAGAGGGAGAGAATCTTTCACACAGACTCCCCACTAAGCCAGGACCCGGATGCAGGGATTGAGCCCACACCCCATGAGATCGTGACCTGAGCCCAAGCCGAGTCAGACACTCAACCAACTGAGCCACCCAGGTGCCCCTAAAACTCTTGATTCATAATTCAAGACAGTGGCTAAATCAAAGGATAAGGTGCTCGGCACAGTTTCAGGTAGTGTGAGCAAAATGAGCAAAGGTAAAAGCCAGGATGAATAAGGTGTGTCATAGGCGGGGAGTCTACCCATGAGATAGAAATCTTATGGTGGGATAAAGTGGGAATAAGTTCAGTGGTTGAGAAGGGTTTTTACAAAGGAAAAATCAAGCAGTGAAATATCAGCTTGATATTAGAAGAAGCCGGGAGCCTTTGGTTGTTTGTGGCAGAAGAATCAGGTGACGAAAACTGTGTCCAGAGAAGACTCGTTTTTCAGATGGGGCAAGTTGGACACTTCAGTTGGTCAGTCTTCCATCCCTTAATAGGTACAAGATGACATTATATTTTAGAATAATTTTTTTTCTGAGAAATGTTGGGACAGCTGTGGTGCTGCTTGGGATAATTGGAAAAACTCTGGGATGTCAAAAACAGGAGACCCAAATCCTTCTCTGCACATTCTCAATTAGATGTAATTGATATATCCCCAGATCTCATCAGCTAAGAAACAAGAACCTTCTTCCTTTAAAATCCAGTTTGCCATGAAGCCCTATTCCATGAACCATAGGAAACCCATTTCTCTACTGAATTTACCTCTAGGGTTTTCTGGACATTGTGGAGGAAGAAGGTGTGTGATTTGTTGAATCCCAGCTATCTGGCACTCCACAAACCCCCCAGATTGGGTCTGGCTTCCCCCCACCATGCTTGTTTTTTGAGCAGGGATTCTGGTTGCTTGCTCTCTTTAGTCCTCATAGCCCAGCAAAGAGCAGGCTGTGGTGGGGATAAACAGACATCCAGCACAGAGTAATGGGCACTGCTGCTAGAAGGGTGCTCCTAAGGGTCAAGAGCCCAGATCAGTCTCAGCAAGAGGTATTGAAGGAAACTTCCGTTAGGCTTCAGCATGAAGGGGATGCTTCTTCCAAAGAGCATACCCAGACAGCTTCCTACATTACAGTTTAGTGTCAGGAAGAGAAGTTCCTTCCCTCCTCTACTGTAGGCTAAGTCATTCTCATACCAGAATGGCTGACAATGGGAATATCCATCTCAAATTGCAATTTCTTCCATTTAATGATGATTTCACAAATAATGTACAGATTTTTACTCCATATGCTGGTTAATTTTATATGCCAGCCTTACTGGGCTAAGGGATGCCCAGATAGCTGGTAAAATATTATTTTTGGATGTGTCTGTGAGGGCGTCTCCAGAAGAGACTGGCATTTGGAATAGTAGACTTAATAAAGAAGATAGCCTTCACCTATGTGAATGAACATCATCCAGTCCACTGAGGGCTTGAACAGAACAAAAAAAGCCTAGGAAGGGCAAATTTGCTCTCTCTGTGCTTGAGTTGACACATTCTTCTCCTCCCCTCGGACATATGTACCCCTGGGTTTCAGACTCAGACTAGGGCTTACACCATTGCCCCCCTGATTCTCAGGCCTTTGGATTTAGACTAAATTGTACCAATGATTTTCCTGGTTTTCCAGCTTGGGGATGGTAAACTGATTGTAGTTCTTGGCTTCCATAGCCCTGTGAGCCAATTCATGTAATAAATTTCTTCATATATATCCATATATATCTTATTGGTTCTGTTTCTCTGGAGAACCATAACTGATACAGTACTTATTTATAATAAATAAGTGGTCCATTCTACTAATTATTTTCAATGAAAGGAAATATGTTACAGAAACAGATAATTTGTGGAAACTTTAGTGTTCCTTCAGCTTTCAAAGATAAATTAAAACCCAGTCTCCACCATACTCCATAACATATTTATTGAACTCTAGATGCAGTACAACAGCCTCTACCAGTCAGACTCTACAAAATGAACTCCACCCTTTATTTCTCTTCTATTTGATCTTCCACTATCCCTTGTCTTTATTCTGAGCATTACTTTACCAATTCATCCATTTGGGGAGATGTTCAGCATCAGCAGAAGATAGTGATCTCTTAGTGACATGCCTCAATTATCTTCTTTCTCAAAAGCACTTAGGGAAAGAGAAAATGAGAACGGGATATGGAATCAATGTTGAAGATATGCACTGTAATTGGAGAAAGGATGAGAGGTTGAAATACTGATGAAGGTCAGGAGGGAGGAGAAATTCCAAGTCTGGGACTGTGAGAAAAAGTGAAAATAGAGCAGTGGGAGACAAAGAGCCTGTATCAAGTGTATTGATGACTGTGACGTGAACCTGTTGTGAGTGGGGAGAGGATGATAATCCATGCTAGGGGAGAGCAAGCAGAAGGACTGACCTCAGTTCTCCCTCATTCTTACATGGTGCAATCTTCAGGTGCCCTGTAAATTGTTGGGATTAAGTGATTTTAAGGAACTAGTGCCAACAGAATAACCAGACTTTACATAATCTAATAATAAATTAGATTTGGGCTCCATTGTTTTTATAGGAAAACGTGGCAAATGCTACCATAATCCTCTGTTCAAGACTGTGCAAATGACTTAATGTAGGAAGTCCTTAATTGTTTCCAGGGGGATAATTATCCGTGACAGGTCAAACCACCTAGGGTTACCCAAAGCTAAACTCCAGGGTGGCTTTTTCATTTGCTAAGAGGATAGTTCCAGAATGGACAGTCATTGTAACTGAAACAGAGATAGCCTTGAAACCACTACAGAGGTTGCAAATATCCAGCACTATACCAGAGACTATAAAGAAAAACTAAGAGGGAAATATGTTTTAAACCAGGTACAGGTTGAAAGCATGTTTATGGAAGAGTACTTCTTAATCACAATCTCCAGTTATGATTTATAGCCAACAATCAAATTTAATATGATAATTAGTATGGATAGAATCTCAGCATGGTTTATACATAAGTTTCAACTTGAACAGGCTTCTAGGCTACATAGAAAATATGATAAAATGTACATAGTTTATAAGTTCAAAACCATGACAATCTTGAGTCTGTTTCTAATGGTTTTTTTTTTAAATCAAGAATACTGAAGCCAAAGTGATTCTTCAAAAATCTAAGTACATCTGATATTGACTTCATGTCATTGGTCTTCTTCTCTGCTAACACATTGTTGTCATCCTCCTCCTCCTCCTCCTCCTCCTCCTCCTCCTCATCACCACCACCCATTATCAGTAAACATTCATAAAGTGTCTACATGTCTGCAGAACTGGAAAAAGGGAAATTAAAGGGCTATAAGGCATAGTTACATCTTTCAAAGGGCTTGGGATACAACCAGAGAGAGAAGACACAAATTAACAGAGAAAAACAGGAGCAAAATGTGTACAAGTCATGAACAGCTAGGCTATGCTGCAGAAACAAATAACCCCCACATTTTGGAGGATTATAACAACAGAGGTGATTTCTTTCTTAGTCCTTCTACATGGCCATTACAGGTTGGCTTGGGGGATTTGCTCACTGTAGTCCCTCAGGAACTCAGGCTAATGAGGACACCTTACTGATATTTTTGTGATCAATGAAGCAGGAGAAAGGGAAGGTGATGAATCTACTCAATGGTTCTTTTTTTTTTTAAGATTGTATTTATTTATTTGACAGAAAGAGAGTGAACACAAGTCGGGCAAGCAGCAGGCAGAGAGAGAGGGAAAAGCTGACTCCCCGCTGAATTGGGAGCTCAGTGCAGGGCTCCATCCCAGGACCCTGGGATTGAGACCTGAGCCGAAGGCAGACACTTAATGGTTTAGCCACCCAGGTGCCCCCTACCCAGTGGTTCTTAGAGCTTCCTCCTAGATATTACACTTGTCACCTCTGCTCATTGTCTAAAGCAAGTGCATGTTCACACCTAACTTTAAGGGGGTGGGAAAGTGTGATTCTACCATATGCTAGGAAAATATACAACACAAATGCTCACCACATGTGCTTATTAAGAGTCAAATAATTTATATGGACTGAGTTCACATACTTGTAGAAGTTTAGAGGAGAGAATGAGAAATAAAATCTAGGATACTAATTAGTTCATTTACTCATCTATCCTTTATTCAGTGTACATGTATAGAGTACTTCCTAGCACGAGGTACTTTTCTAAGTAATGTTCATACAGCACTAAACAATACTGACCAGAATATCAGCTCTCCTACAGATTATTTTCTATAGGGGAAGATTTGAGATGGGCCTTGAAGGAGAAGGCCTTGAAGTAGCAATGAGACAATTATATAAAGAACATTGTCAGCATAGGGAACAGAGTTTGTTTCACATGAAACCAGAAAAATATCAAGAAGGTAATAATGAAAAAAGATTACTTCATGAATATAATTTGTTCAACTTCTATGTAATTAAGGGCCATTAAAAAAACCATGGTAGCATAGAAAATCTAAAAAAAAAATTTATAAAAATAATAAAGCAATATCATCTCACGCCCATTAGGATGGCTACTCTAAAAAAAAATCAAGAAGAAAATAGCAGGCATTGAAGAGGATGTGGAGAAACTGGAACTCGTGAACCATGATTGGGGAACATAAAATGGTGCCACCAGGATGGAAAATGCTGTGACCATTTCTCAAAAAATTAAAAATAAAATTGCTATATGATCTAGTAATTCCATTTTGGAGTATAACGCAAAACGTGAAACAGGGATTCAAAGATTACTCATATACCATTTTCATAGCAGCACTATTTGGTAGAAGCAACCCAGGTGTCCATCTGTGGACAAATGGATAAACAAATCCAGTGTATGCACACAATGGACAATTTTTTAGCTTTAAAAAAGAATCAAGTTCTGAAACATGCTAAAACATGAATGAAACTTAAAGACTTTATACCAAATGAAATAAGCCAGTCACAAAAAGACAGATACTGTATGATTCCACTTACATGAATTACCTAGAGCAGCAAAATTCATAGAGACAGAAAGTAGTAGAACACATGCCAAGGCCTGGAGGGAGGGAGGAAAGAGGAGGTTAGTATTCATTGGGTACAGAGTTTTGCTTTTGCAAGATGAAATGGAGACAGAAGATGGCCACGGTTGCATGATGTGAATGTACCTACTGCCACTGAACTGGACACTTGAAAAATGACTAAGGTGGCAAATCTTATATTAAATGTATTTCACTGCAATTACAACTAATTTTAAAATATAAACAAACAAAAAACAGCAATAAGAAATTTTATAAAACTTCCAGACTTGTAAAATCAGTTGCCGTTAATTTTTTTCCCCTCAGTTTGAGGTATCTCCTTTTATATTTTATATTAGAGAGTAATTCTTTAATGTGGCACTTTCACATTCCCCACTGTCCAGACCTTGTTGGCTCTGCCTGCTGTTGCATTCCGAGAGTTCCTATCCTAATGAACATTTCAGTCTAATAAGATTTTCTGGCTCCAAAAGTGTGATCTATCAATTGCTGGCATATCTTGGGATTTGGCCAGGCATAACCCAGTTAACTACAGTTAACTACAGTGGAAAAGGCAGCCTGGGAGGGGCTGGGGACACAAGCAACAGGGAACAGGTGCCAAGAAAAAAATGCAGTCAACAGACTAGGTAGCAGGCCTGGGCTACTCCATAGGTCAGGAATGAGCATTGGGGTGGTCCGTTATAACAAAGTGACAGGGTATCCCCACATGGAATTCTGGCAGGTGGTGACATTCTGGGGGCCAACAAGAACTTAGATAGGCAGAAGATATTGGGGAAGCTTGTGAGAAGTTCATGGTTTAGATTGTTCCTCAAAGGGAGGTTGGCAAGAGCGTGGCAGAGGTTCAAGTGTCAGGGAAGAGAAGTTAGCAGTTTGGAAAGGCAAACTTCTCAGAACCCAGAATCCTCATGATCAGATCTTGCCACAGAGATGGTCCAGAGGGGGTTACAGAGTCTAACTTATAGAATGTGGGGCTAAAGTTTACACCCCTCTTGCATGAAGTCAGGACTGACCACAGGCTGAGCAGGACATGGTTAGGGCCGTGAGGACTGTGGGCTAGACAATTAGTCAGTATGACTCATGATAAAATTAATTGAATCATCCATTCTAGAGACACTGAGCTTTGGCAGTTGTTAGTATTCTCAGCAGCATCTCAAATAGAAGGAGCCTATTAGTAAAAATCTAGCATCCTGAAGATCACAAAGCATGTCAGAATTTAAAAACAAAGAATACTTTGAGGTAGAGGCACCCTCAGCTCCATCTCCCCACTAAAAGGAAAAGTCTTGGCAATACATCCATTCCTGGGATCTTTCTGGTGTACTCGACAAATGCTGTAGCATCACAACTGGCCTTCTGGAGAGAAAGGTCCTGAGCAGAGAGAAACTGTTGGCCCTCGTGAGAAGGCCAGAAACAAATCAGATCAGATGAGAAACAAAACTTTGTATATTTTATATATATATAATATATATATATACACACACATATATATATAATGTATTTTGTACATGTCGATTATTATTATAGATTGTAAACACACACACATATACATTTATAAGCCATTTCAAGTCTGATGGGAGTGTGCACAAAACCTCGGGCTTCACAACAAAGAGAAAGCAACTATACACCAGCAAAAAAAAAAAATCCACATGCTGTCCTAGAGCTTTGGTCAAGTCCTGGCAGTTGTGCTCTTCAGAATCTCTGACCTGGGCAGTGCTGGCATTTTAGCAAGGAGGAAACTAAGGCTGGGGAGCTGAAGTTATTTTCTCAAGATGTCTAGTCCAGGGGATGGCAGTTTTGAGGTAGAATCTAACCGTGAAGGGGATAAGGAGAATTAGAGATCTGTTAAGTCTCACTACGTGGTGATGGATGCTGACTCGACTTATTGTGGTGATCATTTCACAATGTGCACAAACATTGAATCATTCTGTTGTACACCTGAAACTAATATAATATTATGTTGATTACATCTCAGTTTTAAAAAGGAGACAAGCACATTTGTTGGTATATATTCATCGTGGTTCTAAATGGAGATTGTAATGTAAAAAACTAATAAAGGCATTACTTCTAAATTTTTTTTAAGGAAGGTTGGGCAGGGTGGGGCGGGGCGGGGTGGAGGGTGGTCAGGTCTAGTCCAAAAGCAGCTCAGAACAACACTCATCACCAATTAGGAAAATCACTGTTCTAAGAAATCTCTGTTCCAGAATTGTATTGGGGTGGTTTCCTCCCTTCGGCAGCTTAGACATTGAGTTGTAGTGCTGCCTTTATTCTTTTTTTTTTTTTAAGATTTTATTTATTTATTTGACAGAGAGAGATCATAAGTAGGCAGAGAGGCAGACAGAGAGAGTGAGAGGGAAGCAGGCTCCCTGCTGAGCAGAGAGCCCAATGTGGGACTCGATCCCAGGACTCTGAGATCATGACCTGAGCTGAAGGCAGCAGCTTAAACCACTGAGCCACCCAGGCGCCCCTGCCTTTATTCTTTAAAAGTGAAAAACAGGGATGGCTGGGTGGCTCAGTCGGTTAAGTGTCTGCCTTCTGCTCAGGTCATGATATCAGGGTCTGGGATTGAGTCGCACATTTTTGGGCTCCTTGTTTCTTCCTCTACCTGCTGCTGCTTCTGCTTTACTCTCTCTCCCTCTCTCTCTCTATCTGACAAAGAAATAAATAAAACCTTTAAAAAAAAAGGAAAAGAAAAAAGTAAACCAAAAAAAAACCCAGGTAAAATGACAATTGGCAGGGTAACTGAATTTCCTGGTCTTTGCTGAGATGGAGGAGGAAGAACCTGCCCTCCAGCACCGAGCCCACCCAGCCTGCTACCCTGGTCTCAGTGGCTCAGTGCTTTGGCAAGAGACCTCTGCTCATTCTTCCTTTCCCAAACTGAGGACAATGCCAAGTGCCAGGGCCAGCCTTGGAAGAAGAAATCAGGTATTTTAGATAAACCCTGGGTTCAGAAATGCTCTGATTCATAGTGTGTTATAACTGACCAAGAATACATCTGCATTAGTTTTCAATTGCTGCTGTAACAAGTCACAGATTTAGTGGCTTAAAACCACACAGGTGTATTATCTTATAGTCCTGGATGTCAAAGCCTGCAGTGGGTCTCACTGGGCTAAAATTAAGGTGCTGGCAAGATTGTTTTTTCTTCTGGAGCAAGGAGGGGAGGTTCTCTTTTCTTGCCTTTTCCAGTTTCCAGAGACTGCCCACATACCTTGGCTTGTGGCTCCCTTTCATCTTCTAAGCTAACAATGGCTAATGGAGACTTTCTTGCCTGCTGTCTATCACATTAGCATATTAATCAAAATTGTTTTAGATTCCCAGTCTAATAATTACAATATCCCTGCCATGTCTGGCTTTGATGCTTGATCTGTCTCTTCGAACTGTGTTTTTGGTCTTTTGATATGCCTTGTCACTTTGTAGTTGCTCGTGATGTGCTGGGTGAAAGGAAGGGCTGTAAATCAGCCTTCAGGAATGTGGTGGTGAAGTGTGGGGGACAGGAAGCCTTCTGGACTCCTGCCATCAGTTCCCAGACTTCTAGTGAGCTTGTGCCCCTGCGGTGTGAGCTCACAAGCATGTCTCAGTTATGGTCTTCCCCACCTGAGTTGGGAAGGGATGGCTAGAGTGGGCTGGAATCGGGCAATTCCTTTCCCAGGTCAATTAGGCTCTGAGAGGACCCCAGCTGGTCAGGCTCTGGATAAATGGTTTCCTCTGAGGTTAGCCTTTGTTAAGAACAAGTGCTCTGGCCTATTTCAAGATGGTTCTTTTCCCTCTCCCTTGGCCAGAAGCCTGTGAGGAGGTTTCTCCCATATTTATTGTAGAACCTGGTTGAGCTCCTGGAGGTAAGTGTCACTACTTTGGGCAGGTTGTCCTGTCTCAGCCCTGGTTCCTCTGGTGGTCTCCTCTCTTGTGTCCCTGCTCAGGGAAGCTGTGATTTGGGCACATGGGTCCTGTCTCTCTAACCTTGTGGGCAGCAGCTGGCCCTGTGTCTTCCTTTCTCTTATGGATCTGAGAAGAGTTGTTGATTTTTCAGTCTGTTCAGCTTTTTCTGTTGTTTTTAGGATGGGGTGGCAACTTCCACGTCCCTTGCTTGCAAAACTAGAAACTGGAAGTCATAGGGTCTTTCTTACACTGAATTGCTCTGAATCTGACTCAGCTCTCCTGCCTCTTTTTTCTTTCTTTCTTTTTTTTTTTTAAAGATTTTATTTATTTATTTGAGAGGGAGAGAGCATGGGTGGGGGTGGGAGGTGGTGGAGTGGCTGAGGGAGAGGGAGAAGCTGACTCCCTGCCAAGCAGGGAGCTGGATGGAGGACTCCGTTCCATGACCCTGGGATCATGACCTGAGCCGAAGGCAGGTGCTTAACCAACTGAACCACCCAGGCACCTCCCCATCTTTTTTTTTTTTTTTTTTTAACTTATAAGGACATTTGTGATTGCATTGGTCCTAACCAAATAGTCCAGGATACTCTCTCCATTACTGAATCTGTTAATTAGCAACCTTAACTGCAAGCTTAATTTTCCCTTACCACATAACATAAACGTATTGGCAGGCTGCAGGGACTCAGACATGGACATCTGGGGGGGGGCATTATTCTGCTTACCACAAGATCCTTTGTCAGAGCTTTTTGGAGGAAGGTGGGAGGCAGGCAGAAAACACAGGGGCATTGCCAGGAGAGGAACCAGGGAACCTCAAAGCATCAGGGCAATTATCACCATTTCCTGAACCCCAAGATGGATCCACAATATTCTTTAAGGACTTGTATTCCTTCCTTCTTTGTCTCTCAGTTTACCCTGGGAAAATTTAAATTTCATCTGTTTGAGGAGTGGGTTTCTCATGATATACAGACACAATATTCACTGAAAGAAAATAAAGGGCCTCTTTCCCAGGGCCAGTGGACAGTGCTTCCAAATGAGTAGTTTTCAACGTGCAAGTTTTAGTCCCTGTTAATGACAGTGATGAATCCTGAGATCAGTGTAGAGGGTGCGGAATGGTGATAGAGAGAAAAAGAGGGGGGGGGGGAGATGGAGAGAGAAGGAAAATGAGAGAGGGAGGGAGGGGAGAAGGGTAGGGAGTTAGGAGAAGAATGAAGCTATCAGAGTGCCTCACGTGTTCTAGGATGAAGTTTCAGTTCTATCAGCACATGTGCATCGGCTTATGGTGCACAATGTGCGTCCCCAGCGAACCAGTCTGAGCTCCAGGGGCTCACGGGGCAGCCGCAGATGTGCATGGGCAGAGGCTCCCCAAAGCGGGCGGGAGCCGCCCCTCACCGCTTCCGAGAAAAGCGAACCTGTGCAGAAACGTTCCAAAGGACTTTAGGGGACCGAGGAAACAAAAAGTGAAAGGGCATCAGAACAGAAGAGGTAGTGATGGGAGTGTAAAGGAAAAAGAGAAAGTAAAGTGAAATGAAGAACGTTCATCCAGTTAGATAAGAACAGAAAAAAAGAGTAGACTTCAAAAGAAATTGGCCAGAAAGATAAGCCCACACTCAAATGTCTTCCTGGGTGAAAGAACAAAAAAGAGGAACCTCACAAACCTGAGCCCAAATCACCCAGTGCTCAGTACTCCCTCTGCTCATTGTCGCTGAGCTCTCAGTCCCCACGCCTTTGCAGGCACTCATGGACAGAGCGTACGCACACAGCGGGACTGCCTTGTTACCAATTAGCCGTTGTCACCTCCAGCTGGCCCTGTGCAGCGACATCGGAGCAGGAGGAAGTGAAAATGCCAGGGGACCTGGTCTGAGCCACGGGTGGTTGCCCACGCAGCTCCCACAGGCAGTTTCTGCGTAATGCTTGCTGGAGACCCAAGTCGACCTAGAAGATCAATCCATCACCGGCTCCTGTGCAACTGCTGTTAGGTGCTAGCAAATGCCGACCAGATTCCATGAATCCTGTCCCATACAGGAGAAAACTGGGTCTCAGAGGGGTGCAAGAAATTATGCCGCATCAGTAAGGGTCAGGCTGTGACTCTGGCCACCCTCTGACCTCCTCCCAGGGCTCTTTCTAACCACAAGGACTTGTGCCCTTCAAAAACAAACTTTTCAAGGACCCATCCCTATCACACATGGACACTGCATGAGCCATTGATGCCTCAGACCTTCTTGTCTCCATCCCCTACACTGAGGCTTGGACAAGTGGGTCTTTGGGAGTGGAGTGGGTAGGTTACATTCCATGGAGAGTGGGGAGTCCAAGAACATGCCTTTCTCCCCCCTCCCATCAGGGGGGATAGGTGTGGTGGATAGATGAAGGCAGCTCTATCTTCCCAAGATTAAAGTGAAGCTAGCATCCCCTTTCTTCTCCTAAAAAGAAAATGCTTAAAAAGAAAGAAAAATAGTATTGTCACTTTGTTCCTATATAAAAATTTCCAAACACCTGGTTAAGCATTATAGTCACATCCATTTTGTGTCTTCCTGGTGTAGATACAATGTCAGTGTACTGACACTGTACTGACAGTGTACAATGTCACTATTGTTCTTTCCAGAGTATTTCCGCCCCCCCCCCCTTTTTTTTTCTCATTATGTCCTCAAGCACCAACTTGACTAGGAACTCAGCAAAACCTGGAAGATTCTAATGGAGAGAGGCAATGGATCTGACATGAAAGCTCTGGAAAAGAAAGCCACTCCGGTGGATGTCTGGGAACTGGATGGGGACTCTGGATTCCTGCTCATCTTGAGAAGAGAATGTCTAGAGAAGGAGGAAGAACATGTGGACCTCCAGAGGGTAGCTGACATGAGGACTCCCTGAACTCAATCACCTGTTGTCTCCCTCCCGTGTGACAGGCTGCACACTGGGTAAGACAGAGTGTCATGTCCCATCCTGAAGAGGAAATGTTAGATTACACAAAATGAATCAGAAGTCTTTCCTTCAGGACTTAGTTTAATAAAGAAATAAGCACTGTAAGTCTCCCAAAGAGGAATATGGCTGGAAGTCAGGGGTGGGATCCAGCTTTGTGAGTCCCAGAGCTCTCTTTGGGATATCTTTCAAGAAAAGTAACACTAAGCATGGGCAAAATATTGTTAATCTTGTTATACAGAAGAGGAAACGGGTTTTAGAACAGTCCAGAGAATGCTGGTCCACAGAATACAAAATCTTGACTATAGACTAGATGTAGAGATTTGGGTGTTTCCCATACAGATAAAGCTTATGCTTTCTTAGCTCAAGGTTAATCCATCTCTATACTCCACCTTTTCTGAATGTTTTTAATGCTCTTTTGGGGAGAAGGCAAGGAAGGGACAGTGCTTAGGGACTGTGTTTCAAAAAATACGCTTCAGGGACTCTGACCTGGTCTACATGTAAAGTCTTTGGGGTCTTTGGCAGCTAGCCTGGCTCTGCCCGGAAGTGTCTGAGCACAAGCTCTCATCCGCTTGAGTCCCTCTTTGGCACTGTTTTTTGGATCCACTGAGCACAGCAGTGGCCCTTGGACTGGTTCCTCTCACAAGAAATGGTGAAGAAAGAAAACTCTCTTGCTCCTTGATGATGGCTTCAGGGGATTTGTTGTTTTTCTTGCTGTTTGAAGAATCCTAGACACTGCGCAGAATGTTGAGAGCTTCCAGAAGGTGGACAGGCAGTGATGACTTCCAAAGGGAATGAGCCAATGCCCTGGCGGGGGCCCACTTGCCCAGAGTAGAAGTAAACTCTGCAGAAACCTCTTGGGGAACAGTTCCTTTCAGCTTGCTGGCTTTTAAAATGTTTCTCATTTTGATTCATGGCACACAAGTCAGCATGTGACAATTGTCAAGGATGAACTTGGGCTGTGCCTTTACACAAACAGTGCTAACATGTTTCTGATTACATTAACAATGCCATTCTTTCCTGCATGTGCACTCATCAAGGTCAATTATCAAGAGTGGATGCTAATGCTGAAATCTCCTGTTAACACATGTGTATATATTTCTAGCTGTAACTTGGTTTAATGCCAGCACAAGTATCAATAAAATCTGAATTAAATGTAAGATGACTGGCATAAATTAGCCCCGAAGATTTACTAAGAGGGACAGTTGCTACACACTGAAATAGGTTAAGGGAAGTTATAGAATCTGTTGCCCTGGAGGTTCTTAAAATAAGACAATATCTATTCTATAGAACAATGTTCTAGGATCCTGACATAAAAGAATGTTCCAGGATCCTGCTTAATTTAGCAGTCAAGGTCTTCTAACCAAAATCATAGATACTTTTTTCAAGGTATTCATTGAAGAGCCTTATTGCCCAGGTGGTATTTCAATTCCTTACTGCCTTGCTGGTGCTATTTCTGTTAGGAGAGGCAGAAATTCCACTTCAGGTCAAACTAGCCAGGTATGATCTTATTACCATTTCCACAGAGCCTTCTTACCGCAGTGGTGATTATACTCTCTACAATAAGGTAATTACTATTGTTGTTACTACTACAATAATTACTGTTATTACCTACAATTTTTGAGCACTCACTCACTATATGTGAGGCACTATGCTAGCTGTTCACACGCATTGCTTCATCTTCCTCTCATAACAACATCTTAAGATGAATATTAGATCCATTTCAGAGATATTTAAACTGAGTCTTGGAGAAGCTAAGTAGCCTGTTGGTCCTACATTAGTATTGACCCAGGTCTGTTTGATTTTAAAGCCCATGCTTTTATGTACCACAGGTGTGGCTAATGTTTTCAAGAGCACATCGGACCACATACAATGTTGGCTCTTGTATACAATCTCATTGGGAAGCTACGCTTTTCTCTTGGTTCTCAAAAGATGCTGGGCTTTATTTTGGACTGACATTCAGAAGTTCACAAAAAATGACATATTTTCCATCAATCCCTGAAACTTTAGGATGAGAAAGTTCTTTATGACCATCAACTATTTAACATTTAAGGCATCTCACAGGAAAATAAAAGTTCTGTTTAAAATGTTTGAAAATGTATTAGATTCTTTTGAAAATTCTCAAAATTCTTTGAAAATCCATTGAGGACTTATCATAAGTGGGGGAAGAAACCACTTGAGGGTTATTCAAAACCAAACTTGACAAGTTGGGGGAATAATCAATCCAGTTATTAAACAAAAACAAAAAAACAAGGCCTGAATGATAAAATATTGATGTCAAGTTTTTTATGGGATTTTGTGACAAGTACAAGTGTGTACACCTTGTATTTCCAGCACAACCAACTGTATTTTTCCACACTGATGTTCACCATGGAGTCTACACAGTGACCTAGAAACATCTCACCCAGGGGCACCGGGTCGCTTAACCGGTTGAGGGTTTGACTCTTGGTTTCAGTTCAGGTTGTGACGTTTGTGGAATTGAGTCCCAAGTCAATCCCTGTGTGGGACTCTGGGCTCAGTGGGGGTCTGCTTGAAAGATTATCTTCCTCTGTTTCTCCCCCCACTTTCATGCATTCTCTCTCAAATAAATAAATAAACCTTAAAAAAAGAGAAATATCTTACCTGTTCAATGACTCATGTCCAAGAAAGGGCCAAAATGATGACCTACAGGAAATGCATAAATTTAGCATCTGGTGAACTTTAGAGCAAGACAGATGGTAGAGGTGATGATATTGCATGAAATGTTTCCTCCCTCAGCAAGATTGTCAAAAATGTGCTCCTCTGCTATTTCTCTATCAAAGAGGGGGTGGGAGGAAGGATTCTTTTACTGGTATCTATAACATATATATTTTCCTTAAGAAAGATATAAGTCAGTGATAAATATGAACTTCATGTATATTTTTATGCATATTATAAATGGGAATAAATTTAGGCTCATGATAAAAAACAATATTCTTTTAATAAGAATTTTGAATTTATTATATTTACAGTTGTTATTCTGTTTCTAATAGACTGTGGGTCATATGTTGGCAACAGCTAAATGTAGACAAAATCAGGCTTATTTCCTGTCCCTGTTCTCCTTATAAACTTCATCACAAGTTCCCTGTTACTGTGAATGGCTCCATTCTCCTTCCAGCTTCCTATGTTCCCAATCTTGTTGAACCTTTCCTTTCTATCATGTTGTCCAGAAAATCACCAACTTCCTGATTCCTTGTTCTGCAGGCCTTCTCAAAGCCATTAGCTATACAGTCTCTCCATTCCCCAGGTACAAGCCAGACTGAATCCAAACTTCATATCTACACAATGGGAAGAACTTTTTCTTCCCTACCATTAGTCCCATCTTTATGCAAACCGCCTTTCCCAGCAGCAAGCCAACTTTTGATCACTTGCCTGACAAAATTAAGTCAGGGTTGCTCAGCAAGCATTCTATCAATTTTTACTCACCTCACAGTTTTGTATGCCTTTCCTGTGGCCAGCATACTGTGGGACAGTATGCCCATTACTGTCCCTTCTCTCAAAGTCCCTCCACATCTGAGGTAACTACAAAGTGCCATTGGCCTGGCACGTTCCAACTGATGCCACTTGTGTTCCAACAGTCTTCAACATTGTCTTTTGTCCTGTTTTTCCAGAGTGCATGTGATTTCCATATTTTCATTCCCACAAATCTCTTTAACATCCTTTTAGCCCTTAGGTACTGAATTGTACAATACCTCTAAAGGTAAGAATTAAAAATTTACATGCAATTGTGTTTGCGTTTCTACCCTTTCCATAATTGCTCGAATTTCTGTTGTGCAAGAGTCAATTTCCATTTTTGATGCCTGGGGCAGTACCTACGTCCCAACAAGACAAGTTCCCATCAGTCACATCTCAGTCCAAGATCTTCTTTAAAAAATTCCACATTCTCCTTAAAAATGTTGAAATTGAAAAGTACTTCCCTAAAAAAAAAAAAGAAAAAACAACCCACCCCACCCCAACCCCCCGCCAAATCCCAAAAAGTCCTTCCCTGAGCTATGTAACTAAACTTATCTTGCTGGATTTGATGAGTACGTTGAATATCTTGATCTCCTTTTAAAGAGTTTTTGCTATAAAGAAATCATTGATCCTTAAAACTGAGCTTTAAAATAATTCTTTTTTCCTTAAGTGTTGGATGACAAAGGAGAATTTGAGATTTTTATTTCTATTTATTTATTTATTAAATTTGAAATTTTTAAACAGCATTTCTCTCTGCACAAGTTGTTGAACAATCATCCTGGTGTAAAAATGCCTGTTAAGCTATTGGGCTAGGATATGTTTCTTTTTTAGTACCAAATTTGTTAAGTTTGTTCATATATATCAACTTAATTTGCCCTCACAATAATTCTTTGAGATATATTTTATTATTCTCATGCATTGGACAATAAACCCAAAGTTCAGCACAGTTGAGCTCTAGGTTCTAGGTCACCCCAAGCGACAAGTAAGTAGGATTGATGCTTTGGTTTCTTGCCATCTAAACCTGACACCCTTTCCTATTTCCTAGCTGTTCTGTGTTCCAGGCCTTTGGTTAGCACTGAGCCTCTTGATGAAAAAGAGAGGACCAGGCAGCATGGCTGATAACGGTGGTGAGGCCAGCCAGCCCCTGGGGAATGTGTCATATGGATCAGATATTACATTCCCATATATATTTGGAACGGTATCTGGGCGTTAATTCAGTTTCATTGTTTTTCTGTGTGTTTACAGTTAGTACTATACTCTTCATTATTGGAGCTCTGTATTTCAGTATCCAACAGGGCTAGTCCCTCCCTCATTCCATTCCACTCCCAGCCCCAGATTTTCTTCTTGCTTTGGAACGAGCTTATCTAGTTATCTAGTTTATCTGGTTCAAAACATCATTCTGAAGCTTTTGGGTCTTCTGTCAAAATTATAGATTAGATCAGAGAGTGTTGACATCTTGATAATATTTTTTTCTTCCTAATGTGGAACACAGTAGGTTTTTTTTTTCCATTTGTGCTAATGTTCTTTTTGTGTCTGTTTTGTGTTTCCCAGACACACTTTTTATGTTTTTTACTAGACCATAAAGGCAAATCTTTTCTTAACCACTTTTAAAATAATCTCCCTCTCAGGTCATTCTCTGTATTTGAATGCTGCTGTCTTTTCCTCCCTCCTTCTTTTCTTCTATTTCTCCCTCTTTCTCTCTCTCCCTCTCTCTCTTTCACACAGCACACTTGGGAATACATAACTTCTTCATTCGGAGTCATCACGGGCACTTAAAAGCAATTGAACAAAAAGGTCCAGGACCTTTTGTGATGCACTAACGTATTCTTTCTCCCTAGAAGAACATGACAATAAGCTTCATGATGGAGGAAATTTTATCTGTTATCTGTTATCTGTTATCATTGCAGTTTTCCAAGTGCTAGAACAGTACTCGAGATATATAGTAACATTAAGTAATTATTTGATGAGTGATTGAATGGAAAACTCCATTCAGGCCTCCCTAAATCCCTCTGGAACAACAGGGTCCTTGGTTTATATTTGCCGGCAGGTCAAACTAACTCCGGGTAGTTTGCTCTAGATAGTCTGTTAGAAGAGAAGCAGTGTGTAGACTATAATTGTCTTCCTATGTGTGCTATACTGACCTATTTCTCCATTAAAGTATTAATAATAGGGGTGCCTGGGTGGCTCAGTGGGTTAAAGCCTCTGCCTTCAGCTCAGGTCATGATCCCAGGGTCCTGGGATCTAGCCCCGCATGGGCTCTCTGCTCAGCAGGGAGCCTGCTTCCTCCTCTCTGCCTACTTGTGATATCACTCTCTGTCAAATAAATAAATAAAATCTTAAAAAAAAAGTATTAATAATAAATGCCCAAGGCTCCACTGAAAATAAATAGCCATATTCCTTTTGCTTATTAGCCTTGAAATTCACACTTGCACAATGATGGCTCTAAAATGCATCCTAACAGATGGGTACTTCTTGAGCTGTTATAAGGCTGATGGAGAAAATCCAGTCAATGTGCGGGTTAAGTCTGCAAAGACAATCATCATTCTTATGAACCGGGGTATAAAGCGAGGCACCAGTCGCTTCATCATTCTAGGGTTTCCTGGCAGTGTGGGAGGCAAAGTGTGTGCAGGAAACAGGGTCACACTGTGGTTTTAAAGGGGAGTTCAGGTTGCCTTTTATGAATATGCATGAGGGGCTGGCCCTTGAGTTTTCTTGAGTTCAACTTAACCCTGACAAACCCATTTCCTGCCTGTCATTTATTTGAAGACGGTCCTTGAGGAGATGTGAAAAAGTGAGTCCTTGCTCCACTTATGGAGCCTTTTGCTTTCTTTCCTCTTAAAGATGACAAGCTGCACCCTGATTTATTTTTATTCCCTGTGAGTCACTTACTAGTCTTATTTTATAAATAATATTTTATACATCTTACTCAGAAGCAGATGGGAAAGTTCAAGGAAACACCCTCTGGAAAGAGGAAAAGTACTTCAGTCTGGATCTGTACGCTGGTGCCATTGCTAGAGGCCCCTGTAAACAGCGCTGCCACGAGGAAATAAACAGATGGCAAAGAGTCCTTGCAAAGCAGCGTTTAGGGGGGTTTCTTTGTTTTAGGAGCGACTGTTATTCTCTTAGTGTGAACTCTATGTACTCCCGAGAAATGCAAAAAACAAGTTGGAACCGCTTGTCTGATATTCATAAAACAGGTCACTGGGTCGAAAGGGTTGTTGGCCAGTTGGGAGCTCAGGAGCACACATTTGACAATCTGCTGTTGCCTGTTGTCTTTGTGAGAGGAAGTGGGGGAGGGGAGAGGAGCTCTAGTTCCTCTGAGCCAAGAGGCAGCTCCAGGAACCCACGTGGTGAACAGCATGTGCTGGGAAATGCCAGCATGTGTCGTTCCTCAACTTGGCATATAGACTCGACTCCTGTTGGACAAAATTCCCAAAGCAGACAGGGAGTAGTAGGGCTGTTTTCGCTGGACAAACAGCAGTGGGTGAGGAAATGGGCAAATGTAGGTTGCTAGGCGGTTGTTTTGCTGTTGATATGGGAGCAAAGCCAGGCAGCACTTAGATACTGGGAACATTTTCATTATTCCGTGGAGTCCCAGCCTTTCCATGAGAGAACCCCTGCTAATGACTTTTCCTTTAACGACAATAGTTGGGGAGAGAATGTACCTTGTTCCTAGTGGTGCTGCTTTGTTTCTCCAGAGGCTGGGAGCCCCTTCCTGAAATCCATTATTTACGCAATCTCCGTTGTCACAGATTACCAGTCTCTAATGAACTGTCTGTTTTATTTGTTTGTTTTTAATGTTAAACATTCTTTTTTCTTCTATATCAACATTTATGCCTTTAAAATCGGTCGGCATTCTTTTGGCATTTAAAGCTCATGATGTAAGAGCTGATGATTTTGCCTCATGGTTATGTGGTGAAATAACAGGGTCAAAGTGAGGTTCATAGGATTAGAAGCCCACTTGGACTAGAGCCTTTCCTTTTTTTGGAAAACGGGGAAAAGAATGGAAGGATGGAAGGAAGGAAGGGAGGGAGGGAGGAAAAGCCTATTCAAGAGAAAGTCTTATCTGATCTAAACCTTTTTTACGTGCTCTTCCCACAAACACCTTTCAGGAGTGTGTACTCTGTACCCGGCACTTGAAGAAAACAGCAATCTTGGCTACCACTTAATTATAGACTGTGGATTCTCTTCCCCAAAACCGAATTCTTTTTTCAATATGTACCTCATGTTTTGTCTCCACTGCCGTTGAAAAAATAGATTACCTGTGACTTTTATTAACACAGTCTTGTTTTATGGCAAGTTTATGGGTAGTGTTTTCCCAGTGTCCCGTTATCTCTCCTCGATTCAGTGGTCCTGGAACACACAGGGTCTCAGAACCATGCTGTATCGTAAAAAGTCACGCAAAGTTGACTTCAATGAGTTTTTTGCAGCCCTCCATCCCAGGTCTGGACTGATTTCCTAGCACCTCTTCCAAGAATTCCGATTGCTTGTACACTTATCTGTACCTCCGACCCCCCTCTTCCCCCCACTCCCCCGCCAGAGTCTGTGAGTACCTTCAGGGAAGGGCCTGTGTCTTGTAGGAAGAAATGAATGTAGTCCCAAACATCTTTGTTTATATATTCTGACCTGTTGGACTTTGATTTTTATGGCATTGGATTCCAAAAGTGAGTTTGTTGGTTGAAGTCCCGATATAGTTTTAATTTTAATAGATGCTGCTAAATTGTTTTCCAAAAGAAGCTGAAGCAGCTTTCTCCCATATTTCCACCAGTAATAGGTTTTATTGGTCTTTTAAATGTTTGCCAGTTAAATGGTAAAATTTTTATTTTCCTGGCTATTAATCAGTTTGAGTACCTTTATATGTGTTTGTTTGTAATTTAGATTTGCTGCTCTGTGAGTTAACTTTTTATGTACTTTGCCCATTTTGCTGCATAGAAGTTGCTTTTATATCAATATGTATAAAAATAAGTATAAATCTCTTTTTAACTAAAAATTCCAAGTGTAAGTATGTATCATACAGAAATATTTAAATATATAAACAAAAATACATGCATAAGCATCCCATTTACATGATAAATGCATGATCATCACATCTACAAACATTAGAACATTGTTTGTAGCAACAAAATCTAAAGTTTAATGAAAAGAAAGTAGTTTGATGAATTATGGTATTTTCTTATTATGGAAGAGGATGAAGAGTTAAAAAGAATGAGGTCAATCTACATGTACCACATAAAAGATTTCAGCATAATGTTAAATGAAAAAAAAGAAAGTTGTAGAAGAGGAATTGCATAGTACTATCCTAAATTATATATTTATAAAGGCACGTTGTGGCAGAAACTGTTTGTCCTTAATCTTAGAAACGATGAGAAGTTGTTATTTGATCACACTGCAATAAGCAGACAGCAATTGTAAAAGCTAGGTCACATTCCAAAAGATACACTGACTTTTTATAATGTGGGAGATATATGACTAGTTCAACATATATGACTAGTACTTTCAAAGAAAGAAAAAAAGAACTAAAATTCACTGAATCCATTCCCTGAGGGTTCAGTTAGTTCTGAAGTGACTAACAAGAGGCATAATTAATTATCAATCCTCTATTGCTGTATGTTGGGACTTTCTATATTATTGAAACCAGTTTCACAAACTCTGATACTGATAGCTAAAGATAGCTTACACTTCGGATGGGCAAATTCTGTGTTTGTACTGAAAACATTTAATAGAGTCCTTATCTGTCTTTATAGATCCTCTCTGTCATACATATAACCTAGATAAAATTTGTGATAAAAGTGTATCACAAAATTTAATTTTACTTGAGATCATCATCTCAATCAAATGAGTTAGCAAGTGAGTTCTGTGTTTTGTTCCCTGGATCATTAGTAGTCTGTATCATTTAGCTTTCTTATCAGTTTATCAAAAGCAGTTTAACTTTAGGTCCAAGTGCTTTGCTTCATAGGCAATAAAGTTTTACTCCTACTTAAAGGAAAACACAGGGGCGCCTGGGTGGCTCAGCGGGTTAAGTGTCGGACTCTTGGTTTCCGGCTCAGGTCATGGCTCTGCTCTCAGTAGGGGGTCTGCTTATGCTTCTCTCCTTCTGCCCGTCCCCCAACTTGGGCATACACATGCTTTCTCTCTTTCTCTCTCTCTCTCTCAAAGAAATGGATAAAACTTTATAAAAATGAAGGAAGACACACTTGTCTCATGGTTATCTCTTGCCTTCTCAAAAAGATGATTTACCTATGCAGCTTCCGCATGCAGGTGTGTATCTGCCTGCAAACATCTTTTTGTGTGTAAGCCCATAGAAGTGAGCACCGTATGGGCACACATCAAATTCTTTTTTTTTTTTTAAGATTTTGTTTATTTATTTAACAGAGAGAGAGAGCATAAGCCAAGGGAGAGGCAAAGGGAGAGGATGTAGCAAACTCCCTGCTAAGCAGGGAGCCCAACGTGGGGCTCAATCCCTGGGATCATGACCTGAGCCAAAGGCAGCTGCTTAACTGACTGAGCCACCCAGGTACCCCCACACATCAAATTCTTAACAGGGCATTAGTGTAGAGACAGAGAGTAGGAAAGGGGAAGTGGGATGCCAGGAGAGTTCACTTTTATCCTGAGTACTTCTATAATGTTTGAATTTTTTTAAATGATGATTTTTTCATTTTTTTTGTATTTGAATAATGTTAAAAATGAAAAAAGAAAGTAACTCATAGTTAGCAAAAATCAGTATTTTATTTATCTCTCGGAACAATATCCAAGGAGAGGACAACTTTTCGGAATACCAGGATGCCCTTTAATTGTTGAGTAATTTTCTGGAGAGTTGTATGGTAGTAGTTGTACTTTTACTATCTGTTTAGAAAAGAAATAATTATCAAAAGACTACAAGTCCATTAGTACTTTTTAATCTGAGATATTATCTTGTCTATAGGGTTTCTCTCTAGTATCTCATCAGCCTGGCAAATGCCCAACCTCGAGTGAGTTCATCTGTATGTTTCTCTGTGTGCACCCACGCCCCATGGCTAGAGAGGGCTCCTGGAGAAATCACATGACCCAACCATGGGCACAGTTTCAACTCTGGGTCATCAGGCTGTGGTCCCTCACAGCTGTCCAGTGGCTCTCCTGTGTTTCCCTAGTCATCATCCCTCCCACTCACCAGAGTAAATATTTCATACATTCTCTAGTTTTCTCAGACATTAGCCTCCAAATAATTAACTTCTCTGGACTTGTTTCAATTTCAGTCTTCCAGGCTAGATCTTTAGCTCTCTGAGGGTGAGACCTTGTCTGTTTTGGTCTCGAGACCCAGCACCCCACTACAGTGGGCACTCAGTAAATATGTAGGCAATTGGGGCGCCTGGGTGTCTCCGTGGATTAAAGTCTCTGCCTTTGGCTCAGGTCATGATCCCAGGGTCCTGGGATCGAGCCCTGCATCGGGCTCTCTGCTCAGCAGGGAGCCTGCTCCCTCTTCTCTCTCTCTACTTGCCTCTCTGCCTACTTGTGATTTCTGTCTGTCAGATAAATAAATAAAATCTTTAAAAAATATGTAGGCAATTGAGCAAATGAGTGAATGAATGATGCTTTATAACAGGTAGATGAGGAGCGATGTGGCGAGGGTTGCTGGGCAGCTTTGGGGAACCAGCACTCTCTTGATGATGTGGAGTTGGTCTAGCACCCATGGTCAAGCCATGTTATTTCTCCAGGTACACAGAGGGAAACAGGAGGATGATGTCATTGGGGGTTGAGAATTTGCCAGGCTAATAAGGAGCAAGGGAGATGAGATACTGGAGAGAGTGTTTAAAGATGGAACATGGGATCTCTGCTGGGTAGGGAAGGAGTGAAGAAAGGAGGAGATAGTAGGGACAAACAGGACGAAGATGGTGTGAAGTCCTGAAACAGTTCTGATGGCGTGTGTGAAGACCGGCTGACTGAGAGCTGGAAGTGGAGGAGATGGTGGTTGGAGAGGGAGATTCTCTCTTAAAGGTTTTGGAGTTTAAGTAGTCGCAGGTTGTGGGCTGAGGGTGTGGCGGAGGTTGTATGGGGCTGAATGAACAGAGAGGTCATTAGCTTTGAGAGGTCAGAAACAATGAGAGGCCCCCAGGATGCTGGCTGTATCACAATGTCTGTGTTCCAGGTGGAGATTACATCTGTTTATGGAGGAAAGTGCCACAGTTTTCAATGACAGCAAGGACTGTGGGACTTGAAACCACGTTGATGGGGTGGGATAGAAGGGGATAAAGGAATTGAATACATAGAAATGTGGGGAAAAAATTTAATTATGATCAGGGGATGTTGACTGATATCTCAGTTTGGAGAGAAGACATAGTGGAGGAGTAAATACTGAAAAGCAGTGAAAATTGCATATAATTTTCAGTTGTTTAATGCAAGCAGTACATAAAACAAAAATTCCAGGAAATTCAAATACATGTTTCATTAGTTGATATTACTCGAAGATAAAAACTGAAATCATATTAAACTTTACTGAACCTCTCAGAAGACATAACATCATCTCAAAAGGGCTCACTTCTAGAAGGAAAATTGTCGTAACTTGCCAATTCCAGTTCTAAGAATGGCCAGGCATTCTTAGAATACCTTGGAGTGGATTTTAGTCTCATGGGGATTTCACTTTTGGAATATCAATGGATCCTGACAAATAAGGCTCTTAAAAATGTTTTCTACTGAAATGCTCAGTCTGCAAATCTGGTTAATGACAGGGACACATAAACTTCATTTCTGGTACACTGATTGCTGATGAACTTGAGCTTTAATGCCAAGAAACTATTACTCCTTCTCCTCTTAAAAGATGAAACTAAAAACAACTGCCTCGTCAGAGCATCTGTGTTCTATCATTAAATTTAAAGCAATTTATCAAATAAACACTGCATGCAGGATCTGAGTCCTTTCCTCATGGAGAGTAGTACCCTAGGAGCTAGGACACAGCAAGAAAATCTGGCCCCCGTACCCTCCCAGGAGTTCAGTGTTGACTGCGGGCAAAGAGTTGAGAACAACGGTGAGGGACAGGGTTATCAGGGAAGGCCTCCAGGCATTACATAAATGCCCAAGGAGAGAGAAAGAATTCACACCAAGGAGGGAAATTATTTAAGGCATTGCAGGGGTGAAAAGGAGTTTTTTTTTTTCAAGGTCCTGGTATCTCTGATATTCTCTCCTAGTGTTTGGACGTATAGTCACCATTACGATTAAACTATTAAAATGTGGCAGAAGATTAAGAATCTCATTAGAGCGTGTTGTAAGAAGGGCCAACACAGCTTGGGTTATGCCTTTGGTACAAGCATCATGTCGGATTGATGTCTGGAAGAGGAGTGAGATTCGGGAAACTACATAATGAGTCTTGTATTGTCTTTATCTTTTATTTTGTGCAAACCCAGTCAACATGCCATTAGTAGCGTCTGCAAAACTCAACAAAAGTCTGTATGAAGGACCTGCTAGGTTGCTTGCTAGATCCTAATGGAAACCTCTTAAAACCTGGATTTGATTCAGAGGTCTAGGCAAAAGCCCTCAATGAGGCTGTGCCATGCCCTGCAACTAAACTTGAAGCATTTTCTCCTTCTTTGTTCCTTTAGCAGAAATTACATCCTTTCTGCCCATCTATTAATTGTCCCAGCTGAAAGGGATATTTTGTGACTTTCAGAATGACCAGATAAAACAAGAAGTCACAATATAATAAGAGGGGCGGAGGCAGGGTGGTGTGCATCTCCTCGGTATGAAGAGAAGACAGAGAATCTTTCATTTTCTTTCAGAGACCATTTGACCCAGAGGCTTATAAAAACAGCAGAAGAAATGAGCCAAGAGTGGCAAAGGGTGTGTGTGGGTGATGTTGTTGCTTAGCAACAGGAAGCCTCTGGCTGATGTTCTGAATTGAACAAAGGAGAGTGACTAGGACAGCATGGAATAAATGAATGGGGAGACACGAAGGGAGGGAAGCCGACGTGTGGTGCAGGCAGGCTAGGAGGGGAATGCAAAGTAAAGGAAAAGCATGAGAATGGATGTGGTGGTTACTTAAAAATCAGAAGACGGGGTGCCTGCGTGGCGCAGTCAGTTAAGCCTCCCACTCGTCCATTTGGCTCAGGTCATGGTCTCATGATCATGGGATCCAGCCCCACATCAGGCTCTGTGTAATGCGGGGTTGACTTCAGATTCTCTCTCCATCTCCCTCCCACTCGCTCACTCTCTCAAATAAATTAAACCTTCATAGATAAATCAAGAAATAAAAATAAAAGCTATGCTGTAAGGAGCACCTGGCTGGCTCAGTCAGAGGAGACTGGGACTCTTGATCTCAGGGTTGTGGGTTTGAGCCTCATGGTGGGTGTGTAAAAATAAATGAATAAATAAAAACCGGAAGACAATGAATAATTTAGAGAAAATAAGTAACTGAAAATAAGTAACTGAGAAGATGGGACTAGTGAGAAGGATTAAGAAAGCACCTGCAGTGAAAGCGGGTAGGCCACTAACCGGTGGGATAAAATCCCCTCGTGGAATGAACTCACCCTGCCAGTCGCACCTCTTTCCTGCTGCTGAGGCCAAGCAGGGCTGATAGGACAAGGTGCCCGGAACAGAGTTCAGACCGTGCTGTCTGAGTAGGCGACTTAGAAGATGACCTGGTGAGGAGGGGGGCGCCTGGGTGGCTCAGTGGGTTGAGCCTCTGCCTTCAGCTCAGGTCATGGTCTCAGGGTCCTGGGATCGAGCCCCACATCAGGCTCTCTGCTCAGAGGGGAGCCTGCTTCCCCCTCTTTCTGATTGCCTCTCTGCCTACTTGTGATCTCAATCTCTCTCTCTGTTTAATAAATAAAATCTTAAAAAAAAAAAAAAAAAAGATGAGCTGGAAGGTAAAGGAGCTCCAGGGTTGTTATGGCAACAATGCTACACTAGGTTGGGCCCTTCAAGACCTCTACAATAACTTTCAGGTTTTTAGACCACTGTATCAGTCCTGAGCCAAAAAGGCAACTGCAAGGGAAGGGCAGGAACTTGAGATCGGGCAAGAAAACTCTTAATTCCATCTTTGATTCCTCCAAAAGCTTATGACAGTGTCATAACCCAGAGCATAACCAATAAATATCTACTGGGGTAAGTAGGTGTCGATGTGGTCCCAGGGCCTTTGTCATGACAGTTCCGTGACATCTTGTAGGCGTCGATGTTTGTCTGTATTACAGGGCAGGTAAACTTGTCTTCTATGTTTTTTTCTTAAAAGGGCAGCCATGCTTCCTAGCTAATCCTACACAATTTCCATCATCTACACATGTAAGCCAATATATTATGAGCATTTCCTCCCAATAGATGTACATTTTTATTTGTAAAGAATACACAAAAATTATCTAATGACACGTGGCTCATTAGAATATGATATACATACTAAGGAAGATGAAATAAACATGAAACAAAATATGTTTTTAAAATTTTACTTAAGAGTTTTGTTTTGCTTATTAATTCATTTCCCCACCCTTCCTACAGCCTACCTACCTACCAACCACAGGGCATAACTTAGAAGATAACATGTAGTAGAGGCTTATTAGGTGTTTGCAGTAAACAAAAGTGGGATGGCATTTTTCCACTCCCTGCTCTGGGCTGTCCCATCATATTTTACAGGGATGCAGGGAATTACTTATGTTATTAACTCCCATTACTTATCTCACCAAGTTTTATTATCAATTCCAAATGTTATTATCTGCATATAAAATAGGACTAAGTTTTTAAGTTATTCCTCTTTTAAAATCACTCTTCTTATCTATAACATCTAGTTTCTTGATTTCTAATTAAGTGTGGCTATATGGGAATACACTTTTCAGTCTGCTTCTTTCCCAAATCTCACTAAACTGACAGTTAAAGGATGGAATACGAATAAGCAATGAAAATCCTAAAAGGCAGGGTGCTTGGGTGGCTCAGTGGGTTAAGCCTCTGCCTTCAGCTCAGGTCATGATCTCAGGGTCCTGGGATCGAGCCCTGCATCAGGCTCTCTGCTCAGCTGGGAGCCTGCTTCCCCCTCTCTCTCTGCCTGCTGCTCTGCCTGCTTGTGATCTCTCTGTCAAATAAATAAGTTAAAAAAAAAAAAACAAAAAGTCCTAAAAGGTTTGGTGTATCAGTTATCTATTAATGCCTAAGAACCACCTGAAAACTTAGTGGCTTAAAATAACACCATTTATGGGACGCCTGGGTGGCTCAGTGGGTTAAGCCTCTGCCTTCAGCTCAGGTCATGACCCCAGGGTTCTGGGATCGAGCCCCGCATCGGGCACTCTGCTCAGCAGGGAACCTGCTTCCTCCTCTCTCTCTGTCTGCTTCTCTGCCTACTTGTGATCTCTGTCTGTCAAATAAATAAATAAATAAAAATCTTTAAAAAAAAAAATAAAAAAAAATAACACCATTTATTAGTACACAATCCTTGGACCAGCAGTTTGTTCAGGTTGCTGTCGGGACAACTCATCTCTGCTCCACGTGGTGTCAGCTGAGCTTTCTTGCCATAGTAATCATTGGGCGCTTAGCTGGGATTCATAACCAAGGTGCATCAGTTCCCCAAAGAGCTTCTCCAGCTGGCCAGCTCAGCCTTCTGCATGTCTTGTTGAGGTTCCAAAGAAGGCAAGAGTTGAAGCTGCCAAGGCTTCCCGAGGCCATATTAGAAGTCCCAGGTGTCATGTCTTCACTTCTGCAGCATCCTGTTGGTTAAGGCAAGTTGCAAGGTGTAGCAGACTGAGTTGTGTTCCTCCAAAATTTTTGTTGAAGCCCTAACCCTCAATGTGACTATATTTGGAGATAGGGCCTTTAAGAAAGTAATTAAGTGTAAATAAGGTGATAAGGGTGGGGCCCTCCTCCAATACGACTAGTGCCCTTATAAGAACGACTAGTGCCCTTATAAGAAGAGGAAGCAACAGCAGGGATAGGCAGGCACAGAGAAAAGGCCACAGTGAGAAGGTGGCTTCCTACAAGCCATGGAAAGTGGTCTCACCTGATACCAGTCCTGCCAAAACTTTGATGTGGGACTTCCAGCTTCCAGAACTGGGAGAAAATAAATCTGTTGTTTAAGCCATTCAGTCTGTGGTGTTTTGTTATAGCAGCCTTAGCAGACTAATGCATAAGTCCAGCCCAGAGCCATCTCGTGACGAAAAGAGCTATAAAAAATTTTGTGACCATTTTTAATCCAGCACACTTGGAAAATGTCAGCTAGTTTTAGAAAGTGTAAATATATCAAGAGGAATACTTAGAGCAATGCCCATATTAGTCCCCTCTACCACCACTTACTTCCTTGAAACAACTTTGTAACTGAAATTGCATTAACATTTTTTATTTAGGTAAATAAGAGGTAGTGATTTGGTAGGCCTGCATATTATTAGGTATAACTAGAAAATGACATCAAAGACATGGAATTTCCACTAGAAAGTAAAAGCCCCATTATGCCAAAGCAAACCTATCCATGGAGAGTAAATATAAAGAAAAAAAAAGCCTTTATTTCCAAGATTGAGCATTAGCTTTAAATAGTATAATACTTGTATTCTTCTCTGACTACTGAGGGAAAGAAAACATTTCTCATCCTCTATAGCTGTCCATATCTGTAGATGTTACACCATATGAACCTCTCTAATGGAAGCCTCAGTTTTATTCAGGTGTTCAACCTATCCTCATCTACAGAGTTAAACTAATTAGACTGAGTCATCATGTTAATTCCTTTCCCCTTCCTAATGACTTTCCCCTTCCTAATTCCTTTCCCCTTCCTAATGACAGGATAGCATTCAATATTGGGTTCCCAATATTGAATGCTATCCTGTCATGCCATTTCCATGGTGACCATTATTGAGGCAGAGAATGCAAATCACTCTGGATGGCAGGGGTGGGGGGTGTCTCTCTTCTACTGAACATAAACAAGAGAACATTGTGGTCTGGTGGCCACTTAAAAACCGTGAGGGGTGCTCACCTAAGGACAAAGCTAATACAAAAGGCTCCTGAAGCTCACCTTCCCTCTGGAATTCTTGTGTTGTGTAATAAACATTCTGACCCTTTAGGCCAGTTTCACATAGGATGTTTTTTTCCTGTAGGCAAAAGAATCCTTCCAATCTGATGATGCTGTTCCTGTATAGCCTGAAGTGTCCTCAGCGATCTCACATCAGAGAGCCTATGGAATGGTTTACAAGGGAAGTCAGTTCTTCTCCACTCCACTTCATTGCCCCTCAAAACCACCAGAACTATAAGCAGAGTCAGATCTCTATATGCCTCACGAGATCCATTATAAAACAAATACAGGAACAGAAAACACACCCACCCAAGGAATGGAAAGACTGTTCATTTATGTTGGCAGAATATATGGAGAGAAAGTGTGGAAATGGATTCAGAGTGTACTAGATCAAGAAAGGAAGAACACAATTACAGATCAGATAGAATTTACCAATAGGGATGCAGTTATTAGAGATTCTGGATTTAATGTGCTAGCTCACACATTTGGAGGTTGTCTAAATTATTTGCCAAATTATCTCTTGAGTTATGCTCAGCAGTAGCCCATTCTAAATGAACCTGCAATACTGAAATTTTCTTGTTATAAGGGAAGCAATCCAAAAGTTAATGGACATATAAATACTGGGGTAGATGGTCACATGAGAACTGCTCACCTATTCCCTGTTTCCTTTTTCTAGGAAGAGGAAGAAATGGCCAGAAAATATTTCCTATACCAGGGTCTTGAAAATTGTATGGGTGTAACAAGACCCAGTACCTAAAAAGCATTTTGGTGGCTCTTTTTCATACGCTGGAGTAAGAGGAAAATACTCTGTGTTTGAAAAGCACTCCTGATTGCAAATAGGGATGCTAAGATGGAAGAGGCCGAATAGTGACACTTAACTGCCGAAGCCAAGGTGGGCATGCTGACCATAATAGTAACAGTAGAGCTGGCATGATGTTCAAAATGATACAACTCTCAAAAATCTCTGCAAGTTTTTCATATGCAAGAGAGTTACAGGGATCAAAAGAGATGGCAGCTTGGTGCTTTCATTCATTTGTGTAATGGAAAATACTCCAGAGTTCATGGTTGCAGGTCTGGTATTGTGTTCTTGAACTCAGTAGTTCTGGTGGTGGCCTTCTGACACCTGTCTATCCAGTCTTTCCAGTTATTTTGTAAGCACCTAATGCCCTGTGTTGAAACTCCTCTCCTTTCCCCAGAGCAGTGCACTGAACACTAACTGATGGGCTTTCCAAAGGAGCCCTGAACTCTTGCCATGATTGCTTCTTCAGTTTCTGGGTATATTACTGGGATAGATGACTTCAGTGAATGGCAGCATTCTGACACCCACTCCTGATCTGCTGAATAGAAGTCACCAAAATTATAATGGTAGGAATGGCTTAGCGAAATCTCAGGAGCTCAACCTTCTAGCCAGAAGAGTAAGTCAAGAAGTATTCTGTTATACCGCAATTAAAAAAAAAAATTATCGCATTTTTTAACTGCCTCCCTGAGAAAATTGTTGAGTGGAGGCCACTGTGTTTCCTATCATAGCCCCACTTTTTGCCAGGGCAAAAGATGGAAGAAATTTGGGATGCCTGACTGGCTTAGTTGGTAGAGCATGCAACTCTTGATCTCAAGGTTGGGAATTCAAGCCCCATGTTGGGCATAGAGTTTACTTAAAAACAAGAGGGAAGAGTTTTGAGAATCACAGGGGATTACTATAGGCTAAATGAAGTAGTAACTACAAATATATATGATCTTCCATGTGTAGTGCTTAACAGCCGAAATCAACATACACTGTGGCACACTAACTGCAGCATTTATCTGGACAAGACTTCTTCTCTCATCTAATAAACAGAGAATGCCAGAAGGAGTTTGATTTAATCTAAAAGGGCAGAAATATATTTTCATCTCAAGATTATCTTAATTCACTATTCTCTGTGCCATAAATGAGTCTTTAAAAATTATGCTGTCGGCGGGTGCCTGGGTGGCTCAGTAGGTTAAGCCTCTGCCTTCGGCTCAGGTCATGATCTCAGGGTCCTGGGATCGAGCCTCGTATTGGGCTCTTTGCTCAGCAGAGAGCCTGCTTCCCCCTCTCTCTCTGCCTGCCTCTCTGCCTACTTGTGATCTCTATCTGTCAAAAAAAATAAATAAAATCTTTTTTTTTTTTTAAATTAGGCTGTCGGGGCCCTGAGTGGTTCAGTCAGTTAAGGTCCTACTCTTGATTTCCGCTCAGGTCATGATCTCGGAATTTTGGGATCCACCCCTTGTCAGGCTCCATCCTCATGGAGCCTGCTTGTCCCTCTCTCTCTGCTCCTCCCTCTTGTTCTTTTTTTCTCTCTCTCTCTCAGTCATAAATAAATAAATAATATATTTTTTAAAAATGAGCTAGTTTCTCTAACCATCCCCAGGGCTATATGGGTGAAAATTGGCTGAAGAGCTCCAGAGAACAGAAAGTGGCTGTGTTTTAGATTAAAACTAGGCAGGCCAGAAAGTGGGAAATAAATCATATGTTAATACAATGAAGTTTCTTGGGATCTGTTTTGTGTGGCATGTGAGTTTATCCTCTCCAATGTCAAGGACAATTTGTTTCCTACATCTAGAAAAAGAAAGTGTGATTGATGGTACTTTTTAGATTTCAGAAGCAACATATATGACATTTTGTGTGCCCTTCAGCGCTCTTTCCTGAGATGCCTGAAAGGCTGACTGCTTTGAGTAGGGTCCAAAGAAAAACTCTGCACGTGGTCCAGGATGCAGCTTTTCCATATGGCTTTGTAGGACCCGGTGACATTAGTGGCACTCAAAAACCAATTCAAGTCTGTGGTGTGGAAAGACTTAATACAAGATTCACAGCAGAAACATCTTGGTTTTAGGACAAAGTTATACCTCCTTCGGTGAATAACCATTCTTCTTTGGAGGAATAGTACTTGGCTTTCTATTGGGTCCTCATAGAAACCAGGTAATTATGAAATATAAGCTAGCTGTCATGAACTGAGTGGTATCTGATCTACTCAGCTACAAAGTCAAACATCTCCAAGTGGAAATAGTAGGTGAGTTCATCGGAACAGGTCCTGAAAGGTCAAGTTTCATATGCTGATGTCTTCCTGCTATGCCTACTCATGCCACACTACCCCCTCTCCACCAACCAACACTTACAACATCATGAACAGTTCTGAAGAAAAAGAAAGCATAGTTTACAGACGGCTTTGCATAATGAGCTGGCGACATTTCAAAAGGAATGCTGAGTCCTACTCAGTCTCACTGAAGTGAAGGTGGAAAATTCTCCCAGCAGGTAGAACTTTGAATGGTATAACATCTTTCCCTTTTCCTGGAAAGAGGCAGGAATTAATAGACAGTAACACATGGTTTAGTCCGACTGACATGGACATGAAAAGAAATAAGAAGACCAGAGGTCTGGTGACAAGGAAGCTTGGGAAGAAGCATGTAGGTAGGTCTCATAAAATGGGCCCATGTATGAAGATATTTGGGCTCCATATACATGCCCCTCACATCAGCTGACAACCCAATATTCATTCTTTCTTGTGAGCAATACTTCAGTTTTGTACAGGTACCTATGGACCCTCATGTGACTTTGTACCCCAAGGCTGGTCACGTCTCCACCCCAGCAGGTGAATCAGTTAATTAAGCCAATTACAGTTCTCTATTCTCCTTATGAGTGGTTGGCTTTGAAGGGGCCATATGAACAATTTTGGCCAAGGAGACACTAAAGGAAGTCTGCTGTGGGATTAGTTCTGCGTGAGTTTCTTTGTCTATTAAAATAAAAGGTAATTCTTTCATCTGCCTCACTTTGAGTTGGGAGGTAGCCTTATGAATCAGGAGGGAGAGGGCTGCACTTGTGCATGTGTTGGTTATAGCAACCACATCTAGTTTCCAAGGACAGCATTGCCTCTATGGGAGTATATAGTGTGTGGTACCAACAGTGTTAACCGCGCAGGCTGTGATACCTGACGCTCAGTAGCAAAAACAGCCATGTCCTCGCAGAACTACTTTGGTAGTCAGATTTTAGTTGTATCCCTGTCTGCATGGCTTCTGAGCTGGACTGCTCTCCTGGACAGTTTTTGGGCTAACCAATATCCTGTCAATAAATCCTTTCTCTGCCCAAACCAGGCAGAGTCCATCTCTATTGTTTGTAAGAGAAATGTTTGCAACTTGGCCAATATAGATCTTCTGGATCAAATGATCTGTGAGATGTTGGTCCAAAAGAAAAGGATTTTTGCAACAGTAACATTGTTTTCAGAGTTGAGTGTCTCCTTTTAAGTTTTACTTTTTGATGTTTTTAAAAGTTAGGAAAGGCAAATGTTCCTCCACCTACCAGTAGAATTGTCTGGATCAGTCTCCAGCTGGTACAAATGATTAAGGAGGAAAACATTTCTCTTTGAAAGCACGGAAATTTTAAAAAAATGTATTAATAATGGACTAAGTGAAAATTAAATAGGAAGTTTGGAAACGGCAAAGAAAAGCAATACCTTAATACAGGTTGTGGTGCTAACCTTTACTTGTTTCTGTTCCAGAGGAGCAAATGGGAAGAACTTTAATTCTCACAGAGACTTTTAAAATTTATCATCAGTCTATCCTTGTTCGTACATGAATGTAGCAATTTCAGCATTTTTTTTTTCCAATTAGCCTGCTTAGAGTTCTCTGCTTTCCTTCCATGTCATCGCAACAGTTGAGGTCACGTGATTCCCACCTTCACAATCTTTGTGCGCCTGTTTCTTCAGGCCAATGCTAATCAGAGGCAAGAAGAATTTAAATAGTCCCAGCCTCACATTTTGGCTTACTGTATGCTGGGCATGCTTCTTGGCACAAAGGATGGCCCGGCATCCAAAAGAGACAAATTTCAAGCTTAGTAGAACTTCCTTTCTCATGATTTCTCTCCCTGCCTGCCAGCAAAAATCCCTGATGCTCTCTTCTGTCAATCCATCTATGCTTTGTTTCCTTTCCTCTGTACTGGCCTAGCTCACTGCCATCTGTGCCCCAAGGATGAAAGTATAGTGGGACGTCTTCAGAGATCTGTTAGATTACAAGAAGTTGGATGTGTTTCTTTTTCTATTTGGGAGATTAATATTTTTATTCACTTCTGATGTATAATCTCATGTTCTTGTGTAACTGCTGTAATACATTCATGCCTTCCTTAATGAAATAAGACCCAGATGTTTCAAATTGGTCAGTGAGGGTGGTCTTCATGGTAGGGGAGGTTGTCCTTTATAGTTCCAACCCTTAGCTCTGAATACAGTCCTTGGGGATTATTTTAATGACTATATCACCTGGTGGCTTTGGGAACAAAGACCTCATGCCCTGCTTTCGATGCTTTGTCCCATATATGGGCACATGACTTTTCCTTGTACATCATTTAGCTCAGCTGAGACAGACTTAATGTCCAATTTAAGCTTTCCATAGGTTAGAATATAACAAAATGGCAATCGCTGCTAAGAGCCACCCAGGCACCCATTTTCAGAACTTTCTATCCTAGGCAAGTGAGGATGAAGTATGGCTCCCCCATTGGTTAATGGCTGACATTTGCCCTGGGGAGTACTAACACCGCTACCTTCAGGGCTGCTTATGGGCACATTTATACATATGTATAAACATACCTATGTTTATACATAGGCCCATTTGCTCCAGGGCATGGGAGAGGCCCAAGACAGAAAGCAGAAAAATTCTGATCATACCTGCTTGAGTTGGGACCTTATCAACAGAAGGTGAACCTGAATACTCAGCAGCTGAAAGCAGAGATGGGCCACAGGAATGGGAGTGGGGCTCTAGAGTATCTGCTGCCTAAAACAAACATGAGTGAAGACCAGTATGGTATGTACAAGGTTTGCCAGTATTTGAGCTTCAGTCCATTGGTTTAGAAACTCACAAACTAAATTCATAGCATGATCTAACAGACTTCTCAGAAACTGTAGAGAGTGTGTGAAAGAGAAGGTGTGAAAGAGGGTCCAATTTTGCTTCTTGTTTATGCATTAAGTCAACAAATTTAATGAACATTTGCCACATGCTATGTGCTGGAGATACATTACAGAGCAAGATAAAGTACCTGCTTCACTGAGCTTAAGTTGCAGGATTTCTTTTCCTTTGGTGCCTGCCATTCTTGGTCCTACCACTTCCAAGAATGGAGAGGTAGGACAGACCAACAGTGGTGGGCAGCAAAGTAAGGTTTACTGAGCTTAGTTCAGAGCTCCAAAGAGGGAGGGGACCAGAGAGGGTTGCCATCAGAGTTTCTAAGTCTAGGGATCTTTATGGGCTTGTTGGCAGAGGGTTGGGGGGTGGGGGGGTTAAGGGTAGTGGGGGAGGGGCAGTGGCCCTTGCCCCTGCCTCCCTTTCTTCCCACTATCCTTCATTACTTACATTCTGGTTGGGAGATCGTCAACAAGCAATGAGTAAGGTAATTTTAGTTTATTGAGATATAGGTGCTGGTAGAAAATGAAACGGCAGAAGCTAACAGTGAGAGAAACATGGTTGCTATTTCAGCTAGGGTCATAAATCATAAAAGACTTTTCTACATGTGTGACATTTGAGGAGAAACCTGAATGAGAAGGGACAAGCCAAATGAAGACCAGGGAAGAACATTCTAGGCAAGGGGAGTAGTTGATGTAAGAACTTGGAAGGCCAGCAGAAGCTCTTATGTTTGAGGAACAACAAGATCAACACTGGTGAAGTCAAGAGTGAGGGAAGTAATAAAAGATGAAGGGAAATGTGTCCGCAGAGGTCAGCTGAGGCAGCACCGTCCTGGCTATGGCAAGGAGGTAAGGCTTTATTCTTAGTGGGATGGAAGCCACTGCAGAAGGGAGGGACAAGATCTGATTTTCTCTTTTAAAAAATCCACTCTGGTCGCTGTATGGAGAGTGTTTGTAGGCAGTGGTTTTCCCTGGATTTGTGGAACACAACAGACTTGGATATTTGTGTTTTCTGTGAACAAGTGAATCTTTCAGTCACATTTTGCTTAAAACACATACAGGTTTCCACACACAGGCTTGCACACAACTGTTCTTTGCAGCATTACTCATAATAGCTAGAAAGTAGAAACTCAAATGCCCATTAACTGATGAGTGGAAAAACAAAACGTGTTTATCTTCAAGCATATATCCATGCAATGGAAAACCATTTAACAATAAAAAGAAATGTTGATACATGCTACAACATGAACGGTCAAAATCATCTGGCTAAATGAAATAATTCAGACCCAGAAAACCACATGTTCCATGATTCTATTTATATGAAATGTCCAGAAAAGGCAGATCTAAATATAGAGAAAGCAGATTACTGATTGCCTGAGGCTGGGAGTGGGAACAGAGAGAAACTGTAAAGGAGCAGGAGGGACCTTAGTGGAGTGGAGAGAAAGTTCTAAAACCATTTGGTAGTAATGGTTGTACAACATGTTAGATCTACAGAAAATCACTGAATTACATTCTTAAAACAGGTGAGCTTTAAGGCATATAAATTATACCCTAATGGAGTTTTTTTTTTAAAGATTTATTTATTTACTTGAGAGAGTGTATGCACAAGTGGGGGGAAGAGGCAGAGGAAGAGGAAGAGAGACTCTCAAGCAGACTACCTGCTGAGTGCACAGTCTGAGGCAGCGTTCAGTCTCACCACCCTGAGATCATGACGTGAGTCAAAATCAAGAGTTGGATTTGCTTAACTCACCGAGCCATCCAGGCATCCCCATCAATGAAGTTATTTCCAAAAATGGATAGTTATTTCTAAATTGAGAATATATATCTTCAGACCATATGAACCCCTAGTCTCCACAGACTCTGCCTTGACAGAGGATCTCCCCCACCCTTCTCTAGACATCACCATGTTGCCTCTGCTTTCCATAGCCACTGGTGGTCTGCTTTGGGAATCAGTTGAGTTAATGTGTCTTCCTCTCCCAACTTTTCTCCCTCTCAGGCGATCGTCCCCATGCCAAGCCTTCCCCAGTTCTCCAATTTTCAGGACTCAAATTCGTCTTTTCCTCTGTAAGAAATCTCTTTTCCATTTTCAGCCCACCCACTTCTTTCTCTCAGTTTTTGCCAACTGTTTCTAGAAACTTCTTCCTGCTTTCTTCTCTCTTCCTCTGAGTATGTCTGCTTGACTGCAAGTGCTGGGAGTCATAGGAAGTGACCATGCGACCTCTATTTTCTCCACTGTCACCCCTCATCCTTTGTCTGCATTTGTGCCATTTATGACCCTTCAAAATGACGATAAAAATCACGGTCATTATGTGGGAGAACAGTACCGGGACAGACATGTAAGTATCGAGAGAAAGGAAAGATTAAGCAGTATTTGCCAAATCAACCTTTAAACTTGGAAGTACCAAAAAGTCCTTTCAAGAATATCCTCAAGATTTGCTTCTCTCCCTCACTGTTGTAAAATGAGAACTGCTCTCTCTACTTATTTTATAGGAAACTTGTTAGCAAATCATATTTTTATATTTATGCTTATTTGTATATGACTGTGTTTTAAAATTACTTTTCATTACAAACAAGAATATTTACAAAAAATATTTTATTGATGTCAATGTGGGTACTTTTGTGGTCTGACACACTAAAATGAACACTACTTATTATATTGTTTCTACAGAAAAAAAAACAATGTCTGAGTCTAAGCAATGATTTGGAGTTTAATTTTGGTTTATTAATTGAAGACTGACATTATTTCACTGGTTTTAAGTACCATTCTGTCTTTCTAGGTGCTGTGTCATAATTGTTCCATGGGCCAACTTGTTACTTTATTGCAAAATTTTTGTTATATTCTTAAAAGCAAAAGGACAATCATAGATGTAGCTAAGTTAAAACAAAATTTCCCCTAGAACAGATGACAGATTCTTCATTCTTGGATGGTCCTATCACATGAAATACACAATTCCGGGAATAATTAGCATATTAATAATCTTGATTGTCAGAGTTCACTGCTCGGTTACGAATATCTAAAAGAATGAGATTCCAAATTCTTTTAAAATTCAACATGCAGGAAACAATCACGACTGCAGATCATAATGCCCTGTTATGTGAGATTATGAGGTTACTATTATGTCCAGCCCTGAGGGAGATGGACATATACAGACATGCCAAGGCAGAGTGCATCCAGGGGTGTAAAGAAACTGTTCACCCCTATTGGGAGAAGTGTAGGAAGAAACAATGCTGAGCTTTCATTTCCTGTAAATTGCTCATAATTTATGAGATTCCTTTGCATCTTCAAATATCGTTAAACCTTACATACACTTGTTAAGCCACGATAAGGAAAACTAAGATCATAAAAACAGCAAAAACTCCATTTAAATGTAGGGAGGAATTTTCTCATGCAGCCTAGGGGGAGAGAAAAAGTTTTGCTCCATGTTTTCGTTTTTAACTGCTAATTTTACAGGAACAGGCTGCTATACAAAAGGGTGTGAGTTTGTTTTAGCTGGGTCTCCATTTCCTGTGTAAGTCCTTTGGATGGATGTTAAGTATAGATATGAAATGACTGGGAAAAACAAACAAAGAGAAAATATTATTATAAAAATTAAACATTTAACTTTCCACATAGTTATTTTTGAAAGGACTGTCAGTTTGGCAAGACAAAAAAAGGACTTTGGCAAAATAGGTGGTCCCGACCACTTTCGGCCCCCTGATGAAAAAAAGGAAAAAAAAAGCCCATTCCTTTGGAATGAAAGATGAGCAGGCCGCAATGCAACAAATGCCTTTTTACCCCACAGGTTGAAGTCTGTAAGAAACAGATGATTATGTTTAGAACTTTTACAGGGCTGGCCCTGCTTTTGAATCGTGCCTTTTAATTAACTATGTGCTTTACAAAATTAGGTAGCTGTAGTAGACAGTTACACCCACACGCTGATCACTTATTTCAGCAAGAAAAAGCTTTGGAATTTACGAATAGAAATCAGTCTGTCACTATCTGTTGATGAGAACGTTGTCATCTCTGTCGAACCATGCTGCAAATGTACCTTAATGTGGCACTGATTTTCCAATATTGCTGCCAGAGGTGGGAGAGGAGACGGATGAGTGGGTGCCATGTACTTTGGGGAATGTTACTCTTCGTGCCCACCCGGGCCAAGTGACTTCTTGCAATGCAGCCAATGAAAAAAATTAAAAACTTAAGTTTTCTTATAGAGAGGTATATATATATCTTTCCATATAAACATTTATAAGGTGGGAGGGACTCCCACCAGCTCAGCATGAAAAAGATGAGATTCTCCCCCAAACAGTGGTTTGGAAGTCTTCCCCAAAGAAAGCCGTGTGATCAAATTGCTGCAGTCTTAGGTGGTAAAAATAATGCACTATATTTGAATGTAACCATCAGATTTTTCTAGCCATAGTATATGAACCCTCAAAATCATCTTATCTAGAATTGGCAGAAAAATACATACCTTTGTAATTTCGGATGGAGCACTCCTTGCAGGCCTCCAGGAACTCTACAACTTGTTAGTAGCAACTACAGGATTCCAACCGCCTTAACCTTCATATTTAATAAAATCTCGTACCCTTTCAAATTTGGGCCATAGCTCCCTATTGGGCATTACTCTGGTTCCTTGTCCACACTGTGATTACTATTACCACTCCAGAAATTCAAGGAAGACAGACACTTCTAGACCCAAGCTCTAGAAACATTTCCATATTGGAGCTGTGAATTCCAAAAAACAACATTTTAGTACTGAGTATGCGATATTCAAGAGCAAAAATTTAGAGCAGGCTGACAGTGTGTGTGTGCATGCATTTCAAGAGTAGGAGGATTTAACTTTAGGACATGATACTATTTGAAGCTTTACTCACCACTACCTGAAGCACAAACCAAGGAAATGTTAACGGCTTAGCAGTGGAGGGGACACTTGGATTCTTTGTGCCCTCTGGGTGCCAAATCACCCCATTTCCTTAATACATGGTAAAAGTACTTCTTTAAGACTTTAAGTCTTTAAGACTGGAATTAAATTGTGGACTCCTGGAGGTGAAGCCCATGTTTGACATGCAGAGTGCCTGTGTTTCTGAATCCCATCATCCAGTATACTCTAGTACAGAAAGTACTGAAAACATGACTGATGAATAAAAGAAATCAATGAATTAGTAAGCATGTATTTACGAACTGCTATTACTATGAGATGCAAGGCATTATTTAGTAAGATCACTTTGTGATACTTAGTTTGAATAAATAGCTGCTTGGTTTCTAAAAGCTACCACATCTTCAACTTCCTTGATTGTTCATGCTTTTATGAGATCAGCAAATTTGAAATGAATATGAACGTGGATGGAAGCACTGTTAAAACTGTCTGATGACATTTAAGTGCATCACATATTTACAGGAGAGTTTCATGGGGTTACAAGTACTATTAAAAGGAAAATTATACAAATTTAAAAATTCAGTGGGAGGAAATAAAACAACTTCAACCAAAAGATTTTGAAGTCTTTTAAGTTTTCTTAAAAATATCAATATCAGATGGGTTTACCATTAATAATGAACATACTGGGATTTTTTTTTTCCACTCCAGATCCCTGATCATTACTGTTGTCTTGTTCAATTCCTTGTTTCCCAAACTTTCTCCCTCTTACGATTCTATAGATGAACCCAAGGGTACCCCGATAGCACATGCACTAAATAAAAACATAGCAGGTTCCTTATTTAAAAATGTGCTTCTGGGGGCACCTGGGTGGCTCACTGGGTTAAGCCTCTGCCTTCGGCTCAGGTCATGATCCCAGAGTCCTGGGATCGAGTCCTGCATCAGGCTCTCTGCTCAGCGGGGAGCCTGCTTCCTCCTCTCTCTCTGCCTGCCTCTCTGCCTATGTGTGATCTCTGTGTGTTTTAAAAAACGTGCTTCTGTTTGTTGCCTTTGTCATTTCTTCAATCAACTTGTAGAAATCCACATCTCTAAATGATCAGGACTGCATTCAATGTTAAGATCAAAAATTGTACTTTTCTATGTTGAATTACTGGTAAGTAAGTTTTCTATGTTGAATTTCTTGGCAACCAAGTGAAGGTTCTTTATGTCCTGGACTCAAAAGCTCTTGTTTATTGTCAATCCAGAATTCAGTTCTCAAAGTAAATGTCATATGTACAATAGTCCTGTTGTAGATTCAGAGCCAAGTTCCATTTCAACAATAATAACTCCTCCTCATCGGGCCATGTCCTTCAGACACCTGGCTTCAGCCAGACACTTGAGAGGCACCTAAGAATGTTTTTAAGAGCTCTGAGAAATTCTCTGATCGATTCTAAAACTCTAATAGATTCTCAGATGTTTAGAATTAAGTTATTTTCCTGCTCACCTGTTACCTATGTGATGCATGTCAGTTCCATGATTCCACCTGATATCTAAGGCATAATCTAAAATGCCAGTAGAGGTTGCTCACTGGTAGTGTCATTTTGAGGAGTTATTTTCTAACTTATTCTTCTGTATTTTCCAAAGAGCTTGTGTTATTTTGTAGTTAGAAAATAAACTTCGTTTAAAAAAGCAAAGCAGGGTGCCTGGGTGGCTCAGTGGGTTAAAGCCTCTGCCTTCGGCTCAGGTCATGATCCCAGGGTCCTGGGATCAAGCCCCGCATCGGGCTCTCTGCTCAGCAGGGAGTCTGCTTCCCCCTCTCTCTCTGCCTGCCTCTCTGCCTGCTTGTGATCTCTGTCTGTCAAATAAATAAATAAAATCTTTAAAAAAATAAAATAAAAAATAAAAAAACAAAGCAACACCAAGGATAAAGATCAAGATAATTTGTGTAGAAGAAAAAGTTTCTTTTTAAAAATTATTATCATTATTTTTGGCTGCTAGTGAAAATTCCACTCTGATATTCTGGCAGACTATGAAATCACCTTGGAAAGAATTTTACTTCTTCCTAAAAATATAGATATATCCTCCTTTTCTACAAGGTTGAAAATATTGTCTACATCCCTCCCCATTCAGCTCCATGGTAGTGCAGATTATGTTTGATTTCAAAATGTGTAGAAGAGGTGAACCAGAAGCTTCTGGACCATATCAGGCCCAAATGTCTATTCTGTTTAGTGACCACACAATTTAAAAATTGAAGTTGGATGCTCCTTGCATGAGCATTTTGTTATCTAGAGACCCACCACACATTTAGATAACTTGCCTGGCACCTGAAGGCATTTGAATTTGACATCTTTAGGTAAGCATTTAATAGATAATGGACTGAGAAGTAATGAGACATGTTAGGCAAAGCAATAGTTGTACCAATGACATTCTGCTTTTCATTTTGCATATGGGAAAACTAACTTCAGAAATAAGAAATTAGAGCTTATTCAATGTCCACAATCACATGCCTCTTCTATAACCTTATAATTTTCTCCCCTGTATCTTCTTCCCTGTTTAGTCCATTCTGCACACATTTCCTAGTTAATATTCCTTGAGCTTAACTTTACCCACATATTAATGTTTATTCATTCATTGTTTCTTTGCTGTGTGCCATGCCCCTTTAGGTGCTAAGGAAGCAAAAATGGATATGAAGCTCACAGTTTCACACCCCTGAAGGGGATCGGATGTGTAAATTAAAAGTGACAGGATTGCCATATTTCATAGGAACCGAGTTCTGTAGAACCACAGAGAATGATGATTGTGACAGTACCTGAAAAAGTTTCCCAAAGGTGACAAATGAGCTAACTCTTGAAAGAAGTAGACCTTCAGCTGATGATCAAGTTAGATAAAGGCATTCTAAGCCAAAGGAAGAGCAAACCCAAGGCCTGGGTTCAAGGCAAGGCTTGAGAGATTCAAGGAATGGCAATTATTTTTGTTTGACTGGAACAAAAGGAGTAAGGAATGGAGAGAAAGGACTTATGCATTCTTCATTCATTTAATGATTCATTTAATAAATTGGTTAATGACTCACTATGCGTTGAGGTTGCAAGAGTGAAAATAACCAATGTATTTGTTGCACAGAGATGACAGTCTAGTGAGAAATATAGAGAAGTAAAAGACGATAGGAGAGTAGTAAGTGCTATGATAAGTAAATACTGGAGGTCAAGGAAGGACAGAAAGATATGCAGAAGTAGACAAGAGTATGGTGGATTCTGATGTGCTACTGGTTCCCCTTCATGAGTAAAGGACTTTTTCTTCAAGCTTCTGGAAGCACAGCTAGAAGACAACACTCAAATTATAGTATTGCTCAAGGTTACACTTTCTTCCAGGAACATCCTGCATCCAGTGCTTGGTCAACGTGGTATATAAAGCTCTAGCCCCCGCACCCAAACTTGGAGCATTCTGAAGGGCCATTTGAGCTACAGAGCTCCATTTGGGGTGGGTTTAGAGGACTTTTTGAGACTACAGCACAGTTCAACTTCTCCCTCTGCCTCTTTCCTCTCCCCCTTCCATGAGTAGTGACCCACAAGGAATTCTTTAGTAAGTGTCCTGAATACCAGCCTCTGTTTCACAGTTTTCTTTCTGGAAAGATTATGAAGTGTTCTTGAAGGCCATTTTAAGTTACTTGGATTTTGTGTTGTTATCAGTTGGAGCCAGAGAGGGCTTTTAGCAAGGAAATAAGGTGATCATATGTGTAAGTTAGAGGGGTGCAAAACAGAAGGTACATTAATTAGAAGGATGTTTTAAAAATCTAGGAAATAAATGTTTAAAATCTGAATAAAAACAGTGACAGTAGAGTGGAGAGAATGAGATAAGTGTAAGAGGTATTTTTTGGCAACATTGGCAGAGTTTGGTGATTGATTACAGGTGGCAGATAAAGTAAATCATCTACAAGATCTCCTAGGGTTTTTGCCTTAGGAGAAAGAATAATTTTGGTGCCATTAATCAAGATGGAAAGCATGGTTGAAGAAACAGGATCATTAGTGAACATGATCAGCTCACTTTTGGACCAGTTAAGTTTGAAGTCAACTCTGTGTAGTAAAATGCAGGTGATGTTTGGCAGGTAGTTGAAAACATGCATTGAGCGATAAGGAGAGAGGACAGTGCTAGATATATAGGTCTGGGAACCATTAGCATATATGTGGTAATTACATAAACAGATGTATGTGAGCTCAGAGTATTGCTGTTCTGCTCTAAAATGCTCAGATTTCCATATTGCTTACCAAAGCAACTCGTGACTCCTCCAACTGGCTTTCAGACAAAACAATGACAGTTCAGCACTACGGACAGTGGCAAAATTTCTTGCATATCCCTGCCCCCTCCTCACCCCACCCCCAATATTTTAGTTCTGTTAGATAAGGACTTTATTATTTTTCCCAAATCTTCTTGCTTTACCTCCTACCACTTCCCTGGCCCATATCTTATATTTAGGGTAACCATGTTAAAGTCATCTAGTTCAAGGTTTCCTTTGTTTTTATCAGATGACAACGTGAGGCCCAAAGAGGCAAAATGATTGCTCAAAGCCACATTGTTGGTTAGTGACAGAGTTGGGACAGAGATCTCCTGGATCATTGGATCATTAATGATCTAGAACATCATTAATATGGTCTTACTACAATACAACATGGAGTAGTGACTCCATAATCTTTCAAGCAACAAGTTTTAAGCTAACAATTGTAAAATAAATAAATAAATGCAATAAAATAAAATAAATAATTTTCTATCTGATTCTCTGGATCTGCTCAGGAAAATTTTTTTTAAAATTGGCTTGATAATTATTTTATTCTCTGCGTTTTAACTGCTTTATGGAATATCCTAGATTTGTTCTCAATACAGCATCTTTCCTCCCATCTTATTCATTCCTTTACCATTGTCCTCCAAATTCTGAAATATTTTGGAGTTTATCTTCAAATTCATTGATTTGAATTTTGGCATTTTCCAATTTTGCTCTTTGCTACTGCTGCTGCATTTTTTAAAAAACTTTTAGCAAACCTTTTCTGATTTCTAAAGCAGTTATTCCTCATCTCAAATTGTTCCCATTTTAAATATGTAATGTTATTTTTTAAAGTGACAGCTTTACTGAGATAAAACTCATATACCATAAAATCCACTCTTTTAACATGCACAATCCAGTGGTTTTTAGTATATTCATAGAATTGTGCAATTATTATCACTGTCTAACTTCAAAACAACTTCTTGTTCCCCCCAAGAAACCTCATTTACTTATTAACAGTCACTTCCTATTTCTCTCACCTGTCCAGCCCTTGACAACTATTTCTGTGGATTTGCCTTTACTGGACATTTCACATAAATAGAGTTAAAGTATGTGGTCTTTGTGTGTGGCTTCTTTGCCTTAGCAAGTTCATCAATGCTGTAGCATGTATCAGTACTCCATTCCTTATTACTGCTGAATAATAGCTGTGTGTATGTGTGTGTTATAATGTTTATCCACTCATCAGTTTATGAATATTTGTGTTATTTCCATTTTTCTGCTGCTATGAATAATGCTGGTACGGACATCCATTTACAGAGTATTGTGAAAACACATGTTTTCATTTTTGGGGGGTACATTTGATTTCCCTTGGGTATATTCCACCTAGGAGTGGAATTGATGGGCCATATGGTAACTATGTTTAATTTTCTGAGGAACTGACAAACCATTTTCCAAAATGGCTGCACACTTAACATTCCCACCAGCAATGTAGGAAAATTCTAATTTCTCCACATCCTCACCAATACTTTTTATCGTCTTGCTAACTTTTTAAATTATAGCTATCCTACTGGGTGTGAAGCAGTATCTCATTGTGTTGTTGTTGTTGTTTAATTTAATTTAATTTTTTTTCAGTGATCCAAAATTCATTGTTTATTTGACAGAGAGAGAGATCACAAGTAGGCAGAGAGGCAGGCAGAGACGGAGGAAGCAGGCTCCCTGCTGAGCGGAGAGCCCAATAAGGGGCTGGATCCCAGCCAGGACCCTGGGATCATGACCTGAGCTAAAGGTAGAGGCTTTAACCCACGGAGCCACCCAGGCACCCCCCAAAAGTCATTGTTTATGCACCATACCCAGTGCTCCATGCAATACATGCACTCCTTAATACCTACCATTGGGCTCACACAACCCCCTTTGATTTGCATTTCTCTAATGACTAATGGTGTTGAGTGTCTTTTCATACGCTTATTGGCCATTTGCCTATCTTATTTGGAGAAATATCTATTCAGATCATTTTAAAATTGGATTATTTGTCTCTTTATTGTTGAGTTGTAAGAGTTTTGGAAAAGGTCCTTTATCTGTTATATGATTTGCAAATATTTCTCTTGTTATGTGGATTGTCTTTTCACTTTTTGAGCACAAAAATTTTTAATTTTGATAAAGTCTAATTTATCTGTTTTTTCTTTTTCTGCTTGTGCTTTTGATGTCATAGCTAAGAAACCATGGCCTAATTCAAAGTCACAAATATATGCGCCTTTTTTTTAAGAGTTTTCCACTTTTAGCTCTTACAATTATGTCTACAATCCATTTTTGTGTTAAATTTTGCATATGGTGTACATATGGCATAATGTTCTTTTGAATTTTGATAACCCATCATCTTTCTACTTTCTTGCATTTAGAGATTTTTCTAAAGTTCTTTTGTTTTGTTTGTATTATTAACTGTTTCATGGGTAGGATAATTTTAGTTTATTCCTCTGATTAAACCTCATTTTATAGATTAAAACTGATTTTTAATTTAGAAGATGAGTCTTCTGCTTGTTCATTTTTATGACTGTGTTCATGTCTGTGGATGGAGTTCACAGTTTTCAGAATTCTTTGTGGGTCCTGTTCAAATCTTAGGTGCAGACAATGAAAGAAGGGAAAAGTTAGGATTTACTATAGTTCTTCAACAAATTGGATTCCAGTTATCTGTTGGAGTAGGGAAAGTCTTACAGCAGAGGTGGTAGGGCCAGAGACTTTACCATGTGCCACAGAATTCCTACTTGTCTCTTGTGATTTAGTATACAAAGGGTAAGTTGGGATGTCATGGGATATTGTTCTATATGGACCATTTGATAGACTTCTTGTAGATGTTGGTAGGATTGTTATTTGTTTCTGCCTGACTGCCTTATATCTTGCTTTTGCCTCTAGGCACAGGATACTGTAATAGAAAGCCCCTGAAGTTTACAGCAAGTGCCATTCACATATCCCATTTTTATATCTTTTTAGATATTCAATAGTAGTTAAAACATGTAAACTCAATGTCTTTAATCAGAATTCTTCTTTTGGCTTCTGATTTGACTGTGTTCATTACTGATCATTCATGGCTTCCATCCACTAGCTTAGATTAGTCCAGCCTCCTATTCTCCTCACCCTAAATGATGATTCTGTGTTTGTGCTGATGTTTCCCATACTTCTCCCCTACCCCATCCACCGGTCCTCCTGACCTCAGTGACTGATTTCTTTCTTGGTGTTCTAAAGAATTAGACTAGAATCAGAGACCAGGCTGTGCTTCTGTTGGAGGTACCTAGTTTTTCCACATTGCCTCACCTTTCTTCATTCTTATTCTGAGCCCCAGTTACACCTATAGTAACCAAGTCTTTGTAATGTAGAAGTGCCTAACACACATACAGGAGCTTCTTAAAGATATTGAAGTACCTTACTTATCTTTATATTGCCCATAGCACTGAGCAACATGTATGCACATAATAGGTGTTCAACAAATATTGAAAAATTAATTAAAAGAATAAAAGAATTAAAATAAGTAAAAATAATAAAGTAAAAAAATAAGTAAAAATAATATTTAATTCTTAATAAATACCTCCTTATTTCAAATAGCTTGAAGATAGTTGTTCAACCTCGTATTTATGGTGATGATTGATTTAAAATGATACAAGTGGATATTAGTGCTTTATACATGATACCATTTAGAGGTAATCTAGAATAGATAAATACCATATTCTCAGTAAATTTTAACAACAAAAGAGTTGATGTACTGATGATGAAATTGTACTTTTATCTTCATTGTATGAATTGAAATGGACATTTTTAAAAGGCTTTATGTATTTGAAAGAGAGAGAGAGCATGGGCTGACAGGGCGGGGTAGGACAGGGAGAAGCAGGCTCCCCATGGAACAGAGAGCCCAATGCAGGGCTGGATCCCAGGACTCTGAGATCATGACCCGCACCAAGGACAAACTCTTAACTACTGAGCCACCCAGGCACCCCAACATTTTTCTTGTTAACAGTAGTGTTTTATATATATATATATTCTCAGTACCGTTTCAAAAAAGATTTAAGGTGGCTCACCATATAACAAGTTTTAATGTAATAACAATAGTAAGTTATAAGGAAAAGGAAAAAAAAAGAGAGAAAATGCATGTAGGAAAAAAGATGAAACCAGGAGAGATATTCGTAAAGAGATGTATGTTGCAAGGTCACCTACATGCACTTGCCTGTGGAAGTTATCCTGTTTGGCTCTGACTTTTCTAAGCAATTTTTAAAAAACACTCACGACCAGTTACAGTCGATGTCTATAGATTGAAACAAACCAATTGCTCAGGATGAACACAATTTCTCCAGTTACTGAAATCAGACAGAAATTTCTCCAAAAGGTTGTCACAAAGACAACTTTACATTGGAAGTGATAATGATCACCATCCTTACAGCCAATGCAGTCCAATTTCATCAGAGTCATTTCTCAATGTAAGTTAAGAACACACTGTTCTTTATACAGAAAGCACAGTAAACTAACTTCAAGTTGTGCAGAGTTCTTAGCACTGACAAATACCTTGCTCTTGGTCCTAATGTATAGAACGTTCCCTTGGTCAAATTGAAACATCTAGATGCCTCTAAGCAGCTCAATAGCCTTCAAGAAATTTTCAGATAGGTAAACATATTGGATAAAATACACCAAAAACGTAAAAGAGCAAGATGTCTGTGGTTTCAGTCAAATTTCTGCTGCAACATGCTGCATTACAACCAGCCACAAATGTTTGAGGCTTAAAAGAACAAATGTTTGTTTTTCTTGCTCAGGGTTTGATCAGCTCCCCATCTGAACCAGTGGGTAATCAGATTACAGGAGAAAAAGTAAAGCCAAAGACAAAGTTGTTTAAAGTTTCTGCTTGCATCACATTTGCTAGCTTCAATTGGCCAAAACAAGTCACATAGGCAAGCCCAACACAAAGTAGGGGGGAAAATACAGCCTGCCCACTCTGCTGGGAGGTACTGCAAAGGCAGTTGACAAATGTCATGTAACTCTATATCAGGGAGGGAAGGAAGAACTGGCAACAATCCAATTACCAAAACCATAATTCTATTTGTTTTACCCTGTCATCTTTTGTTTTACCACTTAGTACCTCTAAGAATCCTACAACTTTGGACTTGTAAGGAAACTTCAAGTTTGTCTAGTATGATCTTTTCATTTTATAGCTGAGTTATCTGGGGACCAGATAACCAAGACAAGCCTATGAGCCTTGGTATGTAAGTCAGTTCAAAGTTCTACTACATTGAACTAAAGGTTGTGATGCTAACTTTCTATATTCCACCTTCAAACCCTAGCTCTATATGGAGTTGTAGAAGTTTAGTTCATGAGATATTATATGATTAAGGACTAAACTTTAATTTCCAGAGGTAAAAGCCTAGACTCATTGTGAATGGAGAGTTTTGGCAGTACACGGGAGACCTTAAATTTTAGGGTCTGACTTAGAGGAACTGGTTTCTCATTGAGTTTTTCTAATGAAAACATTTAGACTCTGAGTTGTTATTTAAAAATAGGTAATGTCTCCAGAAGGGAATGTTTCGTTTGTTTCCCAGTTGCTTTCCATTGTCTCCATGTTTCATCTGACAAAGAATCAAATGTAAGGAAGGGCAAAAGGGTTGGGTAGGTGGACTGAAGATGGATGATAGCCAGAGATGGAGGAAAGATACAAAACAGGGCCTTGGCAGGTTGACTTTGTTTTTTAAGTTTCCCTCATGTCCTCCCTAAGGTAAATCACCAGGGGATATGTATTTGGCTTACTCCTCAAAAGCAGATCCAAGCTAAAATGGTAAGCAAACTGATGTGAACTGGAGTAGGGTTTGTTTTGAGAGAAGGGAACAGCTGTGTCTCCTGAAGTCCTCAGCAGACACGAAGCCTATCCATTACCTCGCTGTTCCTAGATGGTATTGCTTACAGCCTTGTTTGTGTTCTCTTCACTGTTCCAATTCTGTAGGTCAGTTTGACCGGATATTACTCTGTTTTTAAGAGACATCTAATAGTTAAGATAGTATTTGTTACTAATGTCCTGTTTAAGTTTGACAGTTTCTTTAACATTTCGTGGTTTTACTTCCAGTTTGTTTACTTCTGTGTATTGGCTCTCCTGGCAAGAAACTTGACTCCTGTAGATGATATTATCTTGGAGGAATGTAGGGCTAAGCTAGAGGGTAGTTTTTCTGAGAATCAGTGATCTAACCATACATAATAAACAAAGCAAGATAAGAAGCAGTCATTCAACATGAAACACAAAGAGTAATAATTTATACAACTTGAAAATAAAAACACAGGAAGAGATACAAAATACGTTTTAGAAGAAGTATTTCCTATCTTAATATTGTTCTTTTCCTTCTATTTTAGCCTCAAGAAATGGTCCCCGAATTTTCAAGTATAATTCCATTTTTAACATAAAAATTTCACAGAGGCCCACATAATAGTAATTGTAACTTTAGTGGAATTTGATGAAGAAAATATATAAGGACAAAACATTGTTATGAATTCAGTAATGCTTGTAATTAAAGTTATACTTTACTGAACAAAAGAGCACTTACTTCATTCGAAGAATAGGCATACATATGAAGCCACCTTATTCAGGACACAAATAAGCATACTTCATGGCACTATGGGTCTCCACAGTAATAATTTTAAAGTTCACAGATTTCCATAGCTTGTAGGTTGGGATCTTAACTTTGTCCTCCATCTTTTCTGTCTGTTAATTTTGGAAGCTGTCTTATTTAAGGATATCATCATTCTCCTGTCTACAGAGGCAAAGCAAATTGTTTTTCTTTTTTCTGTAAGTTATCATAGCTCTTAGTTTTTACTAATTTCAAATTAGGGAGACTTTGCTCTATGAATTAATCACACTGACGCCGTTGATAAACTTCTTCAGGCAATATTTAGATTTTTTTTTTTTTTAAGAAAGAGTGTGCATGTTTGAGTGGGGGGTGGTTGGTGTGGGTAGGAGGATGAGGTGGGGATTGGGCAGAGGGAGAGAGAGAATCTTAAACGGGCTTGGTGCTGAGGGCGGAGCCTGTCCTGGGGTTCAATCTCACTACCCTGAGATAATGACCTGAGCGGAAACCAAGAGTCGATTAACCGACTGACCAGGAGCCTTTTTAAAAAATTTTCTTTCTTTTTTTTTTTTTTTAAGATTTTATTTATTTATTTGACACACAGAGAGAGACACAACAAGAGACAGAACACAAGTAGAAGGAGTGGGAGAGGGAGGAAGCAGGCTTCCCTCAGTACAGATAGCCCGATATGGGACTCAATTCCAGGACCCTGGGATCATGACCTGAGCCAGAGGCAGACGTTTAAAGACTGAGCCATCCAGGTGACCTTTTTAAAAAATTTTCTTAAATGAAATCTTTGAGATTCTCCAGTAGATAAACCAAGTAAGAAAACAACGCACAATTTTTGCATACAATTTAAAATTTGTTCTCAAGCGAGGCCCTAGGGGTATAGTTGGAAAACCACTGCTTTGGTTCTAACCGCTGCTTAGAGATATTTAAGATCCATCTCTAAGTGAAGATATCTATTTATTAATTTAAACTGAGAGACATTCCTGTATAAGTAATTGCTAGTGGCTATCTTCATGAGACATCTTACCTTGTCCTGTCCACTCAGGGAATCAAACTGTAGATCAGAAGTCAGAGCATAAAATAAATCAAAGCAAGTTCTGTATTCTTGAGGAATAATACTATCAAGCAATGGTGATCCACTGTAATGCCTTCCTCGTGCTAATGATTTTTTTCTCTAAAGAACTGGACAGGGAATTCTAGAATGTCAGCATCATACCCCTAGATCAGTCTTGGAAAAAACATTCTTCATAATCTTACCCGTTAAGTCGCTTTGTTAGCCTTCCAGTAGATCTTCATTTTCCTTTTGCTGTGACAGTCCTCTAACACTCACAATATGGATCGTGAACTCCAGATTGAGAACTTTTCAGGTCATCATGTGCTTGAACGTGCCTTACAGAATCCTGGGTGTGGTCATCTGTGTGGTCGCCCAGGCTCTGCTTATCTACTTTATGTTGGAGGGTTTGCTTCCACTGCAGATAGAGTCATTTCTCTTTCCTCCAAAGACAAATTCTTAAGTATTTCTTACATGTGTTGATCTTAAATATGGCTCTCTGAAGTTTCCACTATCATCAGATGTGTAACATGCTGATGAATGACTTATGTTACAGCATGCTCTGCACTATAAGTTCCCCACAAGATTCTGAGCTACTCCAGGTCCTGCCTGTGAAGGATTCATCTTTTTTTGGTTCTATGCCTAACAGGACCTGACTACAGAGGACATGGAAAATTTCTGCCTGAATGAATTAAGTGAATTTGTAGCAACTCAGTAAATGAGAAAAGACTGAATTGCATTATTATGTTCAAAAGCAACAATTATAAAGTTAAACTCATTTCATCACTGAACAAATCTAGTTTATGCCTTCAGACCTCATAATGCCCCCACACTCTCATAGCTTCAGAAAACGTGACTTTCCAAACCACACAGAGGTCATTTTCATGGTGCAGACTGGACCGTCACCCCGTATCTGCCCCCATTTCCAGCCACAGAAAGGACTAAGGGGAACTAGAGCATGTGGCTGGTAGAGCTAATGATGAGAACCATACCGACTGACCTTCTGGGTTCTAACCTTGACCTTGCCATATGTTAGTTATGTGACTCCGCACAAACTACTTACTGTCTCTGTACCCATAAAACAGAGAGTAGCTAATGTGAGGATTTCATGAGTTAATGCCCCCAAAGTTCTTAGAATGGAGACAGGCATGTTGTGAACATCCAGTTAAGTATTGACTCTCTCACATGTTCATCCTGGTTTAGTGGAAGGACTGTAAATTTTGAGTTAGGTAGCCAGGCTTTTAATTCACCTTCTGGTCTTTCTTCTTGGGTAATTGTTTAATTCCACTGCATGTTGTGTAAAATGTGGATAATACATAGCACTGGGGGTTGCTGTTTAAAACTACAGAAGACTGCAGTTCTGATTCCTAGGACTCTTAAGTGGAGCGAAACTCCCTGATGGGCGTGCTTTGGAGAAGAGCAAGGAAGCCCCAGACAGAAAACTAAATTGTTTTGAGTGATAAGCAAGTATTTTGAGCATCCTGGAGCTTGAGATGAAAGCACCAACCTCAGGAAGGAAAGAAATCCAGCAAAACAGCCCACTCTGGGGCTTTATTTGGGGCAGTAAGCCTTACCATCCAAAATGGAATAATTTATAACTTTGGCATCACAGTGGACCATTCCTTATCTCTTTACCAGAACATACAAAAATGTTTGTTATACAAGCAGTCATAGGTGGGGATACTTTGGGGAGTGACAAAACTGGGGCGATGTGTTTACGGTACTGGGTAAGGCAATACTGCAGAAGGGAAGGCAAACACAGGAGGGTTGCAGAGGAGAGCTGGATAATCTGGACTGTGAGGTGAGGAAGAGAAACCTGGAGAGGTGGGAGGAACAGCACTTTTCTCACCAGTGGATGAGATGAAATTAAAAGTAATGGAGTACTTTTAATTTTAAAAGAGTGAAAAAATGCTAGAGTTCGTGGAAACTAAGAACCCTGGCATTCGAGGTATACACTCAGCAGGATTCTTAGGACAATCTGAGTTGATGGACGGGAATTCCCAGCACAAAGGCATCCTTCTGTGAATGATAACCGTCATCATTCACCCTGTTGACTCATATATTATTCAGGGAGTATTTACCTAACCCAAGGAAGCTGGGCAAGGAGCAGCTGGTGTATGTTGGGGGCAGCAAAGCATACAGGTTCATTCATCCTACCCACAGGGGAGCCTTACCCAATATTCCTGCTCCTGCTTGCCACAGCTCCACCCCTGGCCTCCCATCTCCTTTCTGCACAAGAAAACACACTCCCTGAAGGAACAACATCACCTTTCAGGGGTGCCAGGACTGTGTTCCTTGGGGAACACAGGCAGGCTTGTATGAGTTTCCTAAGTTATGTTCACACTTAAGAGAATGCCCATAGACCGCAAGTTTTAAAATGATTTCATTAATCGACTCCGTGAAGGGAAGAGGGACAAACAGAGTTCTAAAAACATGCAGTTATTTTGCCCACGATCCATTTTCCAGTAAGTGACTACCAAGATAGCCGGAGGCCAAGAATAGGTGACAGCTTTGTTTTCCCAAGACGCGGTCATTGTGATTATTTTTAGATGAAAGCTTTGGAGCCAGAAGCACGGCTCATAATTATGTTGCTATGATTCTACAACCAGTTGTTTTGTGGAATTAATTCAACCATGACAACTTTAAAGTCACCGCAATTTCTGAAAAAAAAAAAAGAAAGAAAAAGAAAAATCAGAAGATAAAAACAGAAAATAAAATACTCCATGACATGAAGTGCTGGCGCTTGTCGTCATCTCCTAACTTTCTGCTTTTGAAGCTCGCTTGCCGCCTTCCCTGGGGCCACCCCTCATCCTGATTCTACCAATTATTGAAGACACTGACAGCTCCTCCTTCAGAAGTTCCCCTAAAAGTCCCGGCCTGATGGAGCTCCCTTCCTCTGAACTCCTGAACTGACTGTGGATTGTCCGCAGTCTTACCTTGGAGCTCCTCATCCTCTCCCTTGAATTCTGGTTCACTTTCACATGTCTCTCATCATTTCTCAAGCAGGATTTATACTATGTCCTAAGTCCACATTGCAAAAACAGTATGTCAGATCATTATAGTAAAAAATCTAAAAGGAGAGAAAATTTTTCCTGATCTCACTATCCTAATGCTAGCTCTGTAGTTATCATTTTAGGGTGCTTCTTCCTACAATTTACGCTTATTTTTTCAATGATTTAATTCTAGGGGATATGGGATTTCATATTCTGACTTTTTTTCAACTAATGTTACATTACAACCATTATGGATATTGTTATATAGCCTTCATAAACACTACTTTAAAGGCTGTGTAATATGAACTATTTTTAAAATCTTATATTGTTTATTATATTCCACTATTAAAAGTAATACTACAAGGGCGCCTGGGTGGCTCAGTGGGTTAAAGCCTCTGCCTTCAGCTCAGGTCATGATCCCAGGGTCCTAGGATCGAGCCCCACATCTGGCTCTCTGCTCAGCAAGAAGCTTGTTTCCCTGGCTCTCTCTCTGCCTGCCTCTCTGCCTACTTGTGACCTCTGTCTGTCAAACAAATAAATAAAATATTTAAAAAAAAAACTAATACTGCAGTTGACCTCCTTATACATACAGATTTTTCAGTGGGTGTATTTATATGTTTACATGCATGCATATTTTGGTAATTTTTTTCTTAGGATTGTGTAACAAAAGGAAAATTACTGAACCAAAGAGTGTGATTATTTTTATAGTTTTTATAGTTTTAGAAACATATTGCCAAACTTGTTTCCAAAAGAGTTGAATTTATATCACCAGGAGTGTATGCGAATATCAGTTTCTCCAGACTTTCATCAGAATTATTTTCTTAATTATTTCATCTTCATATAAACAAGACAGGGTGATATTAGTTCCTTGTTTTAATTTTTACCATTACTTATTTAAATTATTTATTTTATTATTAATTAATTTATTTTATTATTAAATTATTTATTTATTTTAAAATTTATTTACTTTAATTATTTAAAGCATGAAGAAAAATATTAACCGATGGCCCTGGTTTATCAAATCTTAACACATTTCCATATTTTTACTAGTTTTGTAAAAATGAAATACTACATCTATGGCTGACTTCTTCGTGTACTCCTTACCCAATTCTACTCTTCTCCCTCTTTCCCTCCCTCTGTAGAGACAAATGGAATCGATGCTTATCATCCCTTTACATTTCCATTTTCAGATCTTTCAGTTGTGAAGTCTTTGATTGCTAATGAAGTTAAACGTTTCCCTATAACATAGCGAATATGAAAGTACTGAGGCTCTAGAGTCAGGCAGAACTGGCTTTGCATTCCTGCTCTGCCATTCGTGAACCATGTTGCCTCCCTGTGCCTCAGTTTCCTCATCCCAAAAATGGGGATAATAATAATTTCTACTGTTCTTTATTGTGTTGTTGAGACGATTCAGTGGAACAGTGTAGGTAAAATTCTTGGTGCACTGCTCAGCGCTCAGTAATACCGTTCATTTCAGAGTTTCTCTCTGGAATTAACTGCCCCTTGTGTTTCTTAAACAGATTAGGTTATCTAAAATTCATGAAACACTTTCTCAAACATGACCATGCCTTCTCGCCACAACAGCTTTATGGGAGAACACTGCAACAATCCCATTTGATAAATGAGGAAACCGAGTCCATGAGGCCCACTGGGCTCCCTTGTGCTGGCATCTCACGTTTCACACTTACTGGTAGCCCTCTTGTTAACCCCGGAAAGCTAACAAGCTGTTTCGCTGTACAACATTGTTGGCCCAGAAAGTGGCTTTTTTTTTTTTTTAAGATTTTATTTATTTATTTGACACATCACAAGTAGGCAGAGAGGCAGGCAGAGAGAGAGGCGAGGGGAAGCAGGCTCCCTGCAGGGATCCCTCCAATGTGGGGCTCCATCCCAGGACCCTGAGATCACAACCCGAGACGAAGGCAAAGGGTTAACCCATTGAGCTACCCAAGTGCCCCAGGAAGTAGTTTTAGTATTGCTCTTCATGATCATTATAGATAGATCCCAGTTTCTCATTTATAATTATTCTCTATTTTTTTCTGAATGTTCGCTATGAAATATTTATAGCTCTTATAAAACTGGATATACTCTTAAGCTCAACAACAACAACAAAAATGCAACCAATTATACCATATTTACATTGTTAGAGATTTCAGATCTCCAGACTTGGTATTACTTTTTCTGTTTTTTTTTTTTTTTTAAATAAGGCAGAGTAGAGGTCTTAAGCATTTTCTGCCCCTGAATTTCTATCCATGAATGCAGTAACATTAAACATTTTGCCTAAAATAACCCCATAATGGTCCTGAGTATTTGTGAATAGTTAGCTAGGGTAGGATTAAAATATTGGGATTTATAAAAATTTAATTTTAAAAGAAGAGAATAATAAGTCTTATTAAAATGTGTTTATAAACCGTATTTCATAAAGCCTTGTCTTTTTTTTTTTTAAGACACAGAGAAAAATACTCTGGATATAGAGGACCACCTATTCTTTTTTAAAATTTTATTTATTTCTTATTTTTTTATAAACATATAATGTATTTTTTTCCCCAGGGGTACAAGTCTGTGAATCGCCAGGTTTACACACTTCACAGCATTTCACCATAGCATTCACCATAGCACATACCCTCCCCAAGGGGACCACCTATTCTTGCATGCATTAAGAGGACACCTTAATAAATATCAGTTTTGTTTATACAAACCTTAAACTATAAGAAAATTTTAAGATGACAGTGTATGTTAATCATGTTTTTCTCAGTTTATCAATACTCATTTTTTCTTTGAATATTCTGATACTTCTTACATTAAATGACATCCTCCTTATCATATTTAATAAAAAACAGATTCAGAGAACCCAAGAGGGGTGGGAGTTAACGAGGCAGCTATAGACAACATTACAAAGCTCCTGGCCATAGTGGAAAGAAGGACCCTTAATGACAACTGGAGGGGCAGAGAGCATCTCCAGACTCAGGAAAAGTGTGAGTTACAGGTACACGATCATGCAAAGACTATTTACTGAAATAAATACTGAAGTATTTTGAAAAGACCAATATAGATCCTGCAACCCTAAATCCAGTGTTTGTTTTGTTTGTTTGTTTCCAATAGGAGAATAATCTTGTTCTTTTTTCTCCCAGAAACCACAGGGTTCAGTATGGGTTACTGGAAGTCTATAAAAACCATCTCTTTTTAATGACAGTCTGGCCATCACCTGGCAATCTGCCCCACCATCCAGCTCCTCACTGTAGCAATACTCTCGCTATGGCCCTTTGCCAGTATCTGTAAAGGGATCAGGGCATATGAGCTTCACACTGGCTCTCGAGGTCTCCTTCTTCTGGCACCTTCTCTGGGAGGCAGGCTGTTCACCTCCGCAGAAAGCCACTTCTCAGCCTACAAACTTTACCTTCCAACCAAGGTTGTATTAACAGGAGAAAGCCCACACATACAGAAGCATTTTAAGGAAATTCATCATAAGTCCCTGGATGAAAAGGCAACAGGAAACCTGCAGTGCCTGGTAGCGGCTTCCCACGTGGCAGGTACGTACCTGAAGGGTGATGACTGTCTCGGCCCTGGAAACACGGAGACATACGCTCTCATCGGCTAACCGTGACTCATTTCCTCTAAGAAATGTTAAGCCATCTGTTCTAGAAGATGGTATGTGGGAAGAAGAAAATTCCTTAAAAAAATTATGTGGTAAAACCCAAACTCAAAACTGGAGCAAAAATGGCATTGCTCTTCTGTGCACTGAGTTGCTAGAAACAGCTTGAGGCAGCAGGATCAGAAGCTGGATGGATTCAGGGGCCATTTTAGGGCAAGTCAGGGTGGGATTAGATGTTCCAGTCTGCACTGTTCTCCTAAGCCTGCCATGATCTGAAACTTAGCTCTTGGGCCTGGGCCAGAACCAGACTGACGTTCAAGGGTGAGTTAAAAAGCAAGCAGCATTCAGGCACTGCTGTGCAGAATTCTCTGGATAATGTCTTTCACTCTATTCTCCTCCAACGCTGATCAAATGCCCCCAACTCACCCCCTTCTGAGTGTCTCTATCGGTCCCTCCTGCTGAGATCATGTGGTTTTTTTAAGATGATGAACATAAATGCTAACAGCTATCTCTATCTTTTGGTCTCAGTTGAAGACAGTTACCCTTCACTGATTTTTCATGGTATAAATAACTTGCCTCACTTTTCTAAGGCTAAATTGGCTCCAGAACTCCATTAGGAAATTATCTGTTGTAATAATAACAATAACAATAATAATAAAATAAACTAAACCTAGCAAGTAATGTAAAAATGTGTCTAATAATCCAATTAGGCAAATATCATAATTTCATGTATACCTTATATACACACATATGTATTTGTAATTTATTTTGCCATTGTTCATCATACATGTTGAAGAGTGAATTTACTTGTAGATACTTTGTTCATTGTTAATTCATATCATATTCTCTGTGAACACTTATGATAATGAATGTATTTGATATTCAGGCAGCTTTTCTGTGCTTTCATTTCAGTTTAGTAATTGGTGATTCAAGGTTCATTAGAAAACAGACGTCTCAATTACAATAATGAAAGTATAAATTAGTTATTCCACTAGGTTTTGAAAAACTTTTAAGTCTTCTTGGGTTGTAAGAAAAGTCTGTAAGATGTTATTCTTTTAAAATTCAGTTTAAGGTAGTTAAAAATGTTAAATATGGGTTCCCCGAACATAACATTGCAAAATACTAGAAATCTTTAAGAAATACCTTGTTTGTGACTCAAAGTAGAGAAGAAAAGGACCAATTTTTATTCATTAATTTTAATTTAGTCCAGATATGTTCAAAATATAAGGTGCTTTCCAGTTTCAAAAATGGACATGCATTTCAAATGCATTTTCAAAAATGTGTTTAAAATGCAACAACTTGATATGTTAAAATTTTGAGATGTAAGTGAAACAGTTAAGTCCACACAATATTAGCTTACTTATATATGTATTAAATATACTAATTTGGGTATGTTGCTTTTTCCCATTGCCATATTTAACATATATTTACAACCACTACTATGTAATACTATTTCACTACATTTTAAAGTGATCTTTGGGGGCACTTCGGTGGTTCATTTGGTTAACTGTCGGACTCTTGACATCAGCTCTGGTCATGATCTCAGGGGTATGAGCTTGAGCCCTGGTCAGGTTCTACACTGGGCTTGGAGCCTGTTTAGGATTGTCTCACTCCTTCATCCTCTGCCACTCCCCTGCCCTCAAAAAAAAAAAAAAAAGTGATTTTTAGTTTATTTATACTTTATTTATTTACTTGTCAGAGAGAGAGAGAGCACAAGCAGGGGGCACGTCAGGCAGAGGCAGAAGGAGAAGCAAGCTCCCTGCCATGAGAGATGCCTGATGTGGGACTTGAACCCAGAACTCAGGGACCATGACCTGAGATGAAGGCAGACACGTAACTGACTGAGACCCCACATGCCCCCAAAGTGATCTTTTAAAAGTTAATTTATCTTTTTTAAAAAATAGATTCCAAATTTTGCAGATTGAATTTAAGTCAGGCTAAGTGACTTCTTCAATCAATATGTTGTTGATCAAAATAAATCAGAGTAACCCTTAAGATGAAAGACTGTAGGTACTGGAGTACAGTGACTCCACCTTTCCTTAGAGATAACTTGGGTTAGAAAAACCCCAAACAACCCTTGCCAACTGATATGTATATATGTTTACACAATAGAAAATTTAAAAGCTATAGTGAAGTAAGGCAATCTTTCATACCTGTCCCTAGTTTTCCTGCCTTACTTAGGTGCTCAACAAATATTTACTGAAGGAATAAGTAATGATTATTTTTATACGATCTTCTTTCTGTCTTTAAAAATATGTAATATTTTTATAATCAGAAAAATAACCCAAGAAATCAGTTTCCCCATAAACCTGAAAATTGCAGCTAGACTGGTGTTTTGTTTTCTGAATGTAATACTTGTTAAAATTCTAGACCTCCATGGAAATTTTATCAAAAAGGCCCAATCCTTAAATTAACCCAGATCATTCTAGGAATTATTTCAGTGCCATTAACTGTACTTACAGTTCCTGGAGATCACTATTTTCTTCCATTGTGTAAGTAATATGGGGAAAATTCTTTGGACGAAAACTTACCAAAATTAACAGCGTTATCAAATTGAATTCTCTTCTACTACCCAGAAGTAAGAAAGCTACTAGAAAAGAAAACCATGTTAACCTTTGAAAATTATTTGAATAGAGACTTTGTAACCAATTAACTACTCTTGGTTACAAAAATTCCGTCAATCTAAGTGAACACAGTAAATTTCATACATTTGTTATTTGCTCCTGGAAGTATTTCGGATAGTGGCAAATTTTTCTCATTGGGACAGCCGCTGCCAGGACCAGTCCAGTTAGAACTACTCAGAACTTTCTCTCATGATTTTGTGTGTCTAAGTGGTATTCTGAGTCTGCTAACCCCTTTGGCTTCTCTCAAGTCTGCCTTCCCCTTGTGTTCAAACTGGAAGGTGCTTATATATGTATATTATTGTGTGGTTTCAGTCCATGTTACTATGTGCTGCTTTCCTGATCACCCATTCTTGGTTTCCTGTCCTCAGAAACGTTGTCATCACGCTTTATAGAACCCGACTTTACTATTTAAAACAAACAAACCCAACTCCTTTATGTCTTTATCCTTGCAGATTGTTTAGTTGGGTTCTCTGCGAAGCAGACACTAAAATGGAGTCAGGATGCAAGAGGTTTTTTTGGAGGGTTGCACCTGTGAAAGATGAAAGGGGAGGGAAATAGGATTGGAAAGGGAAGACTCAGATGCCAGGGCAGATCTGACAAGGTCTCAGTCAACCCAACACAGAGCTAGAAAACAAAGGCTGATGATTACCCGGATTCTGCATGAGAAAGAATGGCAGGCCTCACTGTCTCTGCCATGTTCAGTCCCAGGCTGGAGCTATCCAGGAAAAATGGCCTGCCTTCAAAGGCTGAGGCAGGTTCTTCAGGTGCTAACAGCTGAAGCCACCAGTCAATTGCATTCCTTGTGGCTGAGCATCAGTGTTTTTCTGGAAGGCAGATCAGAGACCTGCAACTCCAGTGCAGCCTCATAGATTAATTCCTCCTCTGCCTCATCTCTGCAATCTTAAACTCCAACTTTCCTTCCACTCACCCTAATGCCCCATCTTTCCACCATTCACCTGCCTATTGTCAGTATATCTGCTCTTCAATTTCCTGAGAAACTTCCATCCCTTTATTCTCTCAGCCTTCTGTCAACATTTCAGCCTTCCCTTGATTTCACTGTTCTCTCCAGAGAGGCTAGACCCAGATGCCCATTGCTTCACCCATTCTCTAGCCAATATCCTTATATTCTTTGCTCCTTTCCCTTTGTGTCCACACCACAAAATACTGTGATTTTATCTGCCTTCTTTATTCCTATACTCAAACTGCTGGCTGCAGCTAAAGAAAAATCATACAACACCACAGATTAATGTCACATGGTTTCCAATCTTAGCCGAACCCTAAACATTATACAGAAATCCTATAATTAGGTACTTCCTTCTTGCACAGCATCTGAAGAAAAATCTTATAATTTGTTTTGCAACATATTAAAGATCATGATGGGAAAAGCATAGGCTTTGGGATCATATGGATTAGGTTTGGACGCTAGCTCTTTACTGCCTGTATGACCTTACTTCTCTGGGTTTTTTTCTCCCAAGCTTTAAAATAGAGCTAAGATTGCCTGGTGATGACAGATTGTTTTATTCTATGTTAATTATTCTAGTATAATTAACATAGAGTGTTATATTAGTTTCAGGTGTACAATATAATGATACAGCAATTCTATGCATTACTCAGTCTCATCATAATAAGTGTACTTACTCTTAATCCCCTCCACCTACTTCACCCATCCCCCCATTCCCCCTCTCCTCTGGGAGAACAAACCCCCAGTTTGTTCTCTATAGTTGTGTCTGTTTTTTGTTTGTCTTTTTTTTCTTGTTCATTTTTTTAAAAAATTATTTTTATTTTTTAATTTATTTTTTTAAAAGATTTTATTTGACAGAGAGAGACACAGCAAGAGAGAGAACACAAGCAGGGGGAGTGGGAGAGGGAGAAGCAAGCTTCCTGCTCAGCAGGGAGCCCATGCAGGATGCCAGGCTAACAACCTGAGCCAAAGGCAGCCCCTTAACAGCAGAGCCACCCAGGCTCCCCTATTTTTATTTTGATGACAGATTGTTTTGAGGATTACATGAAATATTTAATTGGTTTAGTGAGGAGTCTCAGTTCATTTAAAATATATATTCTAAAGTCTCACGACTGCTCTCAACTATACTTTATTAAAAAGCTGCCTTTCCATTGAGTATATCTCAATCCAATTCCATAATATTTTGACCATTTTAAGTCATTAAAACAGTCCTCCTCTCCAGTAGTGCTGGTTAGGCAGCAGGGGTGTGTGTGTGTGTGTGTGTGTGTGTGTGTGTGTGTGTAGTGAAGGTGTGAGCTGCTTTCTTGGACTCCACCCTTCTCTCCATACACTTATCCTTCTGGTGTCTGAATAGGAATACAGGCAGGGGAGAACTTGTCTCTTGATACATTGTCAAGTTTGCTGTCCCCCTTCATTGTAAATGACCTTGCATCTTTTCTATAGGTTCCATTCACAAATACGTCAATCCTAAGCAGTTTCAGTAAACACTGCTGGTACCTTGGAAGACTTAACTTTGTCTTTCCTTTAAGTTCCATCCCTCCCAGCTTTGCCTCCCACTTAAAAGACTGCTGCATAATTTAGTGGTTCATGTCTTACCTACTTTCTCATTGGCCATTACAACCCAACTTTGGAGCCAAAGGTACAGATGGGATTAATTTTCTGTATCGCCCAGGAATCATAGACTTGTAATGAGATATCCTCACCCTCTTGGCCTGGGCCACACCACAGATGAGGAAATTGAGGCACAGACAGTTTGAATAACCTATATGTCTTCTATTCACCTTTATATAGTTGAATGTATCTGCTAGGAATCCAATTAAAATTTTTCAAATCCATTGTCAAAAGAGTTTCTTAGTTCCCTTTTTCATTATTATAAATAATTATTTGAGATTACAACAACCCACTATAAATTCAGTAATCTGTAATTTTTATGATCTGGAAGAGGTTATATATCAAAGCCCTTGTAACACCCTTGATACACCAGAATTATCTGTCCCTTGGAATTTTTTAGACTTCATCCACAAATCTGCCCTTCTCAAGTGGCAATTGTTCTTTAGTAGCTATTTCAATTGTTCCTGGATGCTTTAATTTTTCTACATTTTGTTGGTTTTGACATTTTATATTTTTGTGACCATTAACCTCTCTGAGTTTTCCTCATATTATGCACATGATAGTTCCTTCTCATCTTAAAATATCACTTTTATCCTCTGTTGTATCACTCTTCAATTCTCTGGTTGTTGTTTGCCCAATAAGATAAATTTATGTAAGAAAAATTTATAAGATATATTATATATATGTCATATATATAAATATACATATTTATATATCTAAATATATAAGATAGTTTAACTTAATCAGATCAGAGATTCATATCCAAAGAATTTAAGATTTATAAATGCAACATTTATTTTTCATTAAAATTTTTTTTTTGAATGTAATATTTCGAATGAAGAATTTAATATGGTTTGATGTTAAATATGGTGTTTTTGGTACTTTTTTACTCTTTCATGATCTAGTTTATACTTTTAAAAGGTCCCCTTCTAAAACATTAAGAATCTAAATTTCACCTAAGCAACTGTATTTAAACACACACATATACACACACATGCACAGAAACATACAGTCATTATTTTCATTACTTTCTTTTATTATTGCTGCTTACAAGAACAATTACCAGAATATTTAAGTTCAGTAATAAATATTTGCTTATAAGATTCTCCTCATGGTTTTTTCATACTATCATAACAAAACAAAAATATGCCAATTTACAACATCAGGCATGGTCATGGTTAGGTAGTTCTTAGGCTCTTAAATCTGTGCTACGATAAATTTTAATCATTTGAGAACTATGGATACTGGGTGTGGGGGAAATCGGAGTTCATTATATACTCAGAATCTATATAAATAAAAAAGTGGTTACAGTTTACTTCATATACATAATATTCTTTTTAGTATTTGTTATTTTAATTGCATTAGATCTGTATCCTTTCAAGTTTAATTAGTAGGAACACAAAATTTTTATCTTTGTTGCCAACTACCAAAATAGAAAGATTTTTTTTTTTTCAAGATTCTATTTATTTATTTGACAGAGAGAGAGAGATCACAAGTAGGCAGAGAGGCAGGCAGAGAGAGAGGGGGAAGCAGGCTCCCTGCTGAGAAGAGAGCCCAATGTGGGGCTCGATCCCAGGACCCTGAGACCATGACCTGAGCTGAAGGCAGGGGCTTAACCCACTGAGCCATCCAGGTGCCCCAAAATAGAAAGATGTTTTTACTATTTCCTTTTACCCTGTAATTGGTATTGAAATATTTTACATAGTCTCAGCTTCACATGTTCTTTTGTGTGTGTAGTAGCATGCCCTCCACACTGGCAAAAAACACACAGAAAACCTGAGCAAATGATGAAAAACAGAAACAAAAACACTGCTTAGAATTGAGTGGAAGTTGGGAGAGTTTTAATAATAAATATAATTATTTAATAAATAAATATAATTATAATAATTTGTAATAACAAATAAATATAAACTCACAAAAGATCTATATCTGTAATAATTCATACATTTTTTAGAACTGTATAAAGATCTTGGTGTTTAATAAATACTGTACCTGTTATGAAACTATGGTAACTATAAATCATGAAAACAAGGATACATTGATATAGCTATATAGGTTCTGATAATTCTTTCTGGAATTTTTTATTGTTATTTTTTAGGTTTCTTTCTGAATCTCAACTATTCAAGTTTTTTAAACTTGAATAACTATTCAAATGAACTAATGCACATTTAAATCAGGAAAAGGAACCCATCACATCCTTTCATGTTTCTATCACTTTCTATCCTCAGGAAGAGCTGACCCTTGGGCCAATTGCTCATGATTTGGAGAAATAAATGGGACTCTACCGGTGGGAAACTAAACGTAAAACTGCAATCAGATAAATTACAACATAGATGTGGTAAGTAATAGACTACACAACTAAATGTACTTTAACCTCTAAAATCTTTAAGCACCTCCAAAGTATTTAAATAGAAATGCGAGGCCTCTGTTAGCAAACTTCTAAAACAGGAAAAAGCATCACTGGACTCAAAGTGTTGTTGAGGGTAGAGACTTGCTTTTTAGTTTATCTCTTATTCATGTACCAGGTGTAAAACCCTCCTACAGTGCTCCACCAATATTTATTAAATGAACCCTTTTGTATCTAAATGTTGGAAGGATCCTAATATTGCCAGTGAAAAGATTTTAGGAGAGGATGCTGCACTCTTTTGTACTTCCTCAAGATACATAATCTTGTACTCTGGGTTCAGGTGAAGAGTGGGAAGTGACCAAACATAGGAGGAACTTGATGGTGTAGGGTGTAAGGAAGTTACTCCCATTGCATACTTTGGTACTATTTTGACTCCTTCTTCCCTAGTTACTTACCAGAATCACTGGGCTCCTAGATTAAAATTTACGGCCCCTCCCTGAACCCTCTGGTCTTCTTCTTTTCTGCTTTTTCCTGCGCACGTTCTTCTATAGGAGATATTTTGCTATCTGCTCCCCATGCCCCGCCCCCGCTCCCCGCCATTGAATTTGAGAATTCAGGAACACGACTTCTTTTCTATCCCCCAAAGTGATCTATCAACGATGCTTCTGCAATGCATGATGACTTTACTCCCAATCCTAAGTAAGACCGGGAGTCCCTCAATCCCTCCCGGGCTAGACTTTTATCTCAAGCAGTTACGCAGCAGGGACAGGTCTTCCGCGGCTCTTTCAGAGAGGTGCCCCGAGGCCCTGAGGGATTACCCAAGGGAGGGCGGTCCCGAAAGATACAGCCTGGGGGCCAGTTCTTTTCATCTTCTCTGCTCATCTGACGGAGCGATAGGATGGGGAGGGAGGGATGCAGCTGGTGCGTGGAGGCGACCCCTCAGTCGCTGGCTGAGCAAAGGGTATGCTGCTGGGACGGGTCCGCCGTTCCCGCCCCGCGCCGCGCACGCATTATGTAAGCGCCCGAGGCCACGCCCCCGTCAGGCCCCGACTCGGGCTCGGGCTCTGCCGGCGGAGGGGGCGGAGAGAAGACGCAGCTGCAACTTCGCCTGGAGGTTCTGAGCCTACCCTGGGCTCAGCCGGGAACCCAGCCGCCGTCACCGCGGAGCCGCTGCTTCCCCGGTCCGGGCCTCAGCCCAGCGGGCTCGGCCATGGCAGCCGCCGCCCCTGGAGCCGCGGCGAATCTGGCCCCTGCGCTCCCCGCCCGTCGCTGAGCAGCCGTTAACCACACCGCCCTCCCGCTCCTGTCGCCGCGGCCAGGCTCTGCACAAGTTTCCGCCGCCGAAGAAGCAGGAGGCAAAGGCGGGGGAGGACGGACGAGGGGAGTCGTGCGCCCCCGGCCCTCCCGCCCGCTATGTGGGGGCGCTTCGTGGCCCCGGAGGCCGGCGGCCGGGACAGCCCCGGCGGAGCCCGCAGTCTCCCGGCGGGTAAGTAACGGGACAGTCCCCGGCTGCCGTGGGGGTTGCGGCCGACCGAGGCGCCTCGGGACTCCTGTGCCGCTCCCCTCCCTTCTCAGGCCTGGCTTCCCTCCCGCCGCCTCCCCGACGCCGCCACGCGCACGCCCGCCGGGTTTCCTCCGGGCTGCAGACACCCCGGCCCCGCGGGCTGACATCTGGCGGGCAGCGTCCCCAGCCCCGTCCGCCCCGCATCGCGCGGCTCGGCTCCAACCAGCGCCTCCTCGGGCCGCAGCCCCCGCGCCCCAACTTAAAGCTCGCCTGGGCCTCCTCGGGTTGCGCTTTGTTGTCCGACCTCTTCCCTTTCCCTCCTGGGTTGTGTGGTCAACGCGGGTAACAGGGCTTACGGGGGACCTGAGCGAGAAGGTCGCTGCGACCGTGCTGCGGCGGCGGCCCGGGGCGCGCCTGGGAAGGCCGGGGTCTGCGGCGCTCACGGCCGCAGCTTCTACTTGGGGCGTTTTGGGGCGGGAGGAGGTTGCTGGTGATGCGGTCTCCCGTGAGTGATCCCGGAGGGGACTTCTGCCCGTCGGTGAAACCTGGTCACTTCCCCGCAGCCCTCTGGCGTAAGAGGAAGACACGTCCTGCATGAGCTAGTCGATCTTTGAGCAGCGGGGGTGTTAATGCGTTTGCTTCTCGCTGGCCCCTTCAAGAAAATTTGGAGATTGCCGCGTTCGGTGTGTGAAGGGAGCGGTTTGTATCGGACTGCCATTTCATGCCTGCATCTGCTTAGAAGTTGTGTAGGATCCACCAAATTGGGATAAACGCCCCCCCGCCCCCCGCCATTCAGGATAAAAAAAAGTAAGGCTTGGATTGCCTGTGACAAGTTATTTGACACTGACGGTTCCTCCAGTCACTTTAATTGGATCTTGAACCTTTTCGGGAAGCTGAAAGTTATGTAGGCCTTTTATGCAGAAAAAATTGCCTTAAGTACAGACGCAAAATTTTTCCTACAATTTTAGATGTTTCCAGAACTTCTAGGTAACCTTGTTCCACAAAATGTTTGAATTCCACTTGTAACTGACATTTTGTGTGCATTCAAAGCTATTCGCAAAGCAAAAAGGAGAAGCAGTATTTGGAAGTGTGAATTTTTTTTTTTTCTGATAGTATTTTCTGCTGTTTGAAATATATCAGGCACAGTTGCTATTAAAATTTCAAATAACACAATTTTGTGATAGTCTAGAAATTTGTGATGTGTTTTTTTAGGCATATAATTTTACCAGTTACGGGGATGTAATTGACAAGTAGAAATTGTATGTATATTTAAGGTGTACAGCTTGTATAAATGCATCATGAAATGATCTCCACAATCAGGCTAGTTAATATACCCATCACCTCATAGAGTTAACCATATTTTTGTGTGATAAAAACACTTAACATCTACCCACTTAGCAAATTTCAAACATACAGTACAGTATTGTTAACTGTAGTCATCATACTGTACTTTTAGATGGAGACATATATAAATTTTAAAATCCAGGGTTAGATTTAAAATCATTCTCTTAAATCTGGTCTTGCAACACTTTAATAAATAATTGAATTTAATATAGGCATGCATTTAGTAAGAAAAACGTGAGTAGGAATTATTTTCTCTAAGATGTATACTACTTGTCGGAAAAAGAGTAGACTGCAACTAAGAGGTTTCTGATGCTTACTGAGTATTTGGAAATTCTGCAATCAAAGTCACTCCAGTAAGTGAGAAGACAGTTCATTATCCCTAGGGGTTGGATGGAGTGGTTTCAATTTATATGTACATGTCAGAAGCCATCTGTAATGTCGTTGTAACCTAACCTTTTTAAATAGATTTGTAATAATATGTTTGGAGGTGTAATATCACCCAGGCATTGTATCCATTTTTCCATTGTTTTCCATGAGGAAGAAACACATCCTAGTGCTTAGAAGTTAAGTAACTGAAGGAAGGATTTTGAGGTTGTATTGCAGCCTCTAGACCTTCGCTGTAGCAAAGAATATAGTGGAAGGAGATACTTTATAAGCAGTGCCCAAGATGAAGTAATTTGGACAGGGTATCTTTACAAAGAATATATTTTATCTAATTTTTTTTTTTTTTTTGGTAGTGATAAACCATTGGTATGTCAGGACATGCCTTTCCAAAAAAAATTTTTTTTCAGCTTATAAGCTGAGAGTGGATTACTTTTACAGTAATAATGATAAAATTTTTGTTATGCTTCTTTATTGAGCAAATAAGTTTTTTATTTTTTAAAGATTTTATTTATTTGAGAGAGAGAGATGAGATAGTGAGAAAGAGCATGAGGGGGAGGAGAGGGAAAAGCAGCATCTCCACTGAGCAGAGAGCCCAGTGCAGCTCAATCCCAGGACCATGATCCAAACTGAAGGCAGACTCTTAACTGGGTCACCCAGGTGCCCATGAGCAAATAAGTATTTAAAATTATTTTTTAGTTAGTTTTATGAAGTTATACCATAGATGAAAAACTTAAGTGTAGTTTCTTCTACAAATGAGTAGATGGTGAAGGTCAAGATAATGACCTCTGAGTTGATTTATGCAGGGATTTCTTTTCCTTTTTGAGAATTTGAAGAAAATTTATATTTTTGAAATAATGTCCAGTATATCTTTTGACTAAGTTGAGTGATTTTAAGGCTTTCCTGAAAACAAAGAGCTGTCTTCTGATTGAATTTGTCAGCAGTCGTTTTGGTCCTGAGGGCCAATGCAAAGACCAGGGGTAAGTAAATAATTGCTGGTATTGAAATGAGTATTCAATATGTGGGTTAATTATGGGTATCCTAAATATGTTTTGTTTATGCAAATATGTAACTAGACTAAGGAGAAAATGAAGGGTAATATAGAATCAGCTGAAAATACTGAAGGGAACTTTTTTTAAGTAATGGCAGTAAAAACAAATAGTAATAACTTAAGTGTGAGTTGGAAAATCTTGAACTTTTGACCTTTTCTTTAGGATTTAATTTTGTTTTGGTACCTACCGTTTTTGAGCTTTATAGAGTAACTGTATATAAATGTAAATAAGATTAATATGTTATTATATTTCGATACAGAGAAAAAACAAAAGCCTCCTGCCCCCCCACCTCTTTTTCTATTGACAAGTAGGGTTAGAAAGTTAATTTTAAATAGAACAAGTGGGGGACGCCTGGGTGGCTCAGTTGGTTAAATAGAACAAGTGGTATGTCTTTTATGTTTTTGGTTGAGTACATTTTAGAATACCCTACTATTTAAACTGTACAATAGTTTTAAAGTTGGTTGAAGGATGGGTATATTTCCCTTAGGTTTTTGGTTTTGTTTTTTAGAGAGGGAGGGGCAGAGGGAGGAGAAGAGAGGAAATCTTAAGAAGGCTTTATGGGGCTTGATCTCACATCCCTGAGATGACCATGACCTGAGCCGAAATCAAGCATTAGGATGCTTAACTGACTGGGCCACCCAAGTGCCTCTATTTCCTTCATGTCTTAAAAATCTAGTGTAATATTTTGAGTACTTATACCTAGTTATACTGAATTTGATTCATTTTATAAATCATACTTTAAAAATATTAGTATATTCAACCCTTACAACATTTTGGGGTAGGATATGATAGTTTTAAAGTGTGCTAAAATATGACATTATAGAAAACATAAGATCCAAGAAATGTCATTTGTTTAGTGCCTTGAGCTTGAAATCTACCTCTTCCTAGGTGATGCTTTGCCATAAGGTGTTTAGTGATGTCATAATGATAGTGGTGGTAACTGGTATGATTACATCAGATACTAAGGTTTTCTGCTGTGGTTCTGAATTAGATGGATCTAAAAGTACTGTGATAACAATGAAACATAACTCTTTCACCTAAACTCAGTTGGACATGTTCTGTTATAATAGGCATTGGGAGGTGAGGGGTGAATCTCAACTTTAGTGATGACTTTTGTGAAATGAACTTGATTAGTAATTGGAATTTGATCACTTCTTGGCTTGAATGAAGCTGGTTAATTAATCTGAGGCCAGACAATAAATGGTGAGTTGACAACCACTATTGTCATGTTGTGAATATTTCTGTATGTTGAGAACAGAAAGGTTTTACAGAGTCATGATTTTTCTGATTGGATGAAATGTTTGTATGTGTATTTTGAAGACATGAAGAGTCCTAGATAGTATTTTATTGAATCATGGCTTAATTAGTAGGAACTAATTATAAAATGTACATTAAAAATGGATATTGTCATCATCTAGATAACTTCCAAAGCTTTAGTGAGATACTAATTATTATTAATACTTTAAGGGTATTCATACTTTATACTGCCAAAATAATATTTTGAAAAGTAGAATTTATCATAGAAGATATTTCATTTTAAGTGCAGGAATGGTCAACATAAAATGAACATCAAATATCTCCTCATACTAATATTTTATTTCCACTTCCTGTTTTTGTTTAATTAAAAAAATCCATTGTTGTTACCTAGCATAGCAGTTGGCACATAATAAGTACTTGGTAAATGTTTGTGAGTCATTCTTTCAATAAATATTATGTAGTAGGTATTGTACTAGTCTCTAGGGATACATCACTAAACAAAAAAGATAAGGTCCCAGCTCTGAGGGAGTTTATATTCTAGTGAGGAGGAAGCTGTCCGTAAGTAAACTAACAACAAGAGAATTTACCTGGTAAGTACTGTGAAAAAAAGGAAACTGGGTGAGGTGGCCGAAGATGGATAGATCTACTTTGGATAGGCTGTTCAGGGAAGGCCTTTCTGAGGAGGTGATTTTGAGCTGAGGCCAGAATGATGAGAAGGAACCAGGCATGAGGGCAGGAGTGTTCAGGTGGAGGGTACAGAAACATCTCTACGGTAAAAATGAGGAGTTTGAGGAATATCAAGAGCCAGTAAATCTGGAGCATAGAGAGCAGGGATGTGAGGTTAAGGAGGCCTGATGATATAAGGCATAGTAAGAAGTTTGGATTCTATTCTGTGTGGGGGGAAGATAGGTATGAAAGGGGAGGAGAGACGACTGTTCGTTCATTCACCAGGGAGTGTCTACTATGAGGCTGACACTGTTCTATGTGTTGGGGAAACAAAGTAGACATTCTCTGTTCTTGGTGTTTAAGATCACTCCTGACTGTTTTGTGAGGGGAAGAAATTGTGGAGGAGTGTGGGAAAAAAGAGCAGTATGGAAGCCAGTTAATAGGGTATTGTAGTAATTAGGTGACAGATGATGGCTTTGATCATAGTGGTAAAATCGGATTTGGAGAGAAAAGAATGCGTTTGGAATATACTTGAGAAAGCTGACAGGATTTACTGATGGTTTGGTGGTGGAAAAGGAGGGAAAGAGAAATCAAAGATGATGTCTTAGTTCGGCTTCAATAATTATAGTGGATGGTAGTGCCGTTTCCTGAGGCAGGGAAGAGTGAGGAAGGCAGGTAGAATTGAGTTCTGTTTTGGCCATGTGAAGTTTGAGATGCTTTTTAGAAGTTCAGGTCTGATATTCAGTCTGGAGCTCGTTGGGGAGATGGGAGAGGTGGAGGTATGAATTTTTAGAGATATGAGTGTAAATGGTGTATATAGGTGGTCACAGAGAGTATAGAGAAGACAGCAGAGGATCAAACTCCGGGACATTTAATGTTTTCTGTCAGGTAGAGGAAGAGGAACAATCCAAAGAAACAGAACAGCCAATGAGTTCAGAGTAAAACCAGAGTGTGATGTTCTAGGAGAAAGGAGGCTGAAGGAAGGAGTAATCACTAAAGTCTTATGGTTCTAAGGGGCCATGTAAAATGAGTCAGAAGAGAATGGATCAATGTCACTGGCCAGGTTCAATGAGAGACTTAAAAATTTAAAGCTGGTGGGGATTGGAGATTCTTGAATCTACTCAACTCTTTATTGCATAGAGATTAATACATATGTCCTAAATAGAAGTTTGAATTGCTTTCTTCTTACTACTTCTCAAGTTAGGGTGACCAACTAGGTTTGCCTGGGATGCTCAGTGTTAAAACTAGGGGAAGTGTCTCCTGGGATGCCTTACACTGAACTGTGGCTGACCCTTGACTTTGCCCAGGGCATCTAAAATGGTATAAGTGTTTTTCCCATCAGAATAGACTTTCTCAGTCAGGGAACCTAGACTTTGGTATTAGTTTTATTTTATTCTTTGGCCTGAGAATCTGCCTCAAAATAGTGACTCTGCCTCTATTTTTATTTTCTGGTATCATAAGTGGTTTTAAGATTTCATTACATAGTACTAAATTAATTCAAGTCATTGATTAGATTATAAACTATAAAGAATGAGTTTAAGATCAAGAGCTTTGTTCCATGCCTTTTCTGTATGGTAGATGTCTAGTAAATAAATCTGATTACTTTATTGATGCTACTTTGCAGTACTAAAATTCAGTTAGAGATGAACTATAGTTTTTAGTTATCCTCTGGAAGAGAATGGGATGAAAGGTTAGACTATATATCATGTAAAATTCAAAGTTTTCTACAAGGTTGTTATATTGCTCTTGTAGAGGCAGATGTGTGTTTATTGACCCTAAGAAATATATATTGCCTTGCCATGACATTGCAGAAGCTTTTGAGAAGCTTTCTCAGTAGTATTGAGTATTGCATCCCATTTGAGGAATAATGTACTGAAAAGCTTGACTAGAAATTAAGTTCTTTAATTTTGGGGAGATAGTTAATTTTCTCAAAACTTTATTTTGAAATGTGTTAGAATTTGAACTCATCACCCTGATATCAAGATCTGAGCTGAGAATAAGAGTCAGGTGCTTAACTGACCGAGCCACCCAAGCACCCCCTAGAACTAATGTTTTGTTTTAGTTTTGGCATTTAAATATGTGTGGCACTTAGGCATGAGTAAACAAAAGGCTAATAGAAATAATTAGCTTAGTTTCCTTTGCAGGCTAATGGTCACATAAATAAAAGTAGCATTTATTAGGCTTAACTACTTCTTTATTTAGGAAAACTTTTGATTGGGATTTTTATTTTCTCCTAGGTGCTGTTGATCCTTCTAAGTTTTGGCATAATTTGCTACCATGTAGAATATTTTTTCTAGTGGTACTTTGAAATAGTTATATTCAAAGACAAAGGGGAACCTCTGGAATACCATTTGGTATACTTTCTCCACATTTGCAGTGGTTTTATTAAAAACCTCTCATTTTTACTAGTTTATAAACAGAAAGGAGGGTTATGAGAGATTAAATTAAATGTGGCCCTCTTTCTAAATGGCTACCAATGTACTTTTTCTGAATGCAGCATTTCAAGTAACCAGAAGATAGGACTCTACCTTTTTACACATATATAATGAGTACTTGGCAAATTTTACACATATATAATGAGTACTTGGCAAATATTTATTGGTTCAAATTCATACTTTTTCTGTGAAAGGCAAACTACTTATTTATCTGATCATTGTTCTTAATTGAAGTAATCTTAACCTCCACCTAAACCAATGAAAGGTCTTCCTTGTTATGACAGAATTGTAAATAAGGAAATTCAGAATCTTATCTGAAGAATATAGTGTTATACCTTTAGTGGTAATGTATCTAAAATTATTTAAAGTAGTTGATGAATGAACTTCTCTTTTTTTTATGTTTAGAAAGCAAAGACTAATAGTTTTTGATTATTTAAAATTCAGTTTTTATTTACATTCCCACCAATAGTTCCTTTTCTCCACATCCTTGCCAGTATTTGTTATTTTGTGGCTCTTTGATAATGGTCATTCTAACTGGTGTGAGGTGGTATCTCATCGTGGTTTAGATTTTGGCTATTTGTATATCTTTTTTGGAAAAATACCTATTCAGATCCTCTGTCCATTTAAAAATCTGAGCTATATATATGTATATAGGTCTATATACATATATATATGTATGTGTGTGTATATATATATATATACACATACACACATAAGTGTGTGTACATATATATATATTTTATATATGACTGTTCAGTTGTATGAGTTTCTTACATATTTTGGATATTAAATCCTTTTCACAGGGGAATCTGGGTGGCTCAGTCGGTTAGGTGTCCAACTTTGATCTCAGCTCAGGTTTCCATTTCAAGGTCTTGAGGTCAAATCCCATGTTGGGCTCTGGTGGGTGTGGAGCCTACTTTAAAAAACAAAAACTTATTAGGTACATGATTTGGAAATACTTTTTTATATTCCATAGGTTGCCTTTTCATTTTGTTGATGGTTTCCTTTGCTGTACAGAAGCTTTTTAGTTTGATTCAGTCCTGCTTGTTTATTTTTGCTTTTGTTGCCTTTGCTTTTGGTGGCAAGTCCAAAAAAATTATTGCCAAGACTGATATCAAGGAGCTTACCCTCTGTTTTCTTCCAGGAGTTTTATGGTTTCAGGCCTTATGTGCAAGCTTTTAATTCATTTTGAGTTGATTTTTGTGTATGGTATTAAGATTTTTGTGTATGGTATTAAGATAGGGTATGAAGTTTCATTCTTTTGCATGTGACTGCCCAGTTTTCCTAACACCATTTATTGAAGAGACTATCCTTTTCCCATTGTATATTCTTGACTACTTTGTAGTAAATTAATACACCATATATGCATGGGTTTATTTCTGGGCCCTTTATTCTGTTCCATTGATTTATGTGTTTGTTTTTATGCCTGGCACTTTTAGAAATTTTTACTTATTAAAGATTTATATTTGAGAGAGAGAGTGAGCATGAGTGGGAGGGGCAGAGGGATAGGGAGAGAGAATCTCAAGCAGAGTCTGCACTGAGCATGGATCCTGCGATGCACAGGTCCTGAGCTGAAACCAAGAGCTAGGGATACTTAACCAGCTGTGCCACCCAGGAGCCCCTTTATGCCTGGCACTTTTAAAGGTATATCTCTTCATGATTTTCCACCAAGATGGCAGAGGAGTAAGAGACCTTAGTTTTGTCTGCTCTCAGGAATTCAGCTAGATAGCTATCAAATCATTCCAAACACCTGTGAACTCAACCAGAGTCTAAGAAAAGAATAGCTGCAACTCTTCAAATAGAAAAGTGACTGCTTTCTGTAAGGTAGGAGGGATGGAGAAGTGAATCTGAGCTGATACATGGGAAGACACTGTGAGGGGAGGGGGCCTCTGTAAGCTGGGTATGGGAAAGTGATACAGCAGCAGAAAGCAAAAATCAGAACTTTTACTTTTATTTATTTATTTAAGAATCCTTTTTTTTTTGGACAGAGATTGAAAGAAAGCACAAGTAGGCAGAGCAGCAGGCAGCGGGAGAGGGAGTAGCAGGCTCCCCACCCAGCAGGGAGCCTGATGCAGGGCTCAATCCCAGGACTCTGGGATTGTGACCTGAGCCGAAGGCAGACACTTAACCAACTGAGCCACCCAGGTGCCCCGCAAAATCAGAACTTTTAGAAGTCTGCTACGGTGAGGGACATCCCTGCCTGAAAGGAGCTCAGGTGGTGAAGCAGGGCAGAATCCTAGGTGAGACAGTGTGGTTTCAGTGTCCCTGGGGTTACAGGAAGACAAGGCAGAGGGGTACCTGAATGTGTCAGAGTTTCCAGGCATTGGAGTGGGGAAGCTGGCTGCTATCAGTGAGCCCAGGAGTGGGTTCTCAGCTCAGTGTTACCATAAACTGAACTGTGGCCTGGTGGGGCAACTGCTTTCTGAGCAGGGGCCCAACAAGCGGCAGAACTGGCAGAACTGGTGGAGACCCCTGGAAGGAGTGGTACAGGTGAGAGCTGCAAGAGTCTGCTGGGTCTTAGAAACTCAAAGTGGGGGTGCCTATCTGAGATGGAAATGCTTGGTCACAGGCTGGGTGAGCATGGAGTGGGACCAAGACCAGGGAGGACCAGAGTGATTGACTGCTCTTCCCTAAGGGTGCACTAAAGAGTCAGGCCCAAACTCTTGGCTCCTAGGCTTGAGACAGAGAAACCACCATTTCAATCTCATCTTCTAAAGCAGCAGGAAAAGCCTTCAGGCAACAAAAGCCACATAAAGCAATCCAATTCAGAGCAGATTACTTAGCCTGGCTCCCTTGGCAAGGGCAGTGCGATTCTGCTCAGGTCAAAGACACCTGAGAATCAGGGTAACAGGCCCCTCCCCCAGAAGATCAGCAAGAACATCCAGGCAAGACCAACTTTACCAATCAGTGAGAACTGCAGAACTCCAATACTAGGGGCATATGGCATACAGAATTCATGTTTTTTTCCCCAAAATTCTTAAGTCTTTTAATTTTTTTTCTCTTTCCTTTTCAACCAATTTCTTCTCAACTTTTTAAAAAATCTTTTTTTATTTTCAGTTTTACAGTTACATTCTAACCTTTCATTGTATTTAATTTTATTTTTGTATTTATATATTTCTTTCTTTACCATTTTGGGATGCAGTTTCTTCTAACAGACCAAAGTACATCAGAATCTAGTGTATGGCTCTATTCTCTTCACCTGTCTGATCATATTGTCTTTCTCTCTCTGTCTGTCTGTCTTTTTCTTCCGTTCTGTTAAAGTCTTTTTAAAAAATTTTTATCTTTACAGTTACATTATTTCAGTGTATTTTTTTGTGTGTATACATGTATATATATACACATATACATACATACATCTATATATTACAATTTTGAGATATAGTGTCTTGTAACAAACCAATCAAAATACACTCAGAATATAGTGTGTTGCTCTGTTCTGTTCACTTGTCTGTTCATATTCCTTCCCCCCACTTTTTCCCTTTTAATTTTCATTTGTACAGCTATATTCTGTCCTTTCATTGTATTTGATTTTTTACATATATAACTTCTTCTTTCTTTACAGTTTTGGGATCTAGTTTTCTGACAAAGAGACCAAATACACACAGGATGCAGTGTATTGATCTGTTCTAGCTCCCTGTCTGATTACATTCTTTCTTCTTCTTCTTCTTTTTTTTTCACATTCTTTCTTCTTAAAAAAATTTTTTTTTCCCCCAGTTTTGGGTCTTACCTGATTTTTTAAAATTTATTTATTTATTTTTTTTAGTGTTCCTGATTTCTTTAGTGTATATTTCTCTGTGGTTGTTGTTGGGACAAAAGGTCCAAGGGTAGAAACATTAGACTTGGAGCAGACCTATCCACAGAGACCTGGCAGGCCAGAAAGGACTGGCATGATATATTCAGCTACTAAATGAGAAACATTTGTAGCCTAGAATACTTTACCAAAATAGAAGGCTGTCATTCAAAATAGAAGGAGAGGTAAAAAGCTTCCAGGACAAACAGAAACTAAAAGAACTTGTGATCACCAAACTAGCCCTACAAGGAATATTAAAAAGGATCCTTTAAACAAAGAGGGAGCCCAAAAGTTAAATAGACCAGAAAGGAACAGAGACAATTTACAGAAATGCCGACTTTATAGGTAATACAATGGCACTAAATTCATATCTTTCAGTAGTTACTCTGAATGTAAATGGGCTAAGTGCCCCAATCAAAAGACACAGGGTATCAAATTGGATAAAAAAAGCAAGGCCACCCTCCCCCCCCACAAAAAGTAAGGCCCATTGATAAGCTGTCTGCAAGAGACTCATTTTCAACCCAAAGACACTTCCAGATTTAAAATTGAGGGGGGGGGGACCATACATCATGCTAGTGGACATGAAAATAAAGCTGGGGTGGCAATCCTTATATCATACAAATTAGGTTTTATTTTATTTTATTTTTTAAGATTTTATTTATTTATTTGACAGAGAGAGATCACAAGTAGGCAGAGAGGTAGGCAGAGAGAGAGGGGGAAGCAGGCTCCCTGCCGAGCAGAGGCCCGATGCGGGGCTCGATCCCAGGACCCTGGATCATGACTTGGGCCGAAGTCAGAGGCTTTAACCTACTGAGCCACCCAGGCACCCCACAAATTAGATTTTTTTTTTTTTTTTTGACAGCACTAGTAGGCAGAGAGGCAGGCAGAGAGAGAGAGGGGGAAGCAGACTCCTCGCCAAAGCAGAGAGCCTGATGCGGGACTCGATCCCAGGACCCTGGGATCACAACCTGAGCCGAAGGCAATGGATTAACCCACTGGGCCACCCAGGCGCCCCACAAATTAGATTTTAAAACCAACGACTGTAATAAGAGATGAGGAAGGACATTATATCATAACTAAAGGGTCTATCCAACAAGAAGATCTAACAGTTGTAAATATTTATGCTCCTAACATGGGAGAAGCCAGTTATATAAGCAAATTAATAAGAAAACTAAAGAAACACATTGATAATAATACAATAATTATAGGGGACTTTAGCAACCCCCCTCACTGAATGGATGGATCATCTAAGCAGAGGCTCAACAAGGAAACAGCTTTGAATGACACACTGGACCACATGGACTTTACAGATACATTCAGAACACTCCATCCTAAAGCAACAGAAAATGCATTCTTCTTGAGTGGACATGGAACAGTCTCTAGAATAGATAACATATTGGGTCACAAATCATGTCTCAACTGACAACAAAAAGATTTGTATCATTCCCTGCATATTTTCAGAATGCAGTGCTTTGAAACCTGGAACTCAATCAGAAGAGGAAATTTGGAAAGAACTCAAATATATGGAAACTAAAGAGCATCATACTAAAGAATGAATGGGTCAACCAACAAATAAAAGATTTTTAAAAATTCATGGAAACACAATGAAAGCACAACTGTTCAAAACCTTTGGAATGCAGCAAAGTGGTCCTAAGAGGAAAGTGTATAGCAATACAAGCCTTTCTCAAGAAATAAGAAAGGTCTCAGATATACAACCTAACCTTACACCTAAAGGAGCTGGAGAAAGAACAGAAAATACAGCCTCCTCTTCCCAGCAGGAGAAGAGAAAAATAAAGATAGAGCAGAAATCAATGAAACAGAAACCAAAAGAACAGTAGAAGAGATCAATGAAACTAGGAGCTGGTTCTTTGAAAGAATAATAAGATCGACAAACCTTGGGCCAGACTAACCAAAAGGAAAGATATAGATACCAAATAGATAAAATCATAAATGAAGGAGGAGAGATTACAACCAACGCCAAGGAAATACAATTGTAAGAACATATTATGAGCAACTATGTGCCAACAAATTAGTCAGTCTTGAAGAAGTGGATACATTCCTAGAGACATATAAACTACCAAAACTGAACCAGGAAGAAATAGAAAACCTGAAAAGACACATAACCAGTAAGGAGATTGAAGCAGTCATCAAAAATCTCCCAACAAAAAGTGCTCTGCGCCAGACGGCTTCCCAGGAGAATTCTACCAAACATTTAAAGAAGAATTAATATCTGTTCTCCTGAAACTGTTCCAAAAAAATAGAAATGGAAGGAAAAGTTGGCATCACAATTCCAGACTTCAAGCTCTATCACAAAGCTGTAATCATCAAGACAGTATGGTACTGGCACCAAAACAGATGCAGAGATTAATGCAACAGAATAGAGAGCCGAGAAATGGACCCTCAACTCTATGGTCAACTAATCTTCAACAAATCAGGAAAGAATATCCAATGGAAAAAAGACAGTCTCTTCAATAGATGGTGCTGAGTATATTGGGCAGCCACATGCAGAAAAATGAAACTGGACCATTTTCTTAAACCATATACAAAAATAGACTCAAAATGGATGACAGACCTAATGTGAGACAGGAATCCATCAAAATCCTAGAGGAGAACACAAGCGGCAACCTCTGTGACCTTGGCCACGGCCACTTCTTGCTAGACAGGTCTCTAAAGACAAAGGGAACAAAGGCAAAAAGGAACTATTGAGACTTCATCAAGATAGAAAGCTTTTGCACAGGAAAGGAAAGGAAATAGTCCGCAAAATCAAAAGGCAATCAACAGAATGGGAGAAGATACTTAACAAAGGTCTTATCAGATAAAGGGCTAGTTTGTAGAATCTATAAAGAACTTATAAAACTCAACACCTAAGGAATAGATAATCTGATCAAGAAATGGGCAGAAGACTTGACCAGACATTTCTACAAAGAAGATATCCAAATGGCCAACAGACACATAAAAAAATGCTCAACATCACTCAGCACCAGAGAAATACAAATCAAAACCACAATGAAATACTACCTCGTACCAGTCAGAATGGCTAAAATTAACAAGTCAGAAAATGACAGATGTTAGTGAGGATGTGGAGAAAGGGGGACCCTCCTACACTGTTGGTGGGAATGCAGGCTGGTGCAGCCACTCTGGAAAACAGTATGGAGGTTCCTCAAAAAGTTGAAAATAGAGCTATCCTATGACCCAGTGCCCTACTGAGTATTTACCCCAAAGATACAGATGTAATCATTCGAAGGGGCACCTGTACTCCAGTGTTTATAGTAGCAATGTCCACAATAGCAAGATGGAAGGAGTGCAGATATCCATTGACAGATAATGGATAAAGAAGATGTGGTATATATATATCATATATGTATGTATGTATATATACATATGTACATACACATATATACACCATATATATGCATATATATACATACACATATACACACATATATACGTACACACACACACATATACATACACATACAGTGTAACACTACTCAGCCATCAAAAAATGAACTCTTACCATTGCAGTGATATGGTTGGAATTAGAGGGTATTATGCTAAGTGAAATAAGTCAGTCAGAGAAAGATAATTAAATGATCTCACTCATGTGGAATCTAAGACGCAAAATAGAGGATCATAGGGTATGAGAGGAAAAAAATAAAACAAGATAAAATCGGAGAGGGAGACAAACCATAAGAGACCCTTAGTCATAGGAAACAAATTGAGGGTTGCTGGAGGAGTGGGAGGTGGGGGGGGATGGGTAACTGGGTGACATGTTAAGCAGGGTATGTGATGTAATGAGGACTGGGTATTAAGTAAGACTGATGAATTACTGACTTCTACCTCTCTGAACCCAATAATACATTATATGTTAATTGAATTTGAATTTAATAATAAATCTCTTCATATTCATTTAATTATCACAACGCTATAAGATAGGTACTCTAATTTGTTCTCTCTTTTTACGTGTGAAGAAATTGAGCTACAGCTTATTTATTGATTTATTTTTAAAGATTTTATTTATTTGACACAGAGAGAGAGATCACAAGTAGGCAGAGAGGCAGGCAGAGAGAGAGGGGGAAGCAGGCTCCCTGCTGAGCAGAGAGCCAGATGTGGGGCTCGATCCCAGGACCCTGAGACCATGACCTGAGCCGAAGGCAGAGGCTTAACCCACTGAGTCACCCAGTCACCTCCCCCCCCCTTTTTAAAAGATTTTATTTATGAGCTACAGTTTAGATAAGTGATTTACTCCAGGGCTCACTGCTAATAAGAGGTTGGATAGAGCTTGTGTCCAGGCAGCTTTGGTTTCACGGTCCATTCTTTACCATTAAGGAATATTAGTAATTCTATAATAAAAGAATAAAAAACCAAGACAATGAGATTCACTTACCCTAGAAATAATCAGTACTGAAATGGACTGGATGATGGCAGTGAGGAACAAATATTGCAGTATTGTTTCTTTCATTTTAGCTAGATAATCTCCAGTGTAGGTTGAGATTTTCTCTCTCTCTTCTCTGTGTGTGTGGTTACTAATAATGTGAATGCTTTTTTATGTTTTTATGTTCCTTTTAATTTTTTGTAACTTTTTCTGTTTTTTGTTCCTATAGGAGATTGTTTTCTCATATTTATTAGGAATTTTGGCCATCATCCCCCCAAACCATTTATAATAATTATTTTTTAGCTGCTTTGGAAAGTATTTACTTATCTTTAAATAGGTACTTAATTGCAGACTGGCTCAAGGCATAGTTAAAAATCTCTTGGATTTTAAATTAAACAGACTCCCCCCACCAACCCTGTTTAATCCTAATTCTGAGAGGAAATATATGTGTGTCTGTGTGTATTTTTTTCTTAAAGATTTCATTTGTCAGAGAGAGAGAGAGCGAGAGCACACAAGCAGGGAGAGCAGCAGACAGAGGGCGAAGCAGATGCCCTGCTGAGCAGGGAGCCCAATGTAGGACTTGATCCCAGGACCCTGGGATCATTACCTGAGCTGAGGGCAGTTGTTAATCAACTCAGCCACCCAGGCATCCCAGGAAAAATATTTTTTACATCTAATTATAAGATTTCCAGAATTTTAATTTTATACCATGAACTTTTATTGGCTAGTAGTGGCAATAATGACTGCATTTATTGAGACCCTGCCTGACTCTGCAGTTCTGTGCTAGAGACTTAAAAAGAAAAAAAAAAAAAGGTTGTCTTTTACTGTTCTTAATGTGGTGAAGAAGAAAGTCATACACAAAGGGGTTAATATAGTTTAGAAAATGCTGTTACTGGAATTTTTAATGATATATTGGGAGAGCACAAAGAAGACATTTAGAGCAAGTTAATTCTGAACTGTGACCTTTAAAGAAGTTAGAGAAGGAAAAGAATTTGGAGTCATTAAAGGACCTAATCTGTGGGAGGCAGTGATTAGGTATGTATGTCTGGAGAGTGTTTATAGGGGACCTGGAATGGGTGAGGCTGGAGTTGGAGGAAATAGAAGGTGGGCTGTCAATTGGTGAAGAACTTTGGCAAATTTAAGTAGTTTGAGTTTTATTTAAAATGCAGGAAGGAATCTATAAATTTATACAAACAGGAGAATGATGTAAATATATTTGATTGTCAAAATGTAACTGGTAGTAGGGGTTGAGGATGGCTTGGGTGGAGTTACTTCAGAGGGAGATTCTTGCAGCAGTCCAGTCAAAGATGTGATCTGTGATGGTGGGCGTGGAGAGGAGAGATCTAATTCAGTTAGTATTTACAAAATAGACTAAATAGTTTTACAAACTGATTACCTGTAAGGGTTAAGGAAAAGAGGTGTTCTCTAGATTTATTTGTATTTAATTCAGTCATACATTGATTTCTACTGATAGTAGAATTGGGTCAGTTGAGGGCCACTGTTCTGAACTTCGTGCAGAAGTACTTTGTTCTTGTTAACATTTCAGAGGTGTTGAAATGTGAGATATGTGCATCTTCTGGCATACAAGGGTAAATATGCTTTGATATTTTGTTTTGTTCTGGGGTTTGTTGGTTTTTTTTTTTGTGAAACAGTTGATTCTCAATCCACTGATAACCTGCATTTTGAGAAACACTGCAGTTTATATTTATGATTTGTGTCATATTCAGCTTTTTTATGTAAAAGTAAATCTGTTTTGTTATTTTTACTTTCTTCTGGCTTACAGTTGTCATTTAAAAACTTCAGTAAGATTTGTTGTTATTCTTCTAAGTGCAGTTATAGATATATAACATATTGTGGAAGACTTGATATTGTATGCATCTTTGCTTCCAACTTAAAAAAAAAAAAGCTTCAAAAAGAAAATGTAATAGGTTACCTCTTCACTTGATGCTGATCTTCTTGTATTTTCCAGAGAATTACTAGTTTTTAATTACTAGTTTTTAAATATGTTATCCCTAGGCATTCAGTATTCTATATAAAAGAATTGAAATTGGTGTTAAAAAATATACTGTTTTCCAAAGAGAAGTTGTAGTGTAGTGTCTTGGTATCTTTGCTATTCTTACAGAAGTGTTTCTGTCTTTGTTCTAGAGAAAATTGATTTTACAGTCAATCATTCAGTTGCTTTATATGATAGGACCTAGGTAAGACTTTATTGTTACAGGCCACTGAGACTTATTTTAATATTTTAAAGTCCATAGCATGTCTCTAGAAATTGAGTAGTTCCCATTTTAGTAGCATAGTCATATAAATACCGTGTAAGAAATTTTTTCTTATTTTCTTGCTAAGCATAGTTCACTTACAGTTCTTAACTGCTTTGTGATCTGGTTTGACTTGAGTAGAGACAAAACATGTCATTTTCAGAATGAATTAATTCAATCTAAATTAAAGATTAGAGTATTATTTTATTCATGATATTTGTTAATTATCTTTAGTGTCCTAAGCATGTAGTATAAATTGGATCTTTTTAAAAAAGGAAGTATAGTTGACCTTTAAACAGTGCAGGAATTAGGGATGCCAGTCTGCTATGCAATCAAATGCGTATGAATCTTTTGACTCTTCGAAAACTTAACTACTAATAGCCTGCTATTGATTGGGAATCCTTACAGATAACATAAACAGTTGATTAATGCATATCTTATATGTTATATATATTATGTACTATACTTTTACAGTAAAGTTAGCTAGAGAAAAAACATTAAGAAAATCACAACAGAAAATACAATACTGTACTGTATTTGTCAATACCATAAGTTTATATCATCTGTGTACAAGATGAACTATTTGTATCTGTATCAATATTTTCCTAAATAATACAAAACACTGTAGTTGTTATACATGTAACTAATGCTAGATACCAAAAATGAAAAGATAGTTTGAAAAAGAAAATTCATATATATTTACAGGTATAAGGATTCATGCATTGATAACGAAGAAGCAATAATATGATTGCTCATCAGTAGCATAGCCCATGCATTAATGAATGAATCATTATAACATTTTAATGGCATATAGTATTACATTCATATTCATAATACATTGTTGGAAACAGTGTTACTTTTTTTTTTTTTTTTAAAGATTTTATTTATTCACTCGACAGAGAGAGAGATCACAAGTAGGCAGAGAGGCAGGCAGAGAGAGAGGAAGGGAAGCAGGCTCCCTGCAGAGCAGAGAGCCCGATGCGGGGCTCGATCCCAGGACCCTGAGATCATGACCTGAGCCGAAGGCAGCGGCTTAATCCATTGAGCCACCCAGGCGCCCCTGTTACATTTTTTTTTTTAAAAACCACTTATGTGTGATGATAAGCTGATACAGAGTTTTCAGTTACTAGAGGGGGGGGCATACTATAAGGTAATGTAATTCTTTGAAACCAAAATTATAAAACTGAGAAAACTAACACATTATTGATTTGATATTTAATATTACTCATTTTATGCCTGTGTGAAGATAGGCTATCCACTACCATACAGGTTTCTTACAGGATGTTCTGCATGTGAATACTTAGGCAGTTATGATAGTAGCACAAAAACATCTCATGCAGTTCTTGCCATATAGTTATTAGATTTTCATGCTAAGTCACACATGTATACAGTGGGTAAGTTTATGAACTGTATGGCATGATGATTATTTACTGTTCATTAAGTAGAGGTAGATCATCAGAGAGGTCTTTATCCTTGTCTTCATGTTGATAGGCTAAGGAGGAGGAGAAAGAGGAGGGGGGTTGGTCTTGCTTTCCTACAAGAAAATATAGTAGAGGTGGAAAAGGTGGAGGAAGTGGTTGGGGAGGCAGTACAGACAAGCACACTGGGTGTAACTTCACATAAATACATCATCATTTCTATCTGACTTCTTGGATTTCTCATTTCTCAAAAAATGTTTCTAAGCAGTACCAGTCATTCTTCTGCTGTTTTCTTTAGTTTTTAGCGCTTGCGTCGTGGAATAGCCCATGTTGTAAAAGAAGTCAAAGCAGTCTTGAGTAATCAGAACCCTTCTGCCAGATTGTTCAATGTCAGTTTGTTTTCTGGCACTGCTGCTTCTATGTCTTCTCTCTCATTGTCTGGCATTGGTTCAGAAGCTCTCCTCTCCAAGTCATCTTCTGTTCATTTCTCAGGGGTTGTCTCTGTTAGCTCTTGAATTTCTCCAAGATCCATATCTTGAAAGCCTCAATTTCCCACCTATTTTGCCATTTCCACAATCTCTTTCATTATTCCTTTGGCTGGCTCTGTTGTAAATCCTGTGAAGTCATACACAGCATCTTGACACAGTTTCCTCCAGCAGGAATTTATTGTTTTGGGGTTGATGGCTTTCACAGCTTTTTCTATAACGATGGAATCTTGAGTGGTGTAATCCTTCCCAAACTTTCATGACGTTCTCTCTATTGAGGTTCTGTTCCATGGCATTCATAATCCTTTCCACAGGGAACCATGCAAAATGAATCTTAAAGGTCCTTATGACCTCTTGATTCAGAGGTTGAGTTAGAGACATTGTATTAGGGGCACTTTGATATCTTTGGTACTGAACTCACAAGATTCTAGGTGGTCAGGGGCTTTGTCAGATAACAAAGGCACTTAAAAATGCGTGCCTTTCTGGCAAGTTGCTTCCTGACTCGAGGGACAAAGCATCAATGGAATCAGTCTAGAAAAAGGGTTCTTGTTCAGGCCTTCTTGTTTTGCAACCAAAAGACTGGCTGCTGGTTCTTAGTTACCTTTTTCCTTCAAATTTGGGGGTTAGAAGCTTTTCAGATAAGGACAGTCCTGACCACACACCCGACTGCATTTGCGCAGAGCAACTGTTAGCCCATCACTTCCTGCATTAAGTTTTGGTGCTCACTCCTCTTCCTTACTAATACATCTTTTGTGGCCATTTCTTTCAGAGTAAGACCCTTTTGTCTGTCTTTAAAAACCTGTACAGGCAGATATCCTTTCTCAGCCATGATTTTCATAATGGCATCTGGGAATTCATCTGCTGCCTCTTGGTGGGCAGAAGCTGTTTCTGTTATCTTGACCTTTTTTAAGCCAAATTTCTTTCTAAAAACTATCAAACCATCCTGTCCTGGCATTAAATTCTTCAGCTTTATATCGTTCACCTTCTTTTTGCTTTAAGTTGTCATGTACTGTAATGACTTTGCTTTTTCTCAAATCATACTCATCTTTAGGTATGCCCTTATTACACAACCTTGCACCCACATAAAAGCTGTATTTTCAATACAAGATAAAAAGGTATTTCACAGAAAGTTCAGGTTCTTTGCTCTTGCTTGTGTAGCTGCAGCAACAGCTTCACAAATTTCCTTTTCATTTTTAACAATGATCTTTATGCTGGATTCATTTATTCAGAAATGGAAGGTAACTACAGGTACAGACCTGAAACTATAGTACATATCAAGCATTCAACTTTTTCTTTCTCATGTCCTGGCTTTTTTTTTTTTTTCCTTCTTGGGAGCATTTCTAGCATCACTAGTGACACTTTGCTTTATTTTTTTTTTTTATTTCTTATTTTTTATAAACATATAATGTATTTTTATCCCCAGGGATACAGGTCTGTGAATCACCAGGTTTACATACTTCACAGCACTCACCATAGCACAACTTGGTGGTGGAGGGTACGGAGGGAAAGAAAGAATCTTAAGCAGGTTTCATGCCCAGCACTGAGCTGGATGTGGGGCTTGATCTTACAATCCTAAGATCATGACCTGAGCCAAAATCAAGAGTCAGATGCTTAACTGACTGAGCCACCTAGGCACCCCTAAATGTATATGGTTTTTAAGGCTACTTATTTACCTTATATATCTATAACACCAAAACAAATTTAATTCATAGATTATATGTAAATAGAAATTTAAATTAGTATTAACATGGCATGGTCTTTTATTAAAACTATATCTTTAATGTTGGGATTAGTATTGGTAGAAAATAGCTTCAGGTCTGGTTTTATTAATCTGTTTATGAATTTTGATTTTTAATATTAAATACAGAGAGAGGCTTTTTCTAAAATTGTGGCAAAATGATTTAATCCATTTTATGGACATGTTTATTATTTTGTGATCCTTACGTTTAAATCTAAAAACTTTATTTTTTCTAAAGACTGCCAGAAGACACTCCTTATATGGCAGTTTCAATGGTGTGTCAGTTTGTAATTCTGTGAAGATGTCTTGTTTCATATCATGATGATAATGCCCCATACGTTATTTGCTCTTTACTTAGAGAAACAGCTGCATTTGTGAACATAGAGCACAAATGCAGGCATGAAATTATTGATAATCTATTTTAAGGTAGCTATTCAGGTCATCTGTAATATGCTTATTAATTTTTTAAGGATGTCATTGAATGAAAGCCCCAAATTCTTGTGTAGAACTTGTTAACTTCCACAAATAAGTTTCAGGCTCCAATTTGAGAATCACTGTGTTCATCCTTTATAAAGATATGTGCTTATATCTATAGCTTTTATATAAAATTCAATAAGTTTAAAATTGCTTTTTAAGATTACCATAACTTTTTAAAGATTTTATTTATTTATTTGAGAGAGAAAGCATGTGTGCACACTCTGCATGGGGGTGGAGGGAGAGTGAGAAAGAAAAGCTTACTCCCAGCTGAGTGAGGAGCCTGACAGATCCCAGGACCCTGAGATTGTGACCTGAGCCGAGGGCAGATGCCCAAATGACCGAGCCACCCAGGCGCCCCTCAGATTACTGTAACTTTTATGAACTAGTTATAAGTGGTTCACAGACTGGCATTCCTCCTTGGATATACTTTGTGTGGCATTGTAATGGACAAAAATTTAAGAATGAAGTAAGAAGAAAAGTAAAATGGATAAGTCAGAAAAAGGCAAGTAAAAATTAAGTAAAAGTGGACAAGATAACTGAAAATAAAGACCAGGAGAACATTAAAAAGTGATGTTAGCTTGGGGCGCCTGGGTGGCTCAGTGGGTTAGAGCCTCTGCCTTCGGCTCGGGTCATGATCCCAGGGTCCTGGGATCGAGCCCCACATCAAGCCCCGCATCGAGCCCTGCATCGAGCCCTGCATCGAGCCCTGCATCGAGCCCTGCATCCAGCCCCGCATTGGGCTCTCTGCTCAGCGGGGAGCCTGCTTCCCTTCCTCCCTCTCTGCCTGCCTCTCTGCCTAATTGTGATCTCTGTCTGTAAAATAAATAAATAAAATATTTTAAAAAAAAGTGATGTTAGCCAAAAAAAGATTTAATATCACTCAAAAGGGAAAATTGAGAAAAGAGTCATGATGATGCTATGGTGTTAATCTTTTATCAAAACGTAACTAAAGAGGGATGCTTGGGTGGCTCAGTTGGTTAAGCGGCTGTCTTCAGCTCAGGTCATGATCCCAGCGTCCTGGAATCGAGTCCCATATCGGGCTCCTTGCTCAGCCGGGAGCCTGCTTCTCCCTCTGCCTCTGCCTGCCTCTCTGCCTACTTGTGATCTCTCTCTCTCTAACAAATAAATAAATAAAATTTTAAAAAAGCCATAACTAAAGAAATAAAAGAAATACAAAATGATTTTAAATGTTAAACGATTAGGATACAGTAGAAAAAATTTATTTTCCATTAGCATGTTCCACTTAAATTTTATGCAGTATTATTAAATTAGGCTTTCCCTGGGCCCCAGTTCTCAACTGATGGCTCTGTGTGGTATCACAGATGTCTGCATATCAGATATTCCAGAGCAGAGTGCTGACATTTCCAGACAGAGAGATAGATTTGACGTTTTAAATAAGACAGCAGTATGTGGGGGCACCTGGGTGGCTCAGTGGGTTAAGCCGCTGCCTTTGGCTCAGGTCATGATCTCAGGGTCCTGGGATCAAGCCCCACATTGGGTTCTCTGCTCAGCGGGGAGCCTGCATCCCCTTCTCTCTCTGCCTGCCTCTCTACTTGTGATATCTCTCTCTCTCTCTCTCTCTCTCCGTCAAATAAATAAATAAAACCTTTAAAAAAAAAAAAAAAGACAGCAGTATATGTTTCAGTGTTCAAAACCTATGAGCGGGAATCCAGGTCCTTTAGTAGAGGAAGCTGTGAAATCAGCATTGAATTTTTAGGTGTACAGTATGTAAGTTTATTTGATGAATCTTAGATATCATTGATCTATTTTAATTATTTGATGCAGAAAATAACTTTTTTATGTGTATTTTTTTCTAAGTTCAGAAAAGATCTCTTCTGTCTACTCATAGACATTATAAGTGTGCTAATTTTTGCATATTTTTCTTTGTAGGCCCAGATTATTCTTCATCAGCATGGTTACCTGGTAATGAATCATTGTGGCAGGCCACAAGTGTTGCATCTAACCATCGAAATAATCATATCAGGAGACATAGTATAACTTCTGACAGTGGTGACACCGGCATTGGAACTTCCTGTTCTGACAGCGTGGAAGGTGAGCTGAAATTCTTAGTGTTTAGACATGAGCCCTCAGAGAATGGTTGTGATTGAGAACATTCAAGGGATATGTTCTGTTGTTCCAAAATAAATTATAAAATAGTATTTGAATATTTAATAATAATTATTAATGTTCAGTGTTATCATTATATCAAATGAAATTATCCCTCTGATCATATTAATTTTCCCACATCACTTTTCAAACTACTTGTTTTGATGTAATTATAGATTCATAGGCAATTTTAAGAAACAGTACAGTGATTGTATGCACCCTTTATTCAGTACTTCCCACCTCCACCCATGGTAATACCTCACAAAACTGCAGTGCACTATCACAACCAGGATATTGATATTGATACAGTCAAAACATAGATTGTTTCTTTTCTTTTCTTTAAAAGATTTCTATTAATTTGAGAGAGAGAGCATGAGAAGGGGGCGGGTCAGAGGGAGAAGCAGACTCCCTGCTGAGTGGAGAGCCTGATGCGGGACTTGATCCTTGGATTCCAGGATCATGACCTGAACTGAAGGCAGTTGCTTAACCAACTGAGCCACCCGGTGCCCTACGGAATGTTTCTATCACCACAGTGTATGCACCTCATGTTGGTCATCCTCCCCTTCTGCTCCTTAACTTTTGGAAACCACTACATCTAGTCTCCATTTTTATAATTTCATCATTTCAAAAATGCTGTATAAATGGAATCATATAGTATGTAACCCTTTAATATTGGCTTTTTTTCTTTGACAATTCATCCAGGTTGTTGCATATATAAATAGTTCATTTCTCTTATTGCTAGGTAGTATTCAGCAGTGGTGGTATTAGGTAAACTACATTTTGGTTAAGCATTTTCCCACTGAAAGACATGTGGGTTGTTTCAGTTTTGACAATTGGAAATAGAGCTGCTCTAACCATTCAGGTCCAGGAACACAGTTGCTGGTTGTATGGCATTTGAATGTTTGGTTTTAAAGGAATTGTCATAATGTTTCTCAGAGTGATTATTTCATTTCAGTCAGCAATGGAAATGGTTCATTGTGAGTGATCCAGTTTTTTCTTCATTCTTGTTAGCACTGGTGGTTTTTAATTCTAGCCTTTCTGATGGGAATGTAGTGATACTTCGTTGTGGTTTTAATTTTCATTTCCTTAAAGATTAATAATATTGACTGTTTCTTCCTATGTTTACTTTCCATCTGTCCTCTTCAGTGAAATGTTTATGTCTTTTGCCTCTGTTTTAATCAGATTATTATTTTTTTTTACTGTTGAGCTTTTAGAGTTCTTTCTATATTTTAGACACTAATCCTTTGTTCGCTATATGATTTGCAAATATATTCTTCCATTCTGTAGCTTGTCATTTCATCCTCTAACAGTGTTTTTGCAGAACAAAAGTTTTAAAATGAATAGTTTGATGAATAGTTATAATTTTAGAAGTGTATATATGGATTGTGCTTTTGGGGTCAAGTCTATGAACCCTGCATAGTCCCAGATCTTGAAGATTTTTCTCTTTTTTTGCCTTGAAGTTTTATCATTTTTTGTTTTCTATTTAATTCTGTAATCCATTTTTGAGTTAATTTATTATAAAACAAGTGTGTTTTGGTGTTCCCAAGACCACTCTTCAGCTCAGTGATTTGCTGGAAAGAATTCCAGAACTCAGAGAAGCTGTCACGCTAATGGTTATGGTTTGTTACAGCTGAAAGATACAGAGTTAAATCAGCAATAGAAAAAGAAGCAAAGGGCAGGGTCTAGGAGACACTAGGCCCAACCATTTGTCCTCTCTCAGTGGAGTTGTGTAGACAGTGTTTCATTCTTCCAGCAGTGATTTGTGAGAGCATATAAGTACTGCTAACCAGGCAAAGTCACCTAAGCCTTGGTGTCCAGGATTTTTATTGTGGGTTGGTTATGTTGGCATGATTGACTCCTTGTGTGGATGACGTTAGTCACTAGCCTTTGAGAATTCAAGCTTGTAACACATGTTTCAAAGCACCCATCATAAATCACATTATTAGCATAGACTTTATGAACTAACTCGAGGTCCCCAAGTAAACAAAGACAGTCTTATTAGGCAGGGTATTCCAGGGGTTTAGAGGTTACCTCTTAGGAGGCAAAAATAAGGGCCAAACCTTTTTTATAATATGCAGGATGTTGAAAACCCTGACATGCTGACTTTAATCCTTTTTGCACAGTGTGAGACTAAGATTAGAATTCATTTTCTTTGCCTAATACGTCTCGAAATTGGGTAGAATAATTATTCCCATTTTTCTTTTTCAAAACTGTTTTAACTATTCTCATTCCTTTGCTTTTCTGTATACGTTTTAATTTTTCTATAGCTACAAAAAAATCTTGCTGGGAATTTTATAGGAATTGTATTATCCATTTATCAGCTTGGGGAGAATTGACATGTTTACTTTCTTGAGTTTTCTAGTCCATTAACATTATATAGGTCTCCATTTACTTAAATTTTAATTTTACTCACCAGTATTGTATCTGTTTTGTTAGAATTATACCTGAGTATTTCATTTTTTTCTTTTTTGGAGTGATTGTAAATGGCATTGTATTTCCCGTTTTGGTGTCAATATGTTGTTATTATATAGAAATAAATCAAATTTTGTATGTTTATCTTGTGACATCGTTGAACCTCTTTAGTTGTAGGAGTTTCTTTGGTAGATGTCTTGGGACTTTCTCTATAGACAGTCATGTCATCAGTAAATAGGATGTTTTTCCTTACTAATCTGTATGTCTTTTATGTCCTTTTCTTCACTTATCATCACAGTAACCAGACCATCCAGAATAATTTTGAAGATGAGTAGTAGAAGTAGACATTTTTAATCTTACAGATAAAGTGCTTAGTCTTCCACTGCTAAGTAGTTGTATGATAGTTGTTAGCTATAGGTTTTTTGTAGATGTCATTTATCAATTTGAGGAAATTTCCCTCTAGTCGTACTTTGCTGAGAGGTTTTTGTTTTTTTTTTTTAAATGATGAATGGGTATTGGATTTTGCAAATGTTTTTTCTGTATCATTTGATAAATGATATTCTTCATTAGCTTGTTGATATGGTGGCAGATTTCCATAGCTTGATTTTTCAAAAATTGAGTTGGCTTTCCATCCCTGGAATTCCACTTGGTCATAAGGTAGAATTATTTTTATATATTGCTAAATTCTATTAATATTTTGTTAAGGAATTTTTCTGTGTATCCATAAGGAATATTGTTCCATAGTTTTCTTTTTAGGGGGACTGCCTTGTCCTGTTTTGATGTCAGGATAATACTAGCTTTATTAAATGAATTGGAAAGTATTCTCTCCTGTTTTCTGAAAGAGACTGTATAGAGTGACATTGATTCTTTAGATGTTTGGTAGAATTCTTTACTGAGACCATCTGGGCCTAGAGATGTCTTTTTTCATAGTTTTAAGGTCATGAATTCAGTCTCCTTAATAATTATAGGGTTATTCAAATTATGCCTTTTTTTTTTTAAAGATTTTATTTATTTATTTGACACAGAGAGAGAGAGAGAGATCACAAGCAGGCAGAGAGGCAGGCCGAGAGAGAGGAGGAAGCAGGCTCCCTGCTGAGCAGAGAGCCCGATGCGGGGCTCAATCCCAGGACCCTGAGATCATGACCTGAGCCAAAGGCAGAGGCTTAACCCACTGAGCCACCCAGGTGCCCCTCAAATTATGTCTCTTAAATTGGATGAATTGTTGTAGCCCCCCCACCCAGAAGTGGCCCATTTTGTCTAAGTTGTCAAATTAATGTGTGTAGAGTTGTTCACAGCATTTCCCTATTATCTCTTGATGTCTGTAGCCTCTGTAGTGATACCACCCCCTATTCCATTTCTGGTACTGGTAATTTGTGTCATCTTTCCTTTTTTATTTTTTAGTTTTAGTAGCAGTTTGTCAATTTTATCGACCTTTTCAAAGGATCAATTCTTCATTTCATTTTCTTTTTTCTCTTTTCAATTTCGGTTATTTCTGCTCTTTATTATTTACTTGTTTTTGCTTTGGGTTTATTTTGCTGTTTTTCTCAGTTTTTAAGGTGGATGATTAGTGGTTTGAAACTTTCGCTCTTTTTGGGTGGATGCATTTGGTGTGCTATAAATTTTTTTGAGCATGGTTTTGACTGTGTCCTACAAATTCTGATATTTTATGTTGTCATTTATTTGTTTTCTTAATTTTCCTTGAGACTTTCTTCTTGACCTCAGGGTTATTTAGTAGTATGTTGTTTAGTTTCAAAGTTTGGCATTTTCTGCTATCTTTCTGTTACTAATTTCAAGTATTTGAAAATTACTAATTTCAAATTAAATTATTAATTTCAATGATTCTATTGTGGTCAGAAACACTATGATTTCAGTTATGAATTTTTTGAGGTTTCTTTAGGTCTTAGCATGTGGTTTATACAGTATATGTTTTGTGGGCACTTGAATACAATGTGTATTTTGCTGTTGTTGGGTTGATCCTCTTGGTTGATGGTGTTTTTGACTTTTTCTATATCTTTGATGGTTTTCTATCTAGTTGTTTAGTCAGTTGTTAAGAGCAGTCTTTTAGAGACTCAACTATAATTGTGGATTTGTGTATTTCTTTTTGGTTCTTCAAATTTTTGTTACATATGTTATAGTTCTAATGCTTGGTGCATACACATTTAGGATTGATGTATATTCTTGGTGGATTGGCCCTTTTATCGTTATATAATATCTTCTCTGTCTCTGGTTATTTTCTTGTGCTGAAGTCCACTTTACCTGCTATTTATACAGTACTCTGGCTTTCCTTTGATTAGTGTTTAAATGGTAAATATTTCCTATTCTTTTTACTTTCAACCTGTCTGTATCATTATATATGAAGTAAGTTGCTTGTAACAACATACAGTTGGATTGTGATTTTTTTTTATAATTTTATTTTATTTATTTTAAAGATTTTATTTATTTATTTGACAGATAGAGATCACAAGTAGGGAGAGAGGCAGGCAGAGAGAGAGAGAGAGGAGGAAGCAGGCTCCCTGCCAAGCAGAGAGCCCGACGCGGGGCTCGATCCCAGGACACTGGGATCATGACCTGAGCTGAAGGCAGAGGCTTTAACCCACTGAGCCACCCAGGCGCCCCTGGATTGTGATTTTTAATTCACTCTGCTAATCTCTGTCTTTTGCTTGATATATTTAGACCATTTACCCTTAATGTAATTATTGATTTATTGATACTTAAGTACACTATTTGTCTTCTTTCTGTTTTCATTTTCCTGCTTTCCTCTGGGTTAGTAGAACATTTTTAGAATTCTACTTGGATTTATCTGTAGTATTTTTAAGTGTATCCCTTTGTATAGCTCTTCTAGTGGTTGGTCTAGGTATATAGGTGCGTATGTAATATGAATAACTAATTTTAACAGTTTGAGTGGAGTATAAAATCCTTTACCATCCCCTACTTAAAAAGTTGTTTCATATATTGTCACTATATGTATTTATAATTATATCAGATAGTGTTATAATTTTTACTCCAACCACCAGACTTTAATTTAGGAAACAAGATGAGACACAGCCTATCTTTGCTTTCTGTGTTCTTTCTTTCTTCACGTTTCAAAGTTCCTTTTATTATTTTATTTTGGTTTAACCATTTTTTTAATCTCTCACATCTACTTGTGACAAATTATCTGTTTCTTTTCAACTGAGAATATCTTGATTTTCCCTTGTTTATGGAAGGATAATTTTATTGGGTATTCATTTCTAGTTTGACAGTTTTTTCCCCCAGTAATTGAAAGTATTGTGCCACTTCTTTTTGACCTCCATGGTTTCTGATGACAAATCTCTAGTCATTTTTCTTTGGCTGTTTTGAAGATTTTTTTCTTTGTGTTCAGTTTTTAGAAATTAAGTATCACAGGTCTTTGGGTGGATTTCTTTGGATTTTTCCTTTTTGGGATTCATATACCCTCTTGAAACTGTGAACATCCTGCCAAATCTGAGAAGTTTCCAAACATTATTTTCTTTGAGTACTTGAGCCTTTAACTCTTCACTTCCAGGATGGCACAAGTCATAAATCTTTTGTTATTGTCCTACAGGTTTCTGATGCTCTCTTCCTTTTTACTTCCTCCCTCTCCTCTATCTATTGTTTGTTGTGTAGACTGGGTAATTTTTATTATTTTGTCTTCCAGGTCACTGATTTTTTTTTGTTTGTTTTGTTTTTATTTTTTGGTCTGCTCCATTCAATGTTGAACCTTCCCACTGAGCTATTTATCTTGTTGTATTTCTCAGTTCTAAAATGTTTATTTTGGTTTTTTTTATATCTTTTATTTCCTTGCTGGTGCTTTCTTTTGTCTTTTCAGGCATGCGTGTATTGTTCATCAAAGCAATTTTATGATGATTCCTTTAAAATCCTTGCCAGAGAATTCTTTTTTTTTTCCTTTAAAGATTTTTATTTATTTATTTATTTTTAAAAGATTTTATTTATTTATTTGGCAGACAGAGATCACAAATAGGCAGAGAAGCAGGCAGAGAGAGAGGAGGAAGCAGGCTCCCTGCTGAGCAGAGAGCCCGATGCGGGGCTCGATCCCAGAACCCTGGGATCATGCCCCGAGCTGAAGGCAGAGGCTCCAACCCACTGAGCCACCCAGGCTTATTTATTTATTTGAGAGAGAGAGAGAATGAGATGGGGCAGGGTCAGAGGGTGAAGCAGACTCCCCACTGAGCAGGGAGCCTGACATAGGACTCAATCCTGGGGCTCCAGGATCATGACCTGACCTGAAGACGGTTGCTCAACTGACTGAACCACCCAGGCGTCCCTTTGCCAGAGAATTCTAACAATTCTCTTATCTTGGTGTTGGCATCTATTGATTTTTTTTTTTCCATTCATTTTGGGAACTTACTAATTCTTTGTATGACATGTGATTTTGAATTGAAATTTTGGAATTTTTTGTACAGTTATGAGAGTCTAGATTTAAATTATTTCCTGCATAACAAATATTGTTATGTTTATATTTTAACACGTTTTATAAATATAAGCTATTTACATATGAGTAAATGTAATATAAAATGATTATAAACATATAGTAAATATGTTATTACTATATGTTTAAACCTTTTCTATTCGCCATCTTGGTAAGATACTGCTCTGGCATGTGAAGCAGGGAGAGGTACTATCTCCTTATTGCTAGATGTAGTTAGAAGTCTAGGTTCCCCACTTGGCTTCTGTTGATACCTGAGGAGTTTGAAAGGGAGTGCCTTGTTACTGCTGGGTGGGGTAGAAGTCCAGGTTTTTCATATCATCACCACTGACACCATTGTGTGGCTGGCCTCATTACTGCTGGGGGATGGTGAGTATCCAGACACTCTGTTAGGCCTCTCTGATATAACCTAAGAATGTATCTCTGCATAGGGAATATCCATAGTGCCAGACAGGGATGAAAGTTGTGTTTCCCTACTTGGCCTTCTGGTGGAGCTCTTTGAAGTATTTTGTTATAGCTTGGCAAGGTTGGAAGTCTAGGCTCCCCACTTGACTTTTGTTGGTGTGGGTAGAGCTGTGGTTTTTTCTATGGTATTTGGCTGGAAAAGAGTGGTTACTTTCTGGAGCATTTCTTGTTATCTTCCTCTTTCCTGGTCCATTGGGTAGGGAGAACTGGCTTTCCTGAGACTTTTTTGGGGTGTGCCATTTGGTTCTTTGGGGTGGCTTGTTTATTTTAGCTCCAAAGCAGAGAGGCAAAAAGAAAACCGAAGGAATTCACCACAGTATTGTGTTCCTTGGATCCTGAGGTTCTTAGCTGGTCTGCCTTCTTTTCTCCAACTTTCAGTCATTTGCTTGTTTTATATATAATGCCTAGGGCTTTTAGTTGTATTTAGTGGGAAATACAGGGAAGACTGTTTTTTCCATCTTCTCACTAATGTTTCTTATAGACATTAACAAAAAATCTTCACTAATACTTGTTATAACTTTGCTAGCAGTTGCATTGAATGTTTATTTCATTATGGTCTTGCATCTAATGTCAATTGACTATTAAAACACACCAAAGAAAGGAAGGAAATATATACAAAGTAGTGAAGGGGCAGATAGGAATGTGCATTGTAAAAAAAAATAGTTGTAAAAGAAGTATTCTCTTATTAAATTGAAAGATTAAAATAATTTAGGTATATAGTGCTTTGTTTCTTTAACATTCTTTTCTAACCTTTCTTAAATAAAGATTTTATATCCTGTTTTCACAGCCTTATTTAGTTTGTAAATGAATACTCTTAGAACTATTGATTTTATTGTAAGTTTGTTTAAGTATTACTCATATCTTTATCCCTTAAAATAAAGTTGACAAGGGTATATTGATAGTTGTATAATGGAGTTTTTTTACTTGATTGATCTTAAGTAGCATTTTAGTGTAGTGTTTTATGTGTACTACTATTGAAGTTTATTTCAGAGTCCTTCAGTGGGAGGCTGGTGATATTCCTGAAGTACTAAAGAAAATGTACTATTATAGATACTTTTTTCCAAGCTTTCATCATACTGATGGAATATCTTCTTAGGCTATAAATGATAAGTAGAGTTATTTTCTTTTGGTAATAATCATGGTGTTAGTATTAGATGGGTCTTTAGAGAAAATATAATTAATTAGACCATTGTATAAATGAACAGGTTAATTCCCCAAAAATGAAATGACTGCTCTTACTAATACGATGGCTAAGAGTTCATGCTGTGTTTAATCCTGTTACCACTTAATTATGTGTGCAACCTTGAATAATTTCTCATTTCCTTCAGCCTCAGTTTTTTCATCTGTAATTTGGAGATAATTCTTTTTTATGTATTATGAAGATGTAACAACATGACTTTTAAATTGCTTAGTGCAGTCTTTGCATTACCATTATTGCTTTAAAAATGATTCTTGTTCTCCTTTCTTACTCTCTCTTTTTTTGTGTCTCTTTCTTCATATGTCTCTTTCTTAGGAAGTTGAAAAGCCTGGCTTATCTAAAACAGTGTTGCTTCTATTGCCACCCTCACAGTGTTGTACCCACACCCTTGCTTTATTTTGGGTTTGTTTATTTTTTCTATCATGGAATAGGAACTGGTATTTACTGGATACTCAGTTTTGTTCAATGAGACAGTCCATATATAGATTTTCAGTTAAGGTTCTTGTTTTTAGCCTGCTTTTTTGTACCTGATATTTCTGAGGTTAGAGTCTCTTTGATATTTTCCCAGACAGGTAAACTCCCTGTGCTACATTTTCAGACTTGTATTTTATGCCATGTATTCTGTCCTGCTTTAATAATTAATGCTTTATCTTCCAGCTTCTGAAGTTTTGTTGCAGTCTTTTTTATGATGGTTCTATATTGTTCATTGCCATGACTTCCTGTTGTATTACTGTTCTGTCATTTCCTTGGATCTTTAAAGGGAGAGAATATAACTTTGTGCACTCGGGCAATGATCTTTAACTAGAAATTCTGTGAAATAGATACAAATGAAAAAAGAAGAGAGAAAAAGAACTGAAAAAAAAAAGGTTATAAAACTTCCTAATGTCAACAATTCTGTGTATTTCCTTCTTCCCAATTTTAAAAAAGTAATGTGCACATTTAAAAAAGCATAAAGATGAATGTAATTTTTTAAAGATTTTTTTATTTATTTATTTGACAGAGAGAGAGGGAGAGAGAGAGATCACAAGTAGGCAGAAAGGCAGGCAGAGAGGCAGACAGAGAGAGAGGGGGAAACAGGCTCCCTGCTGAGCAGAGAGCCTGATGTGGGGCTCAATCCCAGAACCCCGAGATCATGACCTGAACTGAAATCAAGTCAGACACTTAACTGACTGAGCACCCAGGGGCACCCCAATCCATTTATTTATTTCTTCAACCCCCAGTACACAGGTGAAACAGGTTCAGAACCATTAACCCATACTTCCGTGTGTGAGTTTTTTAGTTCTTCCATAGCAAATTACCACATACTAGGTGGCTTAAAACAACAGAAATAGATTTTCTAATGGTTTGGAGACTACAAGTCCAAAGTCAAGGTGTTGGCAGTGCCATGATCCCTTCAAACACTCTAGGAATGAGTTGTCTTTCCTTGCCTCTTTTAGCTCCTGGTGGTTACCAGCAGTTTGTCATTCCTTGGTTTGTTAGCATCATAGCTCTCATCTCTACCTCCTTTACATGGCTTTCTTTGGCTCTCCCCTGTGTCTTCAGACCTCTCTGCTCTAAGGACAAATGTCATTGGATTTTAGGATTCCCCCCACAGTTCAGCAGGACTTTATCTTGACTTGATTACATCTGCACAGACCCTGTTTCCAAATGAGGCCACATTATCAGGTTCTGGGCGTTAAGATTTTATTTTATCTTTGTGTGGGGGGACAACTCATTCCCCAACACTCTTATTATAGAATATGTGGTAAAATAGAAGGCATGAAATAAGTGCTGGAGAGTAATTTGAACTGTTTAGTTGAATATAAAATAGCAGTACTGCTTTTAGGGTTTAGAAAAATGTTATTAGCTATTCTCATCAATGAACTTTAAAAATTAACTTCTTTTGAGGAGAGATTGATATAGGAAGGATAACAGATAGGGGATTTAAAAGTTGCAGAGTAGATGCCCTGGGATTTTCCTAGTGTTAGTGTAAAGCTGTTTGCTTTAAGCAAATTGTACTCTTTCTTAACTTTGGTTCTGTTATGACTTCTCAAAAATTTACTTGACATCCAGAGATTATAGCTTTTTTGAGGCTTTGGCTTGGAAACTCAGTAATCTTTTTTCTTTTTCTTTCTTTTTTTTTAATGGTTACTTTAACCTCCATAGAATATTATGGTATTAACCTGGTTCCAGCTGGGAGTTTTCCTTCCTCAGTTTGGCCAAGGGGAGCTCAGAAATAATCATCCTCCATCCCCGCACCCTCTACCCCCCCCCCCCCAATCCATCCCAGACTAGGCTACTCAATGTCAAGGCTGAGAATGCTACCTTTTCACAATGACTGGCTGAAAAACTGAGAATGTTACTGGTAATCGTATCTTTTTCATAATCTCCAGAAACTCTTTGATCTTGCTGTATATTATTATATAATTATCTTTTCTCTTGCTGTTTAATGGTTTTTTGTGTTTTTTTTAAAGATTTTATTCATTTATCAGAGAGAGAGAGAGCGAGAGTGAGCACAGGCAGAGTGGCAGGCAGAGACAGAGAGAGAAGCAGGCTCCCCGCCGAGCACAGAGCCTGATGTGGGACTTGATCCCAGGACGCTGGGATCATGACCTGAGCCGAAGGCAGCCGCTTAACCAACTGAGCCACCCAGGCGTTCCTCTATTGCTGTTTAGAAAACAACCTTTCTCCCTATTCTTTGAGTCAGTTTGAAACTAATTTATTTGTTAACAGTAGTAAAGATCACGGTCTTTTCTCACCGAATTATTCACCAGGTGTTAAATTCAAGTTCCTTTAATCTTTTAGGGATGAAGAGCATGATTTCCACTGTCTCCTTGAATTGGGCTCATGTGAAGATGTTATTCTTTTTGGACTTTCATTATTTTTTGCCATTACCTCCAACTCTTTACCTGTTAGTTTTTTAGTAACACTTGAAGTAATGAGTGATTTAATGATATATATAACATAGATCTATACAGAATGTATATTTGTGTATCTGTATATAGATATACAGAATATACATTCTGTATAATATACAGAATGTATATTCTGTATATCTATACAGAATGTATATCCTAATGTCCAAGGAATCCGTTGAGTTGAAGGCATGATCACAATAGGTAGTGTTAATTTGGAGGCTACTATATATGGATGAGGCATAGAGCAAATAGGGCAAGAGTTCTAGGAAAGGATAAGGAAGGAGTGTAAAGAATGGTGGATGAAAGTAAGATGGAGGAGTAGGACTCAGGAAACCTGACAGTATCAGAAATTTGGGACTTCTGTGGAAAATGAATCAGAATTATGGTTTGGGTGGTGCTGTTGTGATGAATGATCTTGATTGTGCTTATTATTGACTGCCTGGAGACATGAAGTGAAGTGTTAAAAAAAAAAGTCAGCTATTTAAAAATCTTACATGAATATAGGAAATAGTTTTAGGTAGTCTTTTTTTTTTTTTTTTAAAGATTTTATTTATTTATTTATTTGACAGACAAAGATCACAAGTAGGCAGAGAGGCAGGCAGAGAGAGAGGGAGAGGGGGAGAAACAGGCTCCCCGCTGAGCAGAGAGCCCGATGCGGGACCCGATCCCAGGACTCTGGGATCATGACCTGAGCCGAAGGCAGCGGCTCAACCCACTGAGCCACCCAGGCGCCCCTAGGTAGTCTTTTTTAATCAGGCATATTTAGCAGGCATATTCTCTCTCTCTTTAAGATTTTGTTTTTATTTATTCATTTGAGAGAGACAGAGAGCACAAGCAGGGGGAAAGGGAGAGGGAGAAGCAGACTCCTTGCTGAGCAGGGAGCCCAACATGGGGATCCCGGGCCCCCGAGATCATGACCTGAGCAGAAGCATCTGAGGCACCCAGGAGCCCTTAGCAGGCATGTTCTATTTAGTTAGAAAGCATGGTGTATTTGCTTATGTAATACTGGATTCCAGTTAGTTTATGTTTTCCCTCTGAATTTGTTTTTCTGAAGTTCTTGCAATAATCTACTTCATGGGAGTTGTTCTTTTGCTCTTTCCCTTCTTTGTTCTTTGGTAAGTACCCTGAGTCTTCTAACTTACAGTTTTATTTTTCACTGTTGGGTTTACTTCATGGCATATGAAGAGATCAGGAAAATAACCATTGTAGAGGATTACTGAATGTTGAAAATAGTCTTGCAGTAGAACATAGCTAAACTTTGGGATTTATAATAAAATGTCAGCTTTAAAGCATGCTGTGTATTAATTTATTTCATGTAAGTGTCATGTGGTTGTGCTTTATTCACTTTGGCCTTGTATTATAGAAATCTTTTTATCATTCACTGACCATAGATCTATAAAGAATTTATTTTTTCTCATTTATAAAATCAAATCTGTATGAAATCCCATACATTATAGAATGACCCAAAGTATTCATCTCCTTTGTTCTACAAACCCCAGCTGAGAATTACCATGTTAATTTCTAAATATTTGGATGAGTGTTACCAAGTATAATTTGAATTTTAGAGTGTATCTACAGAATATTTTATTAGCTGCCTTTAACTCTGTTACTGTTACTACTTGTCTTGGAGGAGGATATACATTCCTTCTTGATTTTTCAGTGCTGTGGCTTGAAGTGCTGCATTATTTTGGTCTGTTGTGACAATTTTTCGGTGAAATGTGTAAATGCGTTTGAGTTCTTGAAAGACTGACTATGGTAAAAACCTCAATATACAAACGAAATACCTACATGATTTACGTACTACGTGGTGTTATTAACAAAAACTTTTTTTTAATTAACAAAAACTCTTGATTTAACTCTACAATTTATTTACTATATTTGGTATCAGTATACATAGTTACAACTTTTGTAAATTACTGTCAGTATTTTTTTGGAGGTATTTGAAGTACTTATGGAAAATAATAGTATTTACTAGTGTGATCCAGTATGGTAGCCATTGGTGACTTGTGGCTCATTAAGTGCTTGGACTGTGCCTAGTCCAAATTGAGATGTAAAATACACACTGGGTTTTGAATACTTTGTGTAAAAAAATATAAAATAGCTTAATACTTTTTAATACTAATTATATGATACATGATAATCTTTTGGATCTGGTGAGTTACATAAAGGCATTATTAAAGTAAATTTTACCTTTTCATTATTATTTTTAAGATGCAGTTACTATAAAACTTAAAATTACAAGGGTAGCTTATGTTTCTTTTGGATATATTGGACATACTGGTTTTGAGAGTATATAATTTGTAAAGGGTTCACTTTCAAAGATTTTGAGTGGGTGTATATGTTTTATATTTCCCAGCAGAAGGGATATTGGCCTCTCAAAATAATTCCTGTAAGACAACTTAATATTTAATGTAATAGAAATTTATATTGATAGCATATGTCTATGATAAATTATATTCTACTGTCAGTCTGTGAGTACCAAGAGCACACCCCTTTATCATTTTGACAGTAAGTGATAAGAGCTTCACTGCAGTGCGATTGCTCTACTTCCTTTGACAAAGAGAAAATTAGTTAAGGTGAGTATGGTGGGGGTATAAGCGGTTGGGTTATGTAAGATTTTAGATTGGAGAATTCCTGAAATTCTGGAGTTATGTTGCTGAGTTGGGAAATGGAGAAAAGGAATAATGTCACTAATTCCTGGTGGAAATCCCCTTTTCAGGTCTGAGGTGTAGGCCCTCAGACTTAATTAGGAGGGAAGAAGGAACATTCCCCTTGGAGTCTCAGAGCTTAGTTTGCTGTGAGGCCAGTAGGTACCCATGTGAAGGTGAGTGGGTTAAAGAGTTTGATTGCACTGCTCTTTCATATATAAGGTTTGTTTGGAAATTGAGTGTTTTAGGAGGAAAGAGCCTTTCTTGCTATAGGCTTCTAAAGTTTGGCTGTTCTTTGCAAATAATAACATTATGCTTATGTTACACAGTTCAGATATTTAATTTGTGATAGCAGACTTTGAGTTCTTATTTACCTTAGTAATTATTTCTCTTTGTGCAAAGACAATCCTGATTGAATAGATGTCCCTTTATATGTAAGTGTAAATTTAATTTATTGGGTATAGATCAAAGTACATGGAATCACTTTTATTAAATTCTGTGGTACATTACTTTAAGTACAGTACATCAGTGAAATAAGTTATCAAACCTTAAACTGAGTAGTACTGTCTAGTCAGACCCCCTCTCCCCACCCTATTCTCTGCCTTCTATTATTGTTTGAAGTCGTGCTCCAAATGATGCCCTTTGGCCACTGCTAAATCCTCAAAGTATTCTGTGAATTATCTGAAAAATAACCTGCATTCTGTTTTAATTCTTTAAAAACTTAAAATCTGCATGTGAGTATAGAGTAACTGAATACAGAATATAAATGCTCTATGAATTACACTATCCAGTTTTATAAATGACCGTTACATAAATAGAAGTTCCTTTTTTCTTTCCAACCCATAGCTTCTAGAGGTTCATTCACTTAATAAGTATTTATTGAATAACTAACTGTCTTTCAAGAACCACAGAATCGAAAATATCAAAATAGAGGAGAAGATTACATCAGAATCTCAGCATGAATGGGACTCTAGGACAGAACGATTTTCTTAAATTGCGACTGAGTGATTTGCTTTCAGCTCTAGTATTTTGGGATTTCAAATAATGCTAGATAAGAGTGTGAGGTTTTTTTTTATATATATATTTAACAAGAAGTTGTACTAATTTGACATTAGTGGTATGATCTTTTAGCTGTGGTAATTTTTTCATGAGGTGTCAAATTCAGGTTGGTAGGAAATAGATCTGTGACATGAGGATCTATGCATCTGCAAGACCACCAGATTGTAACATAGGCCACGCCAGCAGCTACCTGTTTCTTCCGAAGTTTTCTTTGATGAGACTTGGAGGCGGTAAACAGCCGCTGTTACCACAAAAATTAGTTTGAGAGGGAGCTGAGTTTGAAGTACATACACAGCACTCGTGTAGCATATAAGCTAGATGTCGTGCCAGAGTTGAATGATAAAGGGAGAAGACAGAGGAGGCTGGGAGCATAGGACCCTGTGGCAGTAAAATAACTTAATTTTTGCCTAGGCTGCCTTTGTAACCTTCCATGGGACAGTCTTCCTCTCCCTTAGGACATGGAGCCTGGGAGGCAGGCTTGCAAGCAGTTCTTTGATCTTATCTTTTTTTTTTTAAATATTTTATTTATTTACTTGACAGACAGAGATCACAAGTAGGCAGAGAGGCAGGCAGATAGAGAGAGGGGGAAGCAGGCTCCCTGCTGAGCAGAGAGCCTGATGGCGGAGCTCGATCCCAGGACCCTGGGATCATGACTGAGCCAAAGGCAGAGGCTTTAACCCACTGAGCCCCCCAGATACCCCTTCTTTTATCTTTTTAAATCTGAGTTCTTAAATGTAGCTCCTAATAGTCAATTTGGGGTTAGTTTTCAAGCATATTTATATACTTTACTGAAAAAAAGGTACAGATAGAGTTAAATTTTTTACTTTGATAATTCCCAACTGCTAATTTGTATTAGAGATAATTTTCTTATCTAATTAACCTCATTTATTTCAAAAGGAGGGACTGATAAAAATGGACTTCAATTTAATCATATCTTCATTAGTTGTTTTTACTAGGAAATAATAGGGCTATTTAATAATATAAATTTTGAGGTCATCCTGTGAATATGTATATGTATCAGAAGGGAAAAAAATCAGAAAAGTTACCAGTTGGTGCATTGTCTTTATTTTGTGAAGGAGTGAAGACCTTGTCAGGTAAAGACTTGTTCATCATTTATTTCTTCATAGAGCCTGTATTTACTGAGTGTCTACTGTGTGTGAGATACTGTGCTAGGGTAGGAGTTAGGATTAACAGAAATTTTCCCGTTCCTTATGTATGTAAACTCTAGTGGAGAAGACAGATACGAAATAATTAACATAAAATAGCACTGTGAAAGTTGAAGTACCCAGGGTAGGGAGACATACCTGAATCCACTGGATTAGATGAAAGACCCCTGGCAGAAGTAATGTTTAAGCCAATGTCCAGAATGTAAGTAGGAGCTGCCAGGGCACAAGGAGGAAGGCGAGCAGGCTGAGAGAATAGCATAGTCCCAGCCAGGAAGGTGTGAGATTCTGGGGAAGGAACAGAGGACACCAGACTGGATACAAGGAGACAACTTCTGTTGCACGTAGGCGCCTTGGTGACTTCTTCATAAAAAGACAATGGGAAAGGAGAGCATGGGGTGATTCAGGAGATATGTAGGAGGTAAAAACAGTGCATTCTTTGTATTTAGACAGCTCTCTTTAGATGGAATTCACAGGGGTGCCTGGGTGGCTTAGTGGGTTAAAGCCTCTGCCTTCGGCTCAGGTCATGATCCCAGGGTCCTGGGATCGAGCCCCGCATTGAGCTCTCTGCCCAACAGGGAGCTTTCTTCCCCCCCTCTCTCTGTCTGCCTCTCTGCCCACTTGATCTCTCTCTCTTCTGTGTGAAATTAAAAAAAAAAATCTTAGATGGAATTCACATACCGTAAGATTCAGCTATTTTAAATTTCTAATTCAGGGGTGGCTGGCTTGCTCAGTGGGTAGGGCATGCAGCTCTCAAGGGTTGTGAGTTTGAGACCCCTGTTGGGCATGGAGCCTCCTAAAAAAATAAAGTGTATGATTCAGTGGTTTTTGGTGTAGTCACAGAGTTGTATATCACCAGTATTACGTTTAGAGCATTTTTCATTATCCTCAAAAGAAATCCCACACCCCTTAGCTGACATACTGAACATTAATTCTCCCAGCCCTAGGCAGCCACCAATTTTGGAGGATGTCATAAAAAGTTCTTTTCTTTGCTTATGTATTTTATTACAGTGACTAGGTTTTAGTAGTTTAATTTGCCAGATAGTTTCTTTAAAATACCTCATTTTAAGGTGTAAAATGAGTACTCTTGTTCTTAGTTTTTTTTTTTACTTTTTCTCCTCTTTTATGGAAAATTCCAAATATATGCCAAATTAGAAAGGTAAATGGTAAAACCCACATGCATAATATGAAATTTATACAATTGTAAGTTATAACACATGACACTCATAATAGCTATTGCTGTAGTCGCTGTAGTCTAGTTATCACTTACCCCATGCCCTTGGTAATATTTTTAAGCAAATTGAGAGCTCCCTCTTAACCTTTTAATTATTATAATAGTATTTATTGAGCATTTACTATATAGACATAATGATAAGTTGACATGATTATGTCAGTTAATTAAAAAATTATATTTAAGTGTAATTATATACCCATATTCTAGGTGAAATAAGTGATATTTAGATAACTTTCTAACCTGTTGTCTTTGTTTTAGTTTATAAGATGCTCAGTTCATTGGTGAATAATATTATGCTTTTGCAGGTTCATAACTTCGGAAATTTCAGACTGTAATATTGGCTACTCCAGTAACTGGGCTTCCAGATACTATTTCTAGATACTACAGTAGTCAGTTAGCCTTAACATTAACAAAAATACCTCCCATAAATTTTTGCAATATGGAGTTTTGTGCTTTATATGTGATTTAAAAAGATTCTTCATTATAAAATCCTTCGGAGGTAAAATGCAATTAACTGTGTTTTTTTTTAACCAATGAAAAAAGAGTTAGAGGGGGTTAATAATGTATCTGGGGTTTACAGCTTTTCAAGTGGTAGAGCTGAGATTCTTCAAATCTAACTCCAAAGCTTTGCCTTAACCCCACTGTGTAAGATATCTGTACTCAGAAGTGAGAAACTAGCGGGAAAGAAGTCCTGTGAGGTGTAATTTAGGATGGTATAGGTAACCCTAGACTGAGAAACAGACTCGCATTCTATTTTGAGATTTGTACTTGGTCAAGTAATTTAACCTTTGTGATCTTTAGTTCTTCATTTGCATTTGGGAGTAGGTCAGAGGTTATACACAGAACATTTTTCTTTCACTTGTGAAAGTAAATAATTTCACAGCAGTATTCAGAATAATTATGACTTACATTCTTTTGCAAACCAAATAACTTTTTCCTTTGCCCCTCATCTCTACTTTGTTTTCTTGTTGATCTACATTATTTCTTAAAATTAATATTTGAATGCTAAATTCTTAAACATGGCGTATAATGGCATCACAGCTCTAGAAGGCTTACAGGAGGTATATTTTGCATCATTATGGACATCATTTTTACTTTCCCTGTTATTCATTCATCCATTCATTTATTCACTCAATTTTTCTATTATTTTGTTCTCGACCTGGTAGGACATGAATGCTTAAACCTGACCGAGCTGAGCTAAATTTAGTTCATTTTAGTTCCCTTTGATGAACCTATGTGTTTCTGACCTGGACAGACTGTTCACACAGCCATGACTTTAGGGAGGTTAATGACTTCACATCTCCCCAAACTACAGATGGAGGATAGATGAATAATTTGTTGTTTGTTCTGTCATAGTGAGTTTTGTTTCTAAGAAAATTTGCATTTTCAAAAACCACATTCTGTAATTTAAGAGATTAAGTTTTAATTTCATTTGTGAAAATTTTTACAGGAAAGAAATTACTTAGAGCCCTTTGTAAGTAAACTGCCTGATGAGACTTAAGACTGGTGGGAGATACCAGAAAATGGTATAGATGAATGAAATTTTAAAAAGCACTGAAGAAAAAAAATTAAGTTTTTGTGTAAATAAAAAAAGGAGATATTTGTATTGAGTGGCTTTTAAAATAAGTTTTGTGGGACGCCTGGGTGGCTCAGTTGGCTGAGCAGCTGCCTTTCTCAGGTCATGATTCCAGAGTCTGGGATGGAGTCCTGCATCAGACTCCTTGCTTAGTGGGGAGCCTGCTTCTCCCTCTCCCTCTGCCTGCCACTCTGCCTGCTTGTGTGCTCGCTCTTTCTCTCTCTGTCAAATAAATAAATAAAATCTTTAAAAAAATAATAAAATAAGTTTCAAATTCTTGGCCTCTTAAAGCTGTACTTCAGATTGTCCTTTAATTAAGTTGCTAATAATCTGGTTGGCGACCGAAATGCCTTCTGCCCTCTTTGTTTGAAGCCAGCTTTTCATTTTATTTTATAAACACAAATGCTTATGCACAGAGTTGCATACTATTGCTATCATGTACAGTTACTAAAGGAGTAGGCCATACATTTGGCTGTAAGGAAACAAGTTTCTGATCACCCTTAAATAAAAACAAGCAGCTTGGGAAAGCATGATTTGTTATGATATTGATAGCTGACATACAGTTTTCCTAATGTTACTGATATTTTTTATGTGATTCTTTTTGTGAATATTTTCAACCTTTATGCAGATATCGTATTTTATCAGGATTGCTTTGGCTTTTGGGGGTCTACTATGGTTCCATATAAATTTTAGGATTGTTTGTTTTAGCTCTAAATGCCAGTGTTATGTTGCTAGGGATTGCATAAAATGTATAGATTGCTTTGGGTAGTATAGACATTTTAACAGTATTTGTTCTTCCAACCCATGAGCATGGAAAATTTTCCCCATTTCTTTGTATACTCTTCAGTTTCTTTCATAAGCGTTCTGTAGTTTTCAGAGAAGAAGACTTAGTGTTTTAGGTGTATCTTTTGTAAACATTTTAACTGGATTAAAAATGATTTGCACAGTTCTTTTTGAGTAGATTTGCACTTACTGTGGTGATTATTGTATTTTGGCACATTTAAAAAACCTATTGTGTACTTTCTTCTTTCATCTCAGGTTTTTTCCATTCTTTCTTGACTTTTGTTTTGTTTTTGTTTTTGTTTTTTAAGATTTTATTTATTTATTTGACAGACAGAGATCACAAGTAGGCAGAGAGGCAGGCAGAGAGGGGGGTGGGAAGCAGGCTCCCCGCTGAGCAGAGAACCTGATGTGGGGCTCGATCCCAGGACCCTGGGACCATGACCTGAGCTGAAAGCAGAGGCTTTAACCCACTGAGCCACCCAGGCGCCCCAGCTAGTGGATTTCTTTTAGGGAGGCTAAAAATGCTCTAAAATTAGATTATGGCAATAACTGCACAAAATAAAAATATATTAAAAACCATTAAATTGTACACTTTGAATGGGTAAATTGTATGGTATGTGGATTCTACTCAATATTCAATTGTTCAATATTCAATTCAATATTCAATTGAATTGAAAGCTGATCCGCCCTTGTTTTGAGTTATATGTTATAGTTATAAATCTTTTGATTTTATCTTTTTTTAGCCCACAAATTAGATATTTTTAAATTTAATTTAATTTAGCTTTTTTGTGTGTGTTCCAAAATTCATTGTTTAATGCACCACACCCAATGCTCCATGTAGTATGTGCCCTCCTTAATACCCACCACCAGGCTTATCCAACCCCCCACCCCCTCCCCTCCAAAACCCTCAGTTTGTTTCTCAGAGTCCACAGCCTCTCATGGTTTGTCTCCGCCTCCAATTTCCCCCAACTCACTTCTCCTCTCCATCTCCCAATGTCCCCTTTGTTATTCCTTATGCTCCACAAGTAAGTGAAACCATATGATAATTGACCCTCTCTGCTTGACTTATTTCACCCAGCATAATCTCCTCCAGTCCCATCCATGTTGATACAGAAGTTGGGTATTCATCCATTCTGATGGAGGCATAATACTCCATAGTATATATGGACCATATCTTCTTTATCCATTCATCCGTTGAAGAGCATCTTGGTTCTTTCCACAGTTTGGCGACTGTGGCCATTGCTGCTATGAACATTGGGGTACAGATGGCCCTTTTTTCACTACATCTGTACCTTTGCGGTAAATAACCAGTAGTGCAATTGTAGGGTCATAGGGTAGCTCTATTTTTAATTTTTGAGGAGTCTCTACACTGTTTTCCAAAGTGGCTGCACCAACTTGCCTTCTCACCAACAGTGTAAGAGGGTTCTCCTTCCTCCACATCCTCTCCAACACTTGTTGTTTTCTGTCTTGTTGATTTTGGCCATTCTAAGTGGTGTAAGGTGGTATCTCAATGTGGTTTTGATTTGAATCTGCCTGATGGCTAATGATGATGAACATTTTTTCATGTGTCTGTTAGCCATTTGTACGTCTTCTTTGGAGAATCGTTTGTTCATGTCTTTTGCCCATTTTTTGACGTGATTATCTGTTTTGTGTGTGTTGAGTTTGAGGAGTTCTTTATAGATCTTGGATATCAGCCCTTTGTCATTTGCGAATATCTTCTCCCATTCCATAGGTTGCCTCTTTGTTTTGTTGACTGTTTCCTTTGCTGTGCAGAAGCTTTTGATCTTGATGAAGTCCCAAAAGTTCATTTTAGCTTTTGTTTCCTTTGCCTTTGGGGCCATCTTGAAAGAAGTTTCTGTGGCCGATGTCAAAGAGGTTACTGTCTATGTTCTCCTCTAGGATTTTGATAGATTCCTGCCTCATGTTGAGGTCTTTTATACATTTCGAGTTTATCTTTGTGTATGGTGTAGGTGAATGGTCAAGTTTCATTCTTCTATACATAGTTGTCCAATTTTCCCAGCACAATTTTATTAAAGAGACTGTCTTTTTTCCACTGGATATTTTTTCCTGCTTTGTCGAAGATTATTTGACCATAGAGTTGCGGGTCCATATCTGGGCTCTCTACTCTGTTGCACTGGTCTATGTGTCTGTTTTTATGCCAGTACCATGCTGTCTTGGTGATCACAGCTTTGTAATAAAGCTTGAAATCAGGAAACGTGATGCCCTCAGTTTTGTTTTTCTTTTTCAGCATTTCCTTAGCAATTCGGGTTCTCTTCTGGTTCCATTCAAATTTTAGGATTGTTTGTTCCAGCTCTTTGAAAAATACTGGTGGAATTTTGATTCGGGATGACATTGAAAGTATAGATTGCTCTGGGCAATATAGACATTTTAACAATGTTTAATCTTCTGATCCATGAGCATGGAATTCTCTTCCATCTTTTTGTGTCTTCTTCAGTTTCTTGAGGAACTGCAGAACACTAATGAAAGAAATAGATACTGTTTTTATTGTTTTATGCAGTTATCATCCTTTGTTTTTTTAGATTTGATTGCATTTAGTTAAAAAAAAACCCGTCTTTATTTTTATCATCATCATTATTATTATTATCATCATTATTAATATTTTACAACTCAGGACTCATTTGTCTTCTTCCTGAAAGAAACTAAAGGATCTTAGTAGTTTCTTTAGTGAGTCTATTGATAAACTCTGTTTTTGCTTAGCTGAAAATATATTTTGCCCATGTTCTTGAAAGATAGCTTACCTTTCTAAGCAATTCTTGGGTGCCAGTTATTTATTTTAACCCTTTGAAGATATTATTTCACTGTGTTCTGGATTCCATTACCGTTGTTGAGAAGTTGGTTATTATCCTGAGAGTTCGTTTGTGAATAGTTTGCCTTTTCTCTCTGGCAGACTGTTCTTTTGTCTAGTATTTTGTAGTTTCCTTGTGATAAACTTTAGTCTTGCTCTTTAGCTGTGTATATAATAGTGAGTTGTAAACCCTGAGGGGAAGGGATATATTCATATTTTTGTGAGTAATGTATATACATTGTCTTTTCTACCTAGTACAGTGCCTTATATATAATATATTCCTAAGAGAGTCTTTGGTTGAATTATTGTTGACTTCCTTTATATAGCTCTTTTCCCACCAGGATGTAGTTTATTTTTTTTATTTTATTTTATTTTATTTTTTTTCAGGATGTAGTTTAGAATGTTTTACAATATTTATAAAAATACAGGGAATGCTTAGAAATGTTCATTTGTTTAAAAAAAAAGGATGGGTTTCATTTGTTTAAAAAAAAGGATGTGGCATAAAAAATTTTTTTTCTGATATGATTACAGCATTAGCAGGAAGGGAAAAAAGTAATATGCTATTGTATAAAACTTTATTGTCTCTGGATTAGAGTTAAAATTTTTCTTTAAAAATGTAATGTTTATTATAATTTATATTGTAACTATATTATTTGATTGCATTTGATTTGATTTGAAAGATTGGGAACAGATGTGTGACTTGGGGGCCACAAAGAAAGAGAGAGAGAGAGAATCTTAAGCAGGCTTCACGCCTAGTATGGAGCCCAGTGTGGGGTCTGATCTCATGACCCTGAGATCATGACCTGAGCTGAATTCAAGAATTGGATGCTTAACCAACTGAGCCATCCAGGCACCCCTAAGTAGGTACTTTCTGTTTTTGTTTTTTTTTTTAAGATTTCATTTATTTATTTGACAGACAGAGATCACAAGTTGGCAGAAAGGCAGGCAGAGAGAGAGAGGAGGAAGCAGGCTCCCTGCTGAGCAGAGAGCCCGATGCGGGGCTCAATCCCAGGACCCTGAGATCATGACCTGAGGCGAAGGCAGAGGCTTTAACCCACTGAGCCACCCAGGCGCCCCCAATAGGTACATTTTAAATCAAAATATTTTGAAAGGGGGTTACATAGTTTCCTGATTAATTTTTTTAATGTAAAAACTTGTGATTTATTATTGTAATATAGGTCTGAAGGGTGTGGTCTTTTTGAATTTATTTGTTTTTATTTAGGAAGGGTAGAACAGAGAGAGAAACTGTATTACAAGAAAAGATAGAATCAGTGTATTCCTCTGTTGCCAGATGACAATAACATGACAGTGAAACAAAAGGTTGAGATTTTGTCAGAATTCAGAATATATTATCTTAAATATTCAGTTGTATTATCAGGTTACAGCAAAGTCCTCCTCTTATATTTTTCCCTTGCAGTCCGAAATCTGTGAAACCATTAGCTGTATGGTGTTCTCTGTAAGTGCTAAAGACCCTGTCCTCCAGTTTTTAAAAGCACTACCCTTTGCTAGTTTCAGATTTCACTGTGGTAACTTAGATGTGGGCCAGATGCCATTGTAATAACTTGCATTTGGGATTTGTGGCTACAATTAGATAGGATAATGAAGCACATTAGGAGTTGCATTACATCTATCTCTAATTGCCTTTGTTTCATTAATGCAAAAATAACATTCTTAAGGTGTTAATATTTTCTGGACTCATCTCTGAGATATAATAGTCCTTTTTCTAGATACCCATGCTATCAGATATTTAATTTTTTCTTCATTATTTCATGTTGTATGTGCATGTGTGTGTATGTGCTTATGTTTGTGAATAGACTAGGCTTTAATCCTTAGATTGGCCCGTACTGAATTCTGAAAGTCACAGTAAATCAGTTTGTACATTAGAATTCAGATACTGGTGATGGTTGAACTTGGGATATTTAAGCTTGAAAGCTTCAGAACTGGAATCAGACCCAGACAGAATGATGTTATAGTGAATAGAACAGAGAATCACTTACTCAACAGTCATATTTCCTGGTCCCCTGTCTACTTTAACTGAATCAGGATCTCTCGGAGTAGGCTCCAGATCCCAGGTAATTGTTTTTGTATGTTAACGTTTGAGAAATTCAGAAAAGTGACTTTTAGGCAATTCTTTTCTCAAAGTATAATGTTCTTTGAGTAGCATATATCAATTATTTTCATATTTGCAGGAGGAAATACTAGTATGATGTGGAATTGGTTTTTATCACCAATTATTGATTTTTCATGCAGTTGGGAAATACTGAGCTAGGAAAGGTAGACAGAAAAGTAGCACATTTATCAGATATAAGTACAGCCAAGACTGGTGATCTGTGGTCTCAGAGGTTTCAGCTGTAGCATGGAAAGTGAGACAGTCACCTGATACATTATTCATACTTAAGTAACAGTGTTATTTGAAATATTTTAAACTCTTTGAGGTCACAAAACAAAACATCTTTGCAATAGTTTGACCAAATGGTAAGATTATGCTCCTTGAAAAGAAATTAGGACACTGTATAAAGTTAAATATGAAAACATCTTTCTCCTTTTCTCCTCTTTTCTATGATGAGGGGTATACCTTTGTTTATTAAGTTCTGGGTGTATTCTTCCAGATCGTTTCTCTGCTCATGAATGTATATGTATTTACATATATTTGCTTATGTGCTTACATATTTTAAATATTGATATATACAAACAGATTGCCTTTCTTCTCTCAAAGGCTATAACAATTTAATTTCTCATCATTGTGGGATATTGTAGCCTTTAATAACATGAATAGGATAGGGAACACACTTTAACTATTAATGAATTTGAACATCTTTTTTTTTTTTTTAAGATTTTATTTATTTATTTGTTAGAGAGTGAGCATGATCATGAGCAGGAAGGAAGGGCAGAGGGAGATGGAGAGCAGGTTCCCCGCTGAGCAGGGAGCTTGACTCAGGGCTCTAGACCCCAGGATCATGACCTGAACTGAAGGCAGACACTTAACTGACTGAGCCACCCACATGCTCTGAACATTTTTTTTTTTAAACATGTATTTTTTTTTTGCATTTCTTGTGATTTGCTTTCTGATTTCCTTTGCCCATTTTTAAATACGGTAGTTAGGTTTTGTTTCGTTTTTAAATTTTTTGGAGTTCCTTGTATCTTACGGATATTTAGTCTTTTGTCTGTTACATGACAGAGTAACATTTATTTATTAGCTTTTTTAATGGTGTAATGATAACTAATGTTTTTCTCTGTACCAGAAATTCTTATGAGTCCTTTATGTGTGTTTCTTCATTTAATCTTCACTCTCGTGCTGTCTGCTTTATGGACGAGGGGACTGTGAGGCAAGAAGGTTAAATAAGTTGTTTGAACACATGCCACTAAGTGGTAGAGGTAGGCTTTGAATCTAAAAAGACTAATTTTAAAATTGTTATATTTAACCTTTACACTTTATCTTTACTTACCAAGTTTTTTAAATATAAAAAACCAAAAACTTCAAATTTTTATTTTATTTTTTTCAAGATTTTATTTATTTATTTGACAGAGAGAGAGAGATCACAAGTAGGCAGAGAGGTAGGCAGAGAGAGAGGGGAAATCAGGTTCCCCGCTGAGCAGAGAGCCCAATGCAGGACTCGATCCCAGGACCCTGAGATCATGACCAACGCTGAAGGCAGAAGCTTAACCACTGAGCACCCAGGCGCACCAAATTTTTATTTTTTTAAAGTTAAAGATCTTTAATGATTTTAATACAAATACTCCTTTAGTAATAGTAACACAAACGTGTATAGATATATACACACACACACTTACGTAGTTGGTAAATAGATGTAGTACTATAATATATTAATACAGATATTTCATACACTTTTAGGGACATGTGTCCTGTTTCTATTTAGAACTAACCTTCAGTAGCATATTCCCTTATTTTTTCTATTGATTATCATAATAATCTGTTAATCTTCCTGTTGCCAATCATTTTGCTTTAATCTATCCTCAACACTGTTATTGGAATAATCATTTTAAGTATGGTTTGATCATGTTACTCACTCCTTTGGAAACTTTCAGTGGTATCACATTTCTTGATGAATGAAGGCCAGGCTCTTTCCTTAATGGGGCATTTGAAGACTTAATTAATTCTGTTTCATCTTTACCTTTAAAGAATTACCTTGAGGAAATTTTTTTCTGTTTAGAAAATTTAGTCTGCTCGCTGATACAGTATCTAGTATACTAGTCTTTGTATCCTGTGGTTCAGGTTCAGATTTCCATGGCACCTTGTTCACATGCATATATGAATGGCATACTGCAAAGCACTGTCATTTCTTGAATTTCCATATGGTCTGACCTCAGCTGTGGTACACTGGTTGGAAAGGGGGCGAGAGAATCAAGCACATGTTTTTGAAGCAAAGTTTGTATAGCCAACAAAAGATTTTTCTCTCTTTAGATTGTGTATTGGGGCTGATGGAGATTGGGTGTGTTGAGCAGGACTAAAGTCCTGCCCCAGCCACCCTAGGGCACAGCCAGTGGTGGTAAGTATGGGCTTTTGCAGTATCTGACTTTATTTGTTATATGATCTTGAGCAATATACTTAACTTTTCTAAATGTTAACTTCCTCCTTTGAGCAACTTTTCTTGATACTACATATAGCAGATAAACGGGATAATTTGTTTTTTTCTTTGGGAGTTGCATTCTTCTGGCTTACTTGGTTCGGTTAGTGTTCTTAATCTGCAGAAGCTTAATGAGGAATTTATTTAAAGATGTTTAGTACCTCATAGAATGGGGGTGGGGTGGAAGGTTGGAGAACCAGGCTTAAAAACTTGCAGGTAGTTTCCTTCAGTTCATCTTTGAGAACCATCACTTCTCCAGCCCTACCAAGTACCAGTGCTGCCCAATTGCTGCCACTCTGGGCCAGACCTTGATTGACTGCTGCTGGTGCTGTCATTGTGGAAGGCTAATGCCTCTGCTGTTATTTGTACCAGCCAGAAATAGTAGCTCCATACAGAGCCATTTTCTTACATGACTCACTTCCAAACCGAGATCTTGTGCAGGTGTTTCTGAATGTCTACACCGTACGTAGTTGCAGAGAATGTTGGGAATCTGAGGTCTAAAATTAATTTTGGGAGATTAGACTTATAATGTGGGAATTACCCTGAGTATAAAAAGATTCTGCACAAGCTGATGAGAAGCTTGAGCATGATAAATGTTCGCTATAGTACTTTTGCTTGTGTTCTTCCATCTGTAATATTTTTTTTTCTTCATTTCCAGGTGAATAAATTGTGTGTTGGAGTTTCATTGTTAATTAGTCTACCTGGCTCTTTCTTATCTGAGTTTCCTTATGGCCTTTTCATCATTTCTTTTCACATTATTTTATTTCTTTAGGACAACATCAAAGCTCACAAGTAGTATTAAACATACTCTAGTATGAACCAAACAGTATGGAAAAATATAGAATAAACTTTGAAAGTTGCCTTTCAACACTCACCTCTTCTCCCCTCACACTTTCAATTATTATCCCCCTTTGAAGTGTCCTCTGATAAAAATTTCTAATCTTTAATTTTAACACATTTGATGATAATTTGTCACTTAATGGTAAGTTCATGGAAGAGAGAGGTCTTTATCTGTGGTTTGGGTTTCCATGGAGCCTACTAAAACTGTTACTGTGTGTAGAAAAATAATATGTAAAGGCTTGACCTAAGGCAATAGCTGTGTCATCATTTTGGAAGTGAAGGCTTACAACTTAGGGGTTTGAATATGCAGAGAAAGGTAGCAGTCTTAGTAGACTCCAGGAGTTCTAGCTTGGGAAACCTACCATTGGAGATGCCATTTAAGGGATACTGGGAATGGAGAAACTACTCTGTGTCTGCAAGTATATTACTAGAGTGCTTTCTGATTATATTCCATTATTGCAGGATCTTCTTTACCCATATTTCTGATTTGAATTAGAGTTTGGGGAGATGCTATAATGTTTGAGTATGGCATAGGTTTCTACAGTTTAGGAAAGACTGTGAAAAATAACCATTTTCTAGTAGTTATTTCTGAGGCTTCAGTGCTAGATGATGAATAAGACTTCCCAGTGAGGAGATGGATTTTTTCTTTTGAAAAAGTAGCGATAATTATGTTAAATAGGGTGACTATAAACCTGTTTTCTAGTCATTTGTCATCTGTAAGTAGATGGTAAATGGACATATATTTCATTATGTATTCATTTTTAGAAAATAACATTTGAAAATGTTTGGTTTGTTTCAGATAAACATAATAACTGCATTTTGATAACGTGTCTCTGAAAAACTTGTGCTGGGAAACCATATTCAGATATTTCTTTTGTCATTTCACATTTAGCAAATTTTTTTCCCATAAATTATAACTAATTTGACATTCTTTTTTCTTTCTTTCTTTCCAGATCATTCAACTTCAAGTGGCACATTATCTTTTAAGCCTAGTCGATCATTGGTTACTCTTCCTACTGCCCATGTCATGCCGTCTAACTCCAGTGCTTCAGTTTCCAAACATAGGGAATCATTGACGTCAGATGGCTCAAAATGGAGTGCAAGCCTCATGCAAACATTGGGAAACCATAGTAGGGGAGAGCAGGACTCTTCACTAGACATGAAGGACTTCCGGCCTCTACGGAAATGGTCATCTTTATCCAAACTCACTGCCCCGGATAACTGCGGCCAGGGTGGCATTGTACATGCTGATGAGTCAAGGAGTGGTTTGGAAAAGACAGGGAGAGCCAAGGTTTTAACGTCTCAACTAAGAACAATTGGGCCTAGCTGCTTACATGATAGTATGGAGATGCTTAAGCTAGAGGACAAGGAAATAAATAAAAAACGATCATCAACTCTGGACTGCAAATATAAATTTGAGAGCTGTAGCAAAGAGGACTTTAGAGTTTCTTCCTCTACTCTTAGGAGACCGACCTTAGACATGACATACAGTGCCTTACCTGAAAGCAAGCCCATTATGACAAGTGCAGAGGCCTTTGAACCTCCGAAATATTTAATGCTGGGTCAACAGGCAGTAGGTGGAGTTCCCATTCAGCCTTCTGTGAGGACACAGATGTGGCTTACGGAGCAGTTGCGGACAAACCCTTTGGAAAGTAGAACTACAGAGGACTCTTACAGTTTAGCTCCTTGGCAACAGCAGCAGATTGAAGAATTGCGACAAGAAAATGAAACACCAGTGCAGGTAAGGCTCAAAATCTAGTGTTTGCTTCCCTCCAGTGGATGTTACGAGTATAGTAAGTAGCACACTTGCAGTAAGCATAGAACAGTGTGTCTGTCCATTGGTGCAGATTGTTTTGCTTTTCCTTTTTCCTTCAACTTACTAAGCATAAATGTTATAAACTCCCGAAGTACTGTTTTGATAAACAAAGGTTAAAAAATATTTGAGGCTGATTAAAATGAAAACTTAAAATCTTATACCTAACTTAGTCTTTACTTTCCTTCTCCTTTGTTAAGTGAGCATAAAAATGAACAAAGCAACACATTTTCAATTTAAATATGAAAGAGACAAAGGAACTGGCTTGGTATAGTAGAACATAAACTTGGGAGTATGAGGTCTTGGATTTTGTCTCTATCAGATTCAGAACCTGGATGATTTTTCCATCTGGGCCTCAGTTTCTTTTTCTGTTCTTCTATTTTTTTTCAATTAGTGAATAATTGACATATAACATTGCATTCGTTTCAGTTCTACAACATAATGACTTGTTATATGTATGTTTTGTGAAGTGATCACCACAATGAGTCTAAGTCTGGTCTGGTTAATGTCCATCACCCTATATAGTTTCAATTTTTTTCTCTTTGTGATAACTTGTAAAATTTTGTCTCTTAGCAACTTTCAAATATATGATAGTGTATTATTAACTAGAGTTATCATGGTGTACAGCAAGTACATCCTTATGACTTGGAAGTTTTTATCTTTTGACTTCCTTCACCCATTTTGTCCACCCCACCCTGGCTGGCCCTTGGAACACCCATTAGTTCTCCATAATTTTTTTTTTTTTTTTTTTAAGATTCTACATATAAATGTGATGATACAGTATTTATCTTTGACTTCTTTCACTTATCACAATGCTCTCAAGGTACATTCATGTTGTCACAAATGGCAAAATTTCATTTTGTTACAACTGAATAATAATCCATTGTATATATACCACATTTTCTTTGTTCATTCATTCATCAGTGGACACTTAGCTTGCTTTCATGTCCTGACAACGCTAAATAGTGCTCCGGAGGACACAGGAGTGCATATATCCTTTTGGGTTAGTTTTCATTTAAGTACCCAGAAGGGGAACTGCTAGATCATATGGTAGCACTATTTTTAATTTTTTGAGGAACCCCTCATACTGTTTTCCATAGTGGCTACACCAATTTACATTCCCACATAGAGTGCACAAGTTTTTGCTTTTCTCCACATCCTTGCCAATACTTATAATCTCTTGTCTTTTTGATCATGACTATTCTAACAGGTGTGAGGTGATAGCTCATTGTGGCTTTGATCTGCATTTCCCTGATAGTGATGTTGGGCACCTTTTCATATGTCTCTTGGCTGCATGTCTTCTCATTTCTTCATCTATGAAATGAGAAGGTCGAACTAAAGTCATTTTTAAAGTTTTGGTGGTGCTTGATACACATTTAGGTTTATAAGCAAAAAAAAAAAAAGATTAAGTTCGGTATCAGGATTTATAATCAGGGGGCACCTGGGTGGCTTAGTCAGTTGAGCATCTTTCTTTGCCTCAGGTCATGATCTCAGGGTCTTGGGATCAAGCCCCACATTGGGATCCCTGCTCAGTGGGGAGCCTGCTTCTCCCTCTCCCTCTGCCTGCCACTCCCCTGTTTGTGTGCGCTCTTCCTCTCTCAAAAACATAAAATCTTAAAAAAAAGATTCATTAATCAGTTTGAGGAAAGCATTTTATAAAATATCACATATAAATAAAAGTGACATGTATCCCCTAAAGTAACATGTAAATATGTACATTTTTTTTTCCAGAGTAATTTCCACAGCTCATTTTAACTGGGAAAGCAATTATCTGTAGAATTTTTTATAAATCTTATCATCCATTTTTTATTACCAGAATTTTCTGAAACTAATTAATTCTATCAGAAATTATGAAATTTCCCATAGAGAAAACATTTAAAATTACTATTCATTACTGCTACTAATAAAAAATAGTAAAGATTAAAGGAATATGTCCTATGAAAGGGTAAGGAGATCACTTATCTAGAAACCTTGCAAATCTGAGTTCCAAAACATACACATACCTGAATATGCTACATTTACAGGGGAATCCTGAACACATCCCATGTACCTTCTGTATTCTTGTTTTGGGCACAGTACTGAACAATCTTGATTATATATAAAAACCACATAACAAAAAGGAAGCATTATTATGATGTTTGAAATACAAATCAGAGAAGAGCAATTTAACCAGATTTGTGATTTATCAGTTCAAGTGATTGAAAGATAGGAAACCTAATTTTTATAATTAAAAAAATTTTTTTTTAAAGATTTTATTTATTTATTTGAGAGAGCACAGAGGGAGAGTGGAAGGGAGAAGCAGACCTCTGCTGAGCAGGGATCCCAATGTGGGACTCGATCCCAGGACTCTGGTATCATGCCCTGAGCCAAAGGCAGATGCCTAACCAACTGAGCCACCTGGGCACTCCAGAAACCTAATTTTTAAAATGCTATTATATTTTAGTTCTCAAATGCTCTGTGATTATATGAGAACAGGGATCAGACAGTTATTTCTTCAGCTGGTATTTTTGCACAGAATTGTAGTTGTCCATGGGGTGCTAAGTAATAATATTCCAACCTGAAGGTGTGATAGAAGGATAACTGAGCAAATTGAATGAATTTAAGGGAGTGAGTACTAATTTACTTCTTTTACTCTACTTGGAAAATCCTGTGCTTTGGAGTTTTTCCCAACCTTGAAGCTATGCAAAGAGGATAAGAAGCTTGGAGGTGCACTATAGAGCCAAACTTATATTTAAATCTTCTGCCTAGTACATGGTAGAGGAAGAAGGATACTAGAGGACAACATTTGCACACACCCTGGCATGTCCTGCTTTTTGATGAACCGTATTTGGAAGTGTCTCTTCGTTGTGCTCCTAAGTGTTGTAGTAGAGAGATGAAAGCAGGTAAAGAAAACTGAAGACACTTCAGTTGCCATGTTTAAATGATCACTTCTCTTCTCATTCCCTTCTTGGACTATTACAGAAAACAGTTCTTGAATACCTTCTCCTTGGAGCCTCCAAGTGCTGTCTTTATTATAAAAGTTCTTATCTTAGTTGTTTCTTAAAAGACCTTTTAAAGAATTGACATCTTTTTTGTCTAATTTGTACATAAAGGAAAGAGCCATAGTAAGGATCAGACCATCTGATAAATTGTGAGAATGTGTATGATTTTCAGGCACAACTCCTAAACTCTCACCATGAAAGAAACCTCTCTCTACAACCAAAGAAAGGAATTTGGCAGAGTCATAATCTAATACTACCATAGATTTATATAGAACCTAGTAGCTCTCAAGAGTGTTTATCTCATTTGATCTGCACGATTTCTTTCCCTGCTTTTCTCCCTCCAAAGGTTAATATTGTAATGTGGAAGTTTGGCTCTTAGGAATAATCATTGAGTCAGCTTCACAGTCACATGCTCATGCTGTTCCTCGATTCCCATGATTTCCTACTAACTCAGCTAGAATGCTGGTAGAGTAGTACTCTGAAACATTTTCCTTTGTAAATGAAGAGAGGCTATCTATGCCTTTAGGTGGTTAGAATATAGACCTCCATGTGCAAACTGTCTTTGGGTCTTTCCTCTGTTCTGTGTCACCCCTCTCCTCCCACCTTCCCCAAAACCTCTCTGACCCTACAGCACAAGAGAAAGACCACCAGAGTCTTGCCTTCTCTTTGGAAAGAATGTATCCCTTACCATTTCCTTCTTTTATTTCTTTTCTGGGGGATGGGAGAATGGGGGAAGGGCTTGGGAGGTGTATATCTCTACACACAACAGTATCCATTGGATTCCTTTAAGCTCACAGTGCATCTTTTCAGGCAGAAGTGAAGAAATGGTCTGTTTATTGAGGAAGTTGGTTAACCTTCTTCTTTTCTTTTACATTCCCTAGGATGTTTCTAAGTTCTGGGTTGCAATCATTGTTTAAAGAGAGGAAGATAAAATTTTGTACCCCACTTAAATCATGATGAGGCTTTGTCAGCCAAAATATTGACACCTAGTGATTTCAGCATATTTTGCTGAAAACTTTATATAAATCAAGAATGTAAATAAAAATTTGATAAAATGACTTAAGTGACTTGGTTTTTGTTTAACATGATTAAAAAATGAAAAAGATTTATTTTTAATATGAGAGTGTTTTATATATTCTATTGCATACTCTGAAAAGAAATGGTTTTCTTATTTTTTCTTATTTTTGTCCCTTTTTTTTTTTTACTGTTTAAGATCTAACTGTGCACTGAAAGCTGTGAACCCGATGACACTCTAAATAGATAGGATGTGACAATATGACACATTCACTTGGTAGTTAAAAAGCATTTTGTATATATGCTTTAATAAATTAGTAATATGTTTGACTTTTTTTAATCTTTCAACTTTTCTACATAGTATTGGCTTGTAATTTTATACCTCAGAAGAGCAAATTAAAAAAAAAAACAAACTTACTTGTTTCTCACTTTGCCAGAAGACTAAAAAATAATTAGAGGAGAAATAAAATCTAAATAGTAGAAAATTCATTATTTTATGTAGGTCTGCCCTCTTGTGTCTATATGAGGAAATCTTGATCTTACTTTGAGAAAAGTCACTTACTGAAAACAATCTACAAAACCAAAACTACTTATATTGATTGTTTTATGGCCATATCAATCATGAGTTATATTAAAAAGCAATTTCACTGAGTTCAAGAAGGTTCTTTTTGATATAGGTGATTTGCATTAAATAAATATTTTGAAACAACTACTATATAAAGGGCAACGTTAAACACTTAAAAATTAGTTCATTTGTAGTATCCTGTAAGTTAAGATTAAATTTTATTCTCTAGTAGAAAGAATATTTGGTATTTAAAAATTTTAAATACATTGTTTTATTATATCTTATCTTTACATATCATGATAAACAGAATAAATAAGTTCCATTTAAAGAATAGGTTTTTTTGTTCTACTTTATAATCTGAGTTACAGTATACTTTAATCCTCAAGAAAAAGGTTTTTAATTTCTCTTAAAGTCAGAAAGAAAAACAAAAAACTTACTTCTATTTTACTTAGGGAAATATTCCATAACTTCACATTTTATAGTTTGATGTTGATGTTGTAATAATGAACAATACAATGAAAGGAAAAGAATTTAGCATTTCAGGTTTTCACATATTAACATCAGTGCAGCTAATTGTAGAACTGGGTTACTTTTTTCACAAGTAATTATACCAGTGATGTGAATGTATTGCTTATTATTTATAAGCTTTCTAGTTGATAGTAGGGATCTCCAGCCCATAGATGAGGCTTTGCTGAAATCTCCCCGTCAGTATGAGATCCTTTTTCGTCTGTTCCTCAAATATCAGTGAATCAAAACTACTGCCCCATCTCTAGTACCTGTCAGGTAACCAGAAAAAATTTATAACAGTGTCTCCTTGACTAATCTGTTAGTTGCACTTATATTATAAACCAAGGTCACTACTGACTTTTCAAATTCTTTTAGTAACCACATTTTAGCATATCATACAGTAAATTTTGTGTTCTCTACTCTTTTAGTATTGCTATATTAGTAATGTGTCTTGAATTGAAGTTAAAATGACTAGATTATGCAGTATAGGTATAAACCACTTTCGGCCTAATTCTAAACTGAATCAAGTTAAATTAACAAATTAATGAATGTATTTTCTAGTACCAAGTTTTACTTCTGTTATGAGTTGGAGGGTATTTTTAAGTGATCAGAGAGGAAATTGAACGTGTATTCAGCAAAAAAAAAAAAATTGTAGATTAATATTGCTGGGTTTATAATTTAGCACAGTAGAATGGCCTACCAAGTAGGTATTGACCATTTGGTTGCCAGGTTAAGGAAAATAGTTCTATTCTATTACGAACTGTAGGACAAAAAGGTCATGTCAAAACGTGATCAAAGAATTAATTTTGGGGAACCCAAAATTTTATTTCTTTTAATGCTTGGAAGAATGTATTTTCCTTTTATTCTTTTTTAAAATCCTTCTTCTTGCCTATATTGAGGCTGAGCTTAAGAATAGAAGACAATCTATAAAATCATCCTAAAGTCTTAAGATTTCATAATTTCAAAGACATAGTGTGATTAAGTTATGTACTTAGATGATGTTAGTGCCTGAAATTAGATTAGACTCTCTTCTATTAGTGTATTAGTAATTATGGCTAATCATACTCTCAGCTGTTAAGTTAACCAGTAGTTCTTGTCTGCTGATCATAATGTACTACAGAGAACGGATTTATGGTTTGTCTTCATATACTAGAATTCCGTAATTCTTTGAAAAAGTTGGTTAAGAGAAATTTTATTTATGTTAGAGTATGGCCTTACTTTTCCTACTTGGTTTTCATAAACTTTAAAAAATGTTAGTGTAGTACAAAGAAAGAATAATACAATTTCTATTTTATAATGTAGGTTATGCGAGTTACTACAAAGAGTTCTGAAGATAATAAGATAACAAATGTGAGAAATCAGTAGGCTATTTCAAATGATGACTCTTCATTTGAATGATTATTTTGGTACTTGGTGAAGACCTGAAAAATATTTAATAAACATCACGGAGGCTTTTACAGTACAATATAAATTATATTTACCCCCAAGAGTGAAGCTAATGCATTATAAGTGAAATGAACTGGTTAGCAGTGCAATTTCAAAACTAAACCTACTTCATCCTCAGAGAATATGTGGGATAGAAACTTACAAGCTCTGTAAGTTTCTGAATTCAACAGTTACATTATGCACACTTACAGTCATTTTGAATTTTTGAAAATAGAGCTCTTTTCATGTTTACACGATCCCACGGGTGAATACATTTGCTAAAAATTTGTTTTGTCCTGAATCTTGACCTTTTCAAAAGAAATTCTTCTACTTAGGAAGTGGTCTGTTATGTAGTACTTTTTCCCCCTCTTCATGGGATGACAGATTTTAAGCTGATGGTGACAAGTTGCATCACTGGAGATTGCAGGAGAACTTCAGAGAAGCATCACAATGATGCAGATCAACAAGAGACATATTAAAATGAGACAGAAATTTATAAATAGATTCTGGAGATTTTGGCGTGCTTGTTGAGGCATTTCAATGGTTGAAGCTCTTCTTATAGCAGAGCGAGTGAGGTATTGGACTTTCTCCATGACCCCAGGAAAGCAGGAAGTCTCAGGTTTTAAATGGTGAAGAGAACGGTAAAAAGCTGGCAGCCAAATATGAGCTCCGTCACTCTCTTCTTTTGGGTAGCCTGGAATGTAAAAATAGTGAATGGATTAGGATCATGCGTGTAACCTATTCTCTGAACAGGTAAAGACACAATTTTGTATTAATTCGTCTTCCTCAATATTTGTATTTATGACATCAAATATGTAGTCTTTTTTGGTGAGGGTCACCATGATGTCTTTTTTGTCTTGTATTTGGAGTGTAAGAACTTAAGTCTTTGTTTCCTCCTCTCAAAATGACTAGAAGTATAGTTTGGTTTAGGGTGCAGCTCATTTCAGACGATTTCCTTGAGCGAAAGTTCTCACATATCTTTCATAAAGACTATTTCGTGTGAGCATAACTGTTGTGAACATTAGTGTATTAATAGCATCAGAGAAAATCTCATAAAAACAAATGCATGTAAGAAATTACTTTGCAGATGTTGATTTTAGTCCAATATAAAAGTTAAATGGGAAGCATTATAGCAGAACTATAGATTCGCATCTTTGTCATCCCTTTGTATGATTTTGTAGCTTTGTAGAATATGCTATTTTGAGTAACATTTTAACAAGACTGGATATTAAGTACTGAAGACTCTCAGGCTTAGAAGGCATAGTAATAAAATTATTATCTCGGGGCACCTCAGTGGCATAGTTGGTTCAGCGTCTGGCTCCTGGTTTTGACTCAGGTCGTGATCCTCAGGGTCATGAGATCCAGCACTCCCATCAGGCTCCACGCTCAGCATGGAGTCTGCTTAAGTTTCTCTTTTCCTCTGTCCCTCCCCTCTGCATGCATGCACACATGCTCTTTTTCTCCCTCTCTCTAAAATAAATAAATCTTTTTAAAAAATTATCATCTCACTGTGTACCACAGACAGTCTCTATTTAGAAATGACCTGTACTCAAGAATGGTGGTTTTCATTTGCTATCTTTCAGAGCTTCCATAAGTTATTCTGTCTAATTAATTAGTTGTGGTAAGTAATAAGTGAAACAAAAATAAAACAATGCATTATTATAGAAAAATTAGAGGTTAGAAATTATCTGTAAATTAAGCATCTAGAGATAATAGTTACTAAGACGGGGATATTTTGTTGTCAGTTATGATATTTCTTTATAAATTTTGAAATAGAAATTAGAGATGGAATTTTTTTTAAGAAGCCTGCAATTTAACTGCTGTTAACATTTGTTGATATATCATTGTTTATCAAGATATTACCACCTATCCCAGTTTCCAGATTTCATTTTCTCCCTAATCTCTCCACATTCCACGAAAGCCTAGATAAAGCGGTCAGCTCTGTTGAGAGAGGCTAGTGCTGGAAAGAGCAGAGAGGAGAACTGAAAGAATGGGAGAGGGAAGATGTATTTCAGGCATGATCAGTGAGAACTAGGAATTTAGGTTTACAAAGCATGTGGTCAATTGTTAGATTCTGTAGTTTCAGTACCTCAGTTTGGCTCTGTTAGCTTTGAATTATACACTAGATTGCACTTTCATTTGGCTGGAGACTTTGGCCTCTTTCTAGTATTGATCTATAGTGAGGAGATCCAAACAGCTAACTTAACATCAAACTTCATTCTTAAAGAGTTGGTAAAACCTGTGTTTCCCTAACATATATATGTCTGTAATATATATTCTTCATTGTCCAATACAAGGGCTGTTAACACCCCGACTACTTGGTAGATGGCATCTTAAGTGTGTTTTTAAATTTAATTACTTTTGTTTGAATTCCTCAGATAAAATACTGTAGAAATGAAGCCTTTTTTGTCATTTAAGAAAATGCATGCTTTAAGTTTTTTTCTGCTATTGGTTAAATGTGGGGGAAGATCCCCATTATTCATTCTTTTATGTATTTGACTAGTTCATGTGAAAATGTATAACGGAATAGTTAAGAAAGGAATAAGAACTAACTATTAGGACTTACATTTTTATGAAGTTTCATGACTTAAATGGTCTGTAAGTTCTGATTTTAAAAATTACTTCGAGAAAAAACATGGAAAAGGAGGAAGCTGGCTAGTTGTTCATCATGAAGCATATATACAAGAGTCATTCCCTACCCCGACACTTTGATGAGTGGGACTTCAGTCACATGAAACATGTCACCTTTCCATAAATACTTCATTGCCTTTTTTGATTCTGTCTTTTGCACATGTTGTTCTGGCTGTGCCTGGAATGTCTACCCTCTTCCCCCCCCCACTCCCCCGCCCCGCCCCGCTCTACCTTTGATTCTTTGCCAGGCAAACTTCAGTTGATCCTTAAGGCCCAGTTTAGATATCACTTCCTAACGAAACTTTCCATTACTCATTAAGGTAGAATTGGTTATCTCCTCTGGTTTTCAGTAGGGCTTTAGTGTTACCTATATCAGGAGAGCTATCTGGCTGTGCTCTAATTTTGATTCACAAGTCCCCAGGTAGACTTGTAGATCATGAGTATAAGGAACTCTGCATGTTTATTTTGTATTCTAGTATGCAGTGCATAGTTGTTACTATTTGAGTAACAAATAGTAACAACTATTTGAGTGAAGCTGAATGAGGGATTCTTATGATTTAATTTAATAGTTTTAGGAAATTGTTAATGATCAAAAGTGTGCTAGGACTAACAGATTAACCAGTTGGAATAACGGAATTTGGTAGTTGAACAGATTATAATCTCCAGTATCCTTTTCAAGTCTCTGTCACAGAAGAGAGAAATGAAGTTTAGAGGATTATATCTTAGATAAATTATTAGTATTAACATTAACCTGAAGGAGGCTTTGTACAGATGGGTATTTGGTGTTTGTGAAATATGAGGTATGCCCTAGGGAGATGAACTCTACTGATGAAGGTATGATGAATGTATTTAAAGATGAGTTCCTCCATTCCTTATAGGCAAGCTGTTAATAGGGTAATATTTGATGGAAATCCTCAAAAGTAATTTCACTTGATATTCATTTTATCTGATGATAATAGAGCATTCTTTTAGGATAATCATAAATGGATTGTATTGGGAGGTTTTGAATTTGTACCTGGCATCAGCAATAATGGAGATAGAAATTAGTCCTACTTCCCCTTTTAAAGGAAATATATATAGATTAGTTGTATGGGAGAGAAGGAGTAAGGACACTTAAAAATTCATCACCCAGGCTGTAGAATCAGAATATTGAAAAATATAAAAGATCCTTTGATAGGGATCTGGTTGTAGAAATGCCATTATTCCTATCTCTTGATTTACATGTAAGAGGCAGAAAAGTACCCACACAGTATTTTGTATACTGTGGGATCTATGATTATTTTCATTTTTGGAGGAATGGGAAGAATACTATTCTTTGTAGGATTTATAAAATCTTTTGTTATCCACTTTTCCTCATTTGCTCAAAAAAAAGTGAAATTGGGAAGTATCAAGATGCTATTCTGTTTTTTGAAATGGAGGAACGAAAGAGACAAACCACAGGGAACTCTTAATCTTCCCACTAAGTACCATAGTAGGCAACATTTTGGTAGAAAGTTACTATATCAGCTTCTGCAAGGGCCCTCACTTTGTTGTGAGTCCTATTTCTTAATGTAATATTAGATGCAATCTTGTGCAAAACAAACCTCAGTCTCAGTAGACTTTGGAAAACTTTTGGTGGTCTGCTTTATGACTTGCTAGGAAACTGAAACAATGCAGTACATGGTGAGCAGCAGTCCTCACCTATAATTTAGGTACTTTCAGTGCTTTGCATAGTTTTCTGAACTTCCAATTTCGGGGAGTACTTTCTCTCTGAAACCTTAAATTCCTGAGATTCTTTATGGAATTCAGAATTTTGCTTTTTTTAAATTTTGGGCTGTTTACTTCTTTTAGTAAATGGAGGCATATTTTCCTAGTAAACTCAAGTATTACACATCTAACACTACAGTCCTACAGATACTTTTTAGAGTTCTTTTTCCACTTAATTGGTTCAGAAGATTAGAATTCTCTGTAGGTTTGAGTGTACAGGACCTCTCTATATTAAGATTATTTGGGGGTTTTGTTTTTTCTTACTATTCACTGTCATTTTCACAGATATCTGGAGATACCTGGAAATGATTATATATGCGTGTTTTGTGACTTGTTGAATCAAGTCAGGACAGTTCATCATAGATTTATTATCCATCTATTGGATGCAGAAGTTCAATTTGGTAGAATAATTTTCCGTTTGAGATTGTCTAATATTAAACTTGGATGTTCTATTTGAAGTTACTTTGTGGCATCAACATTCCAGAACTTTGTTGGTCTGCACTGGCTATTTGAAAGAAGCTTCAGGCTGCTTCTGCCCGGTTATGAAAAGAATTGTGTAAACATAAAAATCACTATGTTCTCAACCCCTAAATTGACACCATAATGAAATGTTTTCCTTGCTGTAAAGCTCTGCCTTGAGGAAAATTCATTAAACAATAGCATAGAGAGATTTTCTCTTTGAAATTGTCACATTACTGTTGCTGTTTTGTCTGTAGACTTGTCTTCATTATCTGTTTATTATGTTAAAATTAATTTATTCACAAAGTATTCTTTTTAACCCTGTAGTAGTTGAGACTTCAGATTCTTCTTTTGGGGGAAAAGGTGTGGGAAGGGAGTGCAGAAGGAACTAATATAAGTGAAATGGTGTTTTTTTTTTTTTTTTTTTTTTTGAAAGACCTGAATGTGGAGTACATTTTAAAATTCACTAGAGGTCCTCAGTTGACTGTGATTATACTGGGGTGGAGCTGTAGGCCCAGGCTTCATTTTACTGTGTTTATTTGGTAATATATGCTTCAGAATTAATGTAGGGTAAGAAAATCGAAGTACAATTTCTAGAAATGTTCAAAAGACTGTATTATCTGTTTTAGGTAACTGTAATTTAGAAAGATTATTTCCTTGATTTTTAACCTTTAGGTTTATTCCATTGCTACTCTGATCAACACTGTTAATTCAGTTTAGATGAAAATCATTTTCATAGCATAAATAACAAAGCAAGATTTCTCTGTTCGAGCACTGTAAAATAAATGGGGTTGGATATTTTAAATGGTAGAATGTGAGCAGGTCAGAAATGAAATCAAGGTAAGGATTTAATATTGGAACTGGAATAAAATGCAAAAGTGTGTGGTTTTGTGAAAAGTTTTGAAAAATTAACCTAGATTTTAGGCATCAGGGCTAAATAGATCAAAGACATGAATATTTTAGGAATGAAACAAATTAAAGGAAACATTGATTGTGGTATGTTCTGTCGTTTTTTTAAAAGCCTGTGAATTATTTTGAGTTTTGCCTTCCATGGTTTATTGTTTAATAACAAGGATATCTGTAACTTTCTTATATCCCTGTCTTTAAAAGTGATCAGGAGAATATTATATAGGTTATTAAGGACATAATGCCCCATGTGTAATTTAGCTTTCAATGACATGGAGTGGTTTTGAATTTAAATGAAGTTTGTGTCCTCTGACTTTGCATTTAGGGTACCATTAAGAGTATTTGAGGACTTTAGTTTATTTTGCTTTGCCAATGTCATGATGTATTTTTAAGCCGTGCTGATCACTGGATGTGATGTGCGTGTGGTTTAGAATTCTAAAATCTTGGCTCCAGCCAAGGCACCGCCATTTCCTAGCTCCGTGACCTTGCAGTTCACATTTTTGCGTCTGTTTCCTAATGTAAAATAGAGATGCAGTATCACACATGTAGGGAGTTAAAAGGATCAAATGAAATTTTGGTATATATCAGTACACTTTGAAGATTGTTCAGAAATAAAGAAGGAAGTTTTGATTGACTATTTCTAGGATTGGTAATAAACATAGTCTAACTTAGAGACTTAATCTAATATTTACATTTAATTTTTACTTAAAAATTAATATATTTCATAGTCTAATACATTACATATCTATTACACAACACATTTACTACATTAAAATTTTTTAAAAGATTTATTTATTTATTTATTTGACAGCGAGAGAAAGAGAGAACACAGTGAGAGAGGGAACACAAGCAGGGGGAATGGGAGAGGGAGAAGATTTCCCACCCAGCAGGGAGGGAGCCGGATGAGGGGCTCGATCCCAGGACCCTAGGATCATGACCTGAGCTGAAGGCAGATGCTTAACAACTGAGCCACCCAGGTGCCCCTAAAAATTTTTTTCTTTTATACAAATTTTGTTTATACAAATACTTTGTTTATACAACTATTCTGTCTCCAATTAATTAGATTAAGAAATAATACATAAAAATATGAACCAAATCTTTTTTTCTGGAATATTATTTTCCTTAATGTCCACTAAAATGCTTTTAAAATAGTTCTAATATTTGAGTTTCAGGAAATTATAATGACTGACTTCCCATCATAAAGCAAGTACTTTAGCTCTTTGACATGTTTTTAAACAACCAGTTTTTCAATACATTCTTCATATTTCTTCCTATTTTATTTCATTTGATACTTTTTTTTTTAACACTTAATTTTAAGCCTCCTGTCTTTGTAAACAAAGACAATTCTTAAATTTCACCTTATGATAGAGATAAACTAGTTGGGACATAATGTCTGGCAGTAGGGCATTTATGTTTGGAAATTTGACTAGCTGTCACTGTAACTGTAATTTTTATTAGCCTGTATACATGATTTATCTCAGGATAACTTTAACAGCAGACTTTGTGCTCTTTTTGGAAATTCTCAACTTTTTGGAGCAATATGTGATGTAGTAAAATTCTAGTACCATAAAAGAATTCATGAATATCCCATTTGAAGTGTGAGAATGTAATTTGTTAGGTATTTGAGTAAAAATTTGTAAATAAGTAAACAAAAACCTGCACCAAGAGACCTTTATGTGATATCAAAGGAAAAAATTTTATGAATATAAAGATATTGAGAGGCAGTTGCAGTGCCTCAGTGGTAGGCAAAAATTAGAAATGTTTTTGCATGTCTTAAGGAAAGCTGCTTGTGGAATTACAAAGTTCTTTTTGAAAAAAGCAATAGAGTTAATATTTGTCATAGGAACTTGGAATTCCAGAGGTAAATTTTATTTTGACATATATGTGAAAGTGTCCTTTATGTCCTGACTGATAGAGATTTAAGAATGAGGACACATTTCGTATATTAAACTGAGGATTGTAACATCAAGAGTAAGTGGAATTCAAACAGAAGTCATAAAATTTACTGTATCATCTTCATTTCTGGGCATTTAAAAAAATTTCCTTCTTTCTCATCACCCCTGTCTAAATGCAGGAAAGGATAATGAAAAACCAGGGAGGGTGGTAACTTGATAACAGTATATTCATTAATAGGCAGAATAAACATTTTTACCAAATTCACTCAAATGAGATATTTAGGAATGTTGTACCAAAATAAGGTCTCTTTAAAATTGCCAAATTGGTATTCTCTAATTTTACAAAGAATTTTACATGTGTTTTTGATGGGTGTTTTAAAATTTTCAAGCTTGTTATTTATGATATGGTATTGGATTTCATATAAGTAACAGAATTTATTAAATCATGGAATTCTTTTTAGAAGTGTTTTTTGAAAGTTGAGTGGAGTTTATAGAGAGGGAAAAAGTCCCCAAAAGGATTTTGAGAGTAGTTTGTCTTATATTTTTAAAAAATTCTATTAAGTATTTACTGTAAAGAATCATAATGATGATATTGGAATAGTAATGCCAGCACTGTGCATGTTGTACAATCACACAACTGCTGATAGTTTCACAGATATAACTGGAAGCCCAGTCCTACCCTGTTTCTCAGCACAGTTACAGATAATGAGATGAAGCCACCGTTTTTGCTTAAAGAAATGAAATCTCCATTACCACCAAATATGGTAACATAATTGAAAGATATTTTAATTGGCAGAAATTCACTTTTGAAAAGCAAAGTAAAAAAGTCAAATTCAAATGACAAACCAATAACCAAGGTTAAAGATGATGTGACCCTTATTATTTCAAAGTTAAGTCTTATTCTTATAGTCCCCGAACAGATATGCATTTATTTAGAAATTAAGTTTTTGTCATATCAAACATTTTATTGTTTAACTTGGAACTGAAATTTACAAAACATGATTAACTCTTGAAAAAGTTCAGTAATTTTAAATTATAGAAAACAAGAATTGCCAAAATCAGTGAACTCTTTTTCTTACCTTGGCTGTTGTGATGATTACAGTATGGAGTATTGTGAAGTTGTATGAAGTCTTATCGGTGTTTAGTTGGAAGTTTTCTGACTCTGTTACCGGACTTATGGGAACAATTGAAGTAGGTGTAGGAGAAAAAGTGCTCTAGGGTGGACTTATGATGTCACACAAGAATTCTGAAGTTATGATTGGCTAGTCATAGTCTTATCACAACCAAACTTTTTTAGAATGTCATTTATCTTCCTTTTAGTATGGAAAGGTCATTAACACTTTGTGCCACATTTTTTGCTTGTAATTTTTAAAAGTATATGGAAGATAAATGAGAAAAAGAAAAGTGTGGGTGGCAGAAAGCTCCCTTTAAAGATTCATTAATCTTCAGGCTTAGAAATAATTGTGTACTGATGGTGATAATGTTGAAGAACTAAAATAGATATATAGGAATTTTAATGAGCGAGAATATTACTGGCTTAAGTCAAACAACTTTTATTGTGCCATTGCTGCTGTTGCTTTAATACTACAGTTTCATAAGGTTAGCTCCTAACAATACAATAATTAAACATTTTCACAAAATCATGTTTAATACCTTTTACTGTCTCGTTTTGTTCTCTTTCTTCATACCACTGTGTATATGGGAGAGGGGTATGTGTGGGAAAACCAGGCTACTAACTGATTTCAGTTTAAAAAATTAGCTTTATCATATAAAGTAAGAACTAATACATGTATTTAATTAGTTTGTGGTTTCTTCAGGTAGAACTTTTAATATATTTATGAATAATAATTTTCATGTTTAAACTGATACATATTACCCCAAGAAAAGTTGCAATTCACAAATTTCAGTATTTAAGATTTTTTAACAGCTGCAATAAACTATCGTAAAATCTTAACTAAACTTTTAATAAGTGGAGGCAGTATCAAGAGTAACTTTATAGTAAAAATGAAATAATCACAGATTCCTAATCAGTGGCATTCTAAATGTTAATGATGCTTTCTTGAAAATAGGTATGCCTTTTGTTAAACATTTAAGGTGTGTAATATTTCTAAAAGGATTGCCTCATTTAATGCAGCAATTGTTTTCCTGAAAATTACTATACAGATGAAATTTGAGTAAGTGGAATGGTATATGAACTTCCTAGAACAATCTGTCTTTGAGATTAGAACTGGGAAAAGAATTCTTTGGAAAAGGGGTAGGCATTATTTTCCTATTTTTTCTGATTTTTTGTTTATACTATATATTACATGTACCTCAATCACCACACCTACAAATTCTAATCTTTAAATCTCTTCAGCAATTTTGGAGGAGGTATTTGCTATTTTATTTTATTTTTTTTTATGTTTATAGTAGAGTGAGCTCCGCCTGCCTCCCTTTCTTATGGGTAACTAAAATGTGGTGCAGCAGCTGCTTATGTGTCCTTAAATGGAGATGGTTTTGGCTTCTTCCAAAGAAAGATAAAATCCTTCTCTAGAGCAAATCTCTTGTTATTTAAAGAATCAGCTAAAACTAACAAAAAACATTTCAAAAGACCCTCTGTGAACATTTCTAAGAGAAAATTTACAACTTAAAAATAAAACCCCAAATTAAAGAAATTGCGTGAATAATGTTTGACATTTTGCTCAAAGTGCTACAAGCATTTTTTTCTTTCAATCCTTAAGTAATAAAGACCTCTTATTATTATTATCAATTGCCAATGATGATTGAAATAGAAGCCTAGGTTGGAAATACAAGCCTCTAATGTGGTTTATGGTGGGTTTTCAAAGATGGCACAGCTGAGCGTGAGGATTCAACTCTGGACCTGCTGCCGTATCTGTGGGATGGGCTTGTTGTGAGAGCTTAATGAGATAAAGTATGTGTCCGGGCCATTAGAGAGATCCTGCAATGGAGTGTCCATTTAGTGTTGGTACAGTTGACCCTTGAGCATGGCGGGTAGGGGTGCCAATACCCCTTCCCACATGGTTAAAAATCCATGGATAGCTTTTGACTCCTCAAAAACTACTAATAGCCTGCTGTTAACCAGAAACCTTATCCATTATATAAACAGAACACGTATTTTGTATATGTATTATAAATTGTATTCTTACAATAAAGTAAACTAGAGAAGAGAAAATGTTAAGAAAACCATAAGGAAAATACATTTATTAGTACTATGCATAAATTTATTTATAAAAATCCACATACAGGTGGAGCCATGCACCTCAAACCCATGTTGTTCAAGGGTCATCTAGGCTTATTTTCTCTTTCCTTTAGAAGAGGCCCTTTTTCTTTTTTCTTTCTTTCTTTCTGCTTTTTTAAAAGATTTTATTAAAAGAAAGAAAAAAAAGGATTTTATTTATTTTATTTGAGAGAGAGCGAGCATGAACCAGGGGGAGAGGGAGAAGCAGACTCTCAGCTAAGCAGGGAACCTGACGTGGGGTTCGATTCCAGAACCCTGGGATCATGACCTGAACCCAAGGTAGATGCTTAACTGACTGAACTACCCAGGCAACCCCCAGAAGATGATTCTTAACCTGCAGTCTATGGGTAGAGTTGAGTAGTCTTGAACTTGGATAGGAAAAAACAAATTACATCTTTCTATTTACTAAACTCTACATAAGATTTAGCATATCTTCAGTTTTGACTGTAGACTATAAATTGCGGAAGTGTTAGCAATACATTTGACTGTCAGTATAGCAATCTCAGGTAATTTTATATTGTGTGCAGCTAGCTTAAAATACTGCTGACATCCATCATGGAAATTACCACAATTAGGCCTGCCTGAAAATACTCTTACTTAATGCATTAATAAAGAAGCACAGATATTACACTGCAAATTTGCTTTTTAAAAGTAATTTTTCAGGGGCGCCTGGGTGGTTCAGTGGTTTAAGCCGCTGCCTTCGGCTCAGGTCATGATCTCAGGGTCCTGGGATCAAGTCCCGCATCGGGCTCTCTGCTTGGCGGGGAGCCTGCTTCCCTCTCACTCTCTCTGCCTGCCTCTCTGCCTATTGTGATCTCTCTCTGTCAAATAAATAAAATCTTTAAAAAAAAAAAAAAGTAATTTTTCGGTGTAAGTCATTTCCTTTCTAATCTCAATGCATCTTATTTATATTTTAAAGAAAGTTTTAGTACAGTCCTAGATGTACAGAATTACTGCAAATATAGTATAGAGAGTTCCTGTATAACCCACACCTGTTTTCCTTGTTGGTAACATTGTACATTAGTAGGGTATGTTTGTCAAAACAGTTGCACCATTATTGCTACATTATTTTAACTAAAGCCCATATACTTTTTATTGAGTTTTCCTCAGTTTTCTCTAGTGTCCTATTTCTTTTCTGGGATCCTATTCAGGATATACTAGATTACATTTACTAGTTTACATTTACATTTACTAGACATGTCTAGTCTCCTCTGGTCCCCTTGGTTTTGACAATTTCTGAGACTTTACTTTTTTTGAGAGACCTTGACTATTTTAAAGAGTATTGGTCAGATGTTTTGTGGAATGTACTCCAGTTGTGATTTGCCAGATGTTTCAGTCATGGTCAGACTACCAGAGAGGTAAAGTACTTCATTACATATCAAGAGTACCTATGGTCAACATGACTTATCACTGCTGCTAACCTCGATCACCTGGCTGAAGGGTAGGGTTGTCATCATTTTCCACTGTGAACTTAACTTTCCCCCTTCCTTACCATGTTCCAGAAGAAAGCAGCTGTGTACAGCCCACACTTATGCTATACTACCTTAAGAGTGGAGTGTCTATAAAAATTGTTTGGAATCCTGTGTATTGTATGCATATAAAAACATTCTGAGAATGGATCAGTAGGCTTCACCAGTCTGCCATATGGCACAAAAAAGGTAAGAATTCCTGTGTTAGAGGATGTTTCTATAGGTGTATGGACAGCCCTTTCTGAAAGAGGGGGACCACGTTTTCAAACAAACTAAAATCCAGACCTCTGTTTTTTTAGGCCCTCTAGCTTTGTCTCTTATCACATTCCTTTGTATCCTGTGCTCTGGCCCTCTGCAGCTGCCTGTGGCCCTCTGAACAGGCTATCATTCTATTTTAAGCCTCCCTCCCCCTTACTAAACAGCAAAGTGCTGTTTCAGTTTACATCTGTGCAGCCCTCCCTGCCTTGTACCAGTTTTGCATGTTTCTCTATTATTTGTCTCTTTTTATTGTGTTTATTAGTAATATCTGCTTAGACTAGACTACAAGCTCCTTGAGAGCTGATCAAGAACCTCATATTTATACCACTATTTACTTTCTCTGGTACAGTTACCTAGTATAGAACCTGGCTCATTATAACTCTTAAGTACTGATTGAATGAATGATTGGACAAGTGAATAAAAAGGTAACCAGGGAAGATTGCAAGATGGTAGTGAATGAGTGATCCTGAAGAAGAAAATGTTAATGACAATTAAAAAATTCTTCTCAATTTCAAAGTTCATGGGGGGCCAGGGAGGAGGAGAAAGATGTGAATGATTGAGACACTTGGGATAAGAGTAGAATAACAGAAAACAATTTTTCTTCTAATTTAAATTTGTTGAAAATGGGGTGCCTGGGTGGCTCAGTTGGTTAAGTGTCTACTTGTTGCTCAGGTCATGATCCCTGGGGTCCTGGCATCCAGCCCGGCGTTGGGCTCCCTGCTCAGCCAGGAGCCTGCTTCTCCCTTTCTGTCTTCTTTGCCTCCCTTTCCCTCTTCTCTGCCACTCCCCCTCTTTGTGATATCTCACTTTCACTCTCAAATAAGTAAATAAAATCTTAAAAAAAAGAAACATTGTTAAAAATACATTTGGGGGGGCACCTGGGTGGCTCAGTGGGTTAAGCCGCTGCCTTCGGCTCAGGTCATGATCTCAGGGTCCTGGGATCGAGTCCCGCATCGGGCTCTCTGCTCAGCAGCGAGCCTGCTTCCCTCTCTCTCTCTCTGCCTGCCTCTCTGTCTACTTGTAATTTCTCTCTGTCAAATAAATAAATAAAATCTTTAAAAAAAATAAAAAATAAAAATAAAAAAAATAAAAATACATTTGGGGGTACAAGCTGAGGAAAGTCACACCATAAGCTCATGCTTTCCAAATTGAGCCTTTTAAAAATTAAATGTTTTTCTCTACTCTTTGGATTCATAACAATCTCTGGTACTTCATATCCACTGAATATTGTATGGCCTGTTTTATATATGTAGCTACTTAACTTTTATTCTAATAATAGTTATATATATATATTTTTTAAAGATTTATTTATTGGACAGATAGAGATTACAAGTAGGCAGAGAGGCAGGCAGAAGAGAGAGAGAAGGAAGCAGGCTCCCAGCTAAGCAGAGAGCCCGATGCGGGGCTCGATCCCAGGACCCTGGGATCATGACCTGAGCTGAAGGCAGAGGCTTTAACCCACTGAGCCACCCAGGCGCCCCTAATAGTTATATTTTTAATTCTAGTTATAAGCACCTTTAGGATTACCCCCTAAAACAAAACACAGGGTGTTGATAATTATTTATATCTTACCACATGATCCTGCCATGTTTCCCATCTTTTCCCCACCCAAGCAAATGATTATTCTAAGTCTTGGGTTCATTTTCTTGCATTTGTTTTTATATAATTTTGTAACATTTTTAATGTGTCCGTTAAAAATATTCTTCATTTTAGTTAACTTTATGTAAAGGAAATCATGATGTATGCCATCTTTTGCACAGAGTATTTAAATTGCAACTTGTAGAATGCTGTTTTAGAGGCAAATAAAGTTTTTAATTTTTAATTTTAATAAAAATTTATTTTAAGTGGTGATGAAATTAAAGCAAAATATAATACAGTACAAAAATAATACCATTATTATAAGTGAGCTCTTAAAAGGATAAGTTGAAGGAAGGAAGAAATGAGATTAAATACCCTTCAGGGTTTCACATGAACTGATTTATCTCTAATGTTTGCTTCTGAAAATTTGAGATTTTACTTGCACTTGATTTTTTAAAAAGATTTTATTTATTTGAGAGAGTGAGTGAGTAGGGGGAGGGGAAAGCAGACTCCCTGACCAGGAGAAGCAGACTCCCTGACCAGGGAGCCAGATGCCTGGCTGATCCAGGATCCTGGGATCATGACTGAAGGCAGACTCTTAACCAACTGAGCCACCCAGGCACCCCATACATATGCTTGTTTTGTTTTTTAACTTATTTGTTTTTTTTTTTTAACATATTCACATTTTGACGTATGTGTATAACATACCGATTTGTGGAGTAGCTATGTTTTGGTCATAGCTTATTGAGGAGCTATGGAACTTGAACTGCCTCTTGTCTTTTTCTTACTATTTTTCCTTAATGATTTTCAGAAAATGAATCTTTCTGTCCTCTAATTTTCTCATAAATAAAATGAAGGCAGGTTGACTTAATTTCTAATGTATCTTTGAGGCTTAAATGTTCTATGACTATACCAAGGTGGCTTCAAAAATGCAGTTATTTTTAAAAGCCATTTATCTTGCTAGCTCTGTTAAAATAATTAAGCATGTAAATTTCATATTTTGGTTCCTAATTCAGTCCTTTAGTCTAACTATAGGTTTACTGGTTCTAAACACTAGGTAAACAGTACGGTTTAAAAAAAGTCCTTGCCTTTATGTATCTTTTGTTTTTAAAAACTCTTAAAATAAGAAAAAAATACATGTTAATTGAGGAATAATTTTTACTTATTAATGTGTTTGGGCATTTTTGATGTGATTACATATTAAAATGTATATTATAAACTGTAATGAACCTGTCATTTTGGGGATATAAATGTTCCATAGTTTATTGAATTAGCCTGTTATTATTAAATGATTTATAATTTTTGCCTTTATAAACCACAGAAACATTATGAATGTTTTTTTATAAATCTGATACATTTCTTTGTCTTTTTCAGTCTCTTGGCTCTGTAAACTTGTTATAACTATTAGTTCATTCAAGGATGACCAAACTCTTAAATGAATTTCATTTGTGTGAAATCCAGTATAATAATTTTTAAAAGTTAAGTAGTTAGTTGATAGCATTTTCTTTGAATTAGATGAACTTCTATGAGAAAGTGACCTAAGAACAGGAATTTTGTGGTGAGGGTTAGACTTGGAAACTGGTAAACATTCAGAGTGATATGAATGACCACTCTAGCAACTGAAGGAGTAACACTTTTAGTTTAGATCAGGTGGCCTCTTAAACTGTGTGCTTCTGCGCTGGGATGGGGGAAATATCCTTACCTTAATTTAGGTCTGAGCTTTCATAGAAAGGCATTGGTAATATTAACATTTAAGACAAATCTTTGATTACCTCAGGTGAGAACCCCTAAAATATAATAGCTTCTCTTCTTCAGTTACACACTTAGTTGTCTTGAAGTTGTTAGAATGCAAATGCAACTGATCCTTAATTTTTCAGCATAGATGCATTCTTGGAAAGGTTATGTAAAACGGATTTTGATATGTGGAATTCATGTTTACCTATAAAGCAAGAGATGTAAAGTGTCCCAGTGGATAAGATTAATAAGCCCAACTTTGTAATATGTAGGCATTGTAACTTTTTTTCCCCCCCAAGATTTTGTTTATTTGTAAGAGAGAGAGGGAGGGAGGGAGAGAACGAACGAGCATAAGCAGGGGGGATCTGCTGAGCAGTGATCCTGATGTGGGACTCCATCCTAAGGACCCTGGGATCATGACCTGAGCCAAAGGTAAATGCTTAGCCAGCTGATCCACCCAGGTTTCCCAGCATTATAACTTTTTATCTGCAGTTTAAGGTACTGTGAGTTGTACATTGGTTTTGATACATCTCAGTAAATCTGTACTTCTTCCTTAACCCATCTCCAAATTAAAAGCTTAGGTAACACAACAAAAGGATGCGAACATCTCATCATCTGCTGTTTTCATTTGCCTTTAGGTTAATTGATCGAGTGTGGTGAGTGGTTTTCAGGATAGCCCTGGTATTGGTATCAAGAGGATAAATTGATATCAAGAGGACAGTTGTTCATTAGCCTCTCTTGCTAATATATTCATTTTTATAGGTTTATAGCTTAGTTGGGATCATAGAATTTGAAGAATTGTTGACATTTGAAGAATTAACATATTGGTGTTTTTAAATCTAGCTTGAAAAAATAAATATAAAAAATTTAATATTCATACAATTATAAATCTGTATAATAAATGTTAGAGAACCACAAAGTGCTTATAAGACTTCACATCTCCAACATAGAATACAGTATGGCCACTGAAGACTGTCTTTCAAATTTATCTCTAAAATGAAAACTAAAGTTAAATTAGTTACGTGGATTACTCAGAGATTTGTTGGGTCTGAAAGAAATGAGGCTAGACCTCAAGGGCAGAAAAATAAGATTTTTATTCAAATTTAAGTTTGTGAATTGACCTTTGAACTATAATCTTTAAAGTGTTTATATTTCTTTCTATTAGGTATATTGTTGCTATGAAAATGATAAAATTTTAAGTAAGGATAATTTGGGGGATGGTAGCTTTTTGTTATTGTAAATTTTTAGATTGCTCAAGATTTAGCAAAGACTGTCAGTCAGGTTTTGTGCTGAGTACCAGGGATTATAAAAAAATAAGGCCTGGATTATGACCAGACTAAACTGGGAAAGGAATCACTGTCATAATTACTATCATGATGCTCTAATTATAATATCTGCTTCTGCCACTGGAAATATTTAGAATTTTTTGTGAAGACTGAGAAATATACTTGAGGGACTGTATTTTATTCATATTCTTTTCACTGATTGTATGCTGTAGGCCAGGTGTTGAACTAGACTCCAAGGATAAAAAAGAATTTCTAACATTCCTGATTCTAATATTTTTTAGAGAACTATGTAAGGGGATGTTTGAATTGAATAGCAATCAACTTAACTCACGTTTTATGCTCTATCTCTTCTCAACAATTTTGCCCTGAGAAGATTTTCCATTATTGACTCTTGAAGTATATATTTTTTGAAATATATTTTTTTAAAAATAGTATTTTTAACATTTTGAAAAAAAAAAACATTTAATGACCCATAGCTGCACTGTTAGAAAAGAAAAAGTAGTATATGGATGGTAAGCAAAGTCAGTAATCTAACTGATATAAAGTAAAAGTCTTCTTCCTCTCTTCCCACCAGCTAACCATCATTAATAGTTCCTTTTGTCCTTTTAGAAAAATGCTTTCATAAATTTTAAAAATAATATAATGTAGACAGTGGTTTTGTCCTAAAGCACATTTATTATTATGTGCTTTTCTTTTATCTCTTGATAGTAAAATATGATAACTTGAAAAAACATATTTTGGTAATCTGCTTCTTAAAAAAGAGTTCGTGCTTATGCTACGGCTCTGCATAGGATCTGGTTCTATAGTGTGGTACATTTGGTATCTGTAACCTTGGGAATGATCCCAGATAAATCCACATTATGTTAAATATTTCATTTTGATAGAATTCTCTCCATTTCTGTTTCATATAATATTCCTTTCATGAATTGTCAGTTATACCCTTTATTATTTTTTTCCCTCCAGTTTGGCTAGCAGTAGAAGCTATTAGGTTTGTTAATTACAATTAACAAATTAAGTTTATTAAAGTCTTCTGTCAATATATTTCATCTTAAATTTTAAAAAAGTAAATTATTAAACATGGTTTGGATAAAACTATACTGGTTTATAAGTAAAAATTAATGATTAAATTTGAAGACTTAAGCTTCATTTTTTTTTTTTTAATCTTCTGATTGATTTGCTTAAGGAAAATGATTTGCTCCTCTGTCTTGGATATACCATTTCCCCCTTCATGTTTGCATTTTGATTGTGATGAGATTGTGTTTCATGCATGGATCATTCCTTTCTTGGCATTTTTTTTTTTAATATTTTATTTATTTGACAGAGAGAGAGAAGTCATAAGTAGTCAGAGAGGCAGGAAGAAACAGGCTCCTCACTGAACCGAGAGCCCGACGCGGGGCTCGATCCCAGGACTCTGAGATCATGACCCGAGCCGAAGGCAGAGGCTTAAACCACTGAGCCACCCAGGCGCCCCTTTCTTGGCATTTTTTAAAAAACATGCTAATACTAACAAAGATTGCACTTTGTGCATCCATAGCAGTTTGATTTTTTTTTTTTTTTTTTTTTTTTTTGGTTTTTTTTTTTTTTTCTCATTTTATTTATTTTTTCAGCGTAACAGTATTCATTCTTTTTGCACAACACCCAGTGCTCCATGCAAAACGTGCCCTCCCCATTACCCACCACCTGTTCCCCCAACCTCCCACCCCTGACCCTTCAAAACCCTCAGGTTGCCCCAACCTCCCACCCCTGACCCTTCAAAACCCTCAGGTTGTTTTTCAGAGTCCATAGTCTCTTATGGTTCGCTTCCCCTCCCCAATGTCCATAGCCCGCTCCCCCTCCCCCAATCCCACCTCCCCGCAGCAACCCCCAGTTTGTTTTGTGAGATTAAGAGTCATTTATGGTTTGTCTCCCTCCCAATCCCATCTTGTTTCATTTATTCTTCTCCTATCTCCTACCCCCCCATGTTGCTTCTCCATGTCCTCATATCAGGGAGATCATATGATAGTTGTCTTTCTCCGATTGACTTATTTCACTAAGCATGGCTAAAATGAACAAGTCAGGAAATGACAGATGCTGGAGAGGATGTGGAGAAAGGGGAACCCTCCTCCACTGTTGGTGGGAATGCAAGCTGGTGCAACCACTCTGGAAAACAGCATGGAGGTTCCTCAAAATGTTGAAAATAGAACTACCCTATGACCCAGCAATTGCACTACTGGGTATTTACCCTAAAGATACAAACATAGTGATCCGAAGGGGCACGTGTACCCGAATGTTTATAGCAGCAATGTCTACAATAGCCAGACTATGGAAAGAACCTAGATGTCCATCAACAGATGAATGGATAAAGAAGATGTGGTATATATACACAATGGAATACTATGCAGCCATCAAAAGAAATGAAATCTTGCCATTTGCGACGACGTGGATGGAACTAGAGCGTATCATGCTTAGTGAAATAAGCAGTTTGATTTTTGAGAAGAAAAGGTCCCTTCTTCCAAAAGAAAAGAGTTAATTTAATAGTAATTTAGTTGTTTAACAAAGTGAAAATAAGTAATATTTTAAAAATTCTCTTTATTTTCATGCACATATATTTTTAAGATATAAAATATAGGTATGCCTCTTACAGGTTTTTAAAATTTTTTTTCCAAGTTTTTACCCTTTAAGTAACTTGATGTATTTGCATTATTATTTCAGTAAGTCTGATTAGGATGGCAAAGGTAGCTAGCATTATAGAATTAATAATAAAGACAAATTGAAGAAATAATGAGATAGTTAAAACACAGTTCCTGCTAAGTGAAATAAGTCAAGCAGAGAGAGTCAATTATCATATGGTTTCGCTTGCTTGGGGGAGCCTAAGGAATAACATGGAGGACATAGGGAGATGGAGAGGAAAAGTGAGTTGGGGGAAATCGGAGGGGGAGAAAAACCATGAGAGACTGTGGACTCTGAGAAACAAACAGGTTTTGGAGGGGAGGGGCGTGGGGGTTTGTGTGATCCTGGCGGTGGGTATTATGGAGGGCACATATTACATGGAGCACTGGTTGTGGTACATAAAGAATGAATTCTGGAACACTGAAAAGAAATTTAAAAAAAAAGAAAAGAAAAATAAAACACAGTTCCTTCTATAATTTAAATTTCAGAAGTCAAGATGTAGACTTTTGTTTATAATTGTTCATTAGGAAGAGGTTATGGATAGAATATTTTTAAATATGCTCTTTTGGTATAAATTTAGTTAGAGAAAAGTTGTAGTAATCCACTCTATAAATAATTACATGGGCTTAAGATACAGATTTTTTAAATAAATGCACATTTCTTTTAGTAATAATATAAAATGTAAGATACTAATTTTACTTGAAACCACAGTTCTTTTAGTAATTGTATAATCCATGTTTTTCCTATTTTTGATGAATAAAATGTTCTTTGAATTCTATATAATTTGTAAGGTTTTTTGTTTTGTTTTGTTTTGTTTGTTTTTGTTTTCCATTACTGAGCTTTGTGAATTTACTTTTGGGTGAAGTATCATGATTCTTTTACTAAAAAGCACTTGTAGAGTATTGCTTCAGATAGACTATTCCAGGAAACAGGAGATTTGCTGTGTTATGTGACATGTTGTGAGTGATGAATGAGCTAAGGAACAAAGGCAAATGAAGGAGAGATAACGAGCTTGTAAGAACTGCAGAGGCTGTATTGCTGTTAAGTGTGGTAGCACTAGATTATCTAAATTTAACAGTATTTGTCCAGGCTGAGGCCAAAGAATTTTGAGCTATTTTCAGCTGCAATATAGTAAGCTTATTTTAGAAGCATGTTTGACCATTAAGTGACATATTTTGGCAACTTTTCACAGCATCTGGGTCTCATCTAAGTAGCATGTATTTGGGATTGTGGATGCCTGCTATCTCTATTCAATAATAAGAGTAGAATTGGCAGTTTACAATAAGAGATGCCTATGTGTGTAGTTAGGGTCTATAAGTCTGGATGGTTGGGGTGTAGATGCAGAAGAGTAATGATTCTTCTTGGGCGGTAAACTACTGTATTCTTCTATAAACCACCGTTGCAATAGTATATCTTCTACATTTGTAGGAAAACATTTAAACGGATTCTCTTCTCTCCTTGAATTTGGTAATTTGAATATAAAATACTTTCTAATCCCAAATATGTCTGGAAAATGTTTACTTGTAAAACGTGTCCTTGTTTCACCTGCACAGATTTTGAAATGTTACTTTGATGACATCCTTTCTGTTCCATACTTCAAATTAGCTCATATAGTTACATGGCTTTATAATTATCCTTTAGATTTCATGTTCGTGTCTAGTTAAAGTTTTATTATTATTCATAAGCTATAAGTACAAATTATTAAGTTGCCTGTGTCTCCTTGATTACTTATATTGGGTATAGTCATGTAGAAACATGACTGACTACTTGAAATCCTAAGTAGAACAGTATCATAACAGTAATTTTCTATTTTATTGATATGTGAATTTTGATACATTTTTTTTCTAGAAAGATTCAAAGATCTCTTCAGTGCGTCTTATTCAGATTCTTTCAAAAGAGTACCTATGCTTTCTAGAATATGATATAAATGTGTATTTTACTATCGATACATAACTGCCACAAACTGGTATGCCTCTCATGACCAGTTATGATTTATAGAATAGAAATTCTTAATTGTTTTCTGACTACTTGGGGGTAAAGATATGTTCAAAAATGTATTGCTAATGGGCTAAATGTGTTTATAATGGACTATATAAAATCTTTTCCTCTTCTCATATTAGGGAATGGGGTTGTCCTCTGTCTTAAGAGAATGCTTCTGTGTTCTAGAGTATTAACAATTCTTAAGAATTAGTTCGTAGGTGGATGTGGGGGAGGAAAAAAATTTTCCTCTGACTCTGAGTTCTTGGCTGAGACTGTTGTAATAAAAGACAGGTGAATAAGAGAAAAACAAGTTTATTAACATGTACCTCATGTACACATGGAAGATAAGCAGGGGAAAATGAGGAACTCCTTAAGAGGCAGATTACAATCCAGGATTAAAAATCATATTAATGGGGAAAGTTGGGGAGCAGGATGTAGGCCTCTAAGGGAAGAGGAAATGAATTTTAGGAAAGATAGATGGGTCTTTAGAAGAATAGATGGGAGATATGATAGTCTGTGAGAAAGTTTGGCTGAGTGCAGCATTGATTATAAGTCTCCTCTTCTGTGATGAGTGTGAGTCCTCCCTTGTTGATGAAATTTCCAGGGAGGGAATTTATGACAGTTTTGTCAGATTTTGTGTTCTCCTTTTTAAACTGTTTTTATGAATCAGGGTTGAAATTTAGTAAGGAAGACTATCATGCTACTATCTAGGTAATTCTTGTATATTACATTTTTTAAAAATTAAGGTATGGGGAGGGGAGGCGAACCATAAGAGACTATGGACTCTGAAAAACAACCTGAGGGTTTTGAAGGGTCAGGGGTGGGAGGTTGGGGGAACAGGTGGTGGGTAATAGGGAGGGCACGTTTTGCATGGAGCACTGGGTGTTGTGCAAAAACAATGAATACTGTTACGCTGAAAAAAATAAATAAAATGGAAAAAAAATTAAAAAAACAAAAAAACAAAAACAAAAACAAAAAAAAATTAAGGTATAATTAACATTTAATATTATACTAGTTTTAGGTGTATAACACGATGATTTGGTATTTGTATATGCTGTGAAATGATCACCACTATGTCTAGTTATCATCTGTCACCATACAAAACTACAAAAAAAATTTTTTCTTGTGATAGGAACTTTTGATATTTACTAACTTTCAGTACTTTTTTTTTTAAAATATTAGAGCATCTTATTTACAGGGGAAGGCTTTCTTTTCCTCATTTTCTTTATTCCTCTTTGCTCAGTTTCATAGTGCAATTTTGATTTGTTTTCCAAAGGGTGTAGGTCAAGGGAGCTACAAATCAGATGAATAAATTTTCATATTTTGTTTTATGTATATTCATAGAAGTATCTGGCAAGTACTTTAGCAGTGCATTCTGCAAGTGATTCCAGTGCTGTACACTCAAGTGGTATCGTTATTTGCTTTTCTCTTGAAAAACCCCCTTTTCTTCCCCTTTACTCTCTCTTTCTTGATGCCAACAAGTGTTTCAAAACAAGAAAAGGCTTCTCCTTAAGAGGTTGTCTGCTGTGGGGAAATTCTTTAGCAGATGACTTATGAAGAATAGAAAAGTTAATGTTTTCTTCACAAGATCATCATGTGTTGCTTGGGCACTTTTTGTTGATGTTGTTTTTGATGACTTTTTTGAGTTGTGGGCACTTGTCTTATTGAAATAGGCAAAAGATACAGGCGGTAAAACAAAGCTTCAGATATTATGGTATCAGTCATTCCTGATGTGTGATACTTAGAAATAGTGGAACCTTTTTTAGATCTTTGGAAGGGGAGACAATAGATAACTCAGTGTGTATGTGTGTGTGTGTGTGTTTGTGTGTATTCACTTTTAGGCACCAAATAAATGGAAATATTTGGTATTATAAATTCTAGCACAAATGGTTTACCAAATCATTCTGATAATTTCCAAATCTTATATTGAGTTTTGAAATTGTTGATATGGTCTTTTATTTTGCTTAGCTTTTATTAGTTTTTTATTTTTAAAGATTTTTATTTATTTATTTACTTGACAGAGGAGATCACAAGTAGGCAGAGAGGTAGGCAGAGAGAGAGAGAGGGAAGCAGGCTCCCTGCTGAGCAGAGAGCCCAATGCGGGACTCGATCCCAGGACCCTGAGGTCATGACCTGAGCTGAGAGCAGCGGTTTAACCCACTGAGCCACCCAGGTGCCCCAGCTTTTACTAGTTTTAATGAATTCCTGCTTGAGTTATAACTTGACAAAATAAATTTCATTAAATGACTTACCCACTAAATTGATAGTCATTTAATAACTTGGAGTTGCAGTAAGTAGAGACTGTCTCATAGAATCAGCAATATTTATGGTGCTGAATCCTCTCTCAGCTCCTAAGAGCAGTTATTTTCAAAAATATTTTCAGGGGTGCCTGGGTGGCTCAGTCAGTTAAGCATCTACCTTTGGCTCAAGTATATGATCTTGCGGACCTGGGGATTGAGCCCCGCATCAGGCTCTCTGCTTAGGGGGATTCTGCTTCTCCCTCTCTTTCTCTGCCCCTCCCCCTCCACTCATGCTCTGTCTCTCATTTTCTCTCTCTCAAGTAAGTAAAATCTTTAAAAAAATGTTTTCAGCCCATGTGATGATATGAAATTTTGTGAATACATTATTTAGGCCATAGTGGACACAGGGGGGTACTTAAGATAACATGCTCTTTTGTTGGAGTGCCCAGGATTCAAACCTGTTTAGTTCTGCCAACTAATTATAAGCTGGTAGGTAGTGTTGAGATGGAAACATTTTGGAGGGTTGACTAGTGCAGTGTAGGGAACCAAGTAATCAGAAAGGATGCCATTTATGGATGGAGCATCTTGAAAACCCCTTTTAATGCCAAAAACTCTTGATTTGTTGGATATTGGAGAACCTTCCAGGGGTTTGGGCAACAGCTAATTAGCAACCACATTAAAAACACTTTAGTATTGTAGAAACTAACATATCTGTACTAGGGCATATGGCTGAATATTAGTCTGGGTTGTGTGTTAGGCAAAGGAAAGAATGAAATTCAGACTAACCTGCCCCTTGTAACCCTATGTCATTTAAACTCCAAATATCTGCCCATATGACAAAGCTATGTATCCTGTTATCTCCTGGTTTCTGTCCTTCCTAGTCTGTTCATCTTGTTTTGTCTTGTCTTCTGCCTGAAACATCTTGTCTTGGTATTACTTGAAAATAATAATTTAAAGGGTTAATCTAGGACTAGTTGGTGTTACAAAATTAGTGGTTTATTTGGAAGTAGGTCTTGCCAGTCGCGTCTTTGGAAAACAAAGAATAAAAATATCACTGCACATTTGAATTTTCCTAAAGTTGTTTTGGAGTTTCCGTGAGATTATTTAGCTTGCCAAGGAATTTATTCCTTGTATTGGATTTATTCCTTGGTATTGGATTTACCAGTTGTATTAGTTTCCCACAGCTGCCATAACAAAAGATACAAACTTGGGTAGCTTACACAACAGAAATTTATTGTCTCACAGTTCTGAAAGTTAGAAGTCCAAAATCAAGGTGTTGGCTCAGTTGGTTTCTGATGAAGCCCGTGAAGAAGAATCTTCTATTCCATGCTGAGTTGCTTGTGGGTTCCTGACAATCGTCTGTGTTGCTTGGTGTGTAGATGCATCACTGCTATCTCTGCTTTCATCTTCAGTTGGTGTTTTCTCTGTATCTCTTTACAGTCTTCTGTGTGTACTTGTGTTCAAATTTCACCTTTACATAGGATACCAGTCATATTGGATTAGGGCCCACCCCAGGGATTTCATCTTAACTTGACTATGTCTGTAAAGACCCTGTTCCCAAAGAAGGTTACATCCTGAGGTACTTAGGGGTTAGTACTTCAACATACCTTTTTGAGGAGATACAATTCAATCTATGGCTACTAGTATATTAAGGTTTTCTTTTTTGTTTCAATCATAAGAATTTGAGGATATCTGCCATATTGGTTTTTATCAGTGTTGATTTCTCTTAAATATTTGAAATTTCTCTTAAATTCTAAGCACATTTTTTCTAAATTATGTAATTTATACTGGAGGCCAGTAATCACCCAACCAGATTATACCTATTTAAGTCCTATTTTCTATAAATATGTTTACTATTTTGTGAAAGTATTTTTGCTTTTGAAAGTTTAATGTAAATAAATCTGATGTGATAGGTGACAATTTGAAGTCTGTATGCTACAGGTACTAATTTTTATTTCCTTGTGGAAACCTTTCATATAATGTTTGTCTAGTCTAATCATGGCACATTTTCTTATTATATTTCTTCCTTAAGCAGTGAGTGATTAATCTCTCATTTCCTGAAAGTGTCCACAAGATAATGAGAATGAAATCTTATTTATAGTGTTAAAATAAACCAGATTAAATATTCTATTGTCACCAGTTATTAGACTTGTACTTTTACTTCACTTCCTAGAAATTCTTCCAAGTTATGTTGTATTCAAAGTATGATTTCAGACAGTCTTTAAAAAAAAAATCAAAGCGAGTTCTCTGTTTTTAATGAAAATCATTGGGAAAGTATTAGATACCATGAAATATTCCTTTTAAACACTTTAAGTATACTAATGGTATAAATATATTTGTGCAGGTTTTGACTGGATTGTCTCGTCAAAGTTATTCACCTTCTGGCTATCAGGATTTCAGTAAGTGGGAATCAGTGCTGAAAATAAAAGAAGGACTGCTAAGGCAAAAAGAAATTGTAATTGATCGGTGAGTCTTTTTTTTTATTACTAAATATTTTAGGCATACAGAAATGTAGATTATGAAAAAATACCTTTGTATCCACTACTTAGAGTTTAAGAAATATCATCTTACAAATACAATGATATCTCATGTCTGTCCCTCCCTCATCTCACCCCCTCCACAAACCTCTGTGAACCTCTATGAGAACAGGGTTGGTCTGTTGGTCCATCTTTCTGATTTCTACCACCCTCCTGTTTACATTAGAGTAACTCATTTGTAAACTCCTTTATGTCTTTTTTTTTTTTTTTTTTAAAGATTTTATTTATCCACTTGGCAGAGAGATCACAAGTAGGCAGAGAGGCAGGCAGAGAGAGAGAGAGAGAAGCAGGCTCGCCGCTGAGCAGAGAGCCCGATGCGGGACTCGATCCCAGGACCCTGAGACCATGACCTGAGCCGAAGGCAGCGGCTCAACCCACTGCTAATGAATTATCAAAGATACAAGGTGTATCTTTGTGTTTTACACTTGGAAACTATCAAATTGGAAAACTACCTTAAAGTGCTAATACTTTAACTAATGTATGTTAGATCTGAAGATGCAAAAACTATGAACATCATGAATGTTTAAAATTAAATGACTTACAGGTAAACATTTTAGAAATTTTGGGGGACAGGCCAAAAATTTTGCATTTTTGAGTACTGAGGCTTTGAGAAAAATTTTTTTATACTTAATAGTCTCCTGATTATTTTGAGCAATAAATGTTAATATTACTTAATTATATTATCCTTGATGTATATTGGTTCTACATAATTTATGTATACTTTAGGGATAGTTAAACTTGTGTATCATGGTAATGGGGAAATCATTTAAAGAGGTATTTTTTTCTTAATGCTAATTATTGCTTATTTTCATATGCTTATATGGGATAAGATAGTAGACATTTTAGCATTAAAATTAAATCTTAATTCAAACATTTAAATATGTTTAATAAGAGTCAAAATTTTGAAAGATTTTGTTTAAATATTTACTAGTATTAAGCAGGACCTACTGGAGTAGCACTTGGGTGGCTCAGTCGGTTAAGCTTCTGCCTTGCTCAGGTTGTGATTCCAGGGTCGTGGGATAGAGCCCAGCATTGAGCTCCCTGCTAAGTGGGGAGCCTGCTTCTTCCTCTCCCACTCCCCCACTTGTGTTCACTCTCTTGCTTTCTCTCTCTCTGTCAAATAAATAAAATCTTAAAAAACAAACAAACAAAACCCTTCGTGAGAGGCAGGGCAGGGGCAGGGAGTTCTTCATGCTCACCTGGGAGGAGAGACCACTACTTTGTGAAGTAGAAGCCTTCTTATTTCTGTACTTAATAAATCTTTTCCCCTTTCCCTAAGTGGCTTGCCCTTGAATTCTTTCTCCCCCAAAATTAAGAACCCTCCTGGCAATGGGCCTGAGGCCCTCCCTCTTAAGGCTCTGCCTCTCTGGCATCACTTGCATACTTGATAAATGAATGAAGATTCTGGAAGATACGTGATTGATTTTATGAAAAAGCTATTTAAAAATATTAGCTATTTCGCAATGAAGAGATGGGACGATGGAAGCAGGTCACAGAAGCGATGTTGCTGGAGGAGGGGGGTCATGAGCCAAGGAATGTGGGTGGCCTCTTACAGTTGGAATAGGCAAGGAAATGGATTCACCCCTACAGCCTCCAGAAAAGAATGTAACCCTGCCAATACCTTGATGTTATCCGTGAGACCCATGTTGCATTTCTAATTTACGGAACTTCTGACTAAGGACATGACTGGAAAGAAAGATGTGTACCGAGGCCCAGTCATCAGGGCTCTCTGCAGAATCACTAATGGAATAAAGTTGCAGGCCATTATGGATAAAGTCTCCAGCGTATTCAGCTCCGCACTGGTGTCTTCCTTACATACAATGAAGATAAGCCATGATGTGGTTAAGCGCTGGGTCAACAAAGCCCAAGAAGCCGCTTCCAGCGACAACATTATGGTCCTGTACCATGCATTGGGAGTCCAGTATCACCTCGAAAAGAACGATCGCCTTGCTGTTTTTAAGATGTTGAATAAATTTACTAAATCCAGTCTCAAATCACAGTTTGCTTACTGCATGCTGATCCGAATTGCCAGTCGCTTACTAAAAGAAAATGAAGAGGGCCATGAAAGTCCACTCTTTGATTTTATTGAGAGCTGCTTGTGAAATAAACATGAAATGGTTATTTATGAAGCTACATCAGCTATCTTCCATCTTCCTAACTGTACTGCAAGGGAGTTGGCACCTGCCATTTCAATTCTTCAACTTTACTGTAGCTCTCCTAAGCCAGCTTTGAGATACGCAGCTGTGAGGACCTTGAACAAGGTGGCAATGAAGCACCCCTCTGCTGTTATTGCCTGCAGTCTGGACTTAGAAAACTTGATCACAGACTCAAACAGAAGCATTGCTAGTCTGGCCATTACTACACTTCTCAAAACAGAGAGTGAGAGCAGTGTGGACAGGCTCATGAAGCAGGTATCTTCTTTTGTGTCTAAAATCTCAGATGAGTTCAGGGTGATGGTTGTGCAGGTAATTTGCACTCTCTGTCAGAAATACCCTCAAGAGCACCGTGTCGTGATGACTTTCCTCTCCAACATGCTCTGAGATGATGGAGGCTTTGAATATAAGTGGGCCGTTGTGGATTGCATAATCAGCATTGTGGAAGAGAACCCTGAGGGTAAAGAAGCAGGTCTAGCCCACCTTTGTGAATTCATTGAGGACTGTGAACACACTGTTCTGGCTACTAAGATTCTGCAGTTGCTGGGCAAAGAGGGCCCAGAACGCCTGTCCCCTCCAAGTGTATCTGCTTTAGTTTTAATAGGGTTGTACTGGAGAATGAGGCTGTCAGAGCTGCTGCTGTGAGTGCTTTGGCTAAATCTGGGCTCAAAATGAGAATCTTCTCCCAAACGTCCTAGTACTCCTACAAAGGTGTATGATGGACATGGACGATGAGGTTTGGGACAGGGCTACTTTCTACTTGAATGTGCTACAGGAGAGGCAGATGGCACTGAATGCTACGTGCATCTTCAGTGGCCTCACCATTTCAGTGCCAGGGATGGAGAAAGCCATCCACCAGTACACATTGGAGCCTTCAGAGAAGCCCTTTGACATGAAGTCTTTTCCTCTTGCTATGACCCGTGTCTTTGAGCAGAAAGCAGAAGTTACACTTGGGGCCACTAAGCCAAAGAAGTTAGTCCTTCCAGGCAAGACATTTTCCAAGAACAATTGGCTGCCATTCCTGAGTTTATGGATCTGGGATCCTTGTTCAAGTCTTCTGAGCCTGTTCAACTTACGGAAGCAGAGACGGAATATTTTGTTCCTTGTATCAAGCACATGTTTACCAATCACATCGTGTTCCAGTTTGACTGCACCAATACTCTTAACGACCAGCTGCTGGAGAAAGGGACTGTGCAGGTGGAGCCGTTGGATTCCTCGAGGTGCTGTGTTGCATCCCAGCCCCCAGCCTCGCTTACAATCAGCCAGGAATATGTTACAGTTTGGTTCACCTGCCTGATAATGATTCCACTGCAGTTGCAGCCACCTTTAGCTGCACCATGAAGTTCACGGTCTGGGACTGCGATCCTGACACTGGGGTTCTGGCTGAGGAGGGCTCTGATGATGGGTACATGCTGGAAGATCTTGAAGTGACTGTGTCTGACCACATCAGAAAGTACTGAAGCTTAATTTGCTGCTGCCTGGCAAGAGGTGGGAGACATATTTGAGAAAGAGGAGAACTTTGCCCTCAGTTCTATGAAAACTCTTGAAGAAGCTATCAACAACATCATCACATTTCTGGGCATGCAGCCTGTGAGAGGTTGGACAATGTACCTGAGAACAAGAATTCCCATTCCCTGTATCTGGCAGGTGTATACAGAGATGGCTATGACTTATTGAGGTCCAGGGTGGCCTTAGCAGATGAAGTGACCATGCAGGTGACTGTCAGAAGCAAAGAGGGAATACCTATAGATGTTATCTTAACTTCTGTTGGATAAATTTTTACTGGGCAAGATGAAGTCGATGCACACTTCACTGTTAGTGGGTTTTTAGGCTAGTGGCATGAATTTCCCAGAGTCATCCTTTTAAAGATTAATGTCTTTGGAGAAGCAAATTAAATACTTGGCCCTGAGCCAGCAGATCAAGCAAATATCTGTCCTCATGCATGTAATTTTTTTTTCCTTTTTTTTTTTAAAATTCACTTGGTCAACTTTGGTATGACAGTACAGCTTTGGGTGATCTTGCAAATCAAATACTATCCTGTACCCCAGCTACTTAAACCTCATTATATTCTTTAATTTAATGTGTATCTGAAAGCTCCGACAATGTTGGAAAGCTTTTATCACAGAGGGGTGGTGGGGGAGGGGAAGACAGAGTCCAATTTTGTCAAAATTCATTTTTATTAATAGAAAATAAACACTTATGGGGCGCCTGGGTGGCTCTGTGGGTTAAAGCCTCTGCCTTCGGCTCAGGTCATGATCCCAGGGTCCTGGGATTGAGCCCCACATTGGGCTCTCTGCTTGGCAGGGAGCCTGCTTCCTCCTCTCTCTCTGCCTGCCTCTCTGCCTACTTGTGATCTCTGTCTGTCAAATAAATAAATAAAATATTTAAAAAAATAAAATGAACACTTATTCCAGTTTCAGTTGTTATACTTGAAATTGCTAATAAATAATTTAAGGGGCGCCTGGGTGGCTTAGTAGGTTAAAGCCTCTGCCTTCAGCTCAGGTGGTGCTCCAAGGGTCCTGGGATTGAGCCCCGCTTAGGGCTCTATGCTCAGCAGGGAGCCTGCTTCCCCCTCTCGCTCTCTGCCTGCTTATGATCTCTGTCAAATAAATAAATAAAATCTTAAAAAAAAATTTTTTAAATAATTTAAAATTTAAAAAAATTAGCTATTTCTAGTACAAGTGAATTTTATATGTGTATTTAGGACCCAATGGATATATATTTTAACCTACAATTTAATTCACTTGAATCATACTTGAAATTAATATGTACATATATCAATACATACTTGAAATTAATACTTTCTTTAAACAGACTGATTCAAAATTTTATTAATATGGATGCATTCTCCCTCAGAATTAATTGGCTTTTATTATTTCTTTGAACACGATTATAATTACCATTCCATTTGGTATAAGTTAATAGGTGTCTTAGTTTATTTGGGCTGCTATAATAAAATACCATAGGCTGGGTGACTTATAAACAACAGAATTTTATTTCTCCCAGATCTGGATAAATCCAAGATCAAAGCACCAGCACATTTTTTATCTGGTGAGGGCCTTCTTCCTGTTTCATAGATGGCTCTTTTCTTGCTGTAACCTCACTCAAAGGGGCAAGGGAGTTCCTTGGGGCCTCTTTTATAAAGACACTAATCCTATTCATGAGGACTCTACCCTCCTGACCTAATCACCTCCCATAGGCCTCTAGCCGCCTTATATCATCACACTGGGCATTAGAATGTAATATATAAATTTGTTGGGGGCACAAATAATCAGTCTATGATAGAAATGTATGTAAGTATCAACATAATCTATTAAAAATATATATTTCCTAACTTCTTATACTGCAGAATAATACTAAGGAAATAATCCAAAATAATTCAAGTTTCTCAGTTTTGCAGTTCTTTATCCGGTCTCATTCATCTATGCAGTGCCCTTCTTATGCCTAGTGTTAGAGCATGAGAATTAAATGGATGAAGGTATGTAAAAGCCCTAATATGGCCTGATGCATAGGCACCATTAGCAAGCAGTGGCCACATATATAACCATTTGTAAATAGTTATTTTTCTGTGCTTGCCTCTCCTCAGTGGACTCTGAGCCCCCTCACAGAAGAGACTTTCTTAAACATTTCATTACTCATAACAGGTATTCAACCAGCATTCACTCAAGAGAAATAGCTTCATTTTAATGGAAAAAAGGTTAAGGTTGCTGGTTAGCCTGTGCTGTTACTGGTAGTAGTAGTAGTTCTGATGGTTTGCACTTTGTGATTGCTTAGCTTTTGCTACTGGATTGATCAGCTAAAATTTAGGGGTAAGTCAGTGCACTTGAGACTGATGCAGAGAGGAAACCGTTATACCTTCTGAAATGACACAGTAAATTATTGCCATTAGTAAATGATACTGGCAGTCTAGGGAGGAATTCTCATTTTGTTATTAGTTGCAATTTGCAGTATATATGTTTCTTCTTCAATGCATATGAAAGTAAAATCTATTGTAATTGTACTAGTAAGCTTTTAAAATCAGTAATGCATTCTTTGGTATAGTGTGGATACTTTTTTATTGAATTCATAATGTCCTTCTAATTCATCTGCTTTATAAGCTAAGATTTTTGATCAGATTTCTCAAAGCAAAGCTGAGATTTACATACCATGGTTACTAAAAATTATTGAAATCCCAGCCTTACGGATTTTGATCAGTTAACATGAGATTTTGTTCATTGCAACTTATGGTACATGCCTTTTACTTTGAGAAGAACTTCATTATGCAAGAGTATTTTCCATCACAGGTGTTGAAGTGAGATTTGATTATCTTTATCAGCCGATTTGAGCATTTAAATACAGTTTCAATAGTTCATTTCTAGGTGAGTTATTTTGGTTGTTTATACCTAGGCATATAGTATTTTAGAATTAGTTTCTAAATCCACAGTTGATCATTGAGCAACATCGGGGTTAGGAATCCTGACCCCCTGCACAGTTGAAAATCCATGTATAACTGTTGACTTCCCAAAACTTAAGTACTAATAGCCTACTGTTGACCTGAAGCCTTACTGATAACATAGTCAATGAATGCTTGCATTGTGTTTTGTATGTATTATATATTGTACTCTTACAGCAAATCAGAGAAAAGAAAATGTTAAGAAAACCATAAGGAAGCAAAAATACATTTCATAGTATTATACTGTATTTATTGGAAAAATCTGCATGTAAGTGAATCTATGCACTTCAAACCTGTGTTGTTCTAAGAACCATGTGTATTCTGTTTCAGTCCCATCTACTGTATTGCAATTCAGTTTTAACACTAAATACCCTTAAGTTAGCATCAGATTCCACAGCTTTAAGGGCACATAGTCCCCAACAAGACTGTGTAACTTCTGATGCCAGTTTGACGGTGACATCTCCAGGTCAACCAGACTTCTAAGCAACTAACTACAAATCTGGCTAGTTCCCAGAATTTTTATTGGAGTTTCATTATGTAGGCATGATTGATCAGATCATTGGCCACATGATTGAACTCAGTCTCCAGCCTCCTTCTTTCCCTGGTGGTTGGACTGACTCAAAGTCACAAGGCTCTAGTTCTGTGGTTGGCTTTCTGGTGAACAGTCCCCATCCTAAAGTTTGTATCTAGGGCCCATGAGTCATCTCTTAGCATAAACACATGTGTCTTTCAGGGAGCTCATGAATAACAAACACTCCCAAGGATTTAGAGTCGCCTTCCCAGGAACCAAGAACAAAGGCCATTTCTTTATTATTCTTCATTATTGATTCTTCATTATTTGCAGAATCTTAACTTTTGTAGATAAATGCATAAGAATCCTTTTAATATACCTTGGGAGTATTTTGAGGCTAATGCACTTAACTTTGTTTGGCAGACCCACCTTTGAAGAAATTGAAAATTCTGACTAGTCCAAGAAAAATTAATACGATCATCCTCTTTCCATCAAATTAAAAAATACAAAGTATATTTAGAAGTACATTTCAAAAAGTAAAGCCCAGGGCCATATTTTGTGTTGTCCCCAAATGGGTGAAAGCTGATTCTGGAAGCTAAGGGTGAGGAGGTAGTTTCTTCAAAAGTGTATTTTATCCCTTGTTTATAGACTAGAAGTAGTTAAAAAATGTGAATGAATGGAATAGGGGAAAAATTTCCAAATGGTTGTAAGTTTTTCCTATTATGTGCCCTCTTTTGAAATAGTTTGGGAAAAAAGAAATACATGGAAAATTAAAAAGAATAAAATCTCATTGGTCTTTCTTTTCCCACCCTAGACCTTTGGCTACCTGTGACTTTATTTCAGCCCCCCCCCCCCTTTTATTTTGGTAATGCATGAGGGATATCTCTTTGATAACAATTTCTGATAAATTATTTAAGATGACTATTGAGCATAATTCATTTGGTGGTAGTATACATAATGGCTTTAAAAGCCATTAATGGTATTAAAACTGACAATGGCAACTTTTTTCATAAACCAAATTTAATTAGAAAAGAAAAGGAACCTTCTCAAAAGGAACCTCCTCTAAACCTATCTCAAAAGATACATGCTATTACTTTTTTGTATTTTCTCAGCTAGAGACTGAATTTGTACATGTTCTTATTTGTTCACTGGGATCAGGGACAGGATCACTGCAGTTCTAGCTAGGTCCAGTATTTCCTTTAGTAATACAAGTTTTGTAGCAGCTCCTTGATTTTTCAGTTTCGATTTAATTTTTTAAACCTGTTTTCTGATTTATAAATGTGATATTTGTTGGGTATTCTACTTGATTCCTTTCTTGTTATGTTGTAGTGACGGTCCCCATTCTGGTCAGGACCTCACCATCTGTTATAGTCAATTCCAGGCAAAAGGAATGGCTGGGACTTGGTGGGTACCCAGAAGCTTCTCCAGCTCTCATCTTTGTTTAATTTTCCCTTCCCTTCCCTTCCCAATAACATATATATACAACATATATATGTCGTGTATATATATATATATATATGACATTTTTCTTTATCCATTTATCGGTAGATGGACATTTAGTTTATTTTCATCTTTTTTCTACTGTGAAAGTCACCTTTGTTTGTAAAAGATATTTTTGGCTGATATGTACTTCCGACTGGCAATTATTTTCTTTCAGCACTCTGAAGATACTATTCCCTTGTCTCTGGTTTCTCTTAAAAAGTCATCCACAAGTCTTATTGCTGCCAGATTAAATGCACTCTTATATTATTTTTTGGATTTAGTCATTTTTTCCATTTGTTCTCAGCAGTTTTTCTATAATGGGCCTACGTATGGTTTTCATCTTATTTGGTATTCTTGGGGATTGAAGTACTTCTTGATTTCAGTTTGATGTTTTTCATCAGTTTTGGAAAATTCTTGGTCTTTATCTCTTCTAATATTGTATTTCTCTTTCATTAAAGGAATAGTTAATGTAAAAGAGAACAAAGGAAATAATAAAACTAAGGGCAGAAATTAATCAAATGGATAAATCTCTGGTTCTGCGAATTAAGGAAAAAGAGAAAGACTCAATATTAGGAATAAAAAGTGATGTAATTATAGAAATTATAGAATTATAGAAAGTAGTTTTAAATCATTGGTATAAACGTATATCAATAAATCTGAACACATAAAAGAAAATGAATAATTTTAAAGGAATAACAGTTGACTCAAAAAGGAATGGAAAACTTGCATAAGTGTTCAAGAAATATAAGATGACGTTAACTAGACTTATTGAGGAAGTCATTTCATAATATATACACATCAGTATGTTATATACAATCATTGTTAAACACCTGAACCTAATACAATGTTATATGTCAATTATACTTCACTTAAGAAAAAATAATCAGCAATCATAAGTCTTCTAGATCCAAATTGGTTTTAGGAGTAAGCTTTGAAGAACTCCATCATTTTATTTATTTATTTATTTTTTAAAGGCTTTATTTATTTATTTGACAGACAGTCACAAGTAGGCAGACAGGCAAGCAGAGGGAGAGGGGGAAACAGGCTCCCTGCTGAGCAGAGGGCCTGATGTGGGGCTCCATCCCAGGACCCTGAGATCATGACCAGAGCCGAAGGCAGAGGCTTTTTAACCCACTGAGCCACCCAGGAGCCCCTGTATCATTTAGAGTTTTGTTTTTTGTTTTTGTAGCTAGCATGTAGTTGAATCTTTCTTTTTATCCATTCTGAGAGTGTCTGCTTTTTAATTGGGCTATTTAGACCATTTACATTTTGTGATTATTGATACGTTTAATTTTAAATCTCCTGTCTTGCTGTTTGTTTTCTAATTGTCCTATCTGTGTTGTTCCCCTTTTTTCCTCTTGAATTGGTTGAATATTTTTTTAATTCCCTTTATGTCCTTTGTTGGCTTTATTAGCTATAACTCTTTATTGAGTTATAATAGTGGTTGCTGTAGAGTTTATGATATACATCTTTTTTTTTAAGATTTTATTTATTTGTTTGTTTGTTTGTTTGTTAGAGAGAGAGAGAGAGAGAGGGAGGGAGCATGAGTGAACACAAACAGGGGGAGTGGCAGGCAGAGGAGAAGCAGTCTCCCCACAGAGCATGTAGCCCGATGTGGGACTCAATCCCAGGATCCTGGGATCATGACCAGAGCAGACACTTAACTGACTGTGTAATATACATCTTTAAAGTGCAGTAGCCTACCTTTAAGCAGTACTAAATTACTATACTGCTACATATACAATGTAAGAGTCTTATGAAAATATACTTCTAGTTTTCCTCTCCCAGTCTGTGAGCTATTTTGTCATACATTTTACTTCTACACTCTATATACCCCACAGTACTTTATGGCTTTGTTGGTTTGTTTGCTTTACACAGTCCATTGTCTTTTAAAGAGATTTAAATAATAAGAATGGTAATGTATTTGCTCATGTAGTTGTCATTTTGGGTGCTCTTCTTCCTTTTGTGTAGGTCCATGTTTTCATTTGGTATTTTCCTTTTGCCTGGAGGTGTTCCTGTATCATTTCTTGTAGTTGAAGTTGCTGTGATAGATTCTTTCAGCTTTTAAGTTTTTAAAAAAGCCTGTTTTTCAAATAACATGGAGGACATGGGGAGATGGTGAGGAGAAGGGAGTTGAGGGAAATTGGAAGGGGAGATGAACCATGAGAGACTATGGACTCTGAAAAACAACCTGAGGGTTTTAAAGGGGCGGGGGGTGGGAGGTTGGGGGAACCAGGTGGTGGGTAATAGGGAGGGCACGTTTTGCATGGAGCACTGGGTGTGGTGCAAAAACAATGAATACTGTTAAAAGCTGAAAAGAAATTAAAAAAAAAATTTTTTTTAATCAGTTAAAAAACAACCTGTTTTTACCTCTGTCTTTGATACTTTTGTTAGATGAATGATTCTAGGTTGATAGTTCTTATTTTGCTTCAAGTTTACCTTGGGTAAAAAAATTCTCTAGATTGATAGCTTTTAAATTTTAATACTTTAATGTAATACTTTAAAGTACTTTACTGTCTTCTTTGCATTGTTTCAGATGAGACATCTGCTATTTTGTTTAGCTTTGTCTCCCTGAATAAATTTATCCTTTGTTCTCTGACTACTTTTAGGATTTTCTCTTTATCACTGATGTTAAGCTATTTGATTTAGATGATCCTTGGTTTAGTTTTCTTTTTTTTTTTTTTTTTTTAAAGATTTATTTATTTGACAGATAGAGATTACAAGTAGGCAGAGAGGCAGAGAGAGAGAGAGAGGGGAGGAAGCAGGCTCCCAGCCAAGCAGAGAGCCCGACGCGGAGCTTGATCCCAGGACCCTGGGATCACGACCCGAGCCGAAGGCAGAGGCTTTAACCCGCTGAGCCACCCAGGTGCCCCTGGTTTAGTTTTCTTCATGTTACTTGCGCTTGGGGTTTTCTCATCTTCTTAGATCTATGGGTATATAGTTCTCATTAAGTTTGGAAACATTGGCCAGTTTTCTACAAAATATTTTTCTCGTCCCTCCCCCCCACTTTAGGGATTCTAATTACAGTATGTTCAGTCTCTTAAATCCCACAGCTCACTGATGCACTTGAGTTTTTTTCTATTTGTCTTTTTTTCTCTATTTCTTTTTGGATAGTTTTTATTGCTGTCTTCGAATTTACTAATCTTCTCCTGCAAATTGTAATCTGCTTTTAATCCCATTCAGGATAATACTTTTTTTTCTTTTTTTTTTTTTTAAGATTTTATTTATTTGACAGAGAGAGAGATCACAAATAAGCAGAGAGGCAGGCAGAGAGAGGGGGAAGCAGGCTCCCTGCTGAGCAGAGAGCCCAGTGTGGGGCTCGATACCAGGACCCTGGGATCATGACCCGAGCCAAAGGCAGAGGCTTTAACCCACTGAACCACTCAGGCACCCCTATTTATGTTTTCTATGTCTTTATTTAACATAATTAATCTAGTTTTTTGAACATATAAAAACAGTTCTAATAACCAATTTAGACTCTTTGTCTAGTAATTCTGTCATCTGTGTCAATTCTGGTTCACTTTCAGTTGACTAGTTTTTCTTTTCTTTTTTCTTTTCCTGCTTTGCATGCCTGGTAATTTTTGATGCAGTACCAGACATTACGAATTTTAGCTTTTTTTGCATGTCACATATTTTTATATTTCTGAACTTTGTTCTGCAGTCACAATTGACCTTTGTTGAAAATTGCTGCTAAATGATGCCCTGTGAATTAGGAAGTTTTCCACATGGCATTTGAAAACAGGCACAATTCTAGGCCCCAAGTAAGCAAGCCTCAGGTGCTGTTCCTTCTAATCTTTTTGGTTGACCATCATCCCTGCACATGTGCACTTTAAGTAGTTTTCCTCATGTGTTTATTTATTATCACTCCAAATAGTGATATATATAGTGATATATACTGAATAGTCAGGATGACTGCACTGTGAACTCTAGTTGTCTTCATTTTTCCAGTATCCCAGCTTTGTCCTTTCAGCTCAGAGAGGGCTCTTTACCTATGTTGGGTGGGACCTGAAGCAGTAGGCTCTAGCAGTCATTCAGCTCACCTCATTTGTTGCCCATCTCCCAGAAGTCTCTGTTCCTAAATAACCAACGTCCAGAGTTTTGAGAGTTGTTGTTTCCTGTATTTTGTTCTGTTTCGTAGTTGTGTCAGGCAGAAGAGCACAACTGGTTTCTGTTACTCTGTATTGGCCAGAAGAGGACATTTAGTTTTCTTTTGTAAAGCTTTAAATCTTTGAAGTGTTATGACTAATCTCTCCTAATTCATCTGTTAACTATTTGAGGTTTTCTATATGAATTTTCTTAAAGGATGGTGTACATAAAACATTAAGTGGCTCTGAGTAGAATAAGCTTTTTGATACAGTCTGAAACATACAACTAACTTGCTCCAAAAGTTACTTGTAAGTAATTTTAGTAAATACCAAGTTATTTGTTTACCCATGTAATTTTTCTTTTTTTTTTTTAAAGATTTTATTTACTTATTTGACAGAGATCACAAGTAGGGAGAGAGGCAGGCAGAGAGAGAGAGAGGAGGAAGCAGGCTCCCTGCCAAGCAGAGAGCCCGATGCGGGGCTCGATCCCAGGACCCTGGGATCATGACCTGAGCGAAAGGCAGAGCCTTTAACCCACTGAGCCACACAGGCGTCCCCCATGTACTTTTTCTTAAAAGCTCTTTCTTCCTCATAATCTTATTATGAGACTAGTTATTAAAGATGAGCTCTTAACCTGATGCCTGGTACCTAACAGTTTTCAAATACAGTTGACCCTGAACAACCCAGGTTTGAACTACATGGGTCCACTTACACATGGATTTTTTCCAACAAATGCAGTACTATAAGTGTATTTTCTGTTCCTTATGATTTTCTTAATAACATTTTCTCTAGCTTTATTGTAAGAATATAGTATTTAATACATAAAGTATACAAAAGTTGTGTTAGTCAACTGTTCACATTACTAGTAGGGCTTCCAGTAAACAATAGGTTATTTGTAGTTAAATTGGAGGAGTCAAATATTATATGCAGATTTTCAACTGTGTGGCAGTGCAGGAGGTCAGGGGTCAGTGCCTGTAAACCCCACCCCACACTGTTGAAATGTCAGCTGTATAAAGGATGTATAAACAGAGAAGTTAAATAACTTGATTAAAGTAAGCAGTAAGCTGTTGAATAAAGATTTGAACTGCATGGTATCTGTTTCCAACACAAAGTTATGTTAAAGTGAAATGTCTAACTATCATATGATCTCCCTGATATGAGGAAGTGGAGATGCAATGTGGGGGGCTTGGGGGTTAGGAAAGAATAAATGAAACAAGATGGGATAGGGAGGGAGACAAACCATCAGAGACTCTTAATGTCACAAAACAAACTGAGAGTTGCTGGGGGGAAGGGGGTGGGGAGAGGGGAGTGGTATGTGCCTTGGTGAGTGCTGTGAAGTGTGTAAACCTGGCAATTCACCTGGGGCTAAAAACACATTATATGTTTATAAAAAAAATTAAAAGATTTAAAAAAAAGTGAAATGTCTAAGCTGTCCAAATCTAAATCTGTCACCAAGTGAATTCTCTGTCATTGGTGATGCCTATGTGTAGCCTGTGTAACCTAGGATGATGTTGAGAAGATACAGGCACAGAATAGCAGTTGGGCAAGATGATGTTTATGAAAATACCTTTCATTTCTGACAGTGAGATTCTGAGTAATGTCAGTGTTAAATGGAATTTATATGAATGAAAATAATGGTTTTTAAGGTAAAGGAATTCCAAACTGAGGACATAACATTTATTATATTAGGTAACAAGAAGAAAGCAAGCAAAATGTGACTTTGTTATTATGTAAGAAGAGTATTCTACTAAGATTATATTTTATAAAATGCCAGAAGTATTCTACATTATAAATAAACTTCTTCTGTGGTCCACAGCTCATAGCTGTGGTTTTGAAAAATTCCCTATTATGAATTTTAAGGTTGATAATACTTTTAATTCTTACATCAAACTATTAGAAAACTTAAAATTCTGCTTTTATTACTCTCTTAGAAAAGCATATTCTTTATAATGTCACCTCAATTTATGTTTTGCAGGCAGAAACAACAAATTACGCACCTACATGAGAGGATAAGGGATAATGAATTACGGGCACAACATGCCATGTTGGGACATTATGTAAACTGCGAAGATTCTTATGTGACTGGTTTGCAGGTATGATATAGAGAATTTTGTAGTTGTTGTTTTATTAGTAAAGCATGTGTTAATTATATAATTAGCTTGTAAGATAAGGATCCCTTTTAATTAATCCATTCACACGGTTCAAATTTATATACATAATAAAAGATGTCCAAGAACTGTTTTCCAGATGTCCAATTTATATTCCCTCCCCACACACATAAGGAATTACTGTTACCAGTTTCTAATATATCTTTCCAGAATTAATGTATGTTATTAGCAGATATAAATGTATTTTTCCCTATCTTCACAGAAAGAATCAAGACATATACATTATTCAGTGCTTTGCTTTTTCCCTTTACATTACGTTAAATTATTTAAAATACAGTGATTAAAAAAGCAAAAACAGACTCATAAATACAGAGAACAAACTGATGGTTGCCTAGGGGAATGGGCAGAATGGGTGAAGGGGAGTGGAGGTACAGGCTTCCTGTTATGGAGTGAATAAGTCATGGGAGATAAAAGGTACAGGGTAGGGAATCTAGTCAGTGGTATTGTAATAGTGTTGTATGATGACCAATGGCAGCTACACATGTGAGCACAGTATAACATACAGGCTTGTTGAGTCACAGTTTTGTACACCTGAAACTAATGTAGTGTGAGTCAACTGTAATTCAGTTAAACAAATACAGTAATTATTTCTATATCTTTACAAGGATAACATCCCTTTCTTTTCTTTTATAGCTGATTGATTTCCTGTTGTGTGGAGATAGCATAATTTATTCATCTTATCCCTACTAGTCAGAATTTAAGTTGTTTCTAATTTGGGGCTACTGTAAATAATGTGAAGAACAACCTTTTGAAAATACTGTTTTGCTCATATGCAAGTATTTTTGTAAGTTAAATTCTCAAGTGAAATTTATAGTTGTTGTATGAGTTAGTCATTTTTATTGATATTATCAAATTGCTACTGTGTTATCAAACTGTGAGATGTTTACCCTTCTCTTATGTAAGGTAGGGTAGGGAGTTCTCACCATGGTTTTTTAAAAAATTTAAGATTGTGTAAGATACATATAAAATCTACCATCTTAACCATTTTTCCCCGTCTTAACCATTTTTAAATATATAGTTCAGGGGTGTCAGATACATTTACAGTATTGTGCAACCATCAGTACCATCCATTTCCATACCTCTTTGTGTCTTATAAAATTAAAACTTTGTACCCATTAAACAATAACTCCCCACTCACCTTCCCAACCCCTGGCAATACTGTTTTACTTTCATTCTCCATGATTTTGATTACTCTAAAATCTTATTTTAAATAAATCATACAGTATTTGTCTTTTTGTGACTGAATTTTTCACTTAACATAGTTTCCTCAAGGTTCATCCGTGCCATAGTGTGTCGGAATTTTCTTCCTTTTTAAGGCTGAATAATATTCCATTATAGCCACGTTTTGTTTTATTCATTCCTTTCTTGACAGGCACTTTGTTCGCATCCACATTTTTTAAAGATTTTTTTATTTATTTGAAAGAGACCATGAGCATAAGCAGGGGAAAGGGCCGAGGGAAAGGGAAGAGCAGACTCCCCTCTGACTGGGGAGCCCAGTGCAGGGACCGATCCCAGGACCCCGAGATCATGACCTGAACCAAGGCAGATGCCTAGACCCTGGGCACCACCCAGGTGCCCCTGTTTGCTTCTACATATTAGCTGTAGTGAAAAATGCTGTTGTGGACATTTTTAATATTTATTTGAATATGGATATATAAATATCTCTTGCAGACCCTGCTTCCCTTTTTTTTTTTTTTAAGATTTTTTTTTTTATTTGTTTATTTGACAGAGAGAGATCACTCAGGACCCTGAGATCATGACCTGAGCCGAAGGCAGTGGCCTAAACCACTGAGCCACCCAGGCGCCCCCAGACCCTGCTTTCAATTTTTGGAATAAATATCAAAAAGTGGAATTGCTGGATCATATAGTAATTCTATTTTTAATTTTTTGAGGAAGAACCTTACTGTTTTCCACAGTGGCTGTACCATTTTGGATTTCCACCAATAGTGTACAAGGGTTCTAGTTTCTCCACATTGTCACCAATACTTGTTACTTTTAGATTTTTGATAGTAGCCATCCCAGGGGATATGAGGTGGCATTTCATTGTAGTTTTGGTTTGCATTTTCTTAATGATTAATGATATGAACATCTTTTTATGGCTTATTGGCTATTTGTATAACTTCTTAAAGAAAATGTCTTTTCCAAGTTCTTTGCCCATTTTTGAATTGGTTACTTGTTTTTTGTTGTTGAGTTTTAAAAATTCTATCTATATTCTAGATAGTAATCCTTTATTAAATATATGATTTGCAAGTATTTTTTCCCATTCTAATGATTGTTTTCTCTGTTGGTAGTGTCTTTTCATGCACAAAATTCTTAATGTTTCAAGTCCAGTTTGTTCACTTTTTCTTTTATTGCCTGTGCCTTTGGTGTCATAGCCAAGAACTCATTGACAAATTCAATGTCTTGAAGTTTTTGCCACATGTTTCCTTCGAGGAGTTTTATAGTTTTAGGTCTTATGTTTAGGTCTTTGATCTGTTTTCAGTGAATTTTTCTATTTGTTATTAGGTAAGGGTTCAGCTTCATTTTTCTGCATGTGGATAATCCTGTTTTCCCAGCAGCATTTGTGGAAGAGACTTCCACATTGAATGGTCTTGGAACCTTGTTAAAAATCATTTGACCAGGTATGCCAGGATTTATTTCTGGACTCTGGACTCCATTCCATTGATCTATATGTGTCTTTCGTTATTCAGTACCACACTGTTTTGAAATCCAGAAGTATGAGTTCCCCAGTTTTGTTCTCTTTTTTAAGATTGTTTAAGCTGTTTGTGGTCCACTGAGATTCTATATGAATTTTATGTTTTTCTCTTTCTTAAAAAAAAGTGTGATTTTGATAGGGATTGCAGTAGATAATTTTGACTAATATTAACATCTTAACAATACTAAGAACATGGGATGTTTTTCCATTTATTTATGTCTTCATTTTCTTTCAGCAGTATTTTGTCATTTTTATTATTCACATCTTTTATCTCCTTGGTTAATTCCTAAGTATTTTATTCTTTTTGATACTTTTGTAAATAGGATTGTTTTCATTATTTCTTTTCCAGAGTGTTCGTTGTTAGTACATTGAAATACAACAAATTTTTGTCTGTTGATTTTGTATCCTAATACTTCATTGAATTTATTCAGTAGCTCTAACAGGCTTTTTGTGGAATTTTTGGGATTTTCTACATATAGGATTGTATCACCTGAACAGATGATTTCATGTCTTCCTTTCCAATTTAGATGTCTTGTATTTCTTTTCTTTGCCTAATTGCTCTGGCTATAACTTCCAATATTTTGTTGAATAGAAGTGGTAAAAATGGGTATCCTTGCCTAATTCCTGATCTTAGAGAAAAAGTTTCAGTCTTTCACCATTGAGTGTAATCTTTGCTGTGGGTTTTTTTCTGTATAGCATTATTATTGTGAGATAGTTTCCTTCTGTTCCTAGTTTTTTGTGTTTTAATCACCAAAGGATGTTGAATTTTGTCATATACTTTCAACATCACTTGAGATGATTGTGGGGTTTTTTCCCCTTTATTCTATTAATATGGTCTATTACATTGATCAGTTTTGATGTGTTGAACCATGCTTGTATTCCAGGAATAAATCCTACTTGGTCATAGATTATAATCCTTTTAATATACTGCTGAATTCAGTTTGTTAATATCATGTTGAGGATTTTTGCGTCAGGGATATTGGTGTGTAGTTTTTTTTTTGTTTTTTTTTTAAGAGAGATCACAAGTAGGCAGAGAGACAGGCAGAGAGAGAGAGGAAGGGAAGCAGGCTCCCTGCTGAGCAGAGAGCCCAATGTGGGGCTCGATCCCAGGACCCTGAGACTATGACCTGAGCTGAAGGCAGAGACTTAACCCACTGAGCCAGCCAGGTGCCCCTGTAGTTTTGTTTTTAGTGTTTTTGTCTGGCTTTGGTATCAAAATAATGCTGTCTTCACAGAAGGACTTAGGACATGTAGTTTCTCCTCTTTCAGTGTTTGGAAAAGTTTGAAAGGGATTGGTATTCTTTTTTTACATGTTTGGTAGAATTCACCAGTGAAGCCATCAGGTCCAGGGTTAGGGCTTTGTGTTTGGGGGGCGGGGTGGGCAGTGGAGCGGTAGAGCAGTGGGAGGAGATCTTTGATTACTGATTCAATCTCTTAATAGATAGGTCTGCTCAGATTTTCTGTTTCTTCATGATTTAGTCTTGGTAGGTTTTATGTTTTTAGGAAATTGTCCATTGTATCTGGTTTATCCAATTTGTTGGTATATAATTAATTGTTCACAGTACTCATAATCCTTTTTATGTCTATAGAGTTGATAGTGTTATTATTTTCATTTCTGATTTTAGTAATTAGAGTCTTTTCCCTTTGTCCATCTAGGGTAAAGGTTATCAATTTTGCTGAGTTTTTTTCAGAGAACCACATTTTCATTTCATTAATTTTCTGTATTGTTTTTATATCCCCTATTCATTTATCACTGTTTGAATCTTTATTATTTCATTCCTTCTGATAGTTTTGGGTTTAGTTTATTTTCTTTCCAGATTTAGGCTATAAAGTTAGGTTGCTAATTTGAGATCTTTCTTCTTTTCTTCATATGGTTTTAATATGTTTTCCTCCTGAGTGATGTTGAATTTCTTTTTATATATTTAAGTCCCATTTATATTTCTTTTCTGTGAAATGTTATTTCTTATCCATACTTCGGTTTTTCTGTTAGGTATTGGTTTTTTGCTTATTAATTTTATAAGCCCTGTACATATAAAAGAATTAGCTTTTTGTCGATAGTTTGACTTGAAAATACATTTTCTGAATTTATCATAATATTTTCTTTCTATTTGTGTCATTCTATTTCTTTTCCTATATCTGTTATTTTCTACTATGAAGTTTCTCTAATTCTAATAAGTATTTATTTTATAAATAAGTCCTGTCTTCACTAATGAACCCATCTGAGAGAATAGTTACTAAACATCCACTGTCTTAAGTTGTGAGGTCACCAAGGTGAAGAATGGTTCCTACCTTCATCGACCTCAAACTACAGAGGGAGAGGCCATATAGGTAAACATGTTTACCCATTTCTTCAAAATTTATGTTCACTCTGGGTGAGGCAATGTCTAGGTGCAAGGAATAGAAATGTGAATGAGGTTGGTTTTGTCACTGAGAGTACAGTCTAATGGGAACACATGGTATATAAGGCCTTATAACAAAGTTTATACAACTGAAAAGGTGACTTTCTCATACTCTTTTTAAGAATTTTTCTTAAAACTTGTTTGTGTGGTTTTCTATATAGACTTTCTATTTGGCTTGTTTACTTCCACAACATTAAAAACTATTGGCATTTTTATTGGGATCAAAAGTGAGGACTAATAACTTTATGGCAGTATATATTTCTATTTATGGAAATTGTTTTGTCTTTATTTCTGGAATTTAAAAAAGTCATTTTAAGTGGAATTTTTTTCCTCCTTTAAATTTTCAAACTTTTTTTTTTAATTAAAGGAATTGGTATGTTAAAGTCAGGAAATATTGAAGACCAACTAATCTTCAGACTTACTTAAGGCAGAAGCATTTAACAGAGATTCCAGCTTGCTTACCATACTTCAGTTACTAATACATCAGAATACCTCATTGCAATATGGTCTCATCTTTTAGTTCTATCCCATGATAGTAAGGCTCTATGGTACTGGGATTAATAGTGTAGTTATTTAACAGTGGTATTTATGTACTATGTAAGTAGTGTAATTTGCTTTGATAACAGTTTTATAGAATCATGCAGTTTCTCCTTGTAACTTTATTTATCTGAATAAAGGGTTAGCTTGAATTATACAATTATTATATTATCAAAAATGTGTGTATCTTAATATGCATTTGAAAGCTGAAGAAAATGGTTTTTGACATAGCATCAGGCCAGTAGAGGGCTCTCCAAGTCAGGCTACAAGGACATTTATAGAACAAGCTGGAGGGATGTGGGAAAGGGGGCTGCTGAAAATGGTAGAAGAATTTTAAATCTAGGGAGTTAAAATATTGTTGAGAAGTTAGACTTCAAAAGATAGGGGCAATTAATAAAAGGGAATACAAGGAAAACTGCAAGTACTGGATGGGTGTTACAAATATATGAGATGAACGTTTTTTCAATAGATAACTGAAAAACAGCGAAGTTTTAAAAGAACAACAAATATGATAACAAAATATTTATCAAATGAAAAATTTTTGGTCTGTGAATAGTGCTTTTCTTTTTCCATTGAATAAATCTGACCTGTAATATGTAAATTTTAAGGTATATGCAGACTGGTACTTTTAACACATTTATATAATGTTTACTAATGTAGTAATATTTATTGCATTAAATAGTTATAGTTTGTATTATTGTTTATATTCATTATACTGTGCATGAAATTTCTGTGGCATATTTACTACTCCCTACAAGTTTGTGCCCTTATATCCTATCGCCCTGACCTCCATCTCCGCACCTCTCATCCTTTGGTAACTACCATTTTACTCTCTGGTTTTTACAGGTTTAATTTTTTTAGATTCTACACATAAGTGATATCCTACAGTACTTCTCTTTCTCTGTCTGACTTATATTGCTTAATGTAATGTGCTTAAGGTCAATTCATGTCATCATAAATTCCTTTTCGTGGCCAGGTAACATTCTATCATATATATGTAACATCATATCTTTTTTATCCACTGATGGGCATATGGGTTTTTCCATATTCTAGCTATTATGAATAATGCTGTGATAGGCATAGGAGGGTATGCATCTTGTCAAAATCCTGTTTGTGGGGTGCCTCAGTGGCTCAGTTCATTAAGTGTCTGCCTTCTGCTCAGGTCATGATCCTAGAGTCCCAAGAGCCAGTCCTGCATCAGGCTGGCTGTTCAACAGGTAGTCTGTTTCTCCCTCTGACCCTCCCCATCTTGTTCTCTCTCTCTCTCTGTCTCATTTTCTCTCTCTCTAATAAATAAATGAAATCTTCAAAAAAAATCCTGTTTGCATTTCTTGTGGGAATGTACCTAGAAATTATATTGCTGGATTGTATGGTAGATCTATTTTATTAGTCCACAGTGGCTGGACCAATTTACATTCTCACCAATGCTGTGTAAAAGGTTCCTTTTTCACCGCATCTTGGCCAGCATCTGTATTTCTTGTCTTCTTGATGATAGTCATTCTAACAGGTGTGACAGGGTAGCTCATTGTAGTTTTGATTTGCATTTTCCTGATGATTAATGATATGGAGCATCTTCCTATGTGTCTGTCAGCCATTTTGATGTCCTCTTTGGAAAAATATCTGTTTAGTTCTTTTGCCCATTTTTTAAAGTAGATTGTTTATTTTTAGTTATTAAATCAAATTCCTTATATATTTTGGATGTTAATCCTTTTCTGATATATGGTTTCCTAAAATATTTTCTTATTCTGTAGGTTGTTTATTCATTTTGTTAATTATTAGATCTTCTGTGCATTTGAGTTTGATGAACTTCTGTTTGTTGATTTTTGCTTTTGTTGTTTGTGCTTTTGATATCATATCCCAAAAAAAAAAAAAAAAGTCATTGCTGAGACCAAAATGATGAGATTTTCCCCGTGTTTCATTCTAGGAGTTTTATGGTGTCAGATCTTTTAAGTCTTCCATCCATTTCAAGTTAATTTTTGTGAATGGTGTCAGATAGGGACTCGATTTCATGGTTCTGTATGTGTTTCTACAGTTTACCCAGCACATTTGTTAAAAATACTATTCTTTCCTCATTGGGTATTCTCTTGTCAAATATACATTTACTGTATATGCCAGGATTTAATTCTAGGCTCTCTACTCTGTTCCATTGGTTGATGTGTCCTTTTTGTGCCAGTACCGTACTGTTTTTATTATTATGGCTTTTTAGTACAGTTTGAAATCCAGAAGCATGATACCTCTGGCTTTAATTTTTTTTTCTTTGTTTCTCAGGATTGCTTTGGCTGTTGGGGTCTTTGTGATTCCACACAAATTTCAGAGTTAGTTTTTCAATTTCTGTGAAGAATAATTGCAAAGGAATTTTACCTTGGATGTATGAATAATGTTATTATTTATGCACAGCATTTTATATACACATTTTGGGGCCCATAGCTTATTCATCCTAATTCCATAACACATTAAACAAAAAAATTATAATTTTCATATTCTGTATATTTGAGGTTAAATACAGTTTTTGAAATAAAATAACATTTTTATAAACATATTCTTGAGAAATAACTATTTACCTATTAAAAACTTTGAATAGCCTTACAATCAAGATGACCTGAAAAACATCATTAACTCTCATAGGTAGAAAATGAGAACTAGATCTTCATCTTAAAATTCATACTTTCTAGATTGTTTTAGTAGTAGAATTGCTTGAACTGAAGAGAGATTTGTATTTATAATGCCCTAAGCCAAAATTTCAACCTGTAGTTAACAGGCCTTCTTGGAAGACAAACAAACAAACAAACAAATAGAATATAAGGGATCCTTTTTACAAAAATTGAAGGAACTGTGGGGCGCCTGGGTGACTCAGTGGGTTAAAGCCTTTGCCTTCAGCTCGGTTCATGATCTCAGGGTCCTGGGCCCATGTCGGGCTTTCTGCTCAGCAGGTGGCCTGCTTCCCCCTCTCTCCCTCTGCCTACGTCCCTGCCTGCTTGTGATCTCTTTTTCTCTCTCTCTCTCTGTGTGTGTGTTAAATAAATAAACCTTAAAAAAAAAAAAAACAAAAAAACTGAAGGAGCTCCTTGATGGCTTAGTCGGTTAAGCGTCTACCTTCAGCTCAGGTCATGATCCCAGGGTCCTGGAATTGAGTCCAATATCAGGCTGCCTGCTCTGGGGAGAGTCTACTTCTCCCTCTCCCTCTGCCTGCCTACACTCCCCCTACTTGTTCTCTCTCTTCCTCTTTGTCTGCCAAATAAATAAATAAAATCTTAAAAAAAAAATGAAGAAGAAAGAGATGCCTTCCTTTAATTCAGATGTGACCCTTGGAAAGACCAACCAAATAATATTTATTTTAATTAAACTTCATTGATGCATCATTTCTTATTTTCTTTCCATTTATATAATTTTTTTCTATTTGTTTTTCCTTCAGCTATTTTTTTCTACTACGAAATCGTTTGGTTTTAGTAAGCATTTTATAAATGACTTCCACCTTTACAAATGAGTTTGTTCAACAAAACATAAACATCTAATGTGGCAAATGCTGGACCCACAAGAGTGAAGAATAGTTTCTATTTTCATGAATCTTGAAGTCTACAGAGAGAGACTGTCAAAAAACTGTGTAACCATTTCTTCAAAAATTATTTATTTTTACTGTGGATAAGGCGCTGTGTAGGTACTAGTAATATAAATGTGAGTGAAGTTGTTTTCGTCAAAGAGTGTGCAATCTAATGAGGAAGACAGATAAATAAGACACAGTCACAGGAAGTTTGACGTACTCAAATGGGATCTATATAAAGTGCCGTGGGAATCCCTACTAAGAACATAGAAACTAGTCTTCCAGAGGTTGGCTCAGACTTCCTGCAGGAAGGATATCTGATCTGAGAACCTGATGAAGTAAAAGAATTTAGCAGATAAAGGACATGGAGTAAAAGTGCTTGAGGTATAATATACTGTGTGTGAAGAGGTCCAAAAGCAGGAGAAGAAATAATGCATTTGGAAAACTACAAATTATTGTGTGTGGATGAAGTGCAAAATGAGAGAAGAGTAGTGGTGAGAGTGTGGTTAACAGACATGAGCAGGCTCGTAAAGGGCCCACTTGTCCCACATTTAGGTACAGTTCCAGTTAGTTGTTGCCTGTTGTACTAGCACAGTGATTAATAGCACCCTCTTTTACTCTCTGAAGTATCCTAGTTTGGTTACCCCAGTGGTATAACAGCTTTATGGTAGGTATTCAGGCAGAAACTAGTTAGGAGGCTATCTCAGTAGTCTTAAACTTAAATGAACACACCTGAATTTTAAAACACCGTTGGTCATGACAAGAGAAGGAATATTTATTAAACCTCTCTATGACCAAGCATGGGCTTGATTTAAATTAAAATTAAATTTAATTAAATTTAAAAAGGAGTTTAGTGAGTTAGAGAATGGGCAAAATTGCTTGGTTCATATTGTCAAAGACCAGGATAGAGATGACAACATCAGAATAAGTTTAGAGGAGGAAAATAATGAGTTAAGCTTATATATTGTAAATTTGGGACTGAGGTAAAGAATGAGGCTGATACTCATTGTAGGTCTAAGGGAGAGATTAGAGATTTAGGACTTGTCAGTCCACCTGGGTGGTTGTTGAAGTTTGGGCATGATCATGTATTCAAGGAGTGAAGAAAATGGGACCCAAAAGTAAAGACAGGGACTAGCCGTATTTTAGAAGGCAGTAAAAGAGCACAACCTGCGAAGGGGCATGGCAGGAGTGGGTGGTACGTGGTATTGTCACAGAAATGAAGGGAAGACACTCAGAGCCTGAAAAAGCAATTTAAAGGCTTAAAGCAGTTCTGGCTTCAGATTTTCCTCTTTCTGTTTGCTTCATTTCATGTACAAGTTCTATAGCCTGTCCTACTATGAAACACTTTTCTGTAGTGCAGATTTGCCCATACACAAATTGTAGATAGAATTTTGTCAGTATAGTTTTCAAGTTGCATTGGTTCTGATGCGGTTTTTGTTTTGTTTTTCCAGGCAAGGGGAGTTAGACTAGTGGGAGTTAAATTAGAATCTTTGCCAGGCTGCAGAAAAGGCCTAGGCTCACCTACTGCATTGGCAGCAGAAGCCTCTTCAAGCTGCATTCTCAGAGAATTGTAAGAGTGCTATACTGCCTTGAGAAATGGCCTCCCTCTTTTAGTGATTTCAGGACATGGCAGGTTGTGTTGCCTCCTCCCCGCCTGAATAGTAGTCCCTGTATTGCAGAGTTCTAACTATATCATCTCAACACCCACCAGACCTGCTCTAATTAAAATGACATCAGCATTTTGACAATTTCTGTGCATGTGGTTGTTTAATATTAACTATGACTGCCTGTCCAAAATGTCGAGCTCTTCTCCCCAGTTAGTTTTGATTAGTGATCTGGCTTAAGTTGTATAGGCTTTGAATGGACTATTTTTGTTTTTACTTTTCCTTTAAGACCTACTACTTTTAGTGCTTGGTTTTTGAATGGTTTTCCAGAAATGTGTATATTTCATTGTCCTAGGAACACCTTATTATTGGTAAAATCAATAAATTTTGTATTTTAGAGCAGTTATAGGTTCAAAACAGAGGTGAGCAGAATGTACAGAGTTCTCGTGTATCTTGTGCCACTGCACACCTATAGCTTTCTTCACCATTGACATCCTGTATCACAGGGTATCTTTGTTACTATTGAACCTATATTGACACATCATTATCACTCAAAGGCCATAATTCACATTAAGGTTCACACTTGGTGTTTACAATTCTGTGAGTTTGGACAAATGTATAATGACCTATATCCATCATTGTAGTATCGTACAGAATAGTTTCCGTGCCCTAAAAATCTGTGCTCTCTCTGTTCATTCCTTCTTCTCTCTTAGCCCCTGGCAACAGCCGGTCTTTTTATTGTCTCTATAGTTTTGCCTTTTCCAGAATATGATATAGTTGGAATCATACCGCATATAGCTTTTCATGATGGCTTCTTTCACTTCATAATATACACTTAAATTTCTTAAGTCTTTTTTTAAAAGATTTTATTTATTTGAGAGAGAAAGTGAGAGACAGAGCAGAAACAGAGTGGGGGTGGGGAGCAGAAGGAGAGGGAGAAGTAGACTCTGCTGCTGAGGAGGGCCTTGATCCCAGAACCCTGGCATCATGATCTGAGCCAGAGGTCATAAGCTTAACCAACAGAGCCACCCAGGCACCCCTCCTCTATGTCTTTTCACATATTGATAGCTTATGTCTTTTTAGTACTGAATAATTTTCCATTATCTGGATGTACCACAGTTTATCTGTTCACCCACTGAAGGAAATTTTAGTTATTTTCAAGTTTTTTAAAAAATTTTTTTATATATATATATTTTTTATTTGACAGACAGAAATCACAAGTAGGCAGAGAGGCAGGCAGAGAGAGAGGAGGAAGCAGGTTCCCTGCTGAGCAGAGAGCCCGATGCGGGGCTCTATCCCAGGACCCTGGAATCATGACCTGAGCCGAAGGCAGAGGCTTTAACCCACTGAGCCACCCAGGCGCCCCTAGTTATTTTCAAGTTTTGGCAAATATGAATAAAGCTGCTAAAAACTTCCATGTGAAGCTTTTTGTATAGCATGCTTTCTATTCATTTGGGTAAATACCAGTGAACACAATTGCTCGATCCTGTGGTCAGAGTATTTTCAGTTTTCAACTCACTGCTAAACTGTCATTCCAAGTGGCTTTAATACTTTACATTCCCACCATTAGTGAATGGAAGTTTCTGTTGTTCCATACCCTCACCAATATTTGGTATTGTCAGTGTTTTAGATTTTGGCTATTCTGATAGGTGTGTGGAGGTAGGTTGCTCTGTGTTTTAATTTGTAATTCCCTAAAGACATTTGATTTTGAACATCTTTTCATATATTTGTTTGCCATCTGTATATTTTCTTCAGTGAGGTGTCTGTCCCCGTCTTTTCCCCATTTTTAATCATGTTATTTTTAAATTTTGAGTTTTAGGAGTTCTTTTTATAGTTTGGATACAAACCCTTTTTGAGATGGATCTTCTGCAAATAGTTTCTGCCAATTTGTGGCCTGTTTTCTCATTTTCTTGGTAGTCTTCTGCAGAGCAGAAATTTTTAATGAAATCCAGCTTATTATTTGTTTCTTTTTTGGATCATACCTTTGGTAGTGTATCTAAAAGTCATTGCCATATTCATAGTCTTCTAGGTTTTTTCCTGTGTTCTAAGGGTTTTATAGTTTTGTATTTTACGTTTAGGTCTGTGGTCCATTTTTAGTTGTTTTTTTGAAGAGTGTAAAACCTGTGTCTATAGATTCATTTTCTTGCACATGGATGTCCCATCGTTCACCATGATTTGTTGAAAAGACTTCCTTTTGCTCCATTGTAAAGCCTTTGTTCCTTTGTCAAAGATCAGTTAACTTGTATTTGTGTCAGTCTGGTTCTGGGCTTTCTATTCTGTTCCATTGACCTGTTTGGTCTTTCCACAGTGTCACACATTCTAGATTACTGTAGGTTTGTTTTACGTCTTAAAGTCAGATAGTGTCAGTCCTCTATCTTTGTTCTTCTCCTTCAGTATTATGTTGGCTATCCTGGATCCTTTGTTTTTCCATAGAAACTTTAGAATCAGTTTGTTCCTATCCACAAATAACTTGCTGGGATTTTGCTTGAGATTGCATTGAATCTATAGATTAAGCTAGGAAGAACTTAACATCTTGACAGCCCTGAGTCTGTCTATGAACATGGAGTATCTCTTTATTTTGTTCTTCTTTGATGTCTTTGATCAGAGTTTTGTAACTTGACTTATATATATCTTGATATATTTTGTTATATTTTTACTTATTTCATTTTTTGGAGTGCTAATGTAAATGGCAGTGTGTTTTGATTTTTATTATTTATTTATTTATTTAAAGATATTGTTTATTTGAGAGAGAGTGTGTGTGTGAGAGAGAGCACAAGCTGGAAGGGGAAGGTGCAGGAGAGGGAGAGGGAGGAGCAGACTCCCTGCTGAGCAGGGAGTGTGATGAGGGGCGGGATCCCAGGATCCTGGGATCATGATCTGAGCTGAAGGCAGACCCTTAACTGACTGAGCCACCCAGGTACCTGGCAGTACCTGGGTTTTTAATTTCAAACTCCACTTGTGCTGGTATATAGGAAGAGAACGACTTTCATATATTAACCTTGTCTCTTGCAACCTTGCTATAACTGCTTATTAGTTTCAGGAGAGTTTGTTTTTGTTATTGTTGTTGTTTGTCTGTTTTCAGTGATTTCCTGTATAGGTGATCATGTCATCTATAAAAAAAAACTGTTTTCTTTCTTTTTTCCCGACTGCCATACATTTTATTTCCTTCTCTTGTCTTACTGTATTCTCTAGGACTTCAGTGGTGGGATGAACATCCTTGCCTTGTTACTGATATTAGCAGGAACACTTCCAGTTTTTTACCATTAATTCTGATGTTGCTGTAGGTTTTTTGTAGATGTTCTTTATCAAGTTTAGTAAGTTTGCCTCTATTCTAAGTTTGCTAAAGGTTCTTATCATGAATTTTGTCACATTTATTTTTTACATTTACTGATGTGATCATCTGATTTTTCCTCAGTAGCCTGTTGATGTGATGGATTATATTAATTGATTTTTGAATGTCAAACAAGCCTGAATTGCTGGGATAAATTTCAATTGGTCATGGTAAATAGTTATTTTTATACATTCTTAGACTTAATTTGCTTTTTTTTTTTTTTGAGGATCTGCTTATGTAGAATATGCTTATGTAGAATATTTAGCCTGTGGTTTCCTTTCTATTTATTTATTTATTTACTTATTTATTTTAAAAAAAAAACTTTTCTTTTGGTAATCTCTACACCCAACGTGGGGCTTGAACTCACAACCTTGAAGAGTCACATGGCTCTTCCAAACAGAGCCAGCCAGGTACCCCTGTAATTTTCTTTTCCTATAATGTCTTTGTCTCATTTGGTATTAGGGTAATTGTAGCCTTACAGAATGAGTTAGGAAGTATTCCCTCTGCTTCTGTGTCTGGAAAAGATTGTAGAAAGTCAGTATAATATCCTCCTTAAATGTTTGATAGAATCCACCAGTAAACCCATCAAAGCCTGGTGCTTTCCATTTTGGAAGGCTATTAATTATTGATTCAATTTCTTTAATAAATATAGGCCTATTCAGATTATCTGTTTCTTCTTACATCAGTTTTGGCAGATTGTAGTTTTCAAGAAATTAGTCCATTTCATCTAGGTCATCAAATATGTGGACATAAAGTTGTCCATAATATTCCTTTATTATATTTTTCATGTCCACAAGATGTGTAGTGAAACTCCCCTTTAACTTTTGGTATTAGTAAGTTTGTGTCTTCTCTCTTTTATCTTAGTTAGCCTGTCTAGAAGGTTTTTGATTTTATAGGTCTTTTCCAGAGTGAACTTTCAGTTTTTTGATTTTCTCTATCGATTTTCTGTTTTCAATTTCATTGATTTCTGCTTTTATTCTTTTCTTCTACCTACTTTGCATTTAATTTGTTTTTCTTTGTCTAGTTTCCTAAGCTGAAATCTTAGATAATTGGTTTTAAATCCTTCTTTTTCAATATATGCTCTTGATGGCATAAATTTCCCTCTAAACACTGCTTTGACTGCATCCTACAAATTTTAGATAATCTGCATTTTCATTTCCATTTACTACAAAATATTTTTTAATTTCTTTTGAGATTTCTTCTTTGACCCATGTTTAGAAATGGCTTGTTTAATTTCTAAGCAATTCAGGATTTTATAGCTACCTTTCTGTTGATTTCTGGTTTAATTCCATTATGGTTAGAGAGAGCATACTTTGTATAATATCTCTTTTAAATTTGTTAAGGCATGTTTTATCACCCAAAAACGTGGTCTGTTTTGGTGAATGTTCTATGTGAGCTTGAGAAGAATGTGTAACCTGAGGTAGTCTATACATGTCAGTTATATCCAGTCAGTTGAAGATGCTGTTTAGTTCAATTTTGTGCTTATTACTTTTCTGCTTGATGGATCTTTTCAGTTCTGATATAGAGTGTTAAAATCTCCAGCTATTAAAGTAGATTCTTCTGTTTTTCCTTGTAATTCTCTCAGTTTTTACCTCACATATTTTGCTGCTCTCTTGTTAGGCACATGCACATTAAGGATTGTTAAGTCCTCTTGGAGTTTTGACCCTGATAACTTTCCTTGCTCTAAAGTCTGCTTTTTCTGAAATTAATGTAGCTACTCCACTTACTTTTTCTTCAAAATTTAAATTTAAATACTAGTTAAACAAAATAGTGTAATATTGGTTTCAAGAGTAGAATGTAGTGATTCATCACTTATGTATAACACCCAGTGTTCATCATAACAACTGCCCTCCTTAATACACATCACCCCTTTCGCTTATCTGCCACCCGCCTCCCTCCATCAACCCTGAGTTTCTTTTCTGTTGTTAAGTGTCTCTTCTGGTTTGCCTCCTCCTCTCTCTCTCTCTCTCTCTCTCTCTCTCTCTCTTTTCCTTCCCCACATGTTCATCTGTTTTGTTTCCTAAGTTCCAAATATAAGTGAAATCATATCTGGCTCTGAGGTTTGGTATCTGACAGTATGGGGACATTCTCAGTCATTACTGTTTCAAACACTGCTTTTATTTCCTTCTTCTTCTTGTAGTGTTATACCCTTTGTAGTTATCTCACAGTTCTTGGATTTTCTGTTTTATTTTTAACAGTCTTTTTTTTCTTTGTTCTTCAGTGTTGGATGTCTTGTCATATCCTCAAGCTCAGAAATTGTTTCCTCACTGTGTTCAGAGACATTCTTTTTTTTTTATTTTTAATTGTTTATTTGAGAGAGTGAGAATGTGTTTGGGGTGGCAGGGGTGGGGGGGACAGAAAGAGAGCATCCTAAAGCAGATTCTGCTAAGTGCAGAGTCCAACATGGGGCTCAGTCTCATGACCCATGAGATTATGACCTGAGCCAAAACCAAGAGTCGATGCTCAGCCAACTGAGCCACCCAAGTGCCCATCAGAAACATTCCTTTTTCTGTTAACAGTATTTCTGATGTCTAAATTTTTTTCTTCTTTCTAAGAATATCCACCTCTGTGCTTACATTATCCATCTATTCTTGCCTGTTGTTTATCTTAGCATTAATGCCCTATATTAATCATAGTTTTAAAAAAAAAATCTCTGGTCTGATAATTCCAGCATTCCTATCATATCTGACTCTGGTTCTCATGCCTGTTCAATCTCTGCAGACTGTGATTTTGCCTTTTAGTATATTTTGCAGTTTTTTGTTGAAAGTTAGACCTGATGTACCAGGTCAAATGAATTGTGATAAATATGCCTTTAGTAGTAAAATGGGAAGGTGTAGAGGGAGAAGTCCTCTGTAGTCCTGTGATCAAGTCTTATTCTTTTAGTGAGCTTGTGCTCCTGGACTGTGAACTTCCCACCCTATCATTGGGCAGGATGGTTCAAGGCAACTGGAATTTAGTGTTTTCTTCTAGGTAGGTTAGCTCCCTTCTAGGTAACCTTTTGAGAAGGTAAGTCTCTAGTTAAATAGTTTATCCTGAAGACAGGTCTTGTTAAGAAGAACATAGTATTCTGGTATGTTTCAGAATGGTTCCTTTTCTCCTCTTCCTGCTGGAAACATGAAGTGATTTTCCCCTGATGTTCACTGTGAGGACATAATAGAGCTCATAGAGATAAAACTCGGACAAGTCAGGTGTCTCCTGTGACTGGGTCTGCCTGGAGTTTTTGACTCTCAGAGTTGTCTACTCTACGCCTCTAGTAGTTCCGTCAATTTCAGTTCTTTTTTTTCCTACTTCAGCATTGGTTGCAAGATTGTGTTCTGGTAAGTGTGACTTTCTCTATTCACTTGTTTCTCTAATTCTGGGGGTAGCAGTTTACTCTGTGACCTTATTTCTGTCAGATCTAAGAAGAGTTACTGATTTTTCAGTTTGTTCATCTTTTTTTACTTGTAAGTAAAACAGATGGAGGGGAAATTTCTGAGCTCATTACATGCCAAATTAGAAACTATAAGTCCATATTATTTTTTTTAGTTTCTTAGCCTAGCCTACCCATCTTTCTGAGTTCTAAGCCCACCTCTCTGTCTAATGTTCATCTCTATTTGTATGTTCAACTGGCATCTTAATATCAATGGGTTCTAATTAAGTACATCTACATAAACCTGTTCTATATGACCTCCTTACTTCAGCTCAGAATATGATCTTCCCTGTTACTTGACTCAGAATCTCAAACCATGGTTATCTAACATTTCCTGTCTATTCACTTCTTTTAAAAAAGTTTTTGCTAAATCCTCTCAATTCTACATCTAGACTTTCTTCATTCTGTTTTCTGTGCTCTTATTCAGCTCCTCTTTTTGTTAACCTTCTTTTCTAGGTTAGAATAATTTTTTTTAAGATTTAGTTTGGAGAGAAAGAGCTCACATGTGTGCCACTGTGGGGGAGGGGTAGAGGGAGAGAATCTTCAAGCAGATTCTTCGCTCAGCATGGAGCCTGACATGGGGCTTGATCTTAAAACCCATGAGATCGTGAGCTGAGCTAAAAGCAAAAGCCAGGTGCTTAACTGATATGCCACCCAGGAGACCCTAGAATAATTTCATAAGTGAATTCATATCCTTTCTCAATATCTTCTAATTCCTGCTGTCCACTGCATCTAGTTGTTGTAGCACTTGCTTGTCCTCTTTACTCTTCTCTTTCCCTTCGATCAAATGTTACTGAGAATCTACACATAATGCTAAATGCCAGGGAATACAGAAATTTACAAAACAGAGTTTACAATCTTCTTAAATCGTGCTACTTTGTTGTTATAAAACCTTCACAAGGTTTCCCATTTCCTATGAATTAAGATTTAATTCTGAACCTTGTGATTCTATAGTATGGCCCCACTTGGATTTTTAAATTTTTCCTTCTATCCATCCCCCCTCTTTTATCCATACTTTAAAGATATGGGTACTCTGAATATATTCCATTTCTACCTTTTTAAAATGTTCTTTCTGGAATACTTTTCTACCTTTCTTCATTCCTACCAGAATCCTCCTCATTTTCAAATTCTGTCTCAAAGCCACCTCCCCCATAAAGCTTTTGTCGTCATTCTTCTAGTGCTGTCTTCATTTATCTTCCAACCTCCCTATACTTTGTACTTAAGATGACTTTTCTTCGGTGCCTGGGTGGCTCAGTCAGTTAAGCATCTTCCTTTGGCTCAGGTCATGAACCCGGGTTTCTGGGATTGAGTTCCACATCAGGCTTGATGGGGAGTCTGCTTCTCTCTCTCCCTCTGCCCCTTCCCCCTGCTCAGTCTCTCTCTCTTTCATAAATACAATCTGGAAAAAAAAAAGATGACTTTTCTTTGGATACTATATTATATAGTGTCCTGTATGTAATTATCTGAGGATTTCTCTTATGCTTCTTGTAGAATTTGAGTTTTTAAAGGATAGTGCTAGAGTCTGTCATCTTTGAAATACCCAGCACATGATAAAATGCCATTTATGTAATTTTTGAATTGTTGCTTCACCTTTTGGTGAAGTATGGGTTCTTCAAGGTCTAGTTCAAATTCATTTGTATAAAACTTCCCTTAGCTACCATATAGTACAACTATCTTAGCACTTACACAGTTTTCATTGTCTTTTTTTGTGTGATACTTCACTAAACTGGTGGGGACTTGACTTTATCAACTGTTAAATCCCAGTACACAATTCCTAACATGTGCTTAGTAAATATTTGTTGAATAAGTAGAAAAATAATGTTTCTTTACTTTCACATTACTTTATTGGTATCTCTTTTGGCACTTACCATATTCTAATTTACTTAAGGAAATATTTATATTTTCTGACTGCCTTCTCCTGGTCGTAATGCTATAAGGGAAGCGGGAAAGATCTCATCTGAAGTCCTTACAAAGCCTCACTCATGGAAACAAGCATACATTTGTTCAATTAGCAATAATTTTTTTGAGCTCTTATTTTATGCCAGTGATTATTCTAGGAAATAGGGATCTAAGAGCAACTAAGGTGGGCAAAAATTTCTGCTTTTGTGGACCTTACTTTCAAGTTAGGGGAAACACTCTATTAGTACTTACCAAGTTTATGGGGTGCCTGGGTGGCTCAGTGGATTAAAGCCTCTGCCTTCGGCTCGGGTCGTGATCCCAGGGTTCTGGGATTGAGCCCTTCATCGGGCTCTCTTCTCTGCAGGGAGCCTGCTTTCCTTCCTCTCTCTCTCTGCCGGCCTCTCTATCTACCTGTGATCTCTGTCTGTCAAATAAATAAAATCTTTAAAAAAAGAAAAAATACTTACCAAGTTTAATATTAGCTGGAAAAGATCACCTGTGAAGAATTTTTTCTTTAGTTTTTATTTCCCTGGAACTTCCACTTCTATTTAGTGTACTACTGAGTCTCTAATTATACTTTATAACCAAAAAAGTTGCCTTTTATTAAGCTTCTGTTTATATGTTTTACCTCTGTTTTTCAAAAAACAAAAAAACACTACAAGGTAAGCTTTATTATTTGTTTTATAGATAGGAAGACTGAGTCTTGGCACTGGTAAGCAAATCAACTTGATTTAATCATGGCATATAACTAGGAAATAGGGGAGCTAGGATTCATGCCAAGGTCTGTCTGTTGCTAAAGCCTAGATATGCTCTCTGTACTCTACCTTATTTCCAATTTCTTCTCATTTTTTTCAAGACAAGTAAACATTTATCTTTTTTTTCCTTTTTTTTTTTTTCATCTTTCCTGATAGCCACAATATGAGAACAGTTCACTCCAGACTCCATTTTCCGATCAGTCAGTGTCCCATTCCCAGCAAGAGGAACTTGAGCAAAAGCTTGCATCTACTGAGAAGGAGGTTTTGCAGCTCAATCAGTTTCTCAAACAAAGAGTAAGCCAATTTAGTGAAGAGAAGAAGAAACTGGAGGAAAAGGTAGGTTTTTTTTTTTTTTTTTTTTTTTTTTTGACACAGAGAGAGAGATCACAAGTAGAGAGGCAGGCAGAGAGAGAGGGGGAAGCACGCTCCCCGCTGAGTGGAGAACCCGATGCGGGACTCGATCCCAGTACCCTGAGGTCATGACCTGAGCTGAAGGCAGTGGCTTAACCCACTGAGCCACCCAGGTGCTCCCAAAGGTAGGTATTTTTAATAAAGTTGAATTAGGTCAATAACAGCCTTTCAACATATAATTATTCGTCATCTGCTATATTTCAGGTGTGTGTTATAGTAGGTTGTACATTTATATTGAAATGATTAGTTTTGCAGTAACTTTTGAGAAAACCTATGCTGTTCACAAAAATCTAGGGATTTTCTTGAGGGATTAAAAATACCACAGTACAATGGAATACTATGCAGCCATCAAAAGAAATGAAATCCTGCCATTTGTGACAACGTGGATGGAACTAGAGGGTATTATGCTTAGTGAAATAAGTCAATCAGAGAAAGACAATTATCATATGATCTCCCTGATATGAAGAAGTGGAGATGCAACGTGGGGGTGGTTGGGGGGTAGGAAAAGAATAAATGAAACAAGATGGGATCGGGAGGGAGACAAAACATAAGAGACTCTTAATCTCACAAAACAAACTGAGGGTTGCTGGGGGGAGGGGGGTTGGGAGAGGGTGGTGAGGTTATGGACATTGGGGAGTGTATGTGCTATGGTGAGTGCTGTGAAGTGTGTAAACCTGGCGATTCTCAGACCCCTGGGGCTAATAATATATGTTTATAAAAAAATTAAAAATTAAAAAAAAATACCGCAGTATATCTTGCTAATGAATAGTGAAACATTTCTTGAGTTAGTTGCCTAAACTGAGATGTGACATAACTATTTTTCTTTTCTTTTTGGGTTCAGTTTCTTTGTCGTGTTGGGTATAAAGGATTGGTATAAATAAAGACGGTACTTTTTTTTTTAATAAGCACATGACTTCATGTTATTTATTTATTTATTTATTTATTTTAAAGATTTTATTTATTTATTTGACAGAGAGAGAGATCACAAATAGGCAGAGAGGCAGGCAGAGAGAGAGGAGGAAGCAGGCTCCCTGCGGAGCAGAGAGCCCGATGCGGGGCTCGATCCCAGGACCCCGAGATCATGACCCGAGCCGAAGGCAGTGGCCTAATCCACTGAGCCACCCAGGCGCCCCGACTTCATGTTATTTAAGCTGCAGCCCCTGACTCTGAACAAGTGGTGAAAAGCCAAATATCTATATGGATGTAATATATCTGTATTTTTATTTGACCTTTCTGCCTTTATTAAAGTATGTATATACTTCATCTCATTCCATTATAGTATCATTAAAGATCAAGTAGATTATATACTAGCCCTAATTTACTAAAGAAGCATAGATCCTTAATCTGCTAACTTAGTTGCAGAACTGGTTTTAGATTTCTCTCTTGATATACCCAGCTTATTATTCTATTAACCGAACCTTCCATTATAGTGATCTTGAAAAAGTTACCGTGATTTCTGCAGGCATGTTTGGAACTATTAATAGAGAACTCAGTTGACATTTGTGTGTGTGTGTGTGTATGTTTGTGTGTTTGTGTGTGTATACACACATATATATATACATATATGTGCGTGTGTGAATTAAAATTTTGATCTTCTAAAAACTGACAAATATTTTACATGATTTCTCTCTCTCAGCTATATGGTGTATTTTATCTTGGCTAACTTAAAAGTAACTTAAGTACCTGTTTCTTGTTTCTTTTCTATATTTTGGGGGCTTCATACAATACCATAATCTGGAGGGAGCTAAAGAAATATTGGTTATATAGATATAGGAGGGATTAAAATATTTTCTGACCTGATATTTGTTAATTAAAAGATTGTGTGAAAATTAATGATGATTCGGGGTGCTTGGCTGGCTCAGTCAGTAAAGCATGCAACTCTTGATCTCAGGGTCATAAGTTCAAGCTGAACGTTGATGTGGAGCCTTCTTTTAAGAAAAAAAAAGAAGAAAATTGTGACGATTCAGTGGATACAACTTTTAAAATGTATTTTTATGTTTTATCTAAAGTCTTCTCATCTTTTATTACTTTTGGTGTCCAGTGCTTAATAAAATCAATTTATATACTCGCTATATATTTGATAGTTTCCACTTGGATATCTTAAGAATATTTCAAACTGTTCATCCAAAGCATAATTCTTAATTTGCCTTCCGAGTGCCCTTTTCTTCTTAAAACAAAACAAGATTTCTTCATTGTTCATTACTCTAAATTCAGTTATTCATGCTGGAACTTTTACTAACACTGATTAAGCCTGTCTCCTAAATATGTAATAGAATCCAGACTGGTCTAAGTTATCATATCTTGGCAAAGCTTTTGTTGTCTCTGAATCCAATCTTGCCCTGCCTGTCTGCTTTCCCTCTATCTCCATCACCTTTTTTTTTTTTGGTTATTGTTGCAATTTCATGTATTTTTTTTTATTACACTTTGAATAAATCGAAGCCTAATTTATATATAGTCAAATGTATAGATCTTAGGTGTTCAGTTTTGTTTTCCTAATAGTACTAATAGTATATAGCAATATAACTGCTATCTAAAATAAGACACAAAGCGTCTCAATCATCTGGGGTGCCTGGCTGGCTCATTTGGTAGAACAGGTTACTCTTAATCTCAGGGTCATGAGTTTGAGCCCCACATTGGGCATAGAGTTTACTTAAAAAAAACAAACACTTCAGTCACCCAAGAAGTTGCCTTGTACTTTCTTTCTTTCTTTTTTTTTTTTAAGATTTTATTCATTTATTTGACAGACAGAGATCACAAGTAGGCAGAGAGGCAGGCAGAGAGAGAGGGAGAAGCAGGCTTCCCACTGAGCAGAGAGCCGGATGCGGGGCTCGATCCGTGGACCCTGGGATCATGACGTGAGCTGAAGGCAGAGACTTTAACCCACTGAGCCACCCAGGTGCCCCTGCCTTGTACTTTCTAGTCCAGTCTCCTTCCTCTTTCTGAAACACTGTTATCACCATAGATTAGTTTTGAGTCTTCTTGGACTTCCTATAAATGAAGTCATACTGTATATGACTTTTGTGTTGGTCTTCTTTCACTTAATATCTTTGAGATTTATTCACATTGTTGAATGTATTCCTATCTACTACTGAGTTGCATTCCCATTATATAGATCACAATGTATCTGCTCTCCTATTAATGGATATTTGGATTGTTTGCATTTTGGGGAAATTATGAATAAGGTTGCTGTGAACATTCTTATACCAGACAGTTTTTCATTTCTGCTGAATAAATTCCTAAATGTGGAATTTCTGAGTCGTACCTATCATATGTAAATAAGTAAATATAAGTAGATATTTAACTTACAAGAAACTATGTGAATTCTGCACACTGAGTGACCTTTCTGAGTTGGCTATGTGGGTTGGGGCATCCTGAGCCAGTTGTCCTGTGCTGAGATGCTTCCAAGCCTTATTAAAAACACTTAGATCCCCATGAAGCCCAGCTATACCCAAGTGCACCAAAAGATCTGGGTAGGAGTGAGGTTGATGGGCTTCATCGTTAATAAAATCAGGAGTGTTGATAAAAGAAGTAAAACTTTGAAATCTTCAACTCCTGCACCTGCTGATGGTCAATAACCAGCTCTACCAGAAGTACACATCAGATGGAACGTCAACCTGGCTGTAAATTTCAGTCGGCTCTGTTAGATGGGAATGTGGCACATCACAGTACACTTGTGGAAGTGCTGTTTCCTTTGTGGTATGAATAAATGTACCTGTGAGATGCAAGAAAGAAAAGGAAGAAAGAAAAAGAAAGAAACCTGAGTTCTCCTAGTGTTTGTATTCTGTAACACTTCCACTATCAGCATATGAGAGTTCCAGTTATTCCACACCCTCTGCCATTCTTCATAGTGTGGAGGACTGAAGTTTTTAAAAGGAAGACCCAGTCATTTCACTTACATTACCCAGCATGCCATCTGGGTGTTATCTTTAAAAAATGAGAATCAAATTCTTCCCATAGCCAAAAAGACTCTGCCTAATTATATAACCCTAGGCTCTGTCAGTCTCCCCTTAGTGCACTGAGTCACGGGTGTGGTGCTTGTAGCTGCTCAGACCGGTCATGGTTTGTTTCTGGTCTCAGAGTCTTGACACGGAGTTTCCTCTTTGCCTGGTAAATACTTGTCTTCTCCCACTATTCAGTCACCTATTTATTTCGTCAAGTCTCATCTTAAAAATCTTTCTCCTCCAACTCCTCCTTTCCTATGTTTAGAACATTTCTTGTTTGTTTTTTCAGTGCTTACCACGATTTTGAATAATCATTGTGTTTTAGTTTTTCTCTGTAAGCTCCAGTATGGCAGGGGTGTTTGGGTTTGTCACTGTAGCATATGTAGCACCAGCCACGGTGCCTGGCATATGGAATGAATGAATGGATGAATGGATGAATGGATGGATGGATGCTTTCAAGTGATTTTTGCCAAGAGGGAAGAAAAGAGTGAGATGAGCCCAGCAAAGGACTATGAAAGAATAAGTAGAAATAAAGATATCAGAGGAGTGCATGATAGAGCAAATTCCTGAGATAAATAGGGACAGGTTGATTACAGATGTCAAGATGGAGGAATTAGTTTTGGAAAAGGGGAATAGTCTCTCTGTGGAGTAAGGCAGTTGAGAATGGAAATGTGTAGAACAGAAAAATTAAGAAGGAGGGTTGGTGTAGTTGGTTTAGTTGGTTGAGTTTGTGTCAGAGGCCATGGAGATGATTTGAATTCTTGAAGGGAGTATAGATGCTAGTAAATAGACTCATGGGTAATGCATCAACTAACCAGCATGTTAGACCCACAAGAGATTGGATTGCATTGTTTCCTTCTGCATTTCCTTTCTGTTATCCTGATCAAGACTTGATACTACAACAGGAAAACATTTAATGTGATATCAGCAACAATGGAAGTTACTTTGATAAATTCTTTCTTGTATATACCAGACAGCATGTTAAGGTATATTCAATACATTTTCTCATTTAATATTAACTAATCTTCACAAAAACCCTAAGGCATAAATACTGTACCCCCACTTTTAAAAATGAGCTAATTGAAGCTTGGAGAAGAGTTGAGTAATTTATCCAGTTGCATGTAAGTAGAAACTGTTGAAAAGCTAGGAGTAAAATACAAGATAGTTGGTTTTGTTTTTTGTTTTTTTTTAAGATAGTTTAACTCTACAGCCAATGCTTTTTGCTTCTAATAATAATAATTTACTAAAAAAAAAAACAAAAAAACTTGGAGGAAAACATTTCCTCAGTAATCTGTTTTGTTCTAATTATTGTATTTAAGATGAAGAAAAATATATTCATTTGTAAACCTTTTCTGAAAACAGAGCCATCCTATTACCTTCTAGGAATAATCTCAGTACTAAATGGTATCTGTTTGAAAGGAAAAAAACCTAACCTTTTATAAATAGAATAGGGAAGATTTATTAGTGATGCCTCATTTGCCTAGAGGTAATTATTGGAGTTGATTTTAGTAATCAACATATAAAACTTGACAGTTAAACACACACACACACACACACACACACACACACACACACACACAGAGCTTTTCATCTGCAAAGGGCTTAAAAAAAAAATACCAGTGATCATGTGTAATCAACTTATAGTCAATAAGTAGCATAAATAGTATCCAGTAGGAGGCTGTTGGCAGAGATTAGTGATCAAAAGCAGCAAGCCTGACCTGACAGCAGAAAAGACAGTTGACCAGCCACAGATAAAGAAGAAAACAAGGACATCTTTGAGTAATAGAAGACATCATGACCAACCTATTCCATTGGCTGCTTTTTGAGGACTTCATTGTAGCACATTTAAGACATTTAAAGAAATAAAAATAAATTAGGGAGCCTTTAGTAAAAATAGGCTGGTTAGTTATTTCTGTAACTTATAGGGTCATTTGCTAAGGCAGGAGCAGGCTTTGTCAATGGGGAATCCAGGCACAGGTGGCTGCTAGAGTATAGAAATCAGGTTATGTGCAGTGTGGAAGAATTGAAAGAATATTGACCTTTCAATCAGATGATGTATATCTAAATCTTACCTCTGTCTCAGTGACTTGTGGTTAAGTCACTGGACCTCATACTCAAAAAAAGGCATTACATATCTTTTTCGGAAAAAGTCTTTTCACATCCTCTGCTTAGTTTGTAATCATAATATTTGTTTTTTGATGTTGAGTTGTATAAGTTCTTTGTGTATTTGGATATTAACTCCTTATTACGTGTAGCATTTACAACAGATACATGAAAAAATGCTAAATATCACTAATCATCAGGGAAATTCAAATCAAAACCACAATGAGATATCGCCCTACCCTGTCAGAATAGTTAAAATCAAAAATGTAAGAAACAACAAGTGATGGTGAGGAACACTTGTGCCCTATTGGTAAGAAGGCAAATTGGTGCAGCCACTGTGGAAAACAGTATGAAGGCTCCTTAAAAAACGAAAAATAGAATTACCATACGATCCAGTAATTCCACTACTGGGTATTTACCCAAAGAAAATGAAAACACTAATTCAAAAAGGTATATGCACTCCTGTGTTTATTGTAGTATTATTTACAATAGCCAAGATACGGAAGCAGCCCAAGTGTTTATTGATAAATGAATGGATAAAGAAGATGTGGTGTATATAAGTGCCACTGGGGGCGCCTGGGTGGTTCAGTGGTGTAAGCCGCTGCCTTCGGCTCAGGTCATGATCTCAGAGTCCTGGGATCGAGTCCCGCATCGGGCTCTCTGCTCGGCAGGGAGCCTGCTTCCCTCTCACTCTCTCTCCCTGCCTCTCTGCCTACTTGTGATCTCCCTCTGTCAAATAAATAAATAAAATCTTTAAAAAAAAAAAATAAGTGCCACCGAATATTACTCAAATATAAAAAAGAATGAGATCTTGCTGTTTATAATAACACAGATGAACATGGGGATTATAACGCTAAGTGAAATAAGTCAGAGAAAAACAAATCCCATATGATTTCACTTTATATATGGAATTTAAGAAACAAAACAAATGAACTACAACAAAAAAAAAGAAACCAAAAAAACAGCTCTGAGATACAGAGACCAAACTAGTGGTTACCCACAGAGGCTGGGGGAGTGAGGGGCGGTGATAAAATAGATAAAGGGGATCGAGAGTACACTTATTTTGATGAGCACTGAGTAATGTATATAATGTTTGAATTATTGTACTGAACACCTGAAACTAAGATAACACTGTATGTTAATTATACCAAAGTGAAAAAAGAGAGAAAAAGGGAATTGTATTATGTGGTCTTTCAGGTCATTATAGTGGTCAGGAGTCTGTGAGTCCCATTAGATCACAAATTGTCACACCATCACACTGGCCTTTAATCCTGAGAAATCCCCAATAAATAATGGGATTTGTCAGTTTTACCAGGGTTGCTCCTTACCCAAGGTAATAACTGGATCCTAATGTTATTGATGGAATGAATAGATAAAAGGAGATGTGGTTTATTTTTCTAATTGAAGTTGTTTTAATAAAAGTTGTTATATTGGACTTGAAAGAAATTAGATAAGGAGTGAAAGAAACTAGATTGTGCAAAGTGTTAGCTTTAATAAAATTTGGGAGAGCAAACCATTATACTGCAATTACTGGCACTTATTTCCCTGGTGTATGTGGGAAAAGGCTGTATAAATATTTTAGATCCCTGTAAGTTTCTAGATTTTAGAAAACTGGTAAGTTAAGCTGAATGAGTCTGGAGTTTACTTTTTAGGTAGCTATTTGTATACACATATTATTTATATTTGAGCTGAAATATGAAAGAACTTTGAATATGATATGAAATTTAAAAATAGTATTTTTCAAGTGAAAAGGTGACAAAAATAGTACATAGGTCTAAGGTTCAGCCTAGAGAAATTAGGATTTATTAGAATCATATAGTGTGTGTATTCAATTAGGTGTTCAATTAACATATTCCATCAATCTTAAAATGACATCGTTGGTACAGCATACCTTTATTATATGTAATATTGAGTAAGAAAATATGTTGCATGTTAAATTATGACATAATACCTTAACAGTAGTCTTATCTTGAAGTATGCATTGGTCTCACTAGTGCCCTTATTTCTTCCCAAGTATCTGGTAATTTTGGTAAGTTCTCCTGGCTTTGATCGCATTTCTTGAGTACATGATAAGCAATTTCTTAGCAAATCAGTAACAAAACAGCTTTAGTAACTTGTAGGTATCTTCCTTTCTTAAGTCACATAAAATATTTGGATACAGCTTTGTAAGATATAAGGAATTGGAATCCTCTCTCCAGAGATGAATATTTGCTTCAACTGATTTTTAAAAAATTATACCCTGTGGCTCTGTTTCTTTGTTTTTCTGGATACTCAGTAACTGTTTTCAACACCAAATTATAATGTAACATTTTTAAGGTAATTTAAACATCATTTAAACTCAGCACATAGTTGCAACATGTGCATACTGTTGAAATGACAGAGGTGGGAATAGTTTCGACCAAGTTTGTACATGTGCTGGCAGTAAAAACTCTATCATCATTTCTAGCCAGCCCACGGCAGTTTTATAAGATGCCATCAGTTGTAAAAGCAGACAAACACAAAACCTTGATTTCAGTGATATGAAAATTTGTAAAAATGTGAATCTTAGAATTGATGAATTAAAGTGAATCTTACTTGAGTTGGTGGTAGCCTTAACTATAACCTCGAACTATTGGTTTAGTTATTATTTTTTAATGCCACAAAGCCCCTAAAGATTCATCATCTTTTTCTTTAGCTTAAAACCAGAGATAGATATATCAGTAGCCTGAAAAAGAAATGCCAGAAGGAATCCGAACAAAACAAAGAAAAGCAGAGAAGAATTGAGACCTTGGAAAAGTATCTGGCTGATCTTCCAACTCTAGATGATGTACAGAGTCAGAGTCTACAGGTAACATGAACTAAAATGCTCATTTTTAAATAACATGAAAGCCTACTACTTTCTTAAATTGACCCTTTGGAAATCTCATAATTTTTTTATAATTTAAAATTTTAGTTATATATTTGGCTAATTATGTTTAAGTGTCTAATTGCTGTTTTGAGGATTAAACTGTAAATTAGAAATTTTAAGCATGAGCTTATCTTTCTTACTAATTAACATATGATTGCCTTCCTAAGAAACCTGTGTGTTTTTACTTAACACTGTACTCTAAAAGGCAGTTTCTAAACCAGTCTGACAGCCCCATTCCAAACACACAGGGGTTCACCACAGTTCTGACTTTACCCAGTATTCTCTGTGATTCTCCAAGGCTCAACAAGACTTTTTTACTATCTTTCCAGATATTTGATTTGTTTTCTTCATTCTTCTTAACCTTCCATAAATTCTTAAACTTTCATCTGTGGTCTCCACTCCTCTGACCTCTTCTGGCCATTTTTCTTTCTTAACAATACCTCAACTGAGTCTTTCTACAACTCTGGCCAAGCAGTCTTCTTGAAGTCTTACTTACAAATCTATTAAACCTGTTCTTTAGTCTTTTTTCAGTTTTTCTCGTCATGAAATTCTCAACCTAAGCATAATTGACATTTAAGGGTGGATAATTTTTTGTTCTGGGATTCTGTCCTGTGCATTAAAGGCTGCTTAACAGCATTTCTGGCCTCTACCTACTAAATGCCAAAGCACTGCTCCTCCCCTCTTTCCTCCCCCAAACCAAAAATGTCTATAAACATTTCCAAGTATCTCCTGGGGTGGGGGGGATCACTGTCAGTTGAGAATCATTGGTTTAATACATGGAGTGTCATTATTGTACAGACTCTAGAACTAGAGTAGATTCTCTGTTTATATTAATTTATACATTGTTCAGAAAAGAACTAAAGAAGTACCACAAGTGTATGAGCAGCAGCAGAGAGGAATACAGATTTAAAAACATGTGTTCATATCACTTTATACCCATTAGGTTGATTAATATCAAAAAAACAGAAACCACTGGTGACAATGTGGAGAAATTAGAATCCTTCTATACTGTTGGTGGGAATGTAAAGTGGTATAGCCACTATGGAAAACTATATTTCCTAAAAAAATTACCATCAACTTGCCTTCTGGGTATGTACCCAAAAGAATTGAAAGTGAAGTCTCAAACAGATGTTTGTACATGACATATGTTCATAATAATGTTATTCATAGTAGCCAAAAGGTGGAGGCAACCTAAGTTTCAACTGATGGGTGAATGGATAAAATGTCACATATGCATATAATTCAGATATAAAAAAGAATGAAATTCTGAAACATGGATAAGCCTAAATACATTGTGCCAACTGAAATAAGCCAAACACAAAGATAAATACTGTACGAAGTTCCTAGAGTAGTCAGATTTCATAGAGAGAGAGAGTCAAAGTGTGGTTGCTGAAGGCTGAGGGCAGAGCTGGAAGGGGAGTTGCTAATGAGCATACAGTTTGTTTTGCAAGATGAAAAGAATACTGGTGATTAGTTGAACAACAATGTGAATGTACTTAAACAGTACGGAACTGTACATTTAAACATGGTTAAGATGATAAATTTTATGTTATGCATATTTTACCATAATTAAAAATAAAAATTAAAAAATATCCCCAAATTGAGATTATTTACCTTTTTCTCTCTTTCTAGAAAATTTTTTTTTCAAGATTTTATTTATTTATTTTTAGAGAGTGAGAGAGGGAGCATGGTGGGTGAGGGACAGCGGGAAAAGAGAATATTAAGCAGATTCCACACTGAATGCAGGCAGGGCTCTATCCCAGGATCCTGAGATCATGACCTGACCTGAAACCAAGAGTTGGTTGCTTAACTGACTGCACTACCCAGGCACACCCTGGTCTTCTAGAAATTTTGACTCCATTCTTCTCTGTAATATCATTCTCTTAGCTCTCATTACACACAAAGGAGGAAATAAAGTACCCTAGATAAAGTATAGTGTGATTTTTAACCACAAGCCTGTTAATAATAATTGAGAACACTAATAGTTTCTAGTAGAAACACCTTTATATTCTATATGTTATGAATTTTCTCCTTAGCTTCAGGTTCTAGAAGAAAAAAATAAGAATTTGCAGGAGAGTCTTCTAGATATGGAAAAAAAGCTTGAAGAGATCAAAAAGCAGTGTCAAGAAAAAGAGGCACAGCTAATGTGCCAGAAGAAGAAAGAAAAGGAGTTGGTAACTACAGTTCAGAGGTAAGAAAACCTTCAGTGATTTTTTCTGCTTACTTTTGTTATTCCTATTTCTCATAAAGCATTTCATTTAAAATGCATTAATATATAATTATTGCTATATTGTTATCTTAAAGATGTACTCTTTAGAACCGTATTATTTCATTGAAACAGATTTATCAGCTGTGATTTCATATGTTAATGCGGTATCTTGACATGTTGCCAAAGGTTTTAGATGAGAATAGTTAAAATCTACCCCCACCAAAACACACACACACACACACACACACACACACACACAAAACAAAAACAACCCACCAAATGAAAACTGAAAATATTATCACAGTCCGATAGCTTTGCTTTGCCAAAAATAATGACAAATTCTAGATAACAAAAAGGGGCAAATACTCAAACTGAACTCTTTAATGTGAAGATGAAAGGGACATAACTGGCTCCCATTTTACCTGACTACAGAGCAACAGGTATGGCCATTTTGCCAAGTACCTTCCAAGTTTACTCATGTAACTTGTCTCATGGTCCTCTTCCCTTTTAAATTAATACAGTTAGAATGACAGGGAATATCACTTGTTAGTATATTTAGCTAATGTATTGAAGCTGGAAAATTAATACTGGATTTTTGAAAAACCTAGAGAACTATGTTATATATGCATCTTTCATGTACTTTCTGTTTTATAAAACTTAAGCCTTAATAGATGATCAACTATTAATAGGTAAAACTATCAAGAATAAGACAGTAAAGCAACAAAACTAAGAAATACACTCATCATGCTTTTACCATTTGTGTATAACTTAACTCCAAAATCCATTTGATAATCCCACGTTAATATTGCTTTACTACTTTGAAAGTCTTAGATATGCCTGACCTACTTTTTCCCATAGATTTCAGTCCAGAAACCTCTGATTCTGGGACAGTTTAGTCTTCAGTGTTTCTAATCTCAGCTGCTAAAAATTTATATACTTTTAATTTTACTTTTATTTTCACATTATTTTCTGCTTTCTTATTCTTTAGTTTTCTTCTCCATAACTCTGCATCTTCTATTGTCTAGTCCCAAAACAGCTTCCTCACCTCCATTTACTCAACCATATATTCTTTTTCTTTGATCTTAGATGAAATGAGAAGAGGTAATGTATCTGTTCTGTTTTATGGGGCATTTTGATCACCAACTCAGGCTGTGCCATTTTACGAATAGAATTGGAAACACCTGAAAATAATTTGAATGTTTGTTTTACTCCATTGTGTGCTTTTATGTTTAATATGATATTATACCTTCTCTTACATTTAGATTTTCTCTTTTATTGAGTTTTTAGAGAACATTGAGTCTAGTGCTGTTGATTAGATATAATTAGTACAGTGCATTTCAGAATCCGTGTTCCATTTCTTTATCTCAACACTCTCTAAAATGATAGCATCCCGGAAAATTTCTCTTGATTTCAAATAGAACTAAAGGACCAAAGAAGGTCTTCTGTAATTCTCAGTACTTGTAAGGCTCTGGTGTCACGTGACCGTGGAAACTGGGGTGTTCTTTTCCTCAGCTATATGAGAAAGAATTCCTTGGGTCCAGAATAACTTCAGATATATATGTGACTGTAAATTACATAATTACGTTTATCTGTGCCTATGTAATATTTCTAAGTTAATTACTTTATGAATATATAAGAACTTCTGGTATTTAAAAATCAGATTAAAGTTTTCCATTAGAAATGAAAATGGAGGGCTCCTGGGTATCTCAGTGGGTTAAAGCCTCTGCCTTTGGCTCAGGTTGTGCGCTCGGGGTCCTGGATCGAGCCCCACAGTGGGCGCTCTGCTCAGCAGGGAGCATGCTTCTCCACTCCCACCTGCCTCTCTGCCTACTTGTGATCTCTGTCAAATAAATAAAAGTCTTTAAAAAAAAACTGAAAATGGAGGTAAAATATGTGGATGGGATCCCTAGTAATGCAATAGTGGGTACTTTCACTATTCAAGAGATTAATTTTCTAAGTGAGTATGCTTCAAAACATAAATGAAAATGTGTATGTGAAAGATTTGTTTGGTATTCCTTTCATGACAGTACATTGTTCTCTTCTCATAGATGGTTTATTTTTTTTAAGACCTTAATAGTTTTAATGTAATTTATTTCTCTTAGAATGTTATAAATATATAGAAGTAGTGGGTAGTGTCTTGACACTGAATTGAGAGAAAAAAAAATGTATTCTCAAATAGAAATAATGTATTTTTCACTTTTAGACTGAAAAAGCAAAAACTTTTATGACAAGGAAAAACAAATTACAAAGCAGTACACTGCATTCATAATACATAAAAAACCTTTTCTGGTGCCGTTACATATTAACATATTGGAAGTCCTTATTGTAACCATGTAAGACTGTCAGTTCTTTATCCAGAATCTAGATACGGCATTTCTTTAACTTCTTTTTTTTTTTTTTGGAAGAGAGAGAGAGCACAGGAAAGCCATAATACTTGAAAGAAGAAAAATAATGAAAATAACAAAACTCCAACTATGAAAGTCTGTTTTAATATTCAGCTTCTGAATATGATTATAAGCTTCCTAGGTATCTTTCTGTTTTGATTTTGGCATTATTATTAATGGTATAGTTCCTTTTAACCAAAACGTGACCATTCTTTCTTTCTCAAGACTAACACCTTTTAGGGCGCCTGGGTGGCTCAGTTAAATGTCTGCCTTTGGCTCAGGGCATGATCCTAGGGTCCTGGGATGGAGCCCCGCATCCGGCTCCCTGCTCCGCGGGAAGCCTGCTTCTCCCTCTCCCAGTCCCCCTACTTCTGTTCCCTTTCTAGCTGTGTCTCTCTCTGTCAAATAAATAAATAAAATCTTTTAAAAAAGACTAACACTTTTTAATCTTTTATTCTTAGTGTACCAGAAGGGAGGTTCCTTTTGTTGTTTCCTCTTTTGCATTGCAGTTCTGTGCCATGAATAGCATGAGAATCTATTAGGTCAAGTAGTAAATAAATTGTTGCTCTTACTAATGAAAGAGAAATGTAATTCTACTGGTTTTAGCAACAGCTTCCTTATAAACAAACTTCTGCTGAGCTCAGAATGAAGCTAAAAGATGTGTGTTCTTATTCTTAGGTTCCCTAACACAATCCTCTTAATCAAGGAACTCTGCTTTGGGGGGAGAAGAAAAGAACAGGATTTAGATTGCCAAGCTCATATTAGGTTCATGGGGAACTTCATTAGGGCCTAAGAATGTCACACACTAAGTAACTTTTGATTCTGACCTCAAATCTGCCATTTCTGAAAAGATGACCAGCTTCCATTATATTTCTTACTTGTATGAAATGTAAGTACTCAAGTGTATTCATGTATAGGCTGTAGGTCTCAATTATTGCTTGATTAAAAAGTACTACCGACCCTAAGAAAGGTACTTCATTTATGTTGAAGTCATCCACCAAAATCAGCAACAGAGTGGATTTTCTTTATCTAATTGTCTTTCTAAAATACACAGCTTGCAGCAAAAAGTAGAAAGATGTCTCGAAGATGGAATTCGCCTTCCCATGTTAGATGCAAAACAGCTTCAGAATGAAAATGATAACCTAAGAGAACAAAATGAGAATGCTAGTAAGGTCAGTTCATGTCTTTGATAATAAATATGAAGTCTGTATTGTGTTGGATATGTGTGTATAGGTATATGTTATAGCTATTTTATATTTTTGTTAATAATAGCTTAGTTTGAACTTTTTATTTGGAAAGAAAGTGACAGTTTAAGTAAATTTAAATAAATTTTCGTAAAAGCCATGGTAAGGAAATTACATTACTTCTTAACAAAAGAATATCTTTTCCTTCCTAAATTATTCAGGGTCTGTTTCAAAGTTATTTTTATAAATTGCATAGAGTTTTATCAAGAACCAAAGGAAGACTTTTGCAGTTTTATGTGTGATCCAAATCATATGTCTATTTAAAGAATACTTGGTATGAATACTTTTATTAAAAAAAAAAACCTGATTTTTAAAAGATAAATTCATTATTTCTGTGCTTTTGTTTTCTTGAAATATTGGTACTTTTAAAAAGCAATGGCAAAAATTTTGATTCACCCTGATAAATTTCCTGTGTTTTAGATAATAGACAGCCAACAAGATGAGATTGAAAGAATGATTTTAGAAATTCAGGTAAGGGTTGTTTTGTGCATATTTTAATTTAGCTGTATGTTGATTTACTCTTAATGGCTGTATAACCCCCAAAATACTAAAGCATATATATATATTTATATGAAAAGATCAATAGCACTTGAAGTTGCAAATTCTTTAATATTAATCTTATACTTTTTTAGAATTAAACTGTTATTTGGTAAATCGGTTATTCAAAAAATCTTGGAAGATTGTTCTTCTCTTTTCTGTACCTTGCTTGTTTTTAACTTGGTGTTGTCTACTGCTGGGGACACATTTGGTTAAGGTCAGCATTGATCTACTTATTAAAGACAATGGACTGTTTTTAGTCCATTGTGACTGGCCAACACATCTCTTCCTCCTAGTGATTCTCTACTTTATTCTTTGTATATTCTCCAGGTATAATAGGTTGTTTTGTATTTGTGTTTTGAGCTCCTGCTTAGGTTCTTAGGAGAGTCTGTGGTAGATCATATGCGTATCTAGATCTTAAGAGTGTCTGATTCATAATCCACAACCAAAACCTGTGGATTAAATGTATTTTCATTTTTTATTAACTTCCAATTTATTAATGAGTACCTGCATGTGTGCCAGGCACTGTTTTTGGCACTGGGGATTCATCAGTAAGCAAAGCAAGTCCTTAGCCATTCTGTGGGATGAGATGGACAAAATGAAAATACCATGTCAAGGAATGATATGTACGATTAAAAAATACAGTACAATGACAGACAGACAGTGCTTCATTAAATACAGTGGTCATGAAGTTTTTCCTGAGGAAGTAATATTTGAACAGAGATCTGAATGATGAAGAAAACCCAAGGAAAGTGCATTCCAGGCAAAGAGAGCCACCATTGCCCTGAAGGTGCCTGGTGTACTCCAAGTCCAGCAAGGAGGCTGCTAGTCTGAAGTGCATGATGGTGAGGTAGAGTGGTGAAAGGTGATGGTGGAAAGTAGCCTGGGGCTAGATCACATAGGGGTAGATGTCTTTGTATTTTATTCTGTGTATGATGGAAAACCATTGGACAGTTTTGCTGAATAATTTTCTTATTTTTATGCCTCCTAAAATACCTTCCATTTTTAGGAAGTAAAACATAAAAACGATATATGGTTTAAATGTCAGAATAATAGACCATCTGTTTTGATTGTCTTTTGGCCATATTAAATGATGTATCATTTTAATCAAATACTAGGCCAGTTCTATAAGTGGTGTGTGGCCCTCCTGTATTGGTTCATGGAGGTTATACTCTTTAATCTATATTCCATTGGACATAATTTCAGTTGTTTTACTAGCCATTTGAATCACAAAATGATTAAGTTCCCTCAGCCATTATTAACTGACTTATTATAGACCATAAGAAAAGGAATTTATATTTTACTTGGTAACATTTTCCAAGAAATCATTCAAATAAAAAGTTATCTCGATCCAAATTAAGGACAGTCAGTATTGTCCTTTGGCACTGAAATTGTGGTGGACAAGACTTGTAAGATTTTATTAGTTTATCACATACTGTCTCTCACCTTATAGATTATCAGGATATATTTGTAGCAATTGAAATGTGCCTTTTTCTTATTATGGTGGCATCTTAATACAAAATACAAAAGCCATGTCTTTTAGTCACACTTGAATATGTCATGACCATGTATAAATATGTAGAAGAATATGTAATTTATATGCCATTCTATTCTTTGATTTGAAAATGTTTGTGTGAACATTTCAAATTAAAAATTTCAAATTAAACTCATTAATTCTACTATCTTATGTTTTGAAACAATGGGTATTTAAGTCATTGTGGCCATCTGTCTAGGCCATACATCTAATATATGGTTTCCTAACAGATCAGATAGCAAATGCTGATAACCAGCCAAATTAGCTATATTTATCAAGATACTATTGAATAGAAATTATAGATGGAGACAAATATGATTAAAATGGTAAGAAAATTTTTTGCCTAATGTTCCTTGTTAAAACTTTTTAATTTTGGCCCTTCATAGCTAAAAAAGCTAGGTTTTTTTATTTGGTTGTATGTGTGGTGCCTAGGAATAAAGTAAAATAAAATAAAATGGGGGGAAAAAAAGATGTGTAATCTGTAAACATCTGAAAAAATTGCCTATTTTTTAAAAATGGATACTAATTATTTCCCTAGCATTGGAAACCACAGGGAGAATCCTAAAGAGAACACTTTGGATTGAAAAAGTATTCTTGTTTTGTACTACAGTTAATGGGCTTATTATCAAGGGGATACATATAAGAGAGCAGTTGCCTTCAATTACTAATTATTTAAAGCTGCCTAGTTTTTTTCCCCCCATCTGCTTACATAAGGGATGGCCAGCCTTGCTTCTCTATAGATTATGATGTCCTTCCTATGTGCTATAGCTCTGTTTTTATTTGCTTCAGACTCCTTTCTATAGCCAAAACAACACAAAATACCTTATGATGAGTGGTAACACAGAGCTTCCCAGCCATTTTCTAACATGAGGTACACATGTTAGCTGTCAGTATAAAATCAGTATAAAACTGACTGTAAAATTTCACTGCTGTTACAGTTTACATATTCTTTGTTTCTCCACAGTGCCAGGAAGTTGTTCCATTTTAGAAGGTTTAGTAGCCAAAACAATCATAATATTACTAGGATTTTCACTACTTCTTTATGTCCCTTCAAACTACCGAGAAGACCACATTTGTTCAAAGTTCATTTGGTTGACTTTTGGAATATTGCATTGCCTTGGCTATAAGCAGGTTATTGTTACAGTTTAAATTTTGTGATGTAAGGAAAAAATAAAATCCCTTGCCGTGTTCATTTTATGTCCAGTTTATAGGAGATAAAAATAAGGCATTGTTCTGGTGTGAAAGTGCTATATTTAAAATACAATTGTGATTTACCACCCTTGTACCAGAAGTCAAATAAATATAGACCTGATTTAGGTCAGGGGCAGATTTACTGATTTACAACTCTGGAAATTGGAGGAGAGTCTTCTACTAGTTATGTTGTATTTGTTGTTGAATATAGAAAAGTAGTACTTCATGTAAAAGCATACACTGATATTGAAATTGAGTTCAGTGCTATAAAAATACAGATTTAGCTACTGTTTTGTTCACCTGACAAGAAGATATTGTTAACTGGCATGAATAACTTGTTTATTCATTGATCCTTTAGAAATAATGCCTTTGTTTCCATTTATGAAACTAGTATAGCTAAACTGGCTTCTTCTCCTACAGGTTTTTCTTCTGTCAGTATACAGTATAAAAAGACATTTTGCAGTAGAACATTTCCCATCCTTTCCATAAATGTCGCTTCAGTCAGAATGTGAATGAGTTCTTCATTGGGAATTGCCTTCCTTCCTATTTATTCCTTTCTTCTTTTTTTTAAAAAATATTTTTATTTATTTATTTATTTGTCAGAGAGAGAGAGTTAACAAGTAGGCAGAGAAGCAGGCAGAGAGAGGGGGAAGCAGGCTCCCTGCTAAGCAGAGAGCCTGACGCGGGGCTCCATCCCAGGACCCTGAGATATTGACCTGAGCCGAAGGCAGAGGCTTAACCCACTGAGCCACTCAGGCGCCCCCCCATTTATTCCTTAAAAGCATATTTTAGTTACATAATCCTGTTTCCAGTGAGCTGTTATCAATGTATGTAATCATTATAAGCTTTTGGCAGAGATACAAAGTAAAAAAGTTTACTAAGGTGCACTCTGTTTTCCCTAGCATATTAAAATTGTTTCCTCATTGAAAGAACTTTTGCATTTAAATGGCCTTTCTAAGTTGACAGCAATCAATGAATGATCATTATGTCATAAAATACACAATGATGCTTTAAAGGTCATTAGGACTGTTCACTTTTAAAGGCGTGATTAGAAACCTCCAATCTCAAAACTGTAAAAACAGTCTGTTCTATTTATAACATTTCAAGGGAAGATGTTTTCATAGCCTCCAAAGATTTTATTTCAATTTTTAGCAAGTCTCTCTTAAAGCCTTCATCCAGCAGGTTTTCTTAGTAGAAATAGTGGGAAAATGAATCATAAGCCAGTAAAATGTCTTATAAGTAGAATTTAACTTTCTTTACCCTGAATAAAGTGATTTAATGTTTTCATATTATTATTGTGTGATGTTTATTTCCTATTTTTCCTGTCTTAGTTTTGTGATGTGTCCTGACATGAAATTCTTTCTGCTTAGTTTTTTAATTTTTAAAAGTTTTACCTTGTGAAATTGTTTTACAATGCATGAAAAACTAAAAATATTCTTATCAGAAATGTATACTAATTTTTGAAAAAACCTACAACCAAAAAAAAGTCTTCTATAACTTTTTAAAAAATAAGATTTCTCTCCAGTGTTTGTAATTATAAGAAGTCTTTAATGTACATATAGTCCTGTTATATGCACAGTACAGTTGTTGCTTAATTAAAATTTTGGAAAATGTATATAAAAGGTAGATTTAACTTCTGAAAAGTTAGTTCTTTGTGTCTGAGGTGGGAATTCAGAGGTAGGAAAGGGAGTCAGCTCAGTTGCCTCAAGGAATAATGTTCTGGAGCATGTCATGAGTGCTCTGCCATGAATGATCACCAAACGTGTATGAACATTCAAAGTATTTGGGATGCTTTTTAAAATACAAGTTTCTGGGCCCAATTATGAACCTGACAGCTCAGTATCTCTGGCATGAAGCTTGAAATACACATTATTAACACGTTCTCCAGACCATTCTTCTTAGCCTGGCAGTATCCCCATTCTGGAACCATTAGGAAGTGCCATCATGGTCCTTAGAGGGCTCATTCACTGAAAGTGGGAATTGACTGGGAAGACAAATTTAAGAGAAAAAGAGGAGGAGGTAGTTCTGAGAAACCTGGATGTGTTCTTGACACATTTAATCTGTTTTATACATTGTGTTGATTTTTTTTTTAAAGATTTTCTTATTTCTTTATGTAACAGAGAGATCACAAGTAGGCAGAGAGGCAGGCAGAGAGAGAGTGGGGGAAGCAGGCTCCCTGCTGTGCAGAGAGCCCGATGTGGGGCTCAATCCCAGGACCCTGAGATCATGACCTGAGCTGAAGGCAGAGGCTTAACCCACTGAGCCACTCAGGTGCCCCCATTGTGTTGATTTTTAAATAACAGCTCTATTGAAATATAATTCCCATACCCTGCGATTCACCCATTTGAAGTGTACAATTCAGTAATTTTTAATATACTAAGTTATATGAAACTAAGACCACAGTCAATTCTGGAACCTTTTTATCACCTCATTAAACTCGTTACCTTTTAGCTATAGCAGTCCCTTGAACCCTATTCTCTCCCCATCCATAAGCAATCACTAATCTACTTCCTGTCTCTATAGACTTGCCTATTCTAGATATCTCATATAAATTTAATACATGATCTTCTGTGACTCTTTCTCTGACCACACCAGCAGTTAAGCTCCATTAATTGTCAGCTGATGATTGTTGTTTTCAGTGATGCCCTGTGGTATAAATTGCTTCACAGACCGATGTGTCCTGGTTCCTCTGAAGGAAAAACTTCTTAGGTTAATGTTTGAGATTTTTTTCTGTTCCCAAGAGTGCTTTTCCCAGGTGTCTCACTTTTTCTCTCTAGGAATCTAGCCAGCCAGTAGACTGGCCTATACCTTCTATGAATCTAACAGTTTCTTCCCAACTGCTTTTTGCCACAACTTCTACTGTTTCATTCTTTGTTTTTTTATAAAGTATAAATTTGCTTAATTATTTATTTAATTTCAATTTAATTAACATATACTATGTTATTAGTTTCAGAGGTACAATTTAATGGTTCATCAGTTGCATACAACACCCACTGCTCATTACTTCAAGTGCCCTCCTTATTGCCCATCACCCAGTTACCCCATCCCCCCCCACCCACCTCCCCTCCAGCAACCCCCAGTTTGTTTCCTAGAGTTAAGAGTTTCTTACATTTTTGCCTCCCTCTCTGTTTCCTTATTTTATTTTTTCTTGCCTTCCCCTGTGTTCCATCTGTTTTGTTTCTTAAATCCGACAGATGAGTGAAATCATTGGTATTTGTCTTTCTCTGACTGACTTATTTTGCTTAGCATAATACCATCTAGGTCCATCCCCGTCATTGCAAATGGCAAGATTTTGTCCTTTTTGATGGCTGAGTAGTATTCCACGGTATATATACACCACATCTTTTTTTTTTTTTTTTTAAGATTTTATTTATTTATTTGACAGAGAGAGATCACAAGTAGGCAGAGAGGCAGGCAGAGAGAGTGAGAGGGAAGCAGGCTCCCCGCCGAGCAGAGAGCCCGATGCGGGACTCGATCCCAGGACCCTGAGATCATGACCCGAGCCAAAGGCAGCGGCTTAAACCACTGAGCCACCCAGGCGCCTCTTCTTTATTCAGTCAATCATCTGTTGATGGACATCTGGGCTCTTTCCATAGTTGGGCTATTGTGGACATTGCTGCTACAAACATTGGGGTGCAGGTGCCCCTTCAAATCACTATGTTTGTATCCTTTGGGTAAATACCTAGGAGTGTGATTACTGGGCTTGAGGGAAATTCTATTTTTAACTTTCTGAGGAACCACCATACTGTTTTCCAGAGTGGCTGCACCAGTTTCCATTCCTACCAACAGTGTTAAGAGAGTTCCCCTTTCTCCACATCCTCACCAAGATCTGTTTTCTTCCTGACTCATTTATTTTAGCCATTCTGACCAGTGTGAGGTGTTATCTCATTGTGGTTTTTTATCTGTATTTCCCTGATGCCAGGTGATGCTAAGCATTTTTTTTCATGTGTCTGTTGGCCATTTGTATGTCTTCTTTCGAGAAATGACTTTTCTTTTTCAACATTTCTCTGGTGGTTCCATACAAATTTTAGTATTGTTTGTTCTAGCTCTGTGGAAAATGTTGTTGGTATTTTGATAGACCTCTACAAATTTTGCTATTGCCCCTAAGACTTGAACTTCACAGTCTGTTGCAAATGAATTCAGGTCCTTTAGAGAGACATTTAGAACTCTCTGTTCTGTGACTTGGTTCTCCCTGGGCAAAATCTTTGAGCCAGGTCAGTGCTGATGGGAATAATACCCTATAGCCCCTCAGACTTCTGAGTGACTTGCCATAAGATAAAAATTCAGTGGCAGTAGTTCAAGATCTTAGCTTGCTTATGCCAGTGTGGAACCCCTGCCACAGAAGCCAAGGCAAGGGCAGTCAGGTTTACAGTATTCTTTGTGGTGCTATACCTGAAGTAAGGTCTCCATCCCAGTAGGGAGCTTAGGCAGAAGAAGGGGTGGGGGGTGGTTCTCCATCTTTTGGCTGTACTTGTCTGGAACTTAGCCTGAGGTGCAGGTAGCTAAGGGCAGGATAAGAAATGCTGACATCCTGTCCTTCCTGAGAAGGCAGCTTTATAACTCAGAGCAGGGGGAACAGGGAGCCCTGTGTTACTGTTATTGGCTGTCCCAGTCTGGAGTGGAATTTCCATCTTGCTGAGCTATGAGAGCGTAAAGATGGCCTGGATTCTGTTTCAAATACTATAGACTTTGCTGTTCTTATTTTCAGTAGATTTTCTTGAATATAAGTTTATTAATTTTCTTTTTACTCATAGGACCATTTATAGAAACTTTAAATCTGCTCTTCTGAAATTTTCACTGAGGGGACACCTGGGTAGCTTAGTCACTGAAGTGTCTGCCTTCGGTTCAGGTCATGATCCCGGCATCTTGGGATTGAGTCCCACATTGGACTCCCTGCTCAGCAGGGAGTCTGCTTCTCCTTCTCCCTTTTCCCCTTCCTTCTTCCCATGTTTCTCTCGCTCGCTCACTCTCAAATAAATAAATAAATAAAATCTTTATAAAATAATAAATAAGAGACTCCTGGGTTGGTCAGTTGGTTGAGCATCTGCCTTCGCTCATGTCATGGTCTCAGGGTCCTGGGATTGAGTCTCATTCGGGCTCCCTGCTCAGCAGGGCATCTGCTTCTCCCTCTCCCTCTGCCCCTACCCCCTGCTTGTTTTCTCTCTCTCTCTCTGACAAACAAAAACTTTTAAAAATATAATAAAATTTCCACAGAGGAGTGGGTCTGAAAGGCTCCTCATGCTGTCTTGCTGGAAACAGAATTCTCAGGCAGATTGTTTTTAAAGTTGTATCAGGTAGTGAGGTGATAGTTAATGTAGAGAAATTTGAGCTGTACAGTTGGATTATTATAAACAGAAACCTAAGAAATAGCAATTTTTATGGTGTTTGCATATTCCTTATTTTGTAATCTTAGTTCTTACAAACATTTTGAAAATTCTTCTTTTTATTAATATGCAGAAAGGAATAAAGGGATTTAATATTTCTCCTCACTTAGGCTAAAGTGAGAAATGGAGCCCTTGTTAAGTGCAGAGGTATCCGTGATGATGCTGGTGATAATGATATTACACATTACAGGAGCTGTGCTTTCTGATTATACTTATTATTTCTAAACCTCAGTAGTAAGCTTACACGGTAAGAAAGAGTGTCTTTCTATATATGAAGCAGCCAGGATTGAAAAAGATGTGCCTAAGGTCTCAGCGCAGATTCTAATTCATGTCTGACCTCAGAGTGTGTGCTGTTGACATTGCTCCTCACTGCTTCAAAGTGAAAAATCCCAAGAGAAATGCAAAAATTCTCCAGAGAAGTGTTAGTTTGATTGCTTCCTTGTGTAAGCCTTAGGGGAAAGTTTGTTTTCAGTGTCTTCTCCTGGAATGAAAGACCCTTAAACTGGAGCAGGTCAGAAAGCTAGTCTTGTGGAAAGCACTTGGCATTCAGTTGCCTAGAAATAGAATTTGAAAATTTTGTCTCCAAAGTGAAATTTTTTAGTACATTATACTCTACAATATGGTAGAATTATTAGCTCCTTGAGATTAAAATGCCTGGTTTTGTTTCCTGATACATTTACTTAAGAGTCTTGTAATAGGTGTACTAGGCTCCTTGAACAATCCTTATCCAGTTCAACACTTAGCACAGTGCTTTGTATATAAAAGATTCTCAATAACTGTTTTTGAATGAATGAACATAGCCTTTTACTTAAAAACTAAATTAGGTGTTAATTACTTTTTCACGCTTTTTCATTCATTAACTGTTAACTGAGTTTCTACCATGGGCCAGGCACTCTTTCTGGGGATATCTAGTGAACAAAACAGACCAAAAACCTTTGCCCTCAATGCTGAATTTGGAATGGGCTTTCATTATTTTTTCTAGTTTTATTTAAGTATAGTTGACAAAATTATAGGATATTTAAAGTGTGCATCATGATGATTTAAGAAATGGGTTCTTTTTAATATTTAGTATAAGATGAAAAGAATTAGTGTTGCATAAATATTTTGTACCAGGTGAAAGTCATTTGGGCTTTTTGGTTATAAGCAACAGAACCAATTCAATTTAGCTTAAGCAAAAATAGTAGAATCTACTGTGTTATGAGGTTGCAGAGATACTGTAGAACCAATGTAGGAATAAAACCTGGCTTCAAGAGAGAAGAGGCTTTGTTGCTTCTCTCATGCAATGTGTTTCATTCTTTTCTCTGCAGACTCACTTCCTTTATTCTTTAGCTCACATGACAGAATAGAGCTGCCCTACAACCCCTAAGTTCTATAGTTTATTTCTAGTCACACACAGAGAGATTCATAGACTCTGGGTACCAGTTCCTCAGGTTTGGTTAAGTGTTCATTCAGCCCAGTCCAGCGAGCAGTGCCCCAAGAGGTGCAGAATTCTTACCATATGATGCTTATGACTCATGGGGTTTGTGAACAGGCAGATACCACAAATGTCTGCATACACACTGCATAATTTTCACAATGCCTTATAAGGTTGGAATTTGGAACCCTGAAAGGTTGAATAACATACCCATAGTTGGGGCGCCTGGGTGGCTCAGTGGGTTAAAGCCTCTGCCTTCGGCTCAGGTCATGATCCCAGAGTCCTGGGATCGAGCCCCGCATCGGGCTCTCTGCTCAGCGGGGAGCCTGCTTCCTCCTCTCTCTCTGCCTGCCTCTCTGATACTTGTGATCTGTCTGTCAAATAAATAAATAAAATCTTTAAAAAAAAAAAACAAAACATACCCATAGTTGCACAACATGTAAGCTGTGGGCCCAGAACCTAGTTTTGTCTGACTGCAAATCTTGTGCTGTTATCATTAATTGTATACATTTTTTCTTTTACCTATGAACTTATTTTTTATTGATATACAATTGATTATAACATTATATTAGTTTCTGGTATACAGTCAAATGATTTGATATTTTATATATTGTGAAGTGATCACAGTAAGTCTAGTTTATACCCATTACCATATAGTTACAGAGTGTGTGTGTGTATGTGTGTGTATAAGAGAGAGATGAGAACTTTCAAGATCTATGCTTTCAGCAATTTTCAAATATATGATACAGTATTAACTGTAGATACCACGCCTGATAGTACATCCCCAAGGTTTATTTTATAACTGGAAGTTTATATACCTTTTGACCTCCTTCACCCATCCATCCTTACCCCAACCCACCCACCTCTGGAAACCATTAATCTATTCTCTGTTATTTCTGAGGGTTTTTGTTTGTTTGTTTTGATTTCACAGGTAAGTGGGATCACGTGGTATTTGGCTTTCTCTGTCCCACTTAGCATAATGCCCTCAGGGTCCATCCACATTGTTGCAGGTTGTAAGATTTCCTTCTTTTCTGTTGCTGAGTAATATTCCATTGGGTCTCACTGGGTTCCTTGTATTTGGAACTCTGTTGGTTTCCTGGATCTTGAAGTCTACTTCCTTCCCCGGGTTAGGGAATTTTTCAGTCAGTGGTTTTTCAGATAAGTTTTCTGCCCCTTTCTCACTCTTCTCCTTCTGGATCCTTGTAATGGTCCAAGATTTGCTTAGTAATGTCCTTTCAGTCCCTTCAGCCATCTTCATTCTTTTACTTTTTGCTGCTCTGTTTGAGTGAAATCTGCCCTGCTTTTGAGTTCACTGATCCATTCTTCTGCTTCATCCAGTCTACTGTAGAACCCATCTATTAGATTTTTCAGTCAATTATTTTACTCTTCAGCTCCACAAATTCTACTTGCCACTTTCTTATAGTTTCTATTTGTTGAAACTCTCACTTTATTCATGCATTGTTTTGCTGACCTTGGTTAACATCATTATGACCACTATTTGAACACACTTATCTCTTTTTCATTGAGGTCGTTTTGAGATTTTCTTTTTCATTTAAAACTTATTCCTGTGTGTTTTAAATTTTTTTTGACTCTTCTGTGTTTGTTTCTATGCATTAGATAAACAGTCTTGAAGGAGTTGCCTGTTTTAGGCGATGAACTTTCTTAACTACATTTTTAAAAGGTGTTGAGAGACAGTATCACTAAATTTCATTCAAATAATCCATCTCCCCTCCCTGAGAAAAAGAATGTGTTCCCCTTGTTAATGCTTTCTAAATATTTATTTTTTAAAAGACTTTATTTATTTGACAGAGAGAGAGATCACAAGTAGGCAGAGAGGCCGGTGGGCGAGGGGGGGAGCAGGCTCCCTGCTGAGCAGAGAGCCTGATGTGGGACTCAATCCCAGGACCCTGAGATCACTACCTGAGCTGAAGGCAGGCTTAACCCACTGAGCCACCCAGGTGCCCCTGTTAATGCCTTCTAAGTGCCATTATTACCTTACCTGTTAACAGTGCATGTTCTTTATTGTTATTTCTAATGCTAGTAGCACTTTTATCTTTTTTAGAGTTATGTTATTTCAAGAATAATGTATTTGTATTAATAGAATCATGACAGTATGAAACCTATTATCTGTTCTCAGTAATAAATTCAAAGTGATTGACTTATACCTTGTTTCTAGATCATTGAAATATATACAATAAAATTTTAACCAAAAATTTTCAGAAGAACTCTTTTTAAAAAGGTTTTTTGTTCTTCTCTTGTTTGATTGATTTAACTAGACATAATAAATTAACACCTATGGCACAAATCCTATTATAATAAAGATTCAGGCAGGTTAGTAGACTAGTATACAAAAATCGGAGAAAATACCTTATTAGAAATTCTTCTGTCTTATAATTTAGGGGTAAATTTAATTTCATTTGTGATATTTAAGTAAAGTTAATTTTGAAGACATGTAAAATGTTTTCAGAAAATTGTATTATATTTCAAAAACGGGATTTGTTTCTTTCCTAGAATTCTCTACTGAAACATGTCTTAGTGATCTTACCGAGTCTCGTGGTTTTACATATAATGTGTGTGCTCACTCCTCCCTTTTTCCAGCTATAATTCTCCCCTGACTTAAAACTTGTATATCCAACTGCCTACTCAACATCACCACTTAACACATCAGACATAATATGTCCAAATTGAATTTCTTACCCTCCTCAGACAGAAGATAGTAAAACCTGCTCTACCCTCCATGTTTTCTCTTTATTAATGGCAAATCTGTCCTTCCATTTTCTCAGTCCAGAAACATTAGACTTATCCTTGACTTCTCTTCTGCCTCACATTTGTGAACAAATCTTACTACCTTCAAAATATATCTAGCATCTGACACGTTCTTCTGACCTCTGTTGTGTTTCTACCCTGGTCCACCACATCTTTATTCTTTATATGAATGATTTCTGCCTGCTTGCATCCTTGCATGCCTCTAGTCTATTCTCATTAGCCTAAGTGACCTATCAAAGAAAAACCAGATCATGTCTCTTCTCAGAACCTTTCAGTGGTTCCTCATTTTTTCCAAAGTGAAAATCAGAGTTTTTACCCTGGCTCATGAGGCCGTACACAATCTGTTCTCTCTACCACCCGCCTTCTCTGACTTCATCTTTTTCTATTTTCTGCCACCCTGGCTCTCGTGCTTTTTCTCAAACACGGCAGACACCATCTGCCTCAGAACCTTTGCACTGACTGAAACACTCTTATGAGATGTAATCTTTCACCTCCTTCAAGCCGTTGCTCAAATGTCACTTTTTCCGTGAGCCTCTACTCTACCCTGTTTGAGATCTCAGCCTCCTCTCCCTTGCCATGCTCCTGTTCTCCAAAAAACTAGTCACATTCTAATATATAATACTATGTAATTTGCATATCTATTATATTTTCCTTGATCTTTTATCTCCTAGTAAAAGTTCTGAAAGGGTCAGCAGTTTTGATTTTTTTTTTTTTCACTGATTCATCACCCAATGCACAGACTGTACTTGGCTATAATTTTTGTTGGATGAATAATTGCATGAAGGAATGTTTTTATGAAATTCTTGTAGGGTATGTATGCACGCATGCAAGCATGTGCATGCATGGGGGTTGTGTGTGTTTAGTAAAATAACAGAAGTTAACATGAGTTTTCAATCAAAATATTTTCTCTTAAATTGGGTTTGTGGAGTATATAGTTGTTGGCTAAAGCACATCTGTCTTTCCTTCATTTGAGCTATTTTGTATATGGGACAAAAGACAGCAGTTTCTAAATATTTAGATCAAAGCAAGAAATGTTTTTCAAACCGTTTTTCAACTTAAGAATGATTGTGATAAGTATCTGTAGGTCAGTAACTTGGAATTTTTTTAAGACATGATTATTCACTGGAAATTTAAAGAGATAACGTAGACATCTGAAAATTAAAGTTTTTAATTTTAGTAATCCCATTCTAAGCTTCATAGAAATGTTCCTTTCTCTTTTTTTCTTAAACTTAAACATAGGCTTTTTCATACCATTTAGAATAAAGAAATAATCTTTTAGGTGGAATGTTGTGTCAGATAACTATGGCACCCCTACCCTCGTATTACTCTAGAAATTGTACAACATATGGTACTTTTAGGATAAGCTTATCTCTGAACCCCTTCTCTTATTAAAGGACTATTTCTTAAGTACCTTTCTACCTAACCAACATAACATCTTCAGCCTGATATATTTCCCAAATCCAAATCCAATTTTTTTCTTATGACAAATAGCACTACTGCCAAACATTGATGATTTATTCTGATGGAGAAAAATGCCTTTTTCTTCATTGATTTAAATTTAGTCTTACATGTGAACATTTGCTAGCTAATTATTAGTCACATTCATTATGACCCTGAATTGGTAAAAATAAAAAACACTAGAATTTTCTAAAGAATAATATTACAGCATTATAAAAATACCTCTTGGGGTCAGTTTTCATTGTTAAAATGTTAGCTTCAGAGTAGTTAATCTGTGGTGCCTTTCTTCCATGGTTCTCTTAAAATAGTCACAGATGTTAAGAAAATTTTGGATGAATTCTGGATTCTAAACAATCTTATGTTATGCCATTTTGCATAGATCTTCAACTAAATAAATAAATCCCTGTATATCCTTTTAGTCCAATAGGTTTTTGATTCATTCGCATGCAGTTACAAAGGAATTTCAGATCCAGAAATATACATACTCAGAAAGCCCATGTGACTTTGTGCTGAGAGATTAAATTTTGTGGAATATAAAGTTTACCCTGGAAGGAAATATATACTTGTTATAGAGCTTAATTCATTCGTATCCAACTTGTGGGTTATTAAATATAAAGTTTTTTATAGAGTTTAGCAAATAAATGCAAGAGCTACTTGGTGGAATATGTGTTTCTGCGAAAATTGCTTTGTATTTACAGTCTTATCTCAACCCCTGGTGACAGCTATCTTCTCATATTCTAGCGAGAGATAATATGAAGGGGGAGAACTCCTTCCTCGTGGATTGTGTTTTAGGTAGTCAGCATTCTGAAGTAGTTTCAGAGTTGAGACTAAATAAATATAATCCTGAGGGGGAAATAAAAGAAATCTCTTGTTATATGTTTATTGATCTTGTGATTTCACAAAAGGAAAAAAGCGTTGATTAAAACACTTAGAAATCACTGATATCTACAGAGTTTATGATGAGTTTGACCCAAGTACTCTTAAGATACCCTACATACTGCTTTAGTGCACTCAGGATATTCTTAAAATAGTATCTTGTTCTGGATAATTCATAATTTTATAAAGAGTTAAGAGATTCATTTATTAAACCTTTGGCTTGAATTCAACATCATAACTATTGCTTGGAGTACCATACACTGAGAGAAGTGTGTTTAGCTATGTTTCAAATGATGGAAAATGAGGATGGTCTTACATTACTTTGTTTTCTCTTATTAACCATAAGAAAAAAGGGGGGGTATAGATTTGCTAATACACTCTGAATGCATAAACAACGACAACAAAAACAATAAAATAAGAACTGTTTGTAAGATAGCATTAAATAGCAGCTGATTAAGCTTAATACGTTTTACCCAGATTAAAAACTTTCTTGGTAAAGGTGGTACTTGTTTTTCCTTTTGCTGACATCCACTCTAGAACAATGTGGGTTGATTTAAGTGAAGGCCTCCATCTTCCAGGGGATAGGGAGGACAGATTCAAAGTATTCAGAGCCCATATTCCTAGTTAACTCTCTGACTTCGTTTTGCATTTAACATTAACAACATGCTTTGCTTTCTGATTCTCTTTATTTTAGTCTATGCAAGGGAAACTTTCTAAAGAAAAATCAACTACTCAAAAGATGATGGAAGAGCTGGAAAAGAAAGAAAGAAACCTACAGAGATTAACAAAAACTTTGCTTGATGTGAGTAGAAAAAATTCAAATTACTTTCAAAGAATGATTCAGTACTTACTTAAGTTAAAGCAGATACTTATTTTGTACCTATTCATAGAATATTTTTTACTTAGACTTGATTTCGGTGTGCCAATTAATTAACTCCATTAGGTTTCTTGCAAAAGTATAATTAAAAGGCAAACTTTTACTTTTTTTATGTATCTGAATATAATTTCACAGACTTAACTGCAACATAGTCAAATATTATATAGAGATTTGGTCCCAAAGTAATTCAGTAATTCAATAAATTGAATATAAATAAAATTACCTTTGAAAATCCTTAAGGAAGGTGCAATGTTGACACTTCATCATTGGAACAGATCACGTTTTCTTCATTTAATTACAAGATGACACACTTGGCCTGCATTTAAGTATACATTGTACAAATATATTAGTTTTTTAACTCTCATCATGACATTTTGCCACTAAATACCTAGAATGCATCTCCAAAAATTAGGCACATTTCCCATATAACTGTACCACAATTATCAAACCCAGCAAGAATAATATTCCTCAATATTCAATAATACCATGAGTTGCATTTCATTTTGTCTTATGAAGTTTCTCACTTTTTCCATGTTAGTGACTTGTTGATAAATCTGGGCCTGTTGTCTTAAAGACATATATTGTCAGGCCTTCTAGATTTGTCTGATGGCTTTCTTATGGTGTCACTTATCTTGTTCTCTACCCCCTCTATCTCTTATAACCTAGAATTAAGAGCTAAAGATATCATTAAGTCAAGACAAACATTTTTTGGCATGAAGACTTTGTAGGTGTTATTCACGTCCTCAAATTACTTATGTTTGATTATCCCACTGTAAGTGACAGAAATACTGATCTCACTGGTTAAAATGGTAACAGACTAATTCTTTCCATTGTCACATTATGGCCTCTGCAAATAGCAGGTAATCTGTGGAATGATACTTAGGTAACACTGAATATGTAGTTTATCCGTACCCTTTCCCTTGATGGTTTTAGTATTCACTGGTGATCCTTGTCTAAATCATTACATGATTAAAAGAATCATATTTTTTCCTAATTATATTTACATTTTTTAGCTGGCATTCATCTATTAAAAAATCTTTTCCTGGGGCGCCTGGGTGGCTCAGTGTGTTAAAGCCTCTGCCTTTGGCTCAGGTCATGATCTCAGGGTCCTGGGATCGAGCCCCGCATCGGGCTCTCTGCTTCACAGGGAGCCTGCTTCCTCCTCTCTCTCTGCCTGCCTCTCTGCCTGCTTGTGATTTCTCTCTGTCAAATAAATAAAATAGTTAAAAAAAAAAAAATCTTTTCCTCATCAGTGCAAACTGTTTGGTTATTTTGAAATACAGGTCTAACTAGAAAGCTAATTAAATTGCCTTAGCAATTTTCAGAATGAGAAGTAGATGGTAACAGTTTTGGGGATGAAGTGAAGGCAGCTTTTTCTGAGTGTAATAAATTACGAGTTCATATTGATAATCCCAATTTAAATTTCACAATTCAAAATTGTTAAAGTTTTTTTCCTTTGGTTTTATACTTGTATTTCTTTTTCTCTTAATGCTGAAAATTTTGGTTCCTATCAACACTAATATAACATATATACTTTTTTCTCAATATGCGCAGATAGTTTCAAAGTAAATAAATCATTACTGCTACTAACAGTAAAACTATAGGGTAGGGTTTAAAATTTCTTCATAGTTCTTTTTGTTCTTGGGATAAATTTTATTATAGAAGATTATATATACAACCAAGATGCTTATTATGTGACATTAGGTAGCATGAGATACTCTAGAAAGTAAGTCTGGGATTGTTGCCTCTTTCAGATTTACCCTAGGGCACGAGATGGCACAGAGGAATCATTGAGTCATTTCATTTCCACTATTTTAAATGCCTTTTCTTTTTCTTTTTTTCTACTGTGTGTATGCAGTTTAATTTGATTAATGTGTATGTAATATGACTCTAACATTTCATTAATAAATGGGGGGAAATGTTCAGACAACTGCATGTCTTTGAATACCTTTTCACTGTTCCAACAACCTGATTTGTATTTTCTTTATCTCTTGCAGAACCAAAGGCAAACAGAAGAGACATGCTCCTTATTGGATCAGGGCCAGGAAGCAGACCAATCCAGGCAGCAGACAGTACTTACCAAATGGCCACTATCTGATTTGAGTGTGATTGATCAGCTGTTCAAGGAAATGTCCTATTGTTTGTTTGACTTGAAGGCATTGTGTAGTATTCTCAATCAGCGAGCTCAGGGCAAGGAGCCTAATCTTTCATTGTTACTGGGAATCAAATGTAAGTCATTGATGCATTGTTCTTACTATATTGCTTAGCAATTAGAAACCTGTCTTCATGGATCAGGAACCTCTTACTGCCTTTTCCCTATTTGTTTTTATCTCCTTTCCCACTTAGATTTATAAATCTATGAATAAATCTGTAGGTCTGTGAATACCTGTTATTACTTGATTGCTAGGACTTACCTCATATTTAGAGAAGTGAGCAGTGTCATAGTTGATATGGACTGCCTCTTGGCAGAATGCCTACAGAGCTTCCTGTGTGGATGAGTTGTGCTGGATCTGCTAATGTGTGATTGGGGTGGTAGTTAGATGTGATAGTCCTGATTACTCTTCTAAAAGTAATGTAATGATTCTATTGGCTTTCATGTGGTAATTGTCTAAGGTAATGATCCAGCCATCTGTCTGCTGGTAAAATATTTAAGAGAAGATACTCCTTTGCTTTTCCTATGCAGTTATATCTGTGGCAATTGCTTAATTTAAGTACCAGTGCTGGGGCACCTGGGTGGCTCAGATAGTTCAGCGTCTGCCTTCGGCTCAGGTCATGATCCCTTCCTGGGATCGAGCCCCACGTGGGCTCCCAGCTCAGCGGGGAGTCTTCTTCTCCCTCTCCCTCTGCCTTTCCCTCTGCTTGTCTGTTTTCTCTCTCAAATGAACAAATAAAATATATATAAAATAAAATAAAAAAGAAAATATATATTCTATATCTATGTCTGTGCTGTCGCAAGAGCTTATTTTCATGGCCTTTAGATCTGTTGCCCTTGTCATGCATTTACTCTCTGGCCTTATCACTTTCAATATGACAACCCCCCCCCCCCCCCCCGCCCCGCCATTGTTCCTCAGTTCCATGTTCTTCCACACATAGTTTTTGTTTTGTTTTGTTTTTTTTCACACACCTGCACAAATCCTTTATTAAAGCAACAATCAAAATACAGGATGGAACACATGGTTTTTGTTTTGCTACTATAACATCAACTTAAAAGTCATTTGTTTATATCTTTAAATCATTTTTAAAAAGTGAACATTCATAGTTCACAAAATCAACAGTTTGACATTTTGCCCAGATAAAGTTTTTCATCTTATTTTCCAATTTTAACAAAGGACATCCAGAACTAGAGCTATAGCAAGCCAAAACCTAAGTGCAAGCAAGCATCTTCTTTGACCCTAACTCATTGTAAGCATCTCTATGGTGTCTGACAGATACATCTGAAGGTTTTCATTACTGGTTAAATAAAATCAGTTTATGCCAGAATATTCTTAGAGCTATTTGTTTTCTGTTTTTACATTCCCTAACAGCTTCGGTTTTGATTGTGGTATTCTAAGTATTAGCCCTCCACACATAGTTTTAAGAGCTGCCACAGGAATATCCTAGTTTCTCTTCTGTGCTGCTTTTGCAGAAACACACATCTCTGCACGTGGTTCTAAATTGCTATAATATTGACATATTGGTCTCTTTTTAATACAGAAGAAATGGGCATAAGCAGATATGATTGGAGTAAGACCATAATAAGGTTTATGCACTTTCTATGTTGTACTGAGAAATTGCCTAATAATATGGTTAATGTGTGACTAGAGTGGAGACTAGTTTTATTTACAGTTTCATCAAAAAGATTCTACCAATTGGCATCATGATAGTTATTTTGGCAAACCAAATAATACTTTCCAAAGTATTATTATACCAAATAAATAAATACCAAAAGTATATATACCAAAGTATATCCCTTGTTAAATGAAACATGTAACTGTGCTCAGAGATGTCAGCAGAATTTTCCCTTCCACTTCATAGATGTTTATATACATATGTTTGGGTATGTAAAAAACACTTTAAAGTGTAAATATATTGACTTAGTAAGTAATGCTTTATATAGTCCAGATACTAAGGTGCAGATAATGCAGTTGAACACAGCCCTTGGCCCTCACACAAACTTGATTACTAGAGCATTGTGATAAGTACTATAATTGAGATGTGGGTGGAGGAAAATGGGGGCCCAAGGGGAAAACTAACTAAATGGGAAGGGCTATGAAGGCTCTGATGTTTGGCTTAAATCTCTGGAGGAGAGGTTTGCCAGGTCATGGGGCAATTTCTTGAAGTGATCTCTTGAAGAAGTGAAAGCTCACACAGACAAAAGACTCAATTCTGTTTGCCATTGTAGAGGTACTCACCCCTTCAGTTATTTTGTAACTTTCTACGTTTTTATTCTCCTGTGTAGTATTTGTCACCTTTTCCAGTAATTAGATTGAGAGCTATCCAAACGTGAATAAAAAGGGAGATTTAAGAACTTTGTCACATTCACCTCCCAGTGTATCCCCCTTTCAGTCTTTCAGGTTTAACCCCCTATCCCTTACCGTATATCTTGGTACTGTGAAAATTTGACCAGCTAGGTAATTTGTCAAAAAACAGTGGATTTTGAATCCTTATCTCCTCACTCCACCCATTCATTGACACTCTTTACCCCACCCTTCTTTTTTAAAAATGCTCTGCTACCACGGTTTCCAGGCTTTGTTTTCTAGGTTCTGCTTCTGCCTTTATGACTGCTCAGGCTTAGTCTTCTCTGAAATTCTCTGCCATTTAAATTATTACTGTCCCCCAGAAATCTTTTGTTGCTGATTTTTTTTTCTTTTTTAAAATTGAATTATTTGTGGGGTTTTTGGTACTGTGTTGTGTAAGTTCTTTATATATTTTGAAAATTAACCGTTTATCCAATATATCATTTGCAAATATCTTCTCCCATCCTGTAGATTGTCTTTATTTTGTTGATGGTTTTTGTTTTGCTCTGCAAAAGCTTTTCATTTTGGTATAATCCCAGTAGTTTGGTTTTGCTTTTTGTTTCTATGGCCTATGTCAAAGAAATTACCACCTGTGTTTTCTTCCAGGAGTTTTTTATAGGTTTCAGGTCTCATATTTAGATCTTTAATCTATTTTGAGTTTATTTTTGTGTATAGTCTAAGAAAGCAGTCCAGTTTCATTCTTCTGAATGTAGCTGTCCAATGTCCCCAACATCATTTGTTGAAGAGATTGTCTTCTCCACATTGTGTATTTTCGCTTCCATTGTCAAAGATTAATTGACCGTATAAGCATAAATTTATCTCTGGGCTCTCTATTCTGTTCTATCGATCTATGTGTCTGTTTTTGTACCAGTACTATATTGTTTTGATTACTATAGCTTTGTAATACATCTTCAAATCTGGGATTGTGGTACCTCTACCTTTGTTCTTTCACAAGATTGCTTTGGCTGTTTGGGGTCTTTTGTGGTTACATACAAATTTTAGCTTTGTTTCACAACATTTGTGAAAAGTGTTGGTATTTTGACTGGGATTACATTAAATCTGTAGATTACTTTGGGTGTATGGCTATTTTAGCAATATTAGTCCTTCCAGTCCATGAGCTTGCTTTATCTTTCCAGTTTGTTGGTGTTCAGTTTCTTTCATCCATGTTTTAAAGTTTAGGGCATACAAGTCTTTCATCTCCTTAGTTAAGTATATTCCTTGGTATTGTATTCTTTTTGGTGCAGTTGTAGATGGGCTTGTTTTCTTAATTTCTCATTCTGCTTCTTCACTATTAGTATATAGAAATGCAACGATTTCTTTATACTTCTATAACTTCATGTCCTGTGACTTTACTGAATTCATTTATCAGTTCTTTGGTAAGTCTTCAGGGTTTTCTGCAAAGAGTGTCATCTACAAACAGTGTAAATTTTACTGATTCCTCAATAATTTGGGTGTTTTTTCTCTTTTTATTTATTTTCTCTTAGTAATCTTACCCGTGTCCTTTTGCTTTCTTTTAGTGCTGTCCCTTTGACCCATACAGACATTTATCTCTTACCTACCTAGAATGGCCCCCCGGGCTCTTGATTATACTTACCTTATATTAGAACCAGTTATTCTATAGGATCATAGGACTCAACTATGTCCAAAAGAGAACCTACTTTTCTTCCCTCCCTAAACCTGCTCCTTCTCTCAGTGAGTAGCACCACTATCCACCTGTCCGCCCTAATCCAGATTTTTCTCCACCCTGCTCTTTCCTTCATCTGGGTATGTCCTTTGTCTTGTCCCTAACCCCTATATAACTTAGGGTGGTTGAGCTCTATCATTTCTACCAGTCCCTTCTTAGCATTCATTCCTTCCATTACATCTCCATTGCACTGTTGTCTTAAATGAAGCTTTCAAAGTCCTTCACTTGGACTGGTCCACTGTCTTGCCCACTTTCCCCCACTAATCCATTTTTTTCACAATGCTGCCAGAGTGATCTAACCTAATGGTGATTCTGATTTCCAAATATTTACAGTCCCCTAACATAGAGATAGGTGGGTCTCGCATGTCTCTTTAGCCTTATTTCTTGACCCTTGCCTTCATAATTTGTGCTCTGCCATTTTAGAGCTGGTTACTTACTTTCTTGAAGTTTCTCAGATTCTTTGGTTTTCTGCCTTTGTACCTTTGTTCATTCTGCATCTTGGCCCATCCAGTGAACTTGCACCCTCTCCAGTTAGGCTGGTTGTTCTTTTCCTTGTGCCACTGTAGTCTGTGTATGGTGGTAGGACACCTACAATACTTAACAGTGCTTACTTGTTTATGAAGTATATGTAAATCATTAGGAATAAACTACATCCATTATTTTGCTGGCCTTTGCATCTAGCATAGTGCCAGGATCGTGTCAGGTGTTCAGTTAGTGTTTGTTGAATTAACAAATACGTTAATCTGACTCTCACACCTCCAGTAAGCTGCCAATGCCAGTAAAGGCATAAGGAAAGAATTATTTATTTATTTATTTATTTATTTATTTATTTATTTTTGAAGATTTTATTTATTTATTTGACAGAGAGAGAGATGACAAGTAGGCAGAGAGGCAGGCAAGGGCGGGGGGAGGCCCCCACTGAGGCTGAGCAGAGAGCCCGATGCGGGGCTTGATCCCAGGTCCCTGAGATCATGACCTGAGCTGAAGGCAGAGGCTTAACCCACTGAGCCACCCAGGTGCCCCAAGAAAAGATTTATTTTACAATTATTGACTCCATCTTCTTTATTGAGATGTGCTGACAAAGAGAGGAACTGAGGTAAATAATTAACAGCCAGCTGACTCAGGGCCTCCCCCTCCCCACCCTAGGTCATTCAGCCATTGGGCAGCTAGCCATCAGCCCAACTGAATTGTGTGGGGTTGTAGCATTCCATATATACATATCTCACCACACATAAACATACATATATACATATACACATACATACACACACATATACACACATATATACATATACATACATACACATGCTTACCATATATTTTGGAAATTTATGCTTTCATGCTAATAAGCCCATTTTGCAGTCTATAAAAATTAAAACTATCACTCCTTAATACAGAAGTGACTTTCAGTTTTTTTGTCAAGTCAGAATGAGTGCTGTAGTTGAGCTTGAGAGCTATTAGAGCATGCTTTTTCTTACTTTTGGAATGTTGTCATCCTTTAAACATGTTGAACATGTGTATACAGTATGGATTTAATGCAATTTAATTAGCAAAAATTTATAAGGAGCAGGTAAATAAGATTTATTTAATACTGAATGATACATTTAAACCTGAACCTGACTGGTATTCAGGATACAGCATTATATTTCTAATGATAATTAAGTTAAAATTCCTAAAATGCCTTGGTCAAAAAAGTGTGAGACATTCTCCATATTTTATTTCCACAGCAATGAACTGTTCAGCTGAAGAGACTGAGAATGACTATAGCCCAGAAACACTCAGTAAAAAATTGTCAGATGTATGCCAGTTACGGAGGGACATCGATGAATTAAGGACTACAATATCCGACCGCTATGCTCAGGACATGGGAGACAACTGCATTACCCAGTGATCAGCTCTTGGTCCCACAGCAATAACGACCCACTGTTAAATGCTGCTGTGTTACAGTTCTTCATATTTCTGTTTCGGAGCCATAATGGAAAGTCACAAGTGACATATAGGACTTTTTTTTTCTGTGGATTTGTTTTCCTGGGGGAGATAGGGGATTTGATGAGGCTTCAAAGGGGGCTTATCTAATCAGGCCAAAAAACCAAATTACTATTTGAAAAATGTGATGAAGTGTACAAGAAAAACAAAAAATCTGTCTTCTCATACTACTGATTGTAGGACCAAGCTGTGAATAGTGCCCTTCAGATAAAGGGATAGGATTTCTTTTTATCTGTAGCTATGTGTGTGCATGTGTGCGCACATGCGTGCACATGTGTGTTTATTCACAAAATTAAAAGGATTTCTAGGGTCAAAGCAAAGCTTCCAAGAAAGGCACACACTGTTTATTCCTGTATTTCTTTTCTTTCATGTAGAAGCTTGTGGTGTTGTTTGGGGTTTTCAAGGGCTGGCTGAACAAGAGTTCCAAGAGCAGGCAAGTGTTTTAGTAGGAACACAGCTGGCAAAACCATTCGTCTTTTGAACGACCACTGTGCCGTGATGATGAGGTTGTGGGGTTGGGTTGATTTAGTACTGTGGGTAGGTTAGCTATTTTTCCAGAGTGATTGTGGGTTGCCTTAGAGGTATGAAATTTTGACAGGATAATCTTTTCATTAGCATTGCAATTCGTATATCACAAGACAGCATAACATAATTTGAACTAATTTTAACATGTCCCTTACTATTAACAATTTTTCACTTACACGTATCAACATAAACAAAGCCATAAAGAATCAATGCTAACCATCTAAAGCCATTGTTGTAAAAGAAGGATTAACAAAGTCACTCTGGAGCAATAGTTTATTTATCCAATTCTCACGTTTACATTTTAATAGTTTTGTATGTTTTAAAGTTAAAACTACTTTAAGAAAAAGCCAACCTATATTCTTGATATCTGAATTATCACAAACAAACAATATCAAAACCAGGTGATATTTCAATTATATTTATTAAGTAAAGTACATTAAAAACTGGGTTTTTCATATAATACAAGGTTATTTCTTCTTCTGGAGTACAGGATATCATTATGAAATGAAACTGATTTTTAAGTAGACATATAATTATTTAAACTTTCAAACAAGTATTTTCCTGTTTTATTTGGAATTTTGGGAGGATTATATGTTTTATTACTTTAGAACGTTTATTACATTCTTTTGAATATGCTTAGTTATGGCAATCATTGTTCTTTACAAACTGGTTTGTTTTCTTGATGCAACCAGGTCTCATGTAGGGCAAGACCAAATAAGAGGTAGAAGAAATAAGGGGTGTGAATTCAACAGGATAATACTGTTTTGGGCAAGAACAGATCACATGTCTGTTTTTGTTGCCAGGCTTATATATACTGGTAAAAAGACCACTCCTAGAAAAGATTTTTCTTAAATATTTCCAGCAGTGAAAACATGTGGGATAAAAACTTAAAGGAAACTCCCCAGGAAGACATTCAGTTCAGAATTTAGCTAATATGCAGCGCTCAGTAAGTTATTCTGTGGTTATGTTACAACAGTCAGTTATAATACATTGTAAGTACATCCGACTTTACTTTTGTTTAGTACCTGAGTCCTCCCTACTCTTACTTCTTAGGATCTGGGCACTAAGAAATCAGTGCATGATAGTGATTCTGCATTCCAAGTACCTGTCCTCATATGGAAAAGTCACTTGTAAGAACATGGCATTCTAATGTGTTCATTTGTTTTTTAATGTTGGTGGTTTGAAGACAATCAGGGAGTAGTAAATTTATACCAAAAATCTGAATCAAAGAACTCTGCCTTGTAAAAATGGGCCTTTATATTAAGTAGATACTAGCATCTGAAATAGATAAACCACAGTGCAACACACAACGTTCTTAACATTCTCTCTGAATAGAAACTCCAACCCCTCCCTCTCAACTTCCACAGTTTGGGAAATAAAGGCACTCTAAGATGATAGTACTGATGTGCATAAATAATCACTGATTTGCGACTACGTTCTTCATGTCTTCTAGGTTTTTAGTATATGTTTTTGGGTTTTATGGTTATGAGTGTTGTTTTAAACAAACTTTTGGTCATTTGTTTTAATTTACTGTAGACATATTTTTGTTTTCTGACTTAGGGTAAAATATTTAATTTTTTAAATAAGTTTTCTTTTAAAACTTACAGAATTTGACTTAATTCACATGTCTTGAGGTAAAAATGTGTTAATTTAGAAAACTGACTACTACTGGTGTATTTCCGTTTCCAAAATGTCTACCTCCTCATAAATAAGAAAGGAAAATAAGATGTGATAGTTTAAGTATAACCCTGAGTTACAAAATTAATCTCTTGGAGTTTGGAGTTTGTGAAGGGACCTAGATAATAAGTAGACAGTCTTGGAGGAATATTTGTGGGGAAATGAAATAGTAGTATTCTATTTGTCAGCATTTAATTTTAATTTGATTTTTCAGAAAATTCCCCTTTCCCAAGATAACCTCTTCTGTTAGAATGTAATAATACTGATATCTCATTGAAAACAAAGATTTGACAGTTCAAGTAAGATGGGCAAATAGAAACACTAAGTGTCTTATCCTAGTTTGAACTAGGATGTTCTCAGACGTTATTATACTGATACATGTCTGGGATGAAAATTAACTTAAATTTTGAAGTTAAATCTATTGGGTAATTTCCTTAGATGTGAAAACTTTTTAATTATGCTTTTGTGAATTAAATGCTTGTCTTCTTAGGAAGTATCTCATGCAGTTAACATTTATTATTGGTCTTCTGGATTTTGAAGTTGAGATTATTCTGCCTCAGTCACACTAAAGCAGGGATAAAGTAACAGTATCTCAATAAAAGACCCACTTACCTGTGTAGACAAAAATAACGAAATCAAAGGCACAATAGTTAGTTGTCTTTTCTTTTGATGTTTGAAGGATACTTTAGTTAAGCTGTTAGTAAATTTTCAGTGGCCTCTAATTTTAAAAGCTTAAGTAGTGACTAGATCAGTCATGCCTAGATTTCTTTTTTAAATAAGTGTTGTCCCTTTTTATATTTGAAATGGGATTCAGTATTTAATATTAACAACATAAATTTTTTGTTGAAATTTATTTTGGTCATAACAGTTTAGTCAGCTGAACTAGGCTTCTTTCAGTAGCTTGTTAAAGACAATCTCAAGGGCTGCAAAGTGTTGCTAAAGTGGATATTGTACATTTCTAACTCAGTAATGAGCTTATAAATTAATTTTGTCATAGTTCAAGACATTACTAGAAATCCCTTAGAGGATATTTTTAAAGGAATTGCTTTATTGGGAAAATGTTCTTTCGATATCAGTAATCGTTCATTGGATAACTTAGTAACCAAGAATTTGGAACTGTATTTTTACATAGCATAGTTCAGCTCAGGCACACCTTTAGTTTGAATTATTGGCATTCTCTTATGTAGATTTCTATCATTATAGATATGTAAGTACAATAATAAGCAATTCTCATAACCATGCCCACTCAGACTATATCATTTGAAACTGCCAGTAGCTGTCTCTCTCAGAGCCAAAGTTAATTCATTTTGTTTCCGTTTTTGACAATTTTCGGTGTTCACAAAACAAGAAAAATAATTTCCTATTTGGTGAAAGAGTATAATTTCCAACTTTACCCCAAGATGCCATGGTGATATATTGCTGTATGATAATATTATACATTTAATCATGAAAGGGGAAAGCTTTTGGATTTTTTTTTCTTACTTAAAAGAAGTACTGAGTATATTAATGTAGTTTCAAGTCAGTAATTCATTAACAACACTATTGCAGCTGCATACAGAGAGAACCTTTTGTGCCTTTTTGCCTGCAGTAAGCGTTCATTTCTGTTTTACATGAGTTATAAGAATGTTGATGATTATTGCACCTTGTTCTTCTGTAAATAGACCTGATTAAGGATTTTTTCTTAAGCAAGGAGCAGGTTTTCATTATTAGGTTAGATACCTTAGGTTAGGAAACATGAGAGGATATATGTCTTTGGAGCCCAGCCTTTCCCCAGTGTAGTAAGCAGGAAACTCCTTCCAGAATGTAGTTATTTGTGTGTATATGTGTGTACATATATGTATAAATATTTAAATACAGAAACATAAAATTTGGCATCACAGTGGTGTGATGACAAGAAGTAGTAAGGTGCTAGCTAGGTGGTTACATTAAAAGCACAGCAGAGTGTATAATCAGTCACTATGACTGGTGGTTTTTGTAAACTAGGTTCAGTTTTTGAACCACCCAGAATACCTCATGTGTAAATACAGAGTGGTTATGACTTAACTGAAATACAGTTATTGTAAAAAGAATGTGAAGCCACTGGTTGGCTTATGCCTTCTGATCTATAATTCTTGCCTCTTTTTTTGTAAAGGGGTTTCTTTTTTGTTTTTGTTTTTTAATAGGGTTTACAGCTAGAATTTTGAATGCCAAAGTTCTATTTATTAAATTTAAAAAAGTTTTCAATGTTAACGGCTAAGTATTTTTCCACTGGACTATTGTTTGTGATGTTGGAATTTGTATTTACAGAGAAATAAATTTTTTATAAAAAGATACATGTCTTTGGAAGTGCCTAATCTTAATATAAGAATGTATTCGAAATTTCAGACTCCACTGAATTCTCGAGGATAAGAATATGCTGACTTGACTTTTAGGTAGAAGCTTTTTATGAATACACAAAAGAATTTTTTACTAGAATACTTCTGCTTTTAGTCTGTCTTACAATTTCTTTTCAGTTACTGAAAAGCTTTTTCTCAGGGTCTTCCCAAGAAGGCCACTGAGATTTTCTGATGACAGGTGCCATAAATACCAAGCATGCCTGTATTTATTTTAGCTAGTAGTGCTGTGTCACCCTTTCAGTTTTTAAAATCCCTATTTAAATCAAGAGTTTTCTTTCTAGTTTTCCAACAGACAGCATTGGTTTCAGTTTTTATACTACCAGAAGGTTGAGCTGGCAAGTTGAATTTTTTCTATTTTCCCCCTTTTAACCAGAGGTTGAAACCTTATTGAAACATACACAAATACAGTATTATTTAAAGGTTACTCTGCAGGGGTCTTGACATCTCAGCTTTAATGGTTTGCTGGCCTAGGCCCAGAGATGCCCTGTGGATGGCACCCTTGGTCCTTGTTTTAACACATATGGGTGGTGATAGCCTCAATGTCTCTAAGAAGTTGCTTAATTTTTGGATTAGCAATATCTGTTTGCAGTCCAACTAATTTGGCATTGCAGTCAGTGTTTTGTGAGACATCTAATTCAGTTAACGAGAAGGACCACTTTGGAAATCATGCATCACAAATCATTTTAGTTGCAAGCAAATGTCTTACAAATAAAATCAGAGTGGATAAAATCCTAGACTGTTTTTAAGGTGAAGAGTAAAGAGGTCTCTCCTTCAGAATGAAACATAGGATTATTTTTGATCTGGTTTTTAAAAAGTCTTTTAGGGGCACCTGGGTGGCTCAGTGGGTTAAGCCTCTGCCTTCAGCTTGGGTCATGATCTCAGGGTCCTGGGATCGAGCCCCGCATCGGGCTCTCTGCTCAGCAGGGAACCTGCTTCCCCCCCTCTCTGTCTCTGCCTGCCTCTCTGCCTACTTGTGATCTCTGTCTGTCAAATAAATAAAATCTTAAAAAAAAAAAGTATTTTAATGGGGGGAGTCAACAAAGAGCTTTTGATAGTGTGCATCCCAGTGATTTTGCCAATGATTTGGGCTTCTCTTTATGCCAACTTCCCCTAACCAAGCAGAACCATCTGTGTGGAAACATAGGGACTCCGTTTAAAAGAGGTGTGTGAGATACCTTGTTAGTATTGGCACAAAATGGTGGGGTGTGGATCCAGCAGAGCAAACATCCTAAAAGAAGGAACAAAATCTTATCTTAGAAAATGAATGCTATAGCATCTAACTTTAAGTTTGAGTGCATATATACACAATTTTGAAGAATAGTAATTTAAGCAGAAATAGTGTATATAGTCACATCCCTTCTAAACAAGCAAACAAGGTAATTTTAATTTACATCTTGTATTCCTACACTGATCATTTAGTCATAAAACAAGTGGTTAAACTTGTTTAATTGCCTGTGCTTTAAAAATAATGCACAGCCTTCTGTACCTTCTATATCATCCTCCTTCTCCTCCTCCTTATTAATCAACATTTGAGCACATGCCAGTCAAGTATAAGGACCTTGCATAAATCATCTCATTTTTTTCTCTTTATAATACTCTATGGAGTAAGTAGGTGCTATTATTATCCCCACTTAAGACCAAAAAATTGAGCCAAAGAAAGGTTTAGTATCTTGAACAAGTTTGAACAGCTTGTAAGAGAGTGGTAATAAGAACCAGGCCTCTTTTTTTTTTTTTTTTTTAAATGAACCAGGCCTCTTTAACTCCAAAACCTGACTCTAGACCACTCACTAGACTTCTGTTGCAGGTTACTGCTCAAAATTAAACTACTCCTTCCAAAAGCTGCTTCCTACTTGAGCTGCTACATTTCCATAAGTTACACCTTTATTCCAAGAATCATTTGTGGTGATTTCTTCCTTATATACACATCCATATTAGTTTCCTATTCCTTCTGTAACAAATTTCCGCAAACTTACTAGTTTATTGAAATGCAATTTATTAACTTACAGTTCTGGGGGTCAGAGCTCCAAAATGGTTCTCTCTGGACTAAAAATCCAGGTGTTGACAGGGCTGTGTTCCTGTCTGTAGACTCTGGGGAAATGTTTCTTTGCCTTTTTCTTTTTTTTGTCTTCTAAGGCTTATTACATTCCTTGGTTTATGGCCCCATTCTTCTCTCTTCAAAGCCCATAATGTCAGGCCAAGCCCCTCTCACACTGCCATCTATTTGCTTCTCCTCTGCGGCCCTCTTCCCCTTTTAAGAAACCCTGAAATTAGATTTGGTTCACCCAGATAATCCAGAATAATCTCCCTATTTTAGGGTCATAGTTGATTAGCAATCTTAATTCTACTAGGATGTAGAATGCAAGTAGACATTCTACTTCTCCTTGACATGTAATCTGACATTAGGTTCCAGGGAATATGATGTAGATGTCTTTATGAGGGCTACTGCTATTATACCTTCCACACCATGTCCTAAACAAATCAATTATCAAATCTTTAAAATTCTATTTTTTCCATTCTTTCACGTTTGTTTTGGGTATTTGATTTCTATTAATCTTGTTTGGTTTAGTTGAGACTCAAAACTACTATAAAATAGATTTCAGATAGTTGAGCTTTAAAAAAAAGTAAATTGGAACCTCCAAAGTCTCCTTTTAAGCTATATTGTTAATGATTCGGGTATTTGCTTAATTCAAGAAAACACATGTAAGACCCCTGGTTTAGCTTCTTAAAAACAAAAATGAACAAGTATTGTCTTTTTGGAGAATTTCTGAATTTTTAGAGCATCAATATTTGTCAATATCTTATGTGCCACAGTCTGGATTTTTCTGATTCTTTCTCATGATTAGATTGAAGTCAAACATTTTTGGCAAAAATGCTACTTGAATGATGTATATTTTTCATCATATTTGGAAACTCATGATGTATCATTATTGGTGATGCTAAATAATCATCTTCAATTTTAAGAGTCAAATAGAGGACAGGTGGCAAGGCTTTTGACCATATAAGATAGAGAGTTAGCCAGGTGCCTGGGTTGATCAGTTGGTTAAGTGTCTGACTCTTGATTTCAGCTCTGGTCATGATCTCAGGGTTGTAGGAATGAACCCCATGTCAGGCTTAACTATTTGTAATAATGTAATTATCATGTTATAAACAGAAAATACTTTATGATTAAATTTATATAAACTGTTGGACCATGCAAGTCTCATCTATGAGATAGTGACTAGAAGAGGCACAAGGGAAGTTCTGGGTTTCTGGGGTGGCTCTATTTCTTGATCTGGGTGATATTTACACAGATGTGTTCACTTTGTGAAAATTAAGTGTACCTTTATAATTCCTGTGCTTTTCTATATGTGTGTATAATTTAAAAGTTTACACTAAAAAAGAAGCAAGGAAATTTGGGAAAAATCAAATAGAATTTTTAGAAAGGAAAAATATAATTAAAAATTAAATGGAAAAATTAAATAGCATATTAGATATCAACAAAGGGAGAATTTGTAAACTGGAATATAGTCAGGAAGAAATTATCCAGAAAAGGAGGTTGAAAAATATGAAGATGTAATGACATAGCCTAATAAAAAAAATAATTAGAATTTCAAAAGGAGAAGATTGAGAAAATGGAGACTATGAAATATTTTTTAAAGATTTTATTTATTTATTTTAGAGAGGGCATGAGCGGGGCATAGGGGGGTAGGAAAGAGGCAGAGGGAAAGAGAGTCTCAAGCAAGACTCTGTGCCGCACAAAGAGCCCGATGTGGGGCTTGATCCTACAAACATGAGATCATGGCCTGAGCCAAAATCAAGAGTCAGACTTTTAACTGACTGAGCTACCCAGGTGCCCTGAGAATATGAAATAGTTAAAGAGGTCATACTTATTTACCTGGATAGTAAATTTTTCAGGATGGTACATTATATTAATTTTTGTATATTGAACCATCCTTGCCTTTAAGAAAGAAATGCTACTTGGTCATGGGGTATAATCCAAACCTCCCCCCTCAGTAGTAGTAGTTTTGTAGTATAATGCTCCTAGGAGTGGTTTTGCTTATATTGTCCCTGTTTAGGATTTTCTTTTTAAGATTTTATTTATTTGAGAGAGAACAAGAGCAAAAGAGATCACAGAAGGAGAAGCAGACTCACCACTGAGCAGAGAGCCTAAGGGCTCCATCCCAGGATGCCCATGAGATCATGACCTGAGCTGGAGGCAGATTCTTAAGCAACTGAGTCACCCAGGTGCCCTGTCCCTGTTTTGGTTTGATAGGTTCTTTGAATCCGTGAGTTGACATATTTCATTTTGGAAAATTCTTAGCTTATTATACCTTTACATATTATTTCTACCACATTTTCTCTCTCCTCTCCATTTGTGACTCTCAATTATGTGTATCTTCTCTTTTATCCCCTATGTTTCTTATATTCTTTACTAACCTTTTGTTTTTCTTCTTTGTGAAAGTTCTGGTGTATCTTTAATTTCAATATTTATGCTCTTAACTATTTTACCTGTGAAATCCATCCATTGAGTTCTCCAATATCTGTTATTATATTTTTCAGTTCTAGAATTTCCATTTGGTCCTTCCTTAGAATTTTCAGTTTTCTGCTAAAACTCTCAATTTTGTCATTTATTTCTTGGGTATATTAAGTATATTAAGTATTACTATTCTAAAGTCCATTATGTATCTTACCATCTTTTTAAAAGTCTTTTAAGACTTTTATAAAGTCTTATTTATTCACATGCCTGATCATTTTTTTACTAAGAGCTGAATATTTTATATAAAAAATATAGACATAATTTGAAGCTCTTGATAATGTTATATTTCTTCAGACAAGATTTAAATTAGCTTCTGGTGGACTAGGAGAACTAATCACCTTAACTCAGAAATTCAGGTGATTTAGAGCAAGAGTCTGAGCCCCTGGGAGAGCCACTCTACATCTGGCTCACCTAGCAGAATCAAAACCCAAAGCCAAGGGCACTTTACCAGGGCCTTCCTTCCTGCAAGGGCTATAGTTTCCAATTTTTACTCTACCCAGAAATTAGTGAGTTATGACCCACAGGCCAAATGTAGCCTACCACCTGGTTTTGTAAATAAAATTTTATTAGAACACACTTATACCCATTCATTTATATATTGTGTAAGGCTACATCTATGCAATAATGACAAAGTTGAATAGTTTTTAGAGACAAATGGCCCCCAAAGCCAAAATTATTTTTTATTATGGCTCTCTATAGGAAATTTTGCTAACCCCTGTCCTACCTAGGTCCATAAGTGTGAGGAAAGTTCTGTCTAGCTTCTTAGCAATCTCTTCCAGAAATGGCAGGTAGCCCTAAAGGAAAAAGAGCCCCTAAGTCCATGGTAAACTCTCTTAACTTCTTTCTTCTACTGGCTCATGGGCCTATGATTTGTTTGTTTGTTTGTTTTGTTTACTGCATCATTAGCTCTCTGATGTCTTCAAGTTGATTTTTTTCAGCATTTCCTAGTTGTTCACTGTGGGTGGGTTGATCTGATCTGAATTTCATGGATTGTGAGGAAGCAGACAGAAATCTTTGTTTCTTGTAAGACAATTGTACAACAGTTTTAAAACAAATTAAGACTGACAGTGGGTATTCCAGCACCTCCTTTTCATGGTTAAAATATTGTTTTCTAGGAGTATTTTCCTTTGTTGTCTTTGATCTCTTCTAGTTGTCTGCTACGGTGATTATGGTGCAGTTATTCTAGAGTTGGTTCTTGTAAGAACTGCTATCACCACATAAAATGAATCCCTTTCTAGACTATCTTATTAAAAGATTTTATTTATTTGACAGAGAGAGACACAGCAAGAGGGGGCATACAAGCAAGGGGAGTGGGAGAGGGAGAGGCAGACTTCCAGCTGAGCAGGGAGCCCAACGTAGGGCTTCATCCCAGGACCCTGGGATCATTATCTGAGCCAAAGGCAGACACTTAATGACTGAGCCACCCAGGCATCACAGACTATTTCATAATATATTTACTAAACATATATATAAATACACTATACAAAATATATTTACTATAACACATTTACATAATAACTTTTCCCCACTGCCAGTCAATCCTACCTACCTGCTTCTGATTTACCTTCAAAATGTCTCACAAACCTTCAGTTATTCCCTATTGTCTACTAAAGAAATTCTTAACCTGACATTCAGTGTTCTTTTTGTTCTCTTTTTCCTGGTCCTATTGTTCAAGATTTTCCCTCCTGCCAATCTTGTATACCTACTTTGGTCAAAACATTCAGCTCTGCTTAATAAATACCAAATTATTTCCAGCCAACTTAATGCTTCTTTCTCTTTTACATTGAACGTCTTCCCATTTCTAATTTTCAAAATTCAATTCAGATGGAATTATGTCTAACCACATCTTTCTTATCCTTGTATGTCTCACAGTGGTATGCACCTAGTGCACAATCAATAAGTATGTTTTATTTTTATTGTTTATAAATTGGGAATAAGAGTTGGGTTCTACAATATTTGCTTCGAATAACTTCTCTTTCTAAACACTTCAGCTGGAGAAGCAAAGATAAACTTTTTAATAAGGGAGTATTGTCAGTCGTTTATTTTTTTCTACAGATATTTAAATTATTAAAGTAATTGTTAAAGTTGATGAATTATTTGTATCATTAAATTGGCTAGATGATAATTATTAAATAAGTGCTGTTATCAGATATCTCATTGAAAATTTTTTTTCTTTAAAGATTTTATTTATTTATTTGAGAGAGAGAGAGAATGTGTACACAAGAGACAGCATGAACGGGGGTAGAGGGAGAAGCAGGCTTTCCACTGAGCAGAGAGCTCGACGTGGGGCTTAATCCCAGGACCCTGGGACCATGACTTGAGCCAAAGGCAGATGCTTAACCGACTGAGCCACCCAGGCACCCTCTTTTTTTTTCTTTTTTAATTTAAATTCAGTTAATTAATATGTAGTATATTATTAGTTTCAGAAGTAGAGTTTAGTGATTCATTAGTTACATATAGTACGCTGTGCTCATTACATCGCGTGCCCTCCCTCATATCCATCACCTAGTTACCCCAGCCCTGCCCCCCTCCCCTCCAGCAACCCTCAGTTTATTTCCTATAGTTAAGAGTCTTTTACAGGGGCTCCTGGGTGGCTCAGTGGGTTAAAACCTCTGCCTTCAGTTCAGGTCATGATCCCAGAGTCCTGGGATCAAGTCCTGCATGGGGTGGGTGGTATCTGCTCAGCAGGGAGCCTTCTTCCTCCTCTCTCTCTCTGCCTGCTTCTCTGCCTACTTGTGATCTCTGTCTGTCAAATAAATAAAATATTTTTTTAAAAAGAGTCTTTTACAGTTTATCTCTTTCTCTGAATTTATCTTGTTTTTTTTTTCCCCTCCCTTCGCCTATGAACTTTTGTGAATTCCACATATGAGTGAAATCCTATGATAATTGTCTTTCTCTGATTGAGTTTTTTTTCTTAGGTGGGATTGACAAATCTCTTAAAACTTTTAAACTGTTGGTAACAATTGAATAATTTGAATGCACTAATTCCTTTTTTTTTTTTTTACTAATTCCTATTTTAATTCAAGTAACAAGGTAAACCATGTAACCAGTATCTAAAAATCCTAATATTTTCAACATTTAGACCCCTTATTAATTCTGCTAATCTCAAATCTCTGGGTAATTTTATGAAAGAATCATCAAGAATAGACATAGGTTAGTTAATTAAGAATCTAGAAGATGAACTATGGTAAGTCTACTTGAAAGGATCTGGGTTTTAAAAATTTCAGAGCTAGACTGAAATGTTCAGTTCCCTAATGTGTGTAAAATGGGATAACTATCAATCCCTTCCATAAATATAACCTTTGTGCAATATTTAAAAATGTGATGAAATCTGTGATGAACTAAATTCAGGTGCCTGGGTGGCTCAGTCTGTTAAGTGACTACCTTCAGCTCAAGTCATGATCCTGGACTCCCAGGAGCGAGGTCTGCATCAGGCTCCCTGCTCAGTGCAGAGTCCACTTCTCCCTCTAACCCTCCCCTCTCTCATGCTGTCTCTTTCATCCTGTCTTTTAAATAAATAAAAAAAAATCTTAAAAAAAAAAAAAGAAAAAAAATAGCTAAATTCTCTTTGTATCTTGAACAGTTGCCCTCAACAGTTAAGTCGTGTTGGCAAGTAGCAGGCAGTATAGAAAACAATAACTAAAACAGTCAGGTCCTCCCGGTCCAGAGTTAGAAAAAGTGCCGACAATAAATCCTGTGAAGAATGAAGAGTGGTATGTAAAACTGGACCCTGAGGAGGACATCACAGATTGGTGAATGTTTTATTGGTGAATGCTCCTATTGGGATAGAAAGTGTTTTTGAGTTCAGAATAAAGGGATGGAAACTTTTATGGGCAAATGGCGAAGGAAGTGAAATGTGTAAGGATATAAGACTCAGTGCTAATATTTGTCCATCAGTGAGTCTAAGCAGGAGTAGACAAAAGGAATGGTGCTAGAGAAAAAAAAAATGAAACAAAATTCTTCCAGAGTATTCAGGAGGCCAAATTATGACAGAAGAGTGCTTTTATTTATTTTTTTTTTAAGATTTTATTTATTTATTTGACAGGGAGAGAGACAGACATCACAAGTAGGCAGAGTGGCAGGCAGAGAGAAGGGGAAGCAGGCTGTCTGCTGAGCGGAGAGCCCGATTCGGGGCTCGATCCCAGGTCATGAGCTGAAGGCAGAGGCTTAACCGACTGAGCCACCCAAGTGCCCAGGAAGAGTGCTTTTATTTAATGCGATTGAAGAGATACTGGGAGAATTGCTCATGACAAAACACCTGCCAATATTTCACAACTAGTGATTCACACTTTTGTGTTAGACATTTTATTCACCCATTCTTTTTTTCATAGGCTTGATTTTAGGGCACTTACAGGTTTACAGGAAAATTACATTGAAAGCATACTTATTCTCCCTCCACCTGTATGCAGTTTCCTCTGTTATTAACATCCTCGTGGTAATATGGTACATTTCTTATAATTGGTTAACTAATATTGATGTATTATTATTAATTGAAGTCCATAGTTAACATTAGGGCTCATCTTTGAACAGCTTTTTGGGTTTTGACAAATATATGGCATCATGTATCTACTATTGCAGTATTTTATAAAACGGTAAAAATCCTCTGTGCTCTACCTGTTCTTCCCTCCCCACAAACTCCTGGCAACCACTGATTTTTTTTTTAACTGTCTTTATAGTATTGCCTTTCCCCAGATGCCATATAGTTGGACTCATACTGCATGTAGCCTTTTCAGATTTGCTTCTGTCACTTAGCAATATGCATGTATGATTCCTCCATATCCTTTCACGGCTTGATAGCTTATTTCTTCCAATCATTGATTATTCCATAGTATGGATGTACCAATTTTATCATTCACTTATTGAAGGACAATTGATGGTTTCCAGGTCTTCACAATTATGAATAAAGCTGTTATAAACATTCAAGTGCAGGTTTTTTGGGTGGACAAACGTTTTCAACTCCTTGGGATATATATACCTAGGACTACAATTGCAGGATCATATGGTAAAACCACATTTAACTCTATAAAACACGGCTTTTTTAATTTTTTCAAAAGTTTTTCAAAGTGTTTTTCAAGTGACTTACCATTTTCCATTCCTACCTACTGCTCTCTGTTCTTGTCAGCATTGGTATTAACGGTGTTTTGGATTTTAAGCAGTCCAGTAGGTATGGAGAGTCATCTCGTTATCGTTTTGATTTGCACTTGCCTAATGATATATGATGTTGAGCATCTTTTATATGTTTATTTACCATCTGTATATCTTCTTTGGTGGAGTATCTGTTCAGATCCTTTGCCTGTTTTTTAACTGGGTTTTTTGGTTACTTATTCCTGAGTTTTAAGAGTTCTTTGTATATTTTGGATACAAGTCTTTTATCAGATATATGTTTGGCAAACATTATCTCCCAGACTGTGGCTTATCTTTTATTCTCCTAACAGTGTCTTCCTCAAAACAGAAGTGTTTGGGGCACCTGGATGGCTCAGTGGATTAAGCCACTGCCTTCGGCTCAGGTCATGATCTCAGGGTCCTGGGATCGAGCCCCACGTCGGGCTCTCTGCTCCGCAGGGAGCCTGCTTCCTCCTCTCTCTCTGCCTGCCTCTCTGCCTAGTTGTGATTTCTCTCTGTTAAATAAATAAAATATTAAAAAAAAAACAGAAGTGTTTAATTATAGTGAAGTCCAACTTTCCAACTTTTCTTTAATGGACTTTATTTTTGATGAGGTTCTCTAAAATTACCAAACCCAAGGTTATGTAGATCTTTTATGTTATCTTCTAGGAATTTTATAGTTTTGTGTTTTACATTTAGGTCTGCGATCCATTTGGGATTAATTGTTTGAAAGCTTTAAGGTCCCTATCTCAATTTATTTTGGATATGGCATGTCCCATGGTTCCAGCACCATTTGTTGAAAGGACTATCCTTTCTCCATTAAAGTGTTTGTGCTGTTTGTCAAAGATTGGTTGACTATATATGTGTGGGTTGTTATTCTTTTTTTAAAATAATGTTCCTCCCGAGAAAGAAACCATGTTGAAAGTTATGAATATTTAATTAATTAATTTATTTATTTATTTTAAAAAGATTTTATTTATTTATTTGATAGACAGAGATCACCAGTAGGCAGAGAGGCAGGCAGGGGGTGGGGAGCAGGCTCCTTGCTGAGCAGAGAGCCCAATGCGAGGCTCGATCCCAGGACCCTGAGATCATGACCCGAGCAGAAGACAGAGGCTTAACCCACTGAGCCACCCAGACACCCCTTATTTTTTATTTTTTTAACTTTATTTAAATTCAATTAATTAACATAGAGAGTATTATTAGTTTCAGAGGTAGAGTTTAGTGATTCATCAGTTGCGTATAACACCCAGTGCTCATTATATCAAGTGCTCCCCTTAATGCCCATCACCCAGTAACCCCATACCCCAACCAACCTCCCCTCCAGGAACCTTCAGTTTGTTTCCTATATTTAAGAGTCTCTTATGGTTTGTCTCCCTCTCTGATTTCATCTTATTTTGCCCTCTCTCCGCTTACGATCCTATTTTGCTTCTTAAATTCCATATATGAGTGAAAGCATATGATAATTGTCTTTCTCTGATTGTCTTATTTCACTTAGCACAATACCCTCTAGTTCTAACCATGTCATTTCAAATGGTAAAATTTCATTTTTGATGGCTGAGTAATATTCCATTGTGTGTGTGTTGTATGTATATATGTTGTGTGTACATATGTTGTGTGTGTGTATAGACATACATCTATGTATAGACACATAACATCTTCTTAACATTTATCTGCTGGTGGACATCTGGTCTCTTTCCACAGTTTGACTATTGTGGACATTGCTATTATAAACATTGCGGTACATATGCTCCTTCAAATCACTGTGTTTGTATCCTTTGGGTAAATACCTAGGAGTACAATTTCTGGTTCATAGCATAGCTCTATTTTTAACTTTTTGAAGAAACCCCGTACTGTTTTCCAGAGTGGCTGTACCAGCTTGCATTCCCACCAACAGTGAAAGAGGACCACCTTTCTCCACATCCTTGCCAACATCTGCCGTTTTGAAGAGTTATTAATATTTTCACATGAAAATTTACTCAAAGTCTTATTGACAACAGAGACTGGATTACAGAATATTGGCTGTTGAGGTAGCCATAAGGGGTTGGCAGCTGAAATACAACAATATTGTATTCTCCAACGTATTCTTAATTTTGCCTGGGACTTAAGTGTATAGGAGCGAGATTACCTGCAGCCAGAATTTTGGTCCAGCTGGATCTCCCTCCCCTATATGAAGGATTAGATTGGAGGATATATTCTCTTCCCTGCTCCTTCACTTATTCTCTGATATGTAAATTGTGAAGTTATTATTCAACTATTGTAGCTATTGCATTGTCATCAAACAGTTATTTTTAGAATTATATTGCTGTCAGTCTTAGCTTTGACTAAAGCAAGCCAAATGAATTAATATTTTCTATGGCTATATCCCAGCTTTTCCTTAGCCCTGGGCCAGAGTTGGTCTGAAAATTTTCCAGGCAGAAGTCATCAAAAATTAGAATACTATGGAAAAACAGTGCACTTAATAGCCTTGAAGTGGTAACCCATCTATGCAGGAATTAATGCTTTCATACAAGAGTACTATTCCAAAAATACATAACAAGAATATATAAATTCATTTAAATTTAATCTAATGGCAACATTCAATTTTCAGTAAAAATTCAAGGCTTCTCTTCAATCTGAAAATGGTGGAATATTTTGTTTGATAAATCTGTTAAAGGATAACATTCAAGAAAGCATGACTCATACAAATATAAAATGAACATGCATCAAAGATTTTGATCAAAGATTTTGATCAAAGACTTATTAATTAAGTGAGGGAACCAGAAAAACTATTATAACTAATTCAAAAGAGAATCCAAAGAATAAACATATTTATAATCGGGAATACTGAAATGAATTTGCAAAACGTTTTTCCATCATGAAGAAGGGAAGTCAATTAAAACTTCACTAGTCAGAATTTATTGCATATTGGTAAATAAGAATTGTCAATAGACAATTATTTTGCCTTATTATCAGTTTTATCTACAACTTATAAGAATTGCAAATAGCTCCAAGGGCAATAACAGACTTATATCAGATAAGCTAGAATGTACTCTCAACAAAGCATAGTTTTCTATTGAAGGTACTCAGTAAACATTTTTATTTATTCCAAATTTCCTTACAAATTTTTCTGTACTTCTATTTTCCTTTGGTCTATGGGCCAAAGATTATCATGTCAAAGATTATCGAGGCTATAGGTATAGGCAATATTTATAAATTCTTCCTGAGCCCAATCCAGATAATGAAAAGTTTGTTTCATCTCTAGGTTACCTTAGGTAAAACAACATAGGACTGAAACAGGGATAGATTTGTAAAATACAACCAGAAATATGTTTTATTAAAATATATTTATTCAGAAAAAATATTTTCACTTTACTCTTTCTCTTCCTCCTCCTTCTTCTTGAAGCACATTTATTGTTCTCCCCTTATTATTGATTGTATAGGTTTTTTATCATTTTATTTTTTTCATCATGGTACGTATACACTAATATGTATATGTATATGCTAATCCCCATTTCTCTAGATCCTCAGCACCCCACCCCCACCTCTCCACTGGTGGCCATCAATTTGTTCTCTCTAGTGAAGAGTCTGTTTCTTGGTTTGTTGCTCTCTTTTACTTTCTTTTGTTCATTTGTTTTGTTTCTTAAGTTCCACATAGAAGTGAAATCATCTGGTATTTTTCTTTCTCTGACTTATTTCGCTTAGCATAATACTCTCTGGCTCTATCCATGTTGTTGCAAATGGCAAGATTTCATTCTTTCTTACAGGTGAATAATACTCCTTTGGGGGGGCGCACGCACATGTGTATGTGCATATGCATATGTGTATACATAGATACATCTTTTTTATCCATTCATGTATCAATAGACACGGGCTGCTTCCATAATTTGGCTATTGTGAATAATGCTGCAGTAAACATAAAAGTGCATGTATCCTTTGAATTAGTGTTTTTTGTATATTTTGGGTAAATGCCCAGTGGTGTGATTACTGGGTAGAAAGGTAGTTCTGTTTTTAACTTTTGGAAGAAACGTCATACTGTCTTCCACAGTGACTGTGCCAGTTTGCATTCCCACCAACAGTGCACAAGAGTTCCTTTTTCTCCACATCCTTGCCAACATTTGTTGCTTCTTGTGTTTTTTTATTTTAACCACTCTGATGTGGGTAAGATGACATCTCATTGTAGTTTTGATTTGCATTTCCCCGATGATGAGTAACACTGAACATCTTTTCATGTGTCTTTTGGCCATCTGGATGTCTTCTTTGGAGACATGTCTGTTCATGTCTTCTGCCCATTTTTAATTGGATTATTTGTTTTTTGGGTATTGAGTTGTATCAGTTTTTTATATATTTTATACACTAACCCTTTATTGGATGTGCCATTTGCAAGTATCTTCTCCCCTTCAGTAGGTTGCTTTTAGTTTTATTGATTATTTCCTTCATTGTACAGAAACTTTATTTTGGTGTAGTCCCAATAGCTTATTTTTGCTTTTATTTACCTTGCCTCAGGGGACATATCTGGAAAAAAAATCTGCTGTGGTCAGTGCCAGAGAAATGGCTGTCTATGCTCTCTTCTAGGATTTTTATGGATTCAAATCTCACATTTAGGTCTTTAATTTTGAGCTTATTTTTGTGTATGGTAGAAAAAAGAAGTCCACTTTCATTCTTTTGCATGTAGCTTTTCAGTTTCCCAACATTATTTGTATGAGAGACTATCTTTTTCTCATTGTATATTCATTCCTCCTCTGTTGAAGATTAATTGACCATATAATTGTGGCTTTATTTCTATTCCATTGATCTATTTTTGACAGCATAGTTATGTAGCTTGTGACCCACATTTTTTTTTTAGCTTGAATAACTGATACTCGGGCAATAAGTATGTGAGAGCTCTCTGTGATGAGGCACTACTTTATTTTTATTTATTTATTTATTTTTTACTTGAGAGAGAGAGATAAAAGAGAGAGAGAGCATGAGCAGGGGGAGAAGAAGAGGCAGAGGGAGAAGCAGGTTCCCCATGAGCCAGGAGCCTGATGTAGGGCTCAATCCCAGGACCGGAGGATCATGACTGAGCAGAAGGCAGGTGTTTAACCAACTGAGCCATCTAGGCACCCCAGTACTTTTATTATTAATGTATTAATTAGTATTTGTTTTTTCCTCTGTATTCTTTCTTCATACAGGTCTAAATGTTTAGAGAGGATATCCCCTAAAGGAGTCTGCAGAAATGGGTTCCTGGATATCCCTCTCTTTTATTCTGGTTTACATATTCTTTAATGAGTTTTTAATTCCAATGTTTTAATTGGCACTTGGGGAAGCTTGTTTCAAAGGACTGAAGGCTGTGGTGTCCTGTCAGCACCTGAGCTGGGTAGGCGCTTCAGGGCAAGTGCAATCTTCCTAGAAGCTATAGAACTCTCTTTCTCTCTGGAGTCAGGACTTTCATACAAACAGGGGCTACAACTCCCCTCCTGCCTCCAACCATGTCACGAAATGGACACCTGAACTTCTGCACAGTGCGCCCTCATTGATAGAGCCTGCCTAGTCTTGCCCTTCTCTCAGATCCGAAGATCTATGGCGCTCAGAGTCATCCTGGGTTGTACATGGGTCTCCTGAGTATTTTCCCCATGTGGTGGGATGCTCAAACTCACAGCTGTATTGTCTAGTGTAGCCAGCACACAGATCAAATTTGCTAGGCTTAATTCAGAACATCATCAACAAACATCCGTGCTCCTAATCACCGCATAGAACTTGGCTGAGGGAATACTGCCTCCTCACCTTGCCTACAGAAGGCACAAAGAAAAGTACAACTAAATCCATTTCACCAGCTTAGGGTACAAATATTTTTCCATTTTCCCTATTAATGGCTAAATTTTAGCAGAGTATAGCATCTTCCTTTTGAGCTCTCCTCCCGCTGTGGAGTGGTCGGGAAATGTGGAGCTAGTTTGATTAGTCGAGAGAGGGTGAGTTCTGTCTTTATACCAAGCAGGACACTGGCAGGTTAGCCAGGTGTGGAGGGATCAGAAGCCACAGAGTGCAGGCTCTGCCAGGCCCTTGGTGTCTCACACACCCATGTGCCCCGTGTTGAGATGAGGCCACAGACTATTATCCCTGGGACTGCAGCCGAATTCCCCTCTGGGGTCTGTAGTATCCTCTCTGACCAGCCACCTTTGGTCTGAGCCATTTTGGCCCTCCCTTTCAGTTAGAAAATACCTCAGGATTTTAGGAAAGAGGTTTGGAATGGGGCTTTCCCTTCAGAAGTATGCAACTTCCCAGAGCTGCAAGGGGAAAGATGGGACCTTTTCTAAGCCACAGAAAGTAAAAAGGTTGGTGATAACTGTTCCCAGGGTAATGGGTACTTGTTCAATTTCCTGAAATAAAAAGATGACTTACTGCCCCCTGCCCCAACCCCCCGCTTTAGGTCAAAAAGAAGCCAACATTTGAAAAAAATTCACCTCACTTGATTTCATAACAAAGAGTCACACTCTTACTCAGTTGTTGTCAACACATCATTTGTTCTTTTAAAAAATACTTTTAAGTTTATAAAAATGGTAGTACTCATTGTTGAATATTTGGAAAATGATGATGTATTTTCAACGTGAAAAATCCAGGTGACACTGTGTCAGCCTGATTTCCAAACCACTACCAGGGCAACATCTCTCACTTTTTATTTGGCCTGAGCCCCAAATGGGGGAAACATCCATCCTCTTAAATGTCCAAACCTGGAAAGAACCCTGCTTTCATCTGCAAGGAGAAAATTAAATTCATAGTGGCTCCCTGGTGGTAAGAGAGAGAATAGAGAAGCAAAAGCTCAGGAGGCAAATGGCTAATGTAATCATCAACCTGAGAGAGAGAGAGAGAGAGAGAGAGAAGTCATGAAGCTTGCATAGAATAATAATTGTGAAACTCCAGGTGGTAGAAATCTTTGATTGTGTCAAGCATCCTCATAAATTTCAATCTTCAAATGATTTTCGGTGATAAAGATTCCAGTGAATATGCAAAATTATGATCCATTTTCCTTATCCATTTTGGATTTGCATGGAAAAAGGACTTTTCCTCACTGGATAAGCTCTGTTTTCTGGGGACTCCAGGTTAAGTCAAGCAGTTACTATGTGCTGGGCACTATTTCAGACTCCTGGGATACAGGGAAGAAAGTCTACTGAAATTTATCACCCAAAGGCTGATATTATGATCTTTATTAAGAATGCAGAAGCACAAATTGTAGCCTTTGTTTACATGAAGATATTTTAATTTATTTTTAAATATTTTTACCAGTCATCTCTGCTGAAAGAAGAATTGAGGAAAAAGTATTAGGCTAAAACAATAAATAAGCTGTATAATACATAATTAGGGCATATGGAGCTATGTAATAAAGGAAAAATAGCAAACAGAGGTAGTGGCTTCATGGAATAATCTTAGGTACTGTGGCCGTAAGTTTTTCCCAGAAAGTATTTTATTTCTCGCCTTTTGTTTCAGTTGTGCATATTTCTGTCTGGATTCCCAAGCCACATCTCAACTCATTTTCCCTAAATAATTATTTTTTCTCTTAAAATGCCAACTGGTAGTGTTTGCGTAAGGTTATAAACTTCTCCACAGGCCTACAATCAGCATATCACGGTGTCTGATCATTAGAGGAGGTTTTAGGAAGACTGAGCACACACTCAAAGTTAAATCTCAAAACTGAATGTCATTTTTACATATTTTTAATGCTTAGTGGCTTAGATTTCACAATTCCCATGCTAACGGCCTTATAAATTTTCCGTTAAGCATGGGAAGTTGACAAAGAACTGGTGTCACTACTGACGGTTCAGTATGTCGAAAGGAAGATAGTTCACTTTCATTTTATTAGTTATTTTAAAGCACTCCACAGGGAAGTAAGAACACACACCGTTATTTTTGGTATCCCTGAACAATCTTCCCAGCCTGCATGGCTATTCTGATCTGAATGTTTTAAAAACACAACATCCCACCTCTTCCAACTCCACTTTTTTTTAAATCTCCTACTCCCCAGTTTTGTCTTCTCAAACAAGAACCTCTTCTACACCCACCTTGGCAAGTTTCTGCCTGAACGTGGCCAGTCCTAGGGAACACCACATAAGTGTTCCTTTCCCCAGGGACGGCCTCAGCCTGGGGTCTATTTGTCACTTTGAAAAGGAAGACCAGAAGATTGTGGAAACGCTGTTTAACCGGGCTGCTCTTGCTGGAAGCAGCCCCTGGTGACGATTCCAAATAATCTCCAACGTTATCCAGTCATGCACTTAAACAGAGGCAGGTGAAAAGTCACAAGACACAGCGTAGGGAATACGGTCATAATATGATTATAACTTTGTATGATAACAGACGGTAACCACTCTTTTCATGGAGAGCCTTTTGTAATGTAGATATGTAATTATTGAAGCACTATATTGTACACCTGAAACTAATAAAACATTGTATGTCAACTATACTTTAATAAAACATAAAAATGAAAATTTTTTAAATGATTAATTTTAAAAAAGAGAAAAGGGAAGTCACGGGATAGGAGGTGTTTCTACAACCAGACTTCCTTAATTTGTTTACAGGCAAATGTGGCATTGATCTATCAAAAATGTGAATGGCTCATCTCTAGATAAAACAACCCAATGTTACTTTCTTCTCTGAGGCTGCAGGTTGGCTGGGTTTTGATGCCAGTTTTAAATTCTGGCTCTTGGCAAAAAAAAAAAAAAAAAAGATCATCTTGCAAATGGAAATGCTTCCATCTCAGAAAATTGCAAATTGTTCTACTTAGAAGGGAAGGCTTCTAAAAGACTAAATTGTGGTTGCCACCTTAAAGTAGGATTTAGAATTTAGTACAATAATTTTTGGCAAGAGTCTGGCTGGTTTCTTTCCTGCCCCCAGCTGTTGTTGGCTGCACCTGCTTTATTCTTAACAGCCTTTTCAAAGCAGAGCCCTTTCTGGGTTTTGCAACACTCGGAAGGCAGGGGTCCTGTTCTTTCAGCTTCTTGAACGGAGCTGGAATTTGTGGTCTGGTACCAGGAAATGTGCTTTCTGTATTTTTTTCTTTCTGAGAAGTATAACAATGAACTGCAAGTTGACATTAAAGTCTTAGTTGATTTTTAATACTCCGTGAGCACTTCCTAAAGAAGCACTATAGCTTTGTAGAGAATTACTGGGGACTCCTTGTTCCCTAAATGCCATACATTTGCAAAAGGCCCTTTAACTAAAGGTCCACATTTTTAGGGGGTTGGGATGATTGGGGAATAGCCAATTTTCAACTGATAAGGGTTGGGGACCCTTTAAGAAATTTCTGCTTATGGAATGAGAATTGCCTTGAAATGATTTCTGTTGCCCTAAATACGGTTTTAAGTTCTGGTGGTAATCCCATGGATCCATGAGTCATTTGAACCTTCCCTTTCCAAATGACCTCCACATTAGCATGCTTTGTATCTCAAGTCAGGCTTGGACCCTGTCACCTAGGTCCCCCTTGGGTTGGGAGCTCTAGTAAAGTATAGGTCACTGGGCAAGACTGGAACCTGCCTGGGATTTATCACCTGTCCAGCCTTTGGGCTCAGAACTATATTGTTCTCCCCTGTTACACACTGAAACCTTGTCTTTTCATCTAATCCAGATCCTTTTCTGTCCTGAAGACTCTTAGTTGGAGTCTCAGTTCGACATAAGAAGAGAATTGCACACTTTTCTTAGGTACTTTTCCTTACTATTGATGCAGGAAAGATGTTAGGGTTTGGCGCCAACTGCCAAAAAAGAAATCTTGAGACACATTTGGTGCAAAAAAGTTGGCTTTATTAAAAATGCGGGAACGGGACCCATGGGCAAAAAGAGCTGCACTGGGGTCGTGAGGAGTGACCCATTATATAATTTTCAAGTTAGAAGGGGGTTAGGGATAGTGTAAGTCTCTAAGGAATTTTGGAAACAAGGTTTCCAGGGGCCGTGAGGTCATTTATTACTGTCTAATAAAACCTTAGTCATGGGACCCTTCAGTTGTATGTCAGTGGGCCATATGCTTGGGGGGTGACTGCCAACATGCATCTTGGGGGGTAGAGATAAAGGAAGTTTCCAAAGCAATTTTTTTATGTTAAAGTAGACTTATAGGATCCTTGGGTAAGACTAAGATTGCCTCTTGCCCTTAGCAGCTGAGTTCCTTGGGGAACATCACTCTGCCTGTTTCAAGGACTTGTCAATGGGCTATAAGTAGTAAGGAAATTTAATTTTTCTTTTGTCTTTGTTTCCCACATCACTGTGATTGGACACCTTGCTCCTCTCCATCTTCTTCTCCCCTTCCTCTTGGGAGAAGGAGGGGGCAGTCTGGCTGGAACTAGACATCTGTTGAGTTTGAGCCAAAGCAGCTGGCGGGAGAGTCAGGCTCTACCCATTCATTTTCTTTCATTCCGTCTGTTTGGATTCAGGGTATTGCTTCTTTCCCTTTCACTTCTTTCTCCAATTAGGGACAGGAGATGTTCCTTTGCTTTCTGTCCTCAATCCATATACACATCTCCATGGGGTTAAGCTCCATGGTAGATGATCCTTCCTTTTACAGTGACTGGGATGACAGCATTCAAAACCCTCCAAATGTACTCCTGCTCTTCAAGCAGTCCTGAGAGTGTGAGAATTATTTTAACTGGATTCACAACAGCCCTAGAAAGCCCACTTAAGCCCTAACAGATGCGATGTGTTCCAAACTAGCTTTTATCAGAGAGTCCGACCCTGGAGTTTGTATGAGGCTTTCACAGATTCAGGGAAAAAAAAAAAAAAAAAACGATCCACGTTTCCTGTATGGCAAAGAGATATTTTGGGTTGTGTAATCTGTTGGCCAGATTCTTAATGTCCTCTTTGGCTTGATTCCTCTTTGGGATATAATCGCTCCACTGGGATTTTTTTCCTACTTCCATCCCCAAAGTTGGTATATACCCTGTACCATAAAGGGCCCATGCTTCTTTCTTTATTGATAAAATATACCATGTCCTGACCACAGGAAGTTTACAATCATGTTCACAGCTCATGATTAGTTCAGAGCCAAACTGAAGCCACAAGGTAGCAGTGATTCTAAGTGCCTGTGGTTAAGCCATTTCAGCCCACTTCCTTAAAACCTCATCTCCATCCCTGGTTATAGTTCAAAGTAAAGTGGAGCAGAATTTGGTCCTAACATTGGAATACAGAAGTCCCAAGTAGTAGCCCTAACAATTGCAACATCACCACTTAATCATTCACTCCCATAAATACCATCTGTTTTGTAGCTACATTCCTGATTAGCCAATGAAATTTAAAAGGAATGTTACTAAAAATTGTTTTTCATTCTTAATGCCTCTCTTCAGATGTCCTGATGGCCCTGAGATGAGCCTTGCCAAGATGCAGTGGGGACCTTGTCCTAGGAGTCCCTAAGGAAGTCAAACCACCACCCTGGTCTAAGCTCCCAGGAAGACCCACTCTCAAGTACAGGACCGGATTTCTGTACACACAAGAACATTTCCTCTCACTTAGTCTTAGCTTCTAGAAAAACTTATCCTGATTCTAAAACAAGTCCTTTTCTCTCTAAACAAGTTGGGTCCATGCCTTAAATTACAAAGCAAAGCTATAATTAATACTCAAGCACTAAAGCTTGTGGGGTTGAGCCAGTTTGTCACCAAAAGCCCAAGGGCACCAGTGGCAGAAGGCCACCCAAAGCACAGGGGTCCCCGTGTGGTTCTTTGCCCTGCAAATACTCCTTCTTCTGTCTAGATGTAAGTTTTCCCCGCCAAAATACCTGTTTGGTATTTAGTGCCTAGAGTGCCAATCATCCACAAACGCTACCAATGAACAGAGGCAAAAAGCAGGCAAAGTTGCCTTGCAGTGGAGTCAGTCTTGTAGGCTTGGCAGCCCCTGAGAAACAACATTAGATGGGGGAGCTAAAGGCTTAAGTGAAGGTCAGAGTTTCCTCCTTTCTTCCCGATCTGGGCCTTGTTCCTTACCAGAAGGGAGAAGTATTCCTACAGAGCACACATCTTCCCCAACTGCCTGTACAGAGAAGTATGACGTTAAGACCCCGGTGACCAGAACAGGGAGAGCTTGCTGAAAGTCAAGCTGGTAGGTTTTCAGTGTTTCAATTCCCTGCCTCCTCCCAACCCTAGTCAGCTTGGAAACGATGCGTCAGTTTATCTGCTCTCTCCCCAGAGAGATCTGCTTTTATTCCAATGAGGAAGAGTGAGTAAAGGTGCAGAGAAAAGATCGGGAAGTATTCACCCCCGTTCTGCTCCTTTATCTCCACAGAAATGTCAAAGGGGAAGCAAATGCTCCCCCCACAACTTCCAGCTGTGATGAGAACATGGCTCTCGTTTGGAAGGAAAGCATGCTGGTTGGTGGATATGAGATATATTAGACAAATAGTTCTAAAACTTCAAAAGCTTGGTTGTAGCTTGAATTTACTTTGCAAATTGCCAATGGATTAACCTTTTTAGGTTTGTTATAAAACAGGATAGTGTTTCTCTTGCTTGGCTCCTTTGAGCCCAGAGGGCTAGAAAGGGAAATCTGGTTCATAACAGAGACAATTTCAGCTCTCAAGGTCAAACAGCATATTGATGAGCTAGAAGGTCTTTATTTATTGAATCTGCTTCCTCTGCCTCACATCAAACAGCGTCGTCCATATGCTTTGCTCACAAAGAAAGCTGTGGGGTGTTGCACAAAACTGCTGAATCATCAGCCCCGCGCGCCTGAATGCACAGCCTTCAGGGGACAGCCTTTCTCTCAACAAAGATTTCCCGCGATGTTTCCTACCGTTTTCCTCACGATGCTTGCGTAGGTCCTGGGGATGTAAAGAGAGATGTTCCTTTTCCCTTATCTTCCATGAACTCAAAGTATTAAGCATGTATAATATTTAGCCTTTTAAATGCAACCTCATACATTTCCACAAAATTCTGATGGATAAACACAATCAGAACTCTTTTTAACGAACATCCTGTCGGTGTACAGATCTGGTCACAATGTGGATCAGGTTGCAATGTCCGTGTGCATCTCTGTCACTAGAACCCAGAAGTACCGACAGCGCTCTCCCTACAAGTATGTCATATCATATGGCTTTTTGCCAGAGTTACTCGAGGTTAAAAAAAAGAAAAATGCTGATCGGTCATACAGGCAAGGCTCAGGCACCTGGGAAGTCCAAGGGGGCCATCTGACTTGAAGCAAATTTCAGATGTTTTCTCCAAGGCCCTGCTTCTGCCTACACAACATCGCGTGTGGAAAAGATAGCCAGTGGCAGCCTCAAGCCTACATTTGCAGCTCCTAATCCCAGCCAGCAGCCATCAATTACACTTTAAGGAGATCTCTGTCCCAGGTCGGCTCCTGTGTTCATGTCAGAATCAGTCATCGTAGCCAGGGCTCTGCAATAGTATGTTTGGTCTGACCCGAGTCACGAGCCCACTCCTGAGACCAGGAAAGGCTGGGGTCTTTGGACCCCCATCCGTTGGCCTAACTGCATCGAATGAGAAAGATGTAATTCCACAGAGAAAGGAATGGTACAAGGATGAAAGGGAAAAGGGTGCTAAATGGCAAAAAACCAAAAAGTGTTTAAAGCAAGCAAGTCTCGGATCTACTTCCATTTTGAAATAGCAAGGTTCTTAAGCTGTTAGGTGGTAGCGTGCAAGTAAATGTTTGAAACAGTGGCGGTCCGGAGAGAAAAAAGATTGATTTGTATCATATGCGAACTTGTATGGCATAAATACTCTGACAAGAACAAGTTCAAGCTTCGAAGCTCACAGGAGCACCCAGAGCCAGGAAGAGGTGTGCAGTACCATGTCCCTGGGAAGTGTTTCTACCCCGCAGACGTGGAACATGTAAATTACTTCCAGACCATAGAGAATAGGAAACTGGGGTAAAACCATTAGGCAGTGAGGAGGCTTGAGTGTTTACTACATTTGGTTCTGATGTACTTAAGAGCAAGTTTATATCACATCATTTTAAATAATGGGTTTTGTAACCTAGCTTGCATTGCCCAGCTCTTCTGCTTTCAAATTCACACCCAACGGTCACTCCTTACCTGGGGGCATTTACGTTTTTACCTGTCTGAACTCAAAAGGCTCCCATCAAGAACTTGATTATCCAAGTTCTACTTTTGGTAGGACAAAGTGCTTTGTCCTTTTTTTCTATTTTTAAATACAAAGCATTAAGCCATGTTCTGAATTCACTAACAATTCACTTTCTTTGACTACCCGTTTAGGTTTACTGAAAAAGGAGAAAAAATTTGTTCATAATTTATGTACTTTTAGATTAACTTTAAAAAATCCATATAAAATTTATTCCTTCAGTAGATCAAACACAAATGACATCACATTAAATTAGCAATATATGGTTGTAGAGAAACAAAAAAAATAATAAAGTCACATCACCGAGAACTCAGCTAGGTATGCCGATTAAATAAAAATCAAAGCAACCTGGGGCCGAATGGCTCTTTAAAATTCAAAGAAAGATGATACAAAAGTTCAAAAACTTGCTGGCAAGCAACTGCTATGCTCCTTCCAGGGAAAGGGCCAGGAAGAGGTCAGAAGGATGTCATTTCACATTTGATCTACCTCTGAGATAGCTCGTTCTTCAAATTATTGCGGCCCAAGTGGACAGACCGGAAGGACTCGGGGGAAGAAGAGCCTATGTTGTCAAGTGAGTTGTTTATAACTAACGTGTGTTGGGATGAAGGTTGTGCAGCGAAACCAAATCGAGAACGAGAGGGAACTCTGTTCTAGAGAGAATTCTCATCCTTCTCTTGCATCTACACGAGTTGCAAATTACACCCAATTATTTTTCACAGGCAAACGAGAAAGTGTGGAGCTTCTCCTTGTCAGTAACCAGTAATTTCCTTAGGGAGAAAATTCATAAATCACCATCGTACTTTTGGAGTCAAGTGCTATCATCTGGAGGACTTGTTCTTTAAAACAACGGTGTTACACTAAAGACAACAGAAATATTTCTCTTTAGTTAATTTTCACTGTGGTCAATTTTGACCATGATTATAGACCAATGTTTAATCCAATTTCCCTACCAGTTGTGGGTTTGACGTTCCCTAATGTTCTGTTTATAGCTACTGAGTGTGTTGCTTGGAAAATGATGATGAAGTTACAAAGATAGCTTTGTGACTTCACCCAAGACGGGAGGAAACAAAGAGGTGGCTCATAAATTAGAAAATCATTTTGAAGTGCAGATGCCCTTTTAGAAATGAGTAAAACGGCAACAAGCTGAAACAAGCCGCCCCCCTTATCACATGGGGACAATTAGCGTGTTCAAATGAATTTATCTGTTTCAGTCTGATGGATTACAAATACTCTTCATCTCTCTTCACTAGCTTAATATGTGTAAAAAATTCCCATGCTTCCTTAGGTCTTTATTACAAGCTGTAAGAAATCAGTGGGAATTAGGATACTATGAAAAGTTGACTGTTTCTGAGACCAAAAATTTATCCTTGTATATCCAAGTGCATCGTTATTCAGAAGAATGAGTCTAGGTGGAAGTTATGTTTTATTTCACAGTTCTGGGTTGTCTTAGTTATTCCACCAAAGCCTGCAAGGTGTCAGTTTTGAAAACACTGAGGTTGAGGAAAGAGTGCCTCCTTCCAACTAAAGGTAGGGACTTTTCTCCCTGATGAGCTCAGAATTCTGGGCATCAGTTGGGTGCAGCCCACAGAGCAAGGAAAGAGAGGTGGGGTTGTATGACGAAAGAGGACAGAGCTGTCACTTGGTAGAGGAACTTCATATCCTATGAATTCAAGGGCAAAGAAAAAGATCTGAAAGAAAGTAGGAAGTAGGGCTACATCAAACTGTGTAAGAGAGTGCAAGGAGGTGACCCAAGGTGGATTCCTGGATTCAGTTCTAGAATCTTGTTTTCTGTTCTCATAGGTACTAGAGACCAGCAGGCAGGTGAACTTCTTTCTTTTCTTTCTTTCTTCTCCTTTCTTGCTCAGTTAGCTCAAGGAGGACAGTTGAAGGAGGGCTGTTATCAGGGCCCCTGGAACTCCAGGTCATAGGAATCAGGCAATGAGCCCATGCATGTAAGGAGGCCATTTGGATAATAGGGTCTGATGCCATCTTAGGAAAGACATGAAGAAGGGGGGCACGTGTAGAGGCTTTGGAATGGATGCATTTAGATACTGCTAGGTGCCGTAGTAAAGGTGCTGTGTGTTGCCACTATGGGATTGGTGGTTTGCCTAGAGCCAGGCCTGCTTTAGCCTTGGTAACACAGCAAGAAGTAGGAAACTAAAGTGCATACTTACCATGCAGCAAGACTTTTTTCATGAGTTCGTAGGTGAATCCTTGAGTACTGGCAACAAAAAGGGCTCGGCTTTTGTGATCTACTGAAGTCCTTTCTCCAGAGATTCAAAAGAACTTTCTGGGAGTCAGGCACTGTTCAAATCACCAGAAATAGAGAACTAAACAAAATGGCAAAAATCTCTGCCCTCTGGAAGCTTCTATCTGGCAGGGGAAGAGAGGCAATAAACAAAATAAGTAAGTCTAGTGTAAAGATAAGCAATTAAAATCTTTTTGTTCAGGAACATGTGCACCTGTGGTAAAACCATAAGGTAGAGCGAGAGACTATTGAACAGAAAGTTGCTGGTTTTGTAGTCACCTGAAATGAAAGTGACCACGGGCTTATCTCGAGGTCACTCAGCCCGGAGGACTGGGGTGGGATTTTGATAATTGGAAAAGTCCTCCTAGTTAGACAATTTGTGTGGGGGGAAATTGGGAATAGACTAATGTCTCAGAAATAGTCCAATGGTCCAACCTCTGCCCTGGATGCCCGTGAAGAAGCTGTGAGCCAACTTCCCACTGGGGTATTCAGGGCATGGGGGAGGCCCATCCTGGGCACTTTTGGTTTTGCCACCTATTCTCGGATCCCTTGCTTGCAGTCCTCCTAGTGCTCTCTGAGATCCTTAGAACAGTTTCCCCGCAGACCAGTAAGGTAAAGCTGACACTTTGGTCCTGTTGCTTGCATCCTCTCCTTATTAGGAAAATTCATCCATCTGCTACTGGGCTTCCTTTTAAATTGGTGATTTATTAGCTGTTTTTATTTTTATTTTGTACTGGGCCACAGCTACTCCGAATTTGATTAATCCTTTCTAGTTCATGATACTCTTAACATTGCTCTACGAATGGCCTCTTTTATTTACTTTTTTGTTGGTTGGTTTCCTTTAATAATGTCATCAGCAAGTGAGACTACATTAAAAAGCTTCTGTAAAGCAAAAGAAATGATCAACAAAACAAAATGGAAAGACAATCTACGGAACAGGAGAAAGTATTGGCAAGCCACAGATCTGATAAGAGATCTGTAAGATATATATATCCTACAGATATATAAGGAACCCTTATATATAGGGTTGTATATCTTGTATAAGTATATATACAAGATATATAAGGAACCCTTACAACTTAAGAGCAAATAAAGAAAACTGATAATCCAATTTAAAAATGAGAAAATGCCCAAACTGACACTTTTCCAAAGAAGATATTCAGATGGCCAATAGGCACAGGAAAAGTTGCTCAACATCGCTGATCATCAGGGAGATACAAAGCAGAACCACAATGAGACATCACCTCACACCTGTTAGAATGGCAGTTATCAAAAGGACAAGGGATGACAAGTGTTGGCAGGGATGTGGAGGAAGAGGAATCTTTGTGCATTGTTGGTGGGCATGTAAATTAGTGCAGCTACTGTGGAAAACAGTATGGAGGTTTCTCAAAAAATTAAAAAGAGAACAGCAGAGTTCCCGTATGATGCAGCAGGTCCACTTCTGGAAATTTATCTGAAGGAAACAAAAACATTAGCTTGAAAATGTACCTGTACCCTCATGTTCATTGCAGCACTCTTTACAGTAGTGAAGGCGTGGAAACAACATAAGTTCCCATCAGTGGATGAATGGATAAAGGACGTGAGGTACGTATGTGCAGTGGAATATTATTCAGGCATGAGAAACGGGACCTTCTGCCATTTGTGATAACGCAGATGGACCTTGGGGGCATTATGATAAATGAAATAATCCAGACAGAGGAAGATAAATACTGTTTGATCTCACTTATGTAGAGAGTTAAAAAAAGAAAACAAATTCATAGAAAGTGAGAACAGATAGGTGGTTGCCAGGGGCAGGGAGAAGAAGGTGGGGAAAATGGGCAAAGGTGGTCAAAAGGCGAACTTCCAGTTATAAAATAAAAAAAATCCTGGGGATGTAACATACAGCATGGTGATTGTAGTTAACAATACTGTGTTGTATGGGGAGAAAGGAACCCTCGTGTACTGTTGGTGGGAAGGCAGACTGGTGTACCCACTGTGGCAAGTGGTAAAGAATTTCCTCAGAAAGTTGAGAATAGAACTAGCTTATGATCCAGCAATGGTGCCACTGGGTATTTACCCAAAGAATACAAAAACACATCCAAAGGCATACATGCACCCTTAAGTTTATAGCAGCATTATCTACATAGCCAAGATGGACATTTGATGTCCATTTGATAGGTCAAGTGTCCATCGAGTAAAGAAGACGTGGTGTGTGTGTGTGTGTGTGCACGTGTGTGTGTGTACAATGAAATATTATTCAGCCATAAAAAGAATGAAACCTTAGGGCTCCTGGGTGACTCAGTCAATTAAGCATCTGCCTTCTACTCAGGTCATGATCCCTCAGGTCTTGGGATTGAGCCCCACGTAGGGCTCTCGCTCAGTGGAAGCCTGCTTCTCCCTCTTCCTGCCACTCCCCCTGCTTATACTGTCAAATAAGTAAATAAAATCTTTAAAAAAAAAAAAGAATGACATCTTGCCATTTCCAATGGCATGGATGGAGCTAGAGAATATAATGCTAAGTGAAATAAATCAGAGAAAAGAGAAATACTATATGACTTTACCCATATGTGGAACTTAAGAAACAAAACAAATGAGCAAAGGTGGAAATAAAAGAGAGAAAGAGAGATAAATCAAGAAATAGACTCTTAACTACAGAGAACAAACGAATGGTTACGAGAGGAGAGGTGAGCATATGGGGGGAGGGGTGCGGGGGTGGATATATGTGATGGGGATGAAGGAGGGCACTTGTGATGAGCACCAGGTGCTGTGTGGAAGTGTTGAAACACTATATTGCAAAGTTGAGATTAATATAACACTGTATGTAAACTAACTGGGATTAAAACAAAACTTAAAATTACTGTTAAGTAATTTTAATTACTGCTAAGATAGCAAATCTTAAAAGTTCTCATCACAAGAAAAAAATCTGTAACTCTGTGCAACAATAGATGTTAACTAAACTTACTATGGTCATCCTTTCACAGTATGTATATCAAATCCCAATACCAGATGCTTATGTTTTCTAAAAAATATTCATGTTAAATCTGTAGAATGATCTTGGGAGTTATCCCTGTGTTGCATGTGAGAAAGCCGAGGCTTTTTTGTCGCAAATCAAACAACCAATTGATCTGAGAAAAATCCAAGAACTTTTTTTAAGATTTTATTTACATGATCTCTCTCCCTCTCTGTGTCAAATAAATAATAAAATCTTTTTATTTAACTTAATTTTTATTTAATTTAATTATTTTTTTAAAATAAGATTTTATTTATTTATTTGACTCTCACAAGTAGGCAGAGAGGCAGGCAAAGAGAGAGGAGGAGGCAGGCAAAGAGAGAGGAGGAGGCAGGCTCCCCTCCAAGTAGGGAGCCCAATGCGGGTCTAGATCCCAGGATCCTGGGATCATGACCCAAGCCAAAGGCAGAGACTTGACCCACTGAACCACTCAGGTGCCCCAAATCCAAGAATTTTTAAACTCCAAAAAGCACTTCCCTCTGCTGTCCCACATCACACAAAGGTATAAATGCCTATGGAGGAAGGCTGAAGAATATCAGAGAATGTTATGAAGCAGTTTACTCCAATCCAATAATAAGTTCATATCATTTAAAAATAAAGTTGTCTATATAGCGATGGGATTTTTTTCCTTTGAACAGTGAAGATTTAATTTTATAAATAAACCGCTGCTGATGGTGATGGTTTTGTTTCTGAAATTTTCCAAACATCTTTTCACATACAACACAAAATATAGATGCACGAAGAGTATGGGAGAAGAACTAAATTAGTCATTTAAATGTCAATTCTGTGAATGCCATTTTAATCAAAGCATTTGAAATCCCCTTGTGATTCTTCACAGCATCTTGCATCATTAGAAAGAGCTTTGAGCCATTACTATGGGGTTAGAAAAATTTGTAATTGACAGTATATAACTGAAATATCATCCATAAAAATATCAGACCGTAAAATCATTGAGAAGTTCTCCCTTCTAGCAAGTTGGCTTTTACGAACAAATCACCATAGAGATTTTATCTTTATCTCGGGCTTTATTTGATCTACTGGCAACTATAGGACTTTAAGTTAGGGCTGAACATATCACGAGAATAGTTTTTTTCATGAGATGGTTCTTCTCATCATTGTACCAAATTCTTACAAAGAGTTCTTCGTCAGAGGTGTAGTGCTTGAGGCCACCCAGCTTTCAGAAGGAGCCCCCAAATGAAGCCAAGTGTGTTGGAATGGAAAGCAAAGTTTCCTCTTTCAGTTTTGGCCAACCACATTTCATACAAGTGCCAGTGTTTCCACAAGAAGATCTCTTTTACGAGGACAGCAGAAAGCAGCTGTCTCACATCACCACTGAGTCTCCTGTTTTACAGAGAAACCAACCTGGGCTGGTGCCTTCTATGGGGTGGATGCCATGATATTTATCTTCCATAGGCTATCTCATTCATTCAATATGATTACTCCTCTCTTATACCCAGGACACTGAGGCTTAAAGCTATTAAGTGACTTACACAGCTAGTCAGTGGAGAGGTCAAGATTAGAACTCATTTAAGACTGCCCCCCACCCAAATCTAGGCTGCTTTCATAACATTATGCCACGTCTCAGAGAAATACAGTGGCTCATCAAGGAAGAATTTTATGAACATGAGAATGACCTAATTCTTGTTATACAATGTAGGGATTTTAAAGGGATTTAAAGGGATTTTAAAGACGTGCTGAAGAATTTATTCTATTTGAAAACTAAAGATATTCCTATTTGTACAGTTTGATAATCCTGATAAAATATTCTTATTCCTCATTCTTTATTTGTTCAAGAAAAAACTGCTAGTTCTTTTTCCCATTTGGTTCTCATTCTCATTCTTCCCCAGGGGCAGAGGATGACCACGGGGAGGCTGCTGAGGGCATCACATCCAGTGACCCTCCCCCCAGTAGCCTACCCGATGTGACACAAGCAGGTCCGAAACTCAGGCCCTTGCCCTGCTGATCCCTCTGCCTGGAACAAGTTTTCTCTGCCCATCTGCATAGCCAGCTCCTTCGCTTCCTTGATTTCACTCAAATATTGCCTCTTCCGTGAGGGCTACCTGGACCACCATATTCAAAGTCACCAACTGTTCGCCACTGCCCCCAAACCTCACTGTCCTCCACCATTCTCTTGTCCAGAGCACTTACTATTTTCTGGCATATATAAATTACTTATTATAATCTCTGCTTATTGTGTTTCTTATCAACTGGAATATAGGCTCTTCGTGTGGTTAGTTCATTGATGCATTCCTCGTGCCAGGGACACACCTGATTAATGCATGAACAAATGAAGGAACGTGAGACAATACATTTCCGTACTTTCTCTGTTTCCTTTCATCACTGCTTGCAAACCAATCAATTATTTACTGAGTTCTGTGTTTTTTGTAAACCATGCTAAAAACAGCAAGGCACAGGCAGCAAGCACAAACCGTTCTCTTCAGGCACTTTCCTTCGCGCTCCTGACGAATGTTTTGTGTGGTCTACAAAATATCTCCAGCTTGCCAGCTTCTAATACCTCCTTCCTTTCCTTGGTACTGGAGTGAAATCAGAAAAGATAAACAGCTTTAACTTTTCCTGTTAAAAATATTCAGCTATGCCTTGTATTTGGAGATGCCTGCGTAGACGAACGTCAGGAAAAGAAAAATGGGTCGAGAAAAGTCTTGGAGAAATGATCATCCTAGTGCAGGCCCTCTTAAAATCCTGAAGTGATTTTTTTTTTTTGTTTTTTTGTTTGTTTTTTTCAAACTCACTCCCAAGGAAATGAGAGTCATATCTTCTTTTAAGGTTATCTAGACAGAAACTCTATGGTCCTCTTCAATAGCTCATTCCTATCTTCACCTCTAATTTCTGATGTCCACGTGCAAATCATTCTGTTTTCTATCTTAAATCCTTGTGTTGCATTTTAAATCTACTGGATTTGTCATTGTTCACAGACATCGAGGGTATTATTGATGCTGACCCTCGTGTTCGTGTACCTACACTTAACAATTCTGACTAAACCAAAAACCAACGCCACCAGAGTTGGCCTAATAACCCCGATGCTCCCAGCTGTATTGATTTTTTCCTTTTATTTTCACATAGGTAAGATAGATGTTGCTACGGTTCCCTCTTCCATTTTCCAGATGACAAAACACAACTTTAGTATATGTGCTGCCGAAGTGAGCACCGAAACACAACTTTAAAGAGGTTAAATGATTCACCTAAAGTTACCTCAGCTATTTGCACCATGATTCAAACTTTGTTGGCCTGACTGCAAGTGCAATGCTTCTGTTGGCTACAGCAGAGATTTCCAGCTACCCATCCAAATCTGCTCCTCCCATTACACACTCCCTGTGTTAGAAGTGCAGAGTGAGCCTGTACCCAGCCAGGTAGAGGAAGGACATATGTCCCAGTCCTCCTAGCAGTCAGTTATGGCCAATGCTACTAGCGTGGTGGGGTGTGGGCCACTTTCTCTGCACAGTTTCATGCTTTTTCCCCTTTCCAGAACATTGGGATGGTGATGTCCAGAACAACACTGGAATGCTCTGGAACCAGCCTGAGTGCTCAGTATCTGCTTCGGACTATTACATGAGGAAACAAGAACAGAAATGAAAAAAAAAATCATTTTTAAGCAACTGAATCTTTGGGGTGTGTTTTGTTACATCTGCTTAACTTTCCCTACTTTTTATAACCCAGATCGCCATTTTGTTTAAACATTTCTAGTGCTAGGGGGTTGAGTAGTTTTCAAAGTAGTGAAGGCTTTTTTATGTTAAGTCAAAAAATTTATTATTTCTTCTAATTTTTCCCCTTGGAGCAATCAGATTTCAGTATAGTTCAGAATAAGCCAATAAGTATTTGACCACAGCTCAATGGCAACCACATCATCTTCTCTTTAGAACTTGAAGTTGTGTTTTGTAAACCCAGAATAATCACTAAAACTAGAAGCCATGTTTCTCCCCAAAAGTGCAATATTGTGTAGCATTTGGTATCACTTCTTTCTTCTGCTGTTGCTTTTAAGACTGGCCAGGGAGAGTGAAGCCATGGAAGAAATTCTCCTCAGAGAATTTTGGTTTAGTCCTCTCTCCAATTTAACCTTGATGTCCAAACAGACTCAGAGAAATCTGATGAAATGGAGGTATTTGGGGGTCACAGGTCTCAGCTGACTTTATATTACAGGTGCACCTTGAAGAACAAGGAAGTGAGTAAGGCAGGGTGAGCACATGACCCGGGTGTTAATATAGAAAATGGAAGCTTTAGGAAGATCCGTGAGAAAAGAAAGTGGTGGGGGTTGGAAAGGCAGCAAATGTCTGGAAAGCTTCCAAGGAGGCATTAAATGCCTTTCTTTGTTCTGTGCCTTCCTCGGTACCACTCAGAGTCCGTGACACTCAACAGGACCCTTTTTATAGGCGAGATCACTTTTTCCCCTTTCAATGTGCCAAACACAACTTCCAACCAGGGCTTCCGCATTTCTCCACAGCTGGGATATACCCACCTACACATGTAGGGCTACTTGTTCATTCTCTCCCAAATTTAAACACTTTGACTAAACACCTTTAATGTGACTAATACAGATGTGTCCCCTGACTGGCTCACTCAGCTCAGAGATGTTCTGCTGGCTTGATTTCTATCAAGAAAGGGTTGATCAAGTATGATGATGATTTGGGGTTCTTAAAACACACAATATTAAAATAGAGACTTGGCTTTAGTCTCAAAACCTCAGGCAGGCAAGATCCACTAACAGCAGACATAATTTTTTCATTTTTTAAAAAAAGATCTTGTGTATTTATTTGACACAGAGAGAAAGAGTACAAGCAGGGGGAGCAGCAGAGGGAGAGGGGGAAGCAGGCTCCCACTGAGCAAGGAGCCAGATGTAGGACTTGATCCCAGGAAACTGGGATCGTGACCTGAGCCGAAGGCAGTTGCTTAACCACCTGAGCCACACAGGCACCCCCAGACATAGTTTTTTTATGTTGATACGGTGGTGATTTCAGCCAGTAAAACTGCCTGGACTGTCAATCACCTCTGTAAGATCCTTCAAGGGAAAAGACGGTGGGGGAGCAGATGAGACCACAGAGAGAGGGAGCCGGACCTGACCGACCTGCTGACCTCACCAAGAACCATCAGCAGAAGGTCTGAAGTTATAAACTGTGGACAGGGCTTGTGACTCTGTTGGCTGAAAAAGGATGATGGTCTTGCTTAATTTCACCCATCTTCCAATCCCTTGGACTTGCTTTGTTCATCCTGCCTCAATTCAGTTCTGATTCTTGATTCTACTGACTACGTCCAAAGGCTACAAAAAACACAATAACAGCAGAGAGCATCTAAGGTCTCTCTGTCTCTCAGAATTGTCTGGCTTAAGCCAAGAAAGCAATTCCCTCTAATGGCCTTTCTTGCTTTCATTAGCAATAGTAAAATGGCATTTTGTAACTTGAAAGCACACACATGTGCACACGTGCATACACATATGCACGCACTCACACACACACACACACGTGAAAGAAAAGCTAGACCATGTTTCCCGACAAAAACCTGGGGCTAAGCTACAGCCAGTTCTTTTTACTCAAAAGGTCAGTAATCAAAAGCAAAAGGTTATCCCTGGCCTCTGCTGGATCTGAAGTCATTGTCAAAGAGGATATCGACTTCCTTCTGTGAGCCAAGGCTCACCCTGCCCTCTCTGTGAGGTCTAAAATGACCTCTTGGTCTTCATTAGGGCAGTAACAAGAGGTCAGAAAGCAGCAGAAGAATGCAGAAAGAAGACTGATGAATCGATCCTCTCTCAGAAAAGCACAGCTTGTCCCAGGGGTGCTGGCCCCATCCTGTAATGCACAGCTGCAGGTGCCGGAAAGCCTTCCCAGACGTGGGAAATCAGCCTCTTGGGGGATGCAACTCTCTCTCCTTTGCTCCTTTTACAGGCACTCAGGTAACAGGCTGGAATTGACTTCTGCATCTTCCTTCACATTCTCTTCAACAACCAGTTCTTTCCCATGCTTAATGTCTATTTTTAGGCCTACGTAGAAAAATTTCCTTTAGTGCTTGTTAAACCTACTCTTGCTGTCCAAATTTCCCCCAATAGTATATATCTGTAGCAAATGCTTTGAAGACTTCCTACTGACTTCTCCTCTGTGTGCTCTCAGAAGAAATTTCCCATTTGCCTTTCGATGTCCAGTTTCTCCTTTCCTGAAAAAAAGGAAGTTACGTAGCTCTGATTAAAATGGGATGAGCCTGAAATGATGGGTCTTGAGTTTGGCTCTCGGGTCTACCTGTTATTATTTGAATAACCAAGTAAGCCATTTAACTTCTGAGAGGCTGCATTTTATAGTAAAAGATCTTAATGATGATACCCAACCTCTAGGCTCAGCTGAATGTGTCCAGGGAGAAAGTTGGGGTGGTAATCGGGGTCAGGTGGGTGTAAGATAGTGTAGGGACAACCACATGGCCCACAAGAAGCACTCAAGGGACAAAAAAGGAAAATGTGTCCCAGTGTCCATCCCTAGGTCTCTGTAAGATTCTGAGATATTCTTTCATGGAATCCTAGAGCAAGAGAGGACATCGGACTCCTTGGGGGGAACACCATCATTTACAAGAAAGGACAGGAACCCCAAAAGAGATGTACTGATATGGCCATCAGGCAGCACGTGTGGAGGCTTGTTCCCGAGACCATGGCCGACAGTCTTTGCCCCATGCTGCCTCTGTCCTAACCAGAGAGATTTTTTTCTCTACCAGATTTATTTTTTTCCCTATTCCAACTTACTTTTTCACCGAACCTAGCACTTTACTATCTCAGTTCTTTTTAAGCTTCTGTGAATCTTTCAAGGAGCCAAACTTCTTTTTCCCAAAGTTTCTGAAAGGTATTTTAAAAAGAACCACACTAAAAAAAAAAAAAAAGAAGAAGAAGAAGAAGAAGAAACACATCATCTCAGCTTTCCTCTTTTTGAGAATGTTCCCTCATGCTCCCAACAAGCACATACACAGCTTGATCACAGTGGGTCACGTCCCTGTGGCAGGGGCTTGCGATCGGAAGCTCATGGACCAGAATGGTTTGCCACCTGGTTTTGTAAACAAAGTTTTGTGTTTGTTTTTTTTTTTTTAAGATTTTATTTATTTATTTGACAGAGAGAGACACAGCGAGACAGGGAACACAGCAGAGGGAGTAGGAGAGGGAGAAGCAGGGTCCCCGTGGAGCAAGGAACCCAATGTGGGGCTCGATCCCAGGACCCTAAGATCATGACCTGAGCAGAAGGCAGATGCTTAACTGACTGAGCCACCCAGGCACCCCAACGAAATTTTATTAGAACACAATTTTGGGGTGTGGATGATCTTTGGCTGCTTTCTGGTGACAGTGGCAGAGTCTGGGAGTTAAAAAAAAAAAAACAACAAGAGAGACCACGTAGCCCACAAAGCCTAAAATAATTTACTCGGTGGCCCTTTACAGGAAAAGTTTGCCAACCCACACACTTGGAACCCACTTCAGCGTTTGTCAAATTCCCTTTTCAAATATCTTCCAAGAAAGTAGTTTCCACAAAAGCTGGGATTTATTTCTCCAGAACATTTTTAAAACATTTGATTATTTATTTTTACCTACATAAAAGGTATTGGTCTAAAACTTGAAAACTATGAGAAAGTGCAAAGAAGAACACTGTGATCAGCTGTAATCCTGGAGGCACAGAGAGTTGCTGCCGCCTCCTCGTCGTTGCCTGTGGCTTTGGCTTGCTCGGCCTAGGAGGGCCAGACCTGGGCTTCGGAACTCCCTCAGTGCTGGATGAGCCAAGTAGTTCGAAGCTGCGTTGCAAGGGAGGGCATGTAGATAGAGAATGATTCTGCATAACATGGTGGGGCATTTTTAAAATTTAAAATTTAAATTTTTAAAATTTAAAATAATTTCTTTAAATTTTTAAATTAAAAAAAAGTCCCATCACGTTAATTTTTTTTTTTTTTTTTAGATTTTATTTATTCGACAGAGAGAGATCACAAGTAGATAGAGAGGCAGGCAGAGAGAGAGAGAGAGAGAGAAGCAGGCTCCCTGCTGAGCAGAGAGGCCAATGCGGGACTCGATCCCAGGACCCTGAGATCATGACCTGAGCCGAAGGCAGCGGCTTAACCCACTGAGCCACCCAGGCGCCCCCACGTTAATTTTTTTTTTTTAAAGTTTTTTAAGTTCTTAGGAAGAAAAGGAAAAAAAAAAAAAAACCAGTAAGACAGATGAGTAAGAAAATGGAGAGGCCAAGGTACTTTGAAGGAGACAGGCAAGGATAATTTAGCTTTAAAACTATGAGTTGGGGCACCTGGATGGCTCAGTCAGTTAAGTGTCTGCCTTCAGCTCAGGTCATGGTCACGGGGTCCTAGGATCAAGCCCTGCATCCAGCTCCCTGCTCAGCGGAGAGTCTGTTTCTCTCTCTCCCTCTGTCTGCTGCTCTGCCTACTTGTGCTCTTTATCTCTATCAAGTAAATAAATAAAATACTTAAGAAAAAAAATTGTACGAGTTGCTCTGATGCAAACTTCCCATTATTTCCCTCAAACCTTTAGTAGAGTTGCCTTCCCATCCAAAGAACCCTGGGTGAGTGGTTTGTTTGGCACCTCTCTCCCTGGTGTGGACCAGGTTCCTCCCATTCAGGACAGTGACTCCACATACAAAACAGCCCGGCTGAAGCCAGAGATCAGATAAAGAGGCCTCCGCGTTAAGTGATCTGAGAAATGCAGATCACTTTTGGCAAGGCTATGGACTTCCCATAATTGTGGAGTCAGGATACTTGATTGGATCACAGGCACAGGGAAAGCCTGGATTCATATGTAGGGTATTTTTAAAAATACATGCCTGTCCTCAGAACATACATGTACATGGGCATGCGCGTGTTGTACATGTGTATATATACATGCGTACACATATGTAACCTTGGTACATGTAGACTAGTTTCTTCACCCTTCCCTCAGAATAATGAAATGACTTAGCTGAAGTTCCAGCTGGTTATTTCTAGAAACCCATACAAGAAGATACAAGTTGTCTAGCTGTATTCTCCAGGACAGGAAGTGGGAACAAATAGCCAGGAAAGAGTGAAGACAAGGCTAGATTATTCAGCCTCCATACCCTAAAAGCCAGTAGCGGAAAGCCACCCTGGAAAAGACTTCTCTGCCCTGGAAATTCGCCATAACATTATCATCATCCCGTGTTCCCCTCTCAGGGCTCCCATGCCCCCTTGTACACAGTCTGCCTGGGTGTCTCAGTGGTGTCAATGTAGGCCACACCACATACTTCACAGGGACACATGCCTCCCTCTGCCAAGGAGAAATCGCTCCCGAGGAACGTGGGTGGAGGACAATATTCTCTTTGATCACCGCAGAGTTCTCCTTTTCCCCCTCGGTGCCAACACAGGCACACACACACGTCACAATGAACACAGCGCTAACAGATGATCCTTTCCACAGTGTTTGTTTCAATCTTAACACTTTGTTCCAATTTGATAAACATTTGCAGATGCTCCATGTTCCTGAAATATCCTGAGGAAAAGCTTTCCTTTTGTGACTCTCAAAAGGTGAATGCAGACTGGACAGAAATCTCGCACGGTCAGACTGGTGGTGACTGAAAGAGGAGCTCTTCGCACATATTAGATCTGAGGTATGTCTGCCCCAGTGCGCTCCACACAGGCTTGGGGAAAGCGCACTGTGCCCCTCTTTTGAATTAAAGCTTGCTAGAGGCTCTCCAGCCTCTCAGGCAGGGGCGAAGTCCTTCCCCCAGGGCGGGAGCGGTCTTCCGCTGGCCGCCCCCGCAGCAGCTGGCCTGGGGCTCAGGAACTGGAGAGCACCCACTGAAGGGCACCCTTTCAAGCCAGTGCCAGCTCCTGGCACTCTTCCCTCCCTCCCTGACAGCAGGGCCATCTCCTCTGTCACCAGGAGATTAAATCAGCTCAGCAGAGAACAGCGGCCCCCGCTTGGCGCAGCCTATGTGTCTTTACTCATCCTGCCTCTGTTCATCCCCTCTTCCTTTACGAAGTAGCTAGCAAAGCACCCCAACACGCCATGCCTCCCGCGCACCACACCCACCATTTTCTCTTCCTCCTAGCTATTAACAGCCACCTCCCTCTGCACAGCCTGAGCTTCAGCCCCATGGCGTTCTGTGGGTCCCAGGATGGGCTCTGCCCTCCCCTGCCCCCAGGCATTTGTGCATTTTTCTTGGTATGGCATGCCCACCCACCCTGTCTGCAGGTAAAACTCTTACTCAATCCCTACGGCTCTGCTCAAACACTATCTCTGCCCTCCCGGGGTGGAGTGAATGACTGCTGCTTCTGGGTTTCCATGAGCACCTTGAACAAATTACATTGTTGTAGGTTTTGTTGTTGTTGCTGTCTCCTTCTCCAGATCTAGGCACCTAGTACAAGAACCATAATCATCTTTCTATCCCCCAGAACCTCCAGCAGTGAGTGCCTGGTGCCTCGTAAGTAAGGACTGGCTGAATCAGTAAAATGTCATGGTTAATTACACTCCAGAGAGAAAGGCTCTGTTATAACCCTAATGGGTGATGACTAGCTCTAACTAAGATCTTCCCTTCAAAAGTGAAGTTAGAAAATGGCCACCCCGAATGTTCTCGAAACTCCACATTCCTAGGTCTGATTGTGCTGTGTAATATCACTCTAGAATTTTCGAACAACTTGCCCCAAACAGAATTCCAAAATATATCCCCCAGTCCTGATTCTTCTGGTTTGCCCACTACAGTTAATGACAATTGAATTCTTCCAGTTGCCATATTTTTAATATTTTATTTATTTATTTGACGGAGAGATCACAAGTAGGCAGAGAGAGAGAGAAACAAGCTCCCCACTGAGCAGAGAGCCCAATGCGGGGCTTGATCCCAGGACCCTGAGATCATGACCTGAGCCGAAGGCAGAGGCTTAAACCACTGAGCCACCCAGGCGCCCCCCAGTTGCCATATTTTTAGAAGCCAGCATTCGGAGGAGTCACTCCTGGCTCATTCTTCCTCTTACATCCGCATCCAGCACCTTAGCAAATCCCGTTGGCTCTTCCTTCAACATGGCATTCGCTTCACTGCTACCTTGGTGCAAGCCACTGGGCTTGCCTCTCTGGGCAGCCATGGCCTCCTGACTCCTTGGCCTGCTTCCGCTCTTACCAGCCTCTTCCCTTTGCCTCATGGTCTATTTTCAACACGGCAACTGGAGTGGTCCTTGAAAATTGTAAGTTGGATCATACCACTGCTCTGTGCAAAACTCCCCAAAGGCCACTTGTTCCCGGCTTTTCCCCAGCATCTGAATAGTGCCTGGCACACAACAGATAATAAATATTTGCTGAATGAATAAGTCCACGTTGAAGTCTTAGCATAAAAACCCAATGCCAAGAAATTGCAACTTATGATACAATTGTTACCTAATAAGGTATCTGCTATGAATTTACTACATTTTTGATATAATCATGTTTTCAGTATGACCCAAATGTTCCAGAAATATCTGGGTACTGAAGATATTTTTCTTCTGTCTAGAATAAATTGACTATAGAATGACATTTGGTCCTGGCCAGTCACATAGTTCTCAGGGAGTTGGTTTCTTCAGCATTGAAAGAAGGGAATTGAATATAAAGATGTTCATAACCCCCTGCAATTTGAAATGTCTATGATTTTCTTATGAACGTTCTCTTTCCCTTTCTCAAAACATGCATGGACTTGCCCTTCCTGAATAGTCCTTCATTTGATCTGGTTTTTTAAATGTACTTATTTCTCAGAGAAAACCTGCAGAGGCCCTGGGAGATTTCAGGCCCGGTCGGGGGTTGGGGGGAGGGTGCAGAGAGCAGCCCTAGCAGAGGCAGAACCAATTTCCCAGACAAATGGGGCAGAAGAGAGGGAGCAAGTGCAGGGCCATGAGGACAAACCTCGGCTACTGCCAACCTGTGCCCTTTTTCTCTCTTGAGATCAGAGCCAGGGGACTTAGGGAAGTGTCCTTGACTTTGGAGAGTAATGACAAGGACTGAATTTTCAAGTGCAGCTCATTCACACTTGTTTGAGAGATTGGGTTTGTTCAAAAAGCTGTTTTAACATTGAGGTTGTCTGCAGCAATTTGCTCCGAGGTATATTTAGACAGAAAGCTATTATAGGATGAAGTCATTGGTGTGAACTCTAACAGGATTTTAAGTGATGGGGTGGAAAGGTTGCTCACCCAGCCTTTGGGGAGAAAATTATGAAAACAAATCAACTATGCAAACTGTCTTTACAAATTTCACCTTTCAGTATTTTAAAATTAAATTGAATTCACTTTTCAAAATATTTGTAGTGTGGATTTCAGATACAACGCCTTATAATCTGTAGTTATTTGTGTGTGACTTTTAAATAGATCACTTAAACATGGGAAAATTCCCTGCTTCTGGAATTCTAGACTTTACTAATTTCATCTCTCACTTATAAAGAGAAGATAGCACATGGCACACAAAAGCAAGCCAGTTCAAATTTCCCAGCCTCCACCCAGGCACTAATGTTCATCACGAATTGTTCAGAACAATTTTCCAACTCATTGACAACGTTCTCCAGTTTCTGCTGAATGATTTTGCAAATTGCGTCCATCATCCCTGCTCCAAGTTTCCCAAAACAATGTGCTTTCCATGAGTAAACATTCAATTCTTGTTTATGTTATGCCCAAATCCAAAGTGAATAAAACTCGAGTGTGTAATAAATAAAACTGGAGCTTGTAAAGACCAGATCTAGATAGAATCACTTATAGATTTATGCCTTAAGTTACTACAGTAATACATAATAATATATTGGTAAAAATTAAAGAATTACAGAAGTGTATAGTGTTCATAGTAAAAGTTCTTCCTCTCCTCCTTCCTGCTGCCCCCTAGGATAACACCTGGGATAACTAGACTCATCAGTTCAGTATCTTTGAGGAATTCTCTATTCATAAACACCTAAACACAAACACACACAGTATACATAAGTATGAATTCCCTTCCTTCCTTTCTTCCTTTCTTTTGCTTTCCTTCCAATAATGTGGTCTTACTCTAGTCATTATCTCGCCAATTCCTTTTTTCTTTTTTAAATCCAATTATTATCTTAAAGATACTTCTGGATGCACATTTACAAGTTCATCCCCTTTTAAAAATTGCCTTACAGTGTTCCAAAGCACAAAGATACTATGATTTATGTAACTATTCTCTTACTGTTGGCATTTAAGCAGTCACCAATAATCTTGCAGATGTGGAAAGAAGGGAGGGAGAAAGCAGGGATAAGGAAAAAGACCAAGAAGAACATCTATCTATGCCATTAGATCATCTAAGACCCAGATGTCACAACATGGTCAGAATCGTGTTCAGTCAGGCCTCTGATAATCGAGAGCTGACCTCCCGCCATTACACTTCAGATATCCTGCTGGCAGGTGCACTTGTTGGCTGAAGGTCACTGCCTTGTGGGTGTTCAGAAACTATGTCCAAAAGAGGCCATGTTGCCTCCAAACTCATTGTCCCCAGAAGAACTTATAAATGACCCTACTTCTGAGCCTGGCTCCAGTTTCACTCAGAACCTTGGGGTCAGTTCATTCCCCAGCTTCTCACCCTTGTCACTGACACAGCCCCAGATGCAAGCTGCTCTGTTCACCCTGTCTTTGTGTTCTGCCTCTGATTTCGTCCTTCCATGGCTGTCCTCCTACCCAGTCTGTCCCACGGCTCCACTTGTGCCCATACAAATTGGAATCAGAGTCCTCTTCACCCTCTGCTTCTTCACAGCGGTTCCTTCTACTTTATCTTTCCATCTTGACCTTTGACTATGTGAAGAAAAAGCGTTATTAATCTGTCATCCTTCCAGGGTCATGGGGAGGCTGCTATCCTTGTCCATCTTCACCATCTCTGGACTTGGGTCTGGGGATGGGATAAGGAAGAAGAGATTGGAAGTCAGAGGACAGTTGACATTCCAAATAACATTCTTATCCTCTTACCTATGAGCCCCTGTCATTGGGCTGGCCCATTGTCTTCCCATCCTTGTCATTTTCATCTTCTAAACTCTTGGTCATTCCTCCAAACTCAAGGAGAACTTTGGTTCCTGCGTACATCATAACCTTAAGTCCCACCTTCATCCTGGGTGGCTCCAGTCACAATGTGGGGTCTCAGTGAAGATGCTGGTCCTCTAGGCCCCTGACTTCCGCCACTTTAGAGACTGTCATCTCCACTCCCTTATTTCTGTCATCCAAACCCATGCACACACTCCCATCAGTCAGAACTCCTCCCTCTAAGAGCTCAAGTTCCCACATCTTACTCTCCTGCAAGCCCTTACTCCCTTACACCCACCACACGGGTTACAAAGCTTCATGCCAGTCCTCACACTGACGTCCTGAGCCTCCACCTCATCCTCACCCTCATTTTATTTTATAGTCTAAAGAGTCCTTGCTTGTTTCATCCTACCTTTCCTATCTTCTTCTTCAAACTGTGTTCAATCCATGTCCAAAAGCCAGCTGCCTTCCTCCCAAACTGTCTTAGTATTCTTTGGAAGGGCCTCCCCATTTCTCGTTTTTGCTTTGCACACTCATCTTAATCTAATTCCCCAGGATGCCTCAAATACTCTCTTCTGTGGCAGGAAGACTTAGCCTCTTTCCTTTTCTCCCACATGGTGGAAGGCACTTCTAGTTTACCAACATCCACCGTCCATGTGTCCTCTGTTTTTTCATCAGTCCAGGCTTTGACCTTCTCCTCACTTACGTGGAGATCTAGAGCTGTCTGTCATCCTGGAACATTTTCATTTCCTAGATCCATGGTTCCTTTAGAGGATATTCCTAAATTATTCTATGATGTTTTATGTGTTGAACACTGAAATCAAAATAGGACAGAATGACTTTGGCAATTACAATCATCAAACCAAGCAATGTTGCACACAACATAGAAAACCTAGGAACATGAATACTAATTATGATAATACTCATATACTGCTTTTATTACAAAGGGGTTTTTACCTATTATCCTATGTGACCCTTATACTAGTTCTAGGAAGTAGCATTCTTTCCTTTTTATAGATGAAAACCTGAAGCACAGTGATATAACTGACTTCTGTTTGTTTATGTATCTAGTTTAGGAGTGGAAGCTGTTATCAGAGCACAAGGCTCCTAATTATAAATTTTACGTTTTCTTTTACACCTTGTTGGCTTTTTAGAAGTGTGTGTGTGTGTGTGTGTGTGTGTGTGTGTGTGTTTGTGTATTCCCGAGGGGAAAAGAAGACCAGCAAGGCTTGGAATTAAAGCCTAAGGCTTTGCGACCCAGAAAACCCCTTGTCCTTGGAAGTAATAGTCCAGGGACATCATGATTTTCCACTATCCTTGAACCATCCTAAAGTTCAAGCAAGGGCATGGCTATCAAAATACCAGCTCTAATTTTAGTAGGGACAAGAATGGGAACAGGGAGAGATGTGAGGTTTAATCAAAAGTGCTATCATTTAGGGATGTTAATAAGCCAGTTATCAGACTCCCAGCGGGTCTGGCACATTTGACCTCATTATCTGGGCAACACATGATGTTGGATCCCAGTTTCTGGTCACCAGGCAGATGACTCAGAGCCACGGCTGCTGAAAGCCTGTTGGAAACAGAATTCCAGGGTTCAATAGGAGCCAAGGAATCCATCCACACACTCTCTAAATAGCATGTGATAACTACTTATATCAAACAAGTACAGCACCTGGGTTTTTGTTTTTGTTTTTTTCTTTTTTGACCCATTAAGTGTAGGAGCTTAGAGTTTGGAGTATATGTCTCATCAAGAAAACACGACATTTTTCTTGTTTTCAGAGTCTTTTTAAAGGCGCTTTTAGAAAGCAACATCTATCATGTTTTTAAGGCAAACCTAAGAAGTGCAGGCTAGGAGTAAAAACAGTTTAACAACCCATCTGAGAACTTAGGCCTTGGTCCGAACAACAGGATAGGCAATCATTTCCTTATGCCTGATCTCAAGGAACTCCCAAAGCCAGAGCTGTGGGGGTCAATACCCGAGGTGCCTTGTGCCAGAGGATTCCAGATGGCTTCAACCACAACTGTGCAAAAAGTCTCATTCCCAAAAAACATGACCACTTTTTTGGGTTGTCTTGGACATATACTAGCTCCGGAAATGTGGATCCAGTCTCAGAAAATTTTGGGGTCTTCTTCAGCTCTGAGGTAGTTGAGAAGCCCAGGTCCAAACTGGATACTGGTTACTGCCAGAAAACTGGACTCCCCTTTAATCATCATGGTGGTTGGTTTTTGCATCAGGAAGGTTTTGGGTTGTCACTACTTTCTCTGGTTTCTTAAAAACTTCTCCGGGCCTTCATTATTGAGGACCACCATTCTTGGATCCTTCCCATCACTCAGTAGAAAGGGAAATGCTTCCAAGAATGCTTGAAGCCATCCAAAGGCCCTTAGTAGACTGAATTTAAAAGAAGTTAGACTATTACTTGACTAAACATCATTGACTGGAGAGGCATATGAACATTAGACTTACTCAGATCTTGACCAAGTAAAACTATTCAATCTTAATAGGAAATAAGCACCCAAGGGGGCCCCCAAATGCCACTAGCATCAGCTCCCTATCTAAAAAAAATGGCTATTAGTGGTAGGAAAATCCATCCTCAGATTAGACACCCCCCCCGCCCCGTGAAAGCTCAACTCTATGCATGATACATGATTAGTTGCTTCATTTTCTCTGAGGGACAGCTTCCTGCATCTCTCCAAGAGCCTGAAATAGCCCCAGGCATGTGCCATTCTTTATCTACGTCAGAGCATGGGCCAAGAAGCTCAATATAAAACAGAACCCAGGCCATCTTGCTTGGAATATTGGCCTCTAGTTGCTGCTCACCAAGAAAACACATGGTGGAAAAGATTAAAGCATTAGATTAAGGGAAGGGCACAGTGACTTCCCTCTGCTCTGGCAAAGTGGATCATCAGGCTCTCTATGTCCAAGTGCCAGAGAAACAAAGGAGTAGGGCTTGGATGAGGAGGTCTGGGGGATTGGGGCTTCCTTCTGAGCTCTCTTGCTTATTGTATTTAATACTATATCTATTGACATGTATTTCTACAGATGACCTCTAGGTATTTGACTGACTAATAGTTTCATAGTGCAGTTTGAGGAAATTGAAAGTGGATTTTTAAAAGGCTACCATCACTCTGGAAAACCATTGAGCAATTTCTTTTTTTTTTTTTTTTTTTTTTTTTTTTTTTTCCATTGAGCAATTTCTTAAAAAGTTAAACACGCATCTATCCTATGACCCTCATATTCAACTCGTAGCTATATATCCAATTAAAATAAACATGGATGTCCATGAAAAACCTTGTATAAGAATATTTCTAACAGCTCTAATTGTGAGCCAAAACTTAGAAACAGCCTAGATGTGCTTCAGTAGGAGAATGGGTAAGCCAACAGTGACACGGCCATACCATGGAATGCAGCTCAGAAACAAAAAGAGATGAAGAACTGGTACAGGCAACTGCATGGAGGAATCGCCAAAACATGTTGAGTAGGAGTTGGACCCAAAAAAGGATGATTCCTGTTAACTGAAATTCTAGGCAAAACAAAATGATGGTGATAAAATCAGATAAGCACTTCTTGGGGGCAGGGATGAAAAGGTGACTGGGAAGGGGCACAGAAAAACTCTCTGGGGGGATGGAAATATTCTGTGTCTTCATGTGGATTAGTCAAAACTGCCCCAATGGTACACTTAAGATACAAAACTTTCAGATATTATGTTATAGCATTTCAGATCTATATAGAGAAAAAGGAAATGTGAATTTAAATATTGGAAGGAAAGTGCTCCCAGAAGTTGCTCAGAACTGGCTGCTGCAAGAGTCTAAATGTTTCCTTGAGAATATCAAAAGTCATGCTGTAGATCCCAGGGGGGCACTTTATGAATCTAGGATTAATTCATCCCTTCATTCCATGGATGCATCTATCAGCTCCTGCTCTGTGCCAGGCACTGTTCCCAGCACAGCAAAAAAGATAAGTTCTTGCTCTTATGGAGCTTACATTCTGGTGAGAGGAGGTGGGAAAGAAACAAGTAAATAAAAACGAGCTAAAGAGGTACCTGGGACGGGCATTCAACTAAGCATCTGACTCTTGGTTTCCATGCTCAGCGCTCAGTGCAGAGACTGCTTAGGATTCTTTCTCCATCTTCCTCTGTCCCTCCCCCTCCTGTGCTCTCTCTCAAATAAATAAATAAATCTTAAAAAAAGAAAGAGAGAGAGCTAAGTTGGTTTCAGATAGTGAAAATGGTGTCAAAGAACACAAGGTAGGGTGATGTGGCAGAGAGTGCCTGGAATGGGAGAGGACACATTTAGGTCAGGTGTGAGGAATGGCTCCCTGAGGAAATGATACTCAAAGGATCAGGAGCCAGTCATGCAAAATGGGAGGCAGAACATGGGAGATGCCAAATAACAGAGTAACTCCAATAGCCCATATGCAATTGGCCCAATTGGTTCCAGTTTCTCCAAACCCTCACTAACACTTGTTATCTTTTGTTCTGTCGTTTTGTTTTCTTTTGTTTTGCTGGTATTAGCCATCTTAACAGGTGTGAGGTCAATGTGTGTAAAGTTTGAGTTATGTGAGAGAAGTTCTAGGGATCTGCTGTCAATACAGTGTACTCTGTTGCACACTGAAAAATGTGTTGGGAGACTATCTCAAATGAAATGTTCTTACCACACACATACACAAAAGTGGGGACAGGAGGAAGCTTTTGCAGATGAAGCTATGTTTATTGTGGTGATGGTCTCATGAGTGTATGCTTATGTTCAAGTTCCTCAAATTGTATACGTTAAATATGTGCCTTTTTTTTTTTGTATGTGATCACACCTCAGTGAAGACCTTTTTAATGCAGAAAGTGAAAAAGAGAGAGAGAGGGAAAGAGAGAAAGAGAGGGAGAGACAGAGGGAGGTAAGGAGGGAGAGAGAGAAAGAGGGAGGGAGGGAAAGAGGAGGAAAAGCAGAGGCTTTGAAGTAAGACTAAGTCAGGTCCAAATTCAATCTTTACCATTTATTCCATTGCAAACTAGTTAAGGGAAATAATTTAACTTCCCTTGACCTCACTTTGCACATCTACAAAACAGGGATCATTAGTACCTCACATGAAGATCTTATATGGATTGTGATTATTACTTACAGAATTTTTAGAAGAATGCCATAACCTAGTAACTGTTCAAAAATGGTGCTATACAGGGGCACCTGGGTGGCTCAGTGGGTTAAAGCCTCTGCCTTTGGGTCAGGTCATGATCCCAGAGTCCTGGGATCAAGACCCGCATCATGTTCTCTGCTCAGCGGGGAGCCTGCTTCCTCCTCTCTCTCTGCCTGCCTCTCTGCCTAGTTGTGATTTCTCTCTGTCAAATAAATAAAATATTTTTTAAAAATGGTGCTATACATTATCAATGAGCAATAGTTTTAAACTTAGAGGCACAGACATTTGGATGCATAGATTTTTGTATCTTGACCAAGATGGCGCAGCAAAACTTACAACTGATGCTTGGAAAGGTTCTTGCCTGAATGGTGAACTTTCTGGAGGCAAGGTGCTCCTCAGCGTTCTGAGGTCATTTTTTGGCACATTCTGATCTGAGGAAGAATGTTAGGTCTGCGCAAATGAGAACATTGGACATTCTTGTCTCTGGTCACCATTTATTTACCTCATCATTACATGACCAGACTTCTTTTGGCTTGCTGAAAGAAGCTTCCTAAAATATTGCCGCCAACAATAACAAATATATCCATATCCATATCTATATCTATATCATCTCCAACCAGATCTCACATCTTTGGGAAATATCAGCTGGCCTCAGGACATAAAACCCCACACTGGTTCCTTCAAAGGCCAGGCCAAAATCTCCGGGGATTCGCTGGAGGGCACTTTTCTGATTTCTTTCGGTTGAATATGTTCCAACTGATGTAAAAGCAGTTGTAGGTTTGATCAGGGAGCCCGAGTTTTCACCAATGATTTGTCTGTGTGTTAATTAGAGGATAAGACAGGGAATTTTGAAACCATCGATGGAAGAGTTTCTAATTAAGTGGTGCGCCATCTGCAACGCCATCTTTGTGAGGGAGTAGCCAGACTCCTGAGAAATACTCAGTGTATTTCAGGAAAAGATGCCAGAAGCCTTCCCAGACATCGTTTCCCTAACCCTCCCAAACTGTCAGTCTCAACAGTCTCCCTCCAGGAGCCACACTCAATCTTATCTCAAATCTCCATCTTTGTAGAGAGCTGGCTTAACATTTTTCCTTCTGTATTCTCTTTACAAATCACTGCATTATGTGCACAACCTGTGCTGGGGAAGCCAGCAGCCAACCAAATATTTCATTCCATTTTTTAACGAATACTTATTGTTACGATTTTTATAAATATCTATCGGTACACTTTCTTTCACTTTTATTTGTGCTTAAGACAGTCTTATCTCTTTTTCTGCATGCAGCATTTGGGATAAGGAAGAAAAACGGCCACAGCTTCATTAGGATCAGTGAAATAGTCATTATGCACTAAAGGCAGGCGGGAATCAAACCATAAGTCCCTCTGAGGGCTCGGTCATCTGTAAATGTTCCGATGACTAGTTTTTCTTCTCCAGCAACTTAGAATCGGTTTAGTGAATGCTGGAGAAGTTTATTAGCTGCTGAATAGAGATGTGAGACTGTGGAGTTTAGTATCTGTAAAAATGAGTGGCTGTATCATATTCCTTGTCTAGACAGAGTAAGGCTTCTGAGATCAGTCTCCTCATATTTCTTCGAGAGAGCAGAAGGCAGACCTCCAGGATACAACTTCAGAAGAGAGGGTTGAGGCTGTGGTTTCCCAGGGAAGACAAATGTTAGAGCGTTTACCTCTGAAAGACTAAAGATCCCTCTCTTCCCTCCTTGCCTCCTTCCCTTCCCTCCTCCTTCCCTCCCTTCCTCCCTTCTTTCCTTCCATCTCTGTCTCAGTCTCTCTCTTTTATAGATCCTAATCAAAATAAATTTGGGTAGGGGGAAGTGTCTGGCAAATAGTAGGAACACAGCAAATAGCTTTTGAGAGATTCTAGGGTGAAAGTATGTTTTGGGGGCAAATGAAGACCTGGTCAGGGATGACATAGTGGTTTCAAGCTGAATGCCAACTTCTTTCAGTTGATAGAGCTCTGTGTGAAAAAGAGTTTTAACCAGACTCAGTAAGAAAGAGGGCCTTAAGCATCCATCATTTTCTGAAAAGTGCCAAGGGAGGAGGAGGAGGCCATTTTGGAAGGGAGATCTGACACCACCCCAGGAACTGCCATGAAGTGTAGTGGTTACAGTTGTGAATGCTGGGCCAGATGCCATGGCTCATATCTTGAGTCGATAGATCATTTCCCAGTTGGGTGACACTGAGCAAGTCAAATTTTCTGTAATTCAGATGCTTGGCCTGTCTAGAGGTTTGTCCTTTTTTTTTTTTTTTTTTTAAGTCTTTGCAGAGGAATAGCTTTGGGCTTCATTGATTGTCTCTCTTGTTTTCTTCTTTGTAATTTCACTGATTTCTGCTCAAATTTTTATTATTTTTTTTCTCTGCTTGCTTTAGGTTAATATTATTGTTCTTCCTCCTCTAGTTCCATAAGGTGGGAGCTTAGCTTATTGATCTTTCTTCTTTCTAATCTATGCATCTGATACTATAAATTTTCTTGTAAGCACTGCTTTTACTGCCTCCCAGTAACTGATAACTTGTATTTTTAGCTCAAAATATTTTAAAATTTCATTTTGAGAGTTCTTTGACCATTTGTTATTTAGAATTATGTTGTTTAACATCCAAATACTTTGGGGTTTCCCTGATATCTGTCTTTGATTTCTAGTTTATTTCCATTGTGGACTAAGAGCATACTTTGTATGACTTTTATACTTCTAAATTTGTTGAGTGTGTTTTATGGTCTAGAGTGTGGTCTAGCTTGGTGAATGTTCCAAGTGATCTTAAAAAGAGTGTGGAATCAGCTGGTGGTGGATGAAATAGTCTACAAATGTCATTTAGATCCAGTTAATTGCTGGTGCTTTTGGGTCCAAGCATACCTTTACTGATTTTCTAACTGTCAGACCTCAATTGTCAGTAGAGGGGTATTGAAGTTTTAGACAGTAATAGTGGATTCTTTTATTTCTCCTTGTGGTTCTACCAGTTTTTGTCCCATTTATTTTGACACCATTATTAGGCACGTTCATAGTAATGATTGCTATGTTTTCTTTGCGAATTAGCCCCTTTGTCATTATATAATGCTTCTCTTTATCCCTAATAAATTATTTGCTCAAATCTGCTTTGTCTGAAATTAATATAGTGACTTTCTTTTGATCAGTGTTAGCATGGCATATCTTTCTCCCCTCCTTTACTTTTCTTTTAAGATTTTATTTATTTTTTTGACAGAGAAAGACACAGCAAGAGAGGGAACACAGCAGGGGGAGAGAGAGAAGCAGGCTTCCCGTGGAGCAGGGAGCCTGATGAGGGCTCTATCCCAGGACCCTGGGATCATGACCTGAGCTGAAGGCAGACAGATGCTTAAGGACTGAGCCACCCAGGCACCCTTCATTCCTTTACTTTTAATCTGTGTCTTCATCTCTAAAGTGGGCTTCTTTCAGACAACATATAATTGAGTCTTGTTTTCTGTCTTTTTTTCTATCCATTCTGATAGCCGATTTTAATTGATGTTTTTATATATTCACATTTTAAGTGATTTTTGATACAGTTGGATTAAGATCAACCATATTTGTATCTGCTTTCTATTTGCTGCTTTTCTTTCTTTCTTCCTTCCTTCCTTTTTTTTTTTTTCTTTTTGGCTTTCTGCTTTTTCTTCCTTCTCTGGTTTTAAGTAAGCATTTTATGTGATTCTGTTTTCCCTCCTTTTTAGCATATAAATTATACTTTTTTTTGGTCTGTTTGATTACTTCTACTGCAAACCCGGGGATGCCCTCAGGTTTTCAATATACATTGATAGCTAATTCGGTTCCACTTACTGTATGTTTCATAGGTCATGCAGATCCCTTCTAACTGAATATTCTAATTCCTCCCTCCCACAGCTTATTATACTGCTGTCATTCATTTAAATTCTCCAGAAGCGATAGTTGCCAATATATCTTTCAACTGTTATTTTGAACAAACTGCTATCTTTAGATTATTTAACAATAAATAAAACTTTTGTTTTATCTTCATTTATTCCTTTCCAAATGCTCTTCTTTCCTTTATATAGATCTGAATTCTAACCTGTATCATTTGCATTCTTTCTGAAGAATTTTTTTTTTAAAGATTTTATTTATTTATTTGACAGAGAGAGATCACAAGTAGGCAGAGAGGCAGGCAGAGAGAGAGGAGGAAGCAGGCTCCCTGCGGAGCAGAGAGCCCGATGCGGGGCTCGATCCCAGGACCCTGAGATCATGACCTGAGCCGAAGGCAGCGGCTTAATCCACTGAGCCACCCAGGCGCCCCCTTTCTGAAGAATTTTTAATTTTTTTCACATTTCATACAGGGCAGGTCTACTGGCCACAAATTTCCTCAATTTTTGTTTGTCTGAGAGAGTCTTTATTTCTTTACTTCTGAAGGATAATTTCACTAGATACAGAATTCTAGGTTGGTGGGTTTTTTTTTCCTTTAAACATTTTTAATATTTCACTCCACACTCTTCTTGCTGCATGGTTTCTGAAGGTAAGTCTGATACAGCTCTTACTCTTATTTCTCTGTAAGTAAGGTGTTTTTATTCTCTGGCATTTTTCAAAATATTCTCTTTGTGTTTGACTTTTCGCAGCTTCAATTTTATTTTAATGATATTCTTAGGTGAGGATTTTTTGTACTTCTCCTGCTTGATGTTTTCTGAGATGTCTGGATCTATGTTTTGGTGTCTGTCACTAATCTTGGAAAAACTTAGTCATTATTAATTTAAATATTTCATCTGTTCTTTTTTCTCTTTCTTCTCCTTCTGTTATTCTCATTATATACATGTTACATGTTTGTAATTATCCCACAGCTCTTTGATACTTTGATCTCTTTCTTTCATTTTTTTTTTTAATCTGCTTTTAAGTTTGGGAAATTCTTATGGATGTATCTTCAAGCTCACTGATTTATTTCTTAGTTATGTCTACTCTATTGATAAGCCTGATGAAGGCATTTTTCATTTCTGTTACATTGTCTTTATTTTCTATTTTGTTTTATTGTGTCAAAATATACATAACATAAAACACATTTTAACCACCTTTAAGTGTGCATTTCATTGACATAAGTATTTCACAATGTTATGTATTCATCACCCAGTATCAATGTCCAGAATTTTTTCATCATCCCAACAGAAGTTCTGTACCCATTAAACAATAATTTTGTTCTTCTTTTCTCCCAGCCCCTGGTAATCTCTATTCTTTTTTCTGTCTCTGTGAATCTGCCTATTCTAGGTATCACCTATAGTGGAATCATACAATTTTTGCTCTTTTGTGTCTGAGTAACTTTGGAATCTATCCTGGTTACTGTGAATCTTATGTTGTAGAGACTCTGGATTCTACTATGGTCCTCTAATGGATGTTGACAGTTTTGTTCCAGCTGCTAATTTAGTTGATTGATCTTAAACTTTAAACTCTACCTCTTGGCAGCCACTCCAGTCTTCAGTCTTTTTATCCTTGGCTGGTTTGCTTGCAGATTGGCCCACCCATGCATGATTCAGGGCTTAGCCAGAGATTTGGGCAAAATTTGTGCATAGAACTTGTGGCTCTTTCCCTTTGGGTCTCTGTTTTCTATCATTCTCTCCTCTCACATTCTAGTGGCTGTGGTTGTCCTGAACTCTGTGCTCTATGACTTCTGGGTTTTTAGGGAAGTTTTAGCTGCCCTTTATAATACTGCTTTCAGTGTGACTGATCTGAGGCTAAATGCCATAAAATGAAAAGTAACCCCATTGTAAATGTCAACTACCCCCCCATCCCGAATCTACTTGCTTTTGTTATTCTCCAGACTCTTCAAGTAGTTATTTGCTCTATTTTGTCCAGGGTTATAGTTATATGAGTGAGAGTCAGTCTGATAATCACTTCGTGATTCGCTCATTACTTTGAATAGAGAAACAGTAAGAAATAAGGGTCTGAGTTACTCCTTGGTTTACCAAATCTCCTTGAAGATACTAATCAATGCAATGCCCGTTATATATGCAGATTATCATTCCCCCCTCTAGAAATTTTGATTCAGTAGGTCTGAATTGGGAACTAGTAATTTGTTCCTTGTTCCTTAGAGGCTCCAGGTAATTCTAATTTTCAGAAAGTTTAGGCAAACACTCCATCAGGCTCTTGCTACTCAAAATGCGGGAACTTGTTAGAGGTGCAGAATCTCAACCTTCTCCCAAGGCATAATGAGTCTGAATCCACATTTTAACAAGACCCCGGGTATTCATACCAATATTGAAGTTTGAGAAACACTGGTTAGGATATTGTGATATTTTAATATAGAATATGAAATGGGTTTCCTTTCTATGACACATTCCATCATCAAATATTTTTGGTGTTGAATAAAATTGGCATCAGTCCTGCCTTTAGAGCAGACAACCCATAAAAAAATAAACAAGTGTATGTCACCATCATAACTACGACATGCTATGGAGGAAACAAACCAGGCGATGAGATCTAGGCCAGTAGTTCTCAATCTTTCATGCAAATCAGGATCACCTCAGAGGCTTTTAAAACATCTCAAATACCAAGGCTACACTCCCAGGCAAATTAAATCAGAATCTTTGGGATGGGACCCCAGCGCCAACAGTGTAAAATATCCCCAGATGCCTGCAATGTATACCTAAGGTTGAGAACTGATTATTCAGGCTAATTGAAGATAACTTTGAGATCAAGAAAGGGCTCCTTTAATCTGAGACCTGAAGGATTAGTAAGTATCCAAGGACTCCAGGGAATGGCATTTCTGGACAGGGGATCCGCATATACTTCAATACTGAGGAAGGAAGAAGCTTAATGTATTTGAGGAACTAAAAGAGGGCCAGTGTGAATTTAGTATAATGAATAAGAATGAGGACGACATAAAGCTGAGCCAGCGCCAGGCTGTAGGTCCACTTCCACAGGCCATATAATGGGTACTTGGTACATTTGGGACCATCAATTTTAGGTATGTTAAAAATTGTCACGACAGTTTCACGAATTTTTTTTTTTTTTTTAAGATTTTATTTATTTATTTGACGGAGAGAGAGATCACAAGCAGGCAGAGAGGCAGGCAGAGAGAGAGGAGGAAGCAGGCTCCCTGTGGAGCAGAGAGCCTGATGCGGGGCTCGATCCCAGGACCCTGAGATCATGACCTGAGCCGAAGGCAGCGGCTTAATCCACTGAGCCACCCAGGTGCCCCAGTTTCACGAATTTTAAATTAATAATAGTAGTTTCAATATGTTGACTTTCATCTAAGGTTCCTCTATCTGGCCCAGTGAGGCATTCGCTGTCCAAGCTGTGGTTTCTGTGTTCAGCTAGTTTCTTCTCTCATACTCTATTTTCACTTAATAGGAAGATCCCAACTTGTCACCAGGAATGGCAGCAAGGGTTCGATGGTTCAGATAGATGCTTTGGGATATTCTGATGGAACATGGACAGGGAAATTATAGGATAATTGCCCAATAATGATCACTTTTAAAAATTTCATTAGACTCTAAGTCAACAAGTCTTATCTAGGTTGTTTGCAGCCCACTATCCTACGCTGTCTGGCAACTGGACTTTCCTTGGTAACTCTCAGTTGTTCATAAGAAACTGATCAAAGTTTGGTTACATCTGTTCAGATCTACACAGATATATCACAGGCTGAAGTTTCACAGTTTTTACTTTGTAAACTCCCTGCTATGCCTACAGAGACACAAAGCTTGGACTATCAAGAGATAGTGCCCCTGGGCACTGCAGGGCCTTCTGGGCCTTCTGGGCCTTCCAGTCATCCCCTCCTCCTGCCCACCCACCACCTCCCCCCATCCCCCCCGCCCTACCTCCTCATTTACATAGTCTGTGAATTCCCCAAGGAGTGTCTGACCATTGTGGCTACTTCCCATTAGCCTACATTTTTCTTCCCTCTTGCCATAGATCTCACTTACGGTTGCAAAATTATTTCCTGAGAAAATAGTATTAGTCTTAAAATCATTGGTTCAAAGGGCATGGCTTCTATTTCACGATGCAAGTCAAATCGATTAATTTCTTTCCTCGAAGTTTTTGCAAATTTTCACAGGCCTCAGAGGTACGGGAGTCTTGATGTCATTCATTTGTAAATCGTTTACCAAGTTAACAGATGAAAATGGCATTCATTTTGTTTTATTAATGTTTAATTCCTTATGTTTTTGGTAAGGTCGTCCTTTTTTTCATATGCTTTTTGTACATGTATACTTTTTTTCCTGTCATTTGATGATTTTTTTCTGGGTTATCTCTTAATTTATAAAAGCTACATTATGCTGAAAAATATCAAGGAGCTGCCACATGAATTATGAATATTTTCTTTTTTCCTATTTTGTTTAACATTTTTTATGGCATTTTTTAGCATGTTAAAGTTTTAAAAAAATTATTTCGTAAACTGTATTACTCTTTCCCCTTACGGTTACTTTATTTTTGCTTAAAAAGGAAATATTCAGCTTTTCCCCTAATATTTTATAGTTTATATTTATCTTTTAATTTTGTCACATAAGGAATTGATTTGTTTTATAGTGAAATGTTTTGTACTTGTCTCCATATAGGACCTGTACATATAAAGTACATCTCTAGTATTCTATGTATAGTTATTATGAATGGTGTCTTTTTTCTGTGTATGTATGTATAATATTTAATTCTTACTGTTATGAAGGGAAGCCTTTTTAAAATTTAACTGTTTTACTGAACTCTTGTAATTAGTTCAGTTTTTGTTGATTTCAGATATAGTAAGTTGCCATTCCTAATATACAAACAATTGTGATGTCATACCCTTACATCTAATAACTGTTCCTCTTATTTCTGTTTTCTCTTTTATTTGTGTAGACTAAAGTTTCCAGAACACGTTAAAATAAACATAACAAGAGTGGGCAGCTTTGTCCTGCTTCTCGTTTTTAATGCCATACCTTTCGTGTTTCACTGTCATTTGAAATGTTGGCTGTTTATATCTTTTTATGCTGTTAAGATAATATTTTTATTGCTACTTACTAGGAGTTTTTTTTTAATCAGGAATGAGTGTTGGTGCCTTTCTACAGACTTAATTTAGAATGCTTAAGATAAATTAATCCAACAAACTATGTTTAATCTTATTTCACTTGTTGAAATGATGAATTAATACATCTCTTAAATGCTTATCCTCTCCAGGGTAAATACTACTTGATTTTAGATTGTTATTCTTTAAAAAATGTGTATTTGGAATTTGCCTTCCTAATAGTTTATTAAAGATATTTCTACCTCGTGCAAAAATGTGAAGGATCACACACTACAAAGAAAACCCCAGATCAGTCTCAAGTTTTAGAATTCAGGATACCCTAGATTCTTAATACGTGCTGGTAGGTTTTCATCATTTCATTTGCCCTCCATCAGATACGGTGTGGGAATTAGTGATTCAGTGGAAGTTTGGAAGAAGTTGCCTGTCAAATAAGCATAGCATGGAACGTCTGAGGAATAAGGCCATGATTGCCTTTTCTCTCTTTGTCATTGGCTAGTTCAAGCTTCCTATCTCCTAATTCACTGCTGGTGATTTACGTTTTCTATGAAACACTCCTTTTCACCAAAACATTACAATGTTTAGCAGTAGATTGTGCACAGTGTGCCCTTTCTACCTGCAAACTACTCATGCTCATTGTTAGACACTCATTATCCTTTTTAGTTTCATTAGCGAGCTTTCTCTTTTGGAAGCAAAAGGAAAAGGATTTACTATATATTTCTCTATCTTGTTATTCTTCATTCGAGTGGTATGTATTTGTCAACTATGTTATTTCTGATTCTGATTTTTATCACTGAGGTTATCTTTATCTTTTTGCTGCAGCAGAGTTAATCACTGCCTCCCTCCCCACCACCCACTCTGTCATTCTTCTTCATTTTAGGAATTTCTCAGGATAGTCTGGCTTGTGAATTTTTCTTACAATTATCTTTTCTAGTTAAGAAGATCCTGGAAGTATTTGTATTGAGATTGTTTTATTTATGTAGATGCCAAGACCATGGCATGATTTTCTTTTCTATTTTTTAAAGATTTATTTACTTATTTATTTGGGAGACTGAGAAAGAGAGAGCAGGGGGAGGAGCAGAAGGAGAGGGCGAGAAAGAGAATCTCAAGAAGACTCCCGCTTAGTGCAGAGCCCAACATGGGGCTCAATCCCAGGACCCTGGGATCATGACCTGAGCTCAATTCAGAATTGGATACTCACCCAGCAGAGCCACCCCCATGCAGGTGGCCCAAGCCTGGCATGATTTTCACTCATCCAAGTCTTCCTTTGTGTTCCTCAGGAATGGTTTAAAATTACCTTCTTCAACATTTTATATATAACCTCTTCACTTCTTTTTATCTTTTTTTATTCCCATTATCTTGTTTGTTACTATTGAAAATGAAGACTTTTTCACCCCATGATATGTCCTACTCAGTTTTCTTGCATATGTTAAAACCATTGACTTACTAGTCTTATTATTCATATGTTAGTGAGTTTCCTTATTATTTGAAGTTGATACTTAGGCTTCTTGGAGATATAATGACATCATCATTCTTTCCAATTTCTATTGGTGCTGATTCTTTCCAATTTCTATTTCTATGTTTTACTATCCCATCTCTCCATCTATTCATCTACTATCTATATTTTCATCTAATTCCACTAGCTCTCAACCTCCAGAACAATGTCAAATAGCAGTGGTGAAATAGAGGTAACTTTCTCATTCCTGATGGTAATGGGAATACTCAAGGTAGTTTTCTTATTTAGCCTAATGATGGCTTGTGGGTTGCGGTAGCTATATTTTAAGTCATGGGCATTTTAACGGGATGCTGGAGGTGATGCAGTTATGTTTCCTTCACTGCCAGTTTGATCCAGACAGCTGATGGATTTAAACTTATACAAGGACTCTTCTCTTAATTTTTTTTTAATATTTTATTTATTTGACAGAGAAACCACAACTAGGCAGAGAGGCAGGCAGAGAGAGAGGAGGAAGCAGGCTCGCTGCAGAGCAGAGAGCCCGATGTGGGGCTCGATCCCAGGACCCCGGGATCATGACCTGAGCTGAAGGCAGAGGCTTTAACCCACTGAGCCACCCAGGCGCCCCTCTTCTCTTAATTTATAGACTGAGCTCATTTCTGCACCCAATTTTGAAAAGCATGCTTTTTAGGGGAAAAAAGGGGACATATGAGTAAAGTAGGCATTCATGAAATATAAAATTTAAACCACTAGGCAAGGTAGAAGCTTTCTATTTTATCTGCTATTAAAAAAAGTCTCATGGGATGTAGCCAAGTGAAGTTACTCAGGCTAATGGATAAGAATAAATAACTGTTAATTGTTTTTAAGCTGCTTAATTAATAGCACTATACAAAGCACATCAGCTCTGGTGATCTGTTCCATTTTGTGCAGGCTATTAGAAAAATGATTGTTAATGACATATGCATTTATCTGAACTTAGAGTTCACGCTGTTGCCCTAAATCAATTCAAAACTAGCAGCTACCTTGCTGTCTTTATCCTTATGAACTTTGATCTTGTAATGGACTGTATCTTCCTCCTCCCCACAAAAAAGTGAAGCAGAGGACATGCTTGATAGTGCTGTGGGTACACACGTTATATTTTATCTGGTCATTGTCTTTGGGTAGTCATATTATATTTAAGGATGTTCCCACTTGAATCCTGCCTCCCTAATACGGGAATTTGGATTCTGTTTCTCAGCCTTTCCTGAACTAAGATGGCAGCGTGTGACCCAGCATCTACCACTGAACCAGTCCGCATGAGCCTTCCATTTAAAGCAACTAAGATGTGGAATTACTTTTAATCAAGGCAAGAGACAGCAGCTTCTAGAGCGCTGTTGGCCATGTTCCTGGCAGTGGGGTCCTGTACCCTGGGCTGTGCCTGCAATTAGTCCATAGTCTCATCCCCTCAGCTCTCTAGGAATCCTGGATTGTTACCATGTACCCTCTAAGAAACTGCATTTCTGCTCAAACTCATTATGGTGGACTCTGCTTTACCACTGAGAACCTAAACAGCAGCTGGTCCGGAAGGAAGAAGATCACTGAGATCACGGTCCGTCAAAAGCATAGTGGGAAGCTGAATTGTAAATCCTGAATATTTTTGCCTGTTTGGTAGACTCTCTAGAAGCGTGTCTGTTTGTATAATTCCTGAATACATAAAAAGAAAACTTCAGTTGGCCAGCTGTACCCTTGTTGGAACATGGTCTGGGCATAGTTTTATACGATGTGCTGCTGATTTGTTTGTGGTCATTAAATCTGCCCTTTGTTTTGGCACCTGGGCTACACAGCCTACAACATAGAGTACTCTGTAGATTCCTAATGAGCTTTTGAAACTGGGCCAGGAGAAATTTCATAAATGCAGATAAACAAAGCCCATCTACTTACAATTTGTGTATTACTGAAGTTTTGTATATTGAATGTGCCATAGTTTTATGCTTCTTCATTTTCGACGTGGCTGGGAAGAAGCACAGGACTATATTTATGATACAACGTACAGTTTCCAAAATGTAACCCTCTTAGCACCTCCTGGGGTTAGAACCATTCCTTTATCTCCTCGCTTTAAACAGAACACATTCATGATATTCCAGTTTATTTAGTGATATTTTGATATGAAAGCAGAGAGTCGATCAACTAAGATTAGAATTCCTAAGGGCTTCCTACCTGTTGGAAGGTAAAAATCTCCTTTGGTAGGATTTGTTACATAAAATGCTATCTGTAAAACAGGATGTCTATCTAAACCAGATTGTCTCTAACTTGAGAGAGTAGCAAGTGGATCAGTTTGGGCAGGGCCTGGAAAAGAAGGGACCAGACCTTTTCTCAGTAAGGAAGTGTTAGCTCCATTTTGACTAGATAGAGAAGAGTTCCACTGAGGTTTAGCGAGGTGGGGTAATATGGCCCAGCTGGAAGATTAGCAAGTGGCAGAAGCAGTTCTCAAACTTGGGTCTGCCTGCCTGCAGAGCCCAGGTTCTTCTCTGGGCACTGCCACCTCTCTTCCATACTCCCCTCTGCTCCCTCTCCACCACCACAACCAACCCCCGCCCCCCCAACCCGCCAAGGTCTCTGCCACTGGGGCTTGCCATGTGGGCTCTGGGAAGAGCCATGCTGGCCTGGATATGGGCCCTACCTCCCCACGGCCACTTGCGGTTCACTGAACCCGCGGCATGATAACTGGGAGCAGATTCAGCCCTCTGTCTGCTAAACACCAATTTGACTCTTACATCTTTAAGGCTTTCTCTGAATTTCCAGGAAACACATTTCTGTGGGATGGCAGTATCCCCAGGACAGGCTTCTTAGAGAAATGGATCCTCTGGGTTTCAAATAACCATAAATGACAAGTGAAAATGTCTAATTCAATTTCCTTCTCAAATTTCTACTATAGGCCACCTCCTCATTATCTTTGACCAGTCGGAAAATGAAAATGTAGCAGCTTCACCATCAGAGAACGTGAGCTTTTAAGATACAGCAAATCTTTTTTTTCCCCCTTTTTAATGAAATGAATTCTTTCCCCTTCTTTCCAGTTTTTAATTTCAGCTTCTAATTGTAAGCAGGCAGAGATGTTGTAGAATTTGACAAGAAACAGCACAGTTTCAAATGCATTGGACTCTGAAGTCTAGAGGACTCCAAATTAAATAAACCGTCTTTTAAATTACTTAATCAAATAACAAATCACTTAATCAAATCACAGCTTAACAAGAACGTGGTTATTAATGAGAACTGGGTCTTTGTGTCTGGGTGAATCAGGACAATTTTATCTTTTTTTTTTTTGTTTCCAAGAGCTAAACATTGCTAGGCTTTTGATTTCGTGGCTGAGCTAGGCACGTTTTTTCTTCTCCCCAGAATTTTCACTCCACAGCAGATTTCAGGAGATGCAGCCACCCTTGCTGAGGTCAAACAGGGGCTCTCCCTTGCCCTGCCTAGAGACTACCTAAATCTTCCTTTATGTCTTTACAGCTTTGGGCAGAGACCATTTCCACTCCTTTTTCAGCCCTAACCCTTTGATGTCTGTGCTTTGTTATTTACTCTCTGTCTCCCGGGGAAACCTGAGCCTCTTGCCTGGAGGATCTATTTAGCACCCACTGCTCCCCCCAGGTAAACCGTCCTGCCCCTGGAAATTCGGCTTTCTCGGCTGGGTAAGCCCCTCTTCTCAGTCACCGCCTTGGTTCAGGCCTTTGTCATTTCTCACCTGCATGTCAGGTAGCCCTCAGAGTGGTCCTTCTCCTCCTCGTCCCTCTCTAACCCTGGCCTCTCCCTGCTGCAGGGTTGTTCTTTCATGCCGGACCTCTGCTGAGACACCATTGAAGGTTTCTTATACCTTTAAGGATGAAATGCAAACTCCTTACCTTGCCTCCCCACCCCGCACCAGACAAAGACCTTTTCTTGCCCTGGCTCCCACATTCTCATAGGGGCCACAATCCCTTGGGCCTTGCTCGCTCTTCTCAGCCATGTCCCAGGGTTCCCTCTTGTTTCCATCACTTTCTCACCCCTTGCCACCTGGCCAACACACACTTAGGTTCACAGCTCAGCTCAGCGTCAGCAGCTCTGTGAGCACAGCACCCCCTCCCTCCCCCCCCACCGTCGTGCCCCACTCTGCTGTTACACCACCACTCCCTTTCCTATGACACACTTCTCTCCACCCTGCTGGACCTTGAAGAACTCACGGCCCCTGTCTTTGTCACCTTTGAATTTCAGAGGAAGCACAGGACCTGGTGTGTAGCCGGTGTTGAATCAATGCGTGAAGGTACGCTGACCAGTGGAAGCTTGCGGGACTCCCTGCATCTCGGACTCTGTTTCTCCGCTCCTCTGCCTACAGGTCCCAGGCCCGCTGCAAAGTCAGTCACTCGCATGGTATCGCTTACGCACATGAAGAGAGGACTTCTGACTCCCCTCCTGGCCCTTTTCCTTTCCCTTTGGATTAGTCCCAGCTGACACTCCATTCTTCAGACATTTCTAGCCTATGGTCTATTTGAGCAACTTTATCATAGCACAAGACTGGCTCATAGAAGACACTCAGTCAGAGCTCAAACACACCTTCACATCCAGGGTGAGGAGTCCAAGGTCCAGACAGTCTATCAGCTTACCACCGATCACACAGCTGCTATCTGGAGTGAACCCAAATGTTCTGACCTTAGTCCCCTGCTCTGTCCACTAGAGAACCCTGCACCATTGGGTGTGTGATATACTTCATCATACCAACATTCATCTCTGAGAGAAGAGCTGGGAATTTTTCATAGTGGACATGAGTGGGATTAATACAAACATCAGCCTCTTTGTCCTCCTTCCTTTCCACTCATTCTCCTGACATTCTATCCACCTTGCAAATACTTTCCGAGAAAGTGAATATGTGTATTTTAGGTGTCCTTGTCTTAATGTTCTACTAGTTTGTAAAGCCTCTATCACCTGGGTGACTCGGTTGGTTGAGTGGCTGACCCTTGATTTCGGCTCAGGTCATGATCTCCAGGTCCTAGAATCGAGCTCTGCATCAGGCTCCACACTCAGTGTGGAGTCTGTTTGAGGATTTTCTCTTTCCCTTTCCCTCCCTGTACCCCGACACCCCTGCTTTCACACACACACACACACACACACACACACACACACACACACACCGTCTCTCTCTTTCTAAAATAAATAAATTCATCTTTAAAACATTCTAAATAGAAAACTCAGAAATGGACCCTCAATTCTATGGTTGACTAACCTTCAACAAAGCAGGGAAGAATGTCCACTGGAGAAAGGACAGTCTCCTCACCAAATGGTTTTGGGAAAATTGGACAGCCTCATGCAGAAGAATGAAACTGGGCCACTTTATTACGCCATGCACAAAAATAGACTCAAAAGGGTTGAAAGACCTAAACGTGAAACAGGAATTCATCAAAATCCTAGAGGAGAAAACAGACAGTGACCTCTTTGACTTCAGCTACAACAACTTCTTGCTGGAAATGTCTCCAAAGGCCAGGGAAACAAGGCAAAAATGAACTATTGGGACTTTATCAAGATAAAAAGCTTTGCACAGCAAAGGAAACAGTCAACAAAACCAAAAGACAACCTATGGCATGGAAGAAGATATCAGCAAATGTCTTACCAGATAAAGGGCTACTATCCAAAGTCTATAAAGAAGATGTGGTATGTATGTATGTGTGTATACATATATAATGGAATACTACTCAGCCATCAAAAAGAATGAAATCTTGGTTATTTGCAATGATGAGGTTAGAACTAGAGGGTGTTACACTAAGCAAAATAAGTCAAAGAAAGACAAATACCATATAATATCACTCATATGTGTAATTTAAGAAACAAAACAGATGAACACAGGGAAAGGCAAGTAAAAATAAAACAAGAAAACAGAGAGGGAGGCAAAAACATAAGAGACTCTTAACTCTAGGAAACAAACAAGGGTTGCTGGAGGGGAGGGTGGGGTGGGTGGGAGGATGGGGTAATTGGGTGATGGGCGTTAAGGAGGGCATATGATGTAATGAGCACTGGGTGTTAGATGCAACTGAAGAATCACTAAATTGTACTTCTGAAACTAACAAAAAACATTTCTGACTCAGTTCGTAGGGTGATTGTGTTAGTCAGGAGAGGCTAAAGTACTATGAAAATAGGGCCAACAAGTAATGGATCAAACACAATAGAAATACTTTTTCTACTCCTATGAGGTCTATGGTAGATGTTCCAGATCCGTGGGAGATAGTCAGGTGGCTTCTTCTCCTTGTGGTTACTTGGGCTGACATTTGGCACCACCATCTTCAAAATATAGCTTCTAAGCTTGCTATGTTTGTGATATCTCTTTCTCTAAGGAGCTGGAAGGAGAACAGAAAACATGAAGGAGGTAGGCAGGAGGTTTTATAGTCTAGGCCAGGATGTAAGGTGACCCACTTGACCTGATTTTTTTCCTGAACTATGCTTGTTTTTTGTTTTTTTTTTAAGATTTTATTTATTTATTTGACAGAGAGAGATCACAAGTAGGCAGAGAGACAGGCAGGGAGAGAGGAGGAAGCAGGCTCCCTGCTGAGCAGAGCCCGATGCGAGGCTCTATCCCAGGACCCTGGGATCATGACCCGAGCCGAAGGCAGAGGCTTAACCCATTGAGCCACCCAGGCACCCCTTAACATTTATTTTTATGCAGTGAATATAAACACAGACATAGAGTTGGGGAAAGAGTGGAAGTAGGCCAGCAAATACGTGGTCAGAGGAGGGCTGTGTTTTTGCAGAGAGAGCATCCCATAGACTCATCTTCGGAATGATTCCTGGTTCCACCTCCCCTTCTCCTTCCTTGTCATTTTCTCTTGCCTGTCATAGCCCACCAGCCTTTCCTATATTGCCACAGCGGATCTCCGGCTTGTGTCCTGTGTCCTGTCTTATCCCTGCCAAACACGTGTCTATGGTGCTGGGGGGGAACTGCAGGGTCCCCTATTGGGCCCCTTGTATAAACCTCTGAGTGACTGCCTCTGCTCCAAAGTTTGTGCCTTCTTCCATAGGATGGGGTTTATCCTTAGGAAGCAGAGGCTATGTTTGATAGGCTCCCTTGTTTCTAGGTGTGACCATGTGCTTAGCTCTTGTCAAAGGAATGGGAGCAGAAGTGGTGTAGGTCATCTCCAGACCGTGGGCCATAAGGAGTAAATGTGAGTTGTCACGCTCTCTTCTCATCCCTTTTGGCTGGAAGCAAGGAAGACCCTTCCTTGCTTAGAAGGTCCTTGATGGAGCCACAAGACAAAAGGAGCCTGATTTCCTGAATTACCATGTACAAGAGAGCTGCCCACTGACCAGAATCTTCTGCTTCAAATCATTATATGAGCAAGGAATAGCTTTCTGGTGAGTGTAAGCAAATCTATATATTGAAATCTAACTTATACAGCGACTAGCCTACCCAAATGAATAGAATACTTATTAGTCACATGATAAAATGTAAACTCTATAACATGGCTTACAAGGTCCTGTGTGATTTAGCTCCTTCTTGCTTCTTCAGCTTCATCCTTGAGGTATAGATTATAGGCTCTGGAGTTTATCCACATGGGTCCATATTCTAGCTCATTTGCTAGGGCCTTGGGTAAGGCACTTCATTTCTCTCAATCCCCATTTCCCTTCTAGAAGAAGGAGATCATGTTTGTCAAGAGTTCTGAAGAGCCTGAGATTTTACTCTACTTGAAAGCCAGCTTGCCACACTTTCATGAATGCTGGCAGAATACATGAGGCTCTGCTCAGAGAAAAAGGATTTTATCTCTCACATCGGAGTGGCTGGCATAAACTTCATGTTTGTATTGCTTCCTCTTGTCCTCCAGGATCCCCCAGGTGACGAGGGTGCAAGGCCAGGTGGTCCTTGCCCATATAATGGGTTCGAGTCATGGCTACCAAACTCTGAACTTGGGAATTCCAACTCTTTTTAAATGGGTTGTGAGCAAATCTGTCTAAACTTGGCCCCAGCAGGAAACATTATCTTTATTATAACAGACAAATGTGATTTAGAGAGATATCTCCCCAAAACATTACCTCCGCATTGGATCATTATGAAGACTAAATCAGTTACCACCTATAATGGCTTGGTATCAAATAAACCTGGTAGGAAAGAAACCCTCATTAATGAGCTGTTGTAACCATGTCTCCCTGTTTTACCTATCTCTCTCTGTGAAGCATCTGGGTAGCTTTCATTTGATCCAACATGCTATGCTTTCTTTTGTCTGTGGGCTTCAACCTGATCACTGTGTCTGGAATATTGGACCCCACCCCCACCTCATTTCTGCTTCTCCCCTTCTTTTGGTCCAAACCCATGAGCTTAGGAACTGCTCTGTGCTCACACAGTTCACTCACTTTCCAAGAATTCTTTCTCTTAGAACACTTAGCAACCCTAAGTGTTGATGTTGTTTAAAATTTCTTAAACCTCTTGGAATGTAAGCTCTGGGACGTTAGAGACAATATGAAGCAACAGAAAGTGGCTCTGGCTAGTGTAAGGAACAGGGAAAATTTATAGGACAGTTTCTGGATTATCTTATTGAATCAAAGTTGGAATGAAGAATCAAGAGCATGGAAAGGGAAGGACCACGTAGGAGCTAGCGATCTGTGGCAGCTGCGAGCAGACTGATTGCCGGACTCAGATCTCTTAGCCCAGATTTTAGGTGTATCTTTTTCAAATTTCAAAGACCAGAAAGGATCTGGATTCAGCTCGGATTTAGGTGATCACCCGTATAAATCAGCTGTGGTCCGTGGATGGAATTACATAAGACAAGCAATACTTCGGGGGACCATGCCCTATGTAGAGGTAGCAAACTGAGCCAGTCCCCTCCAACGACCATCACTGAGAATATGCCCAACACGGACTTTATTCCTGACTCCAGTCTTGCCTCCTCCAGTTCCCCAGCCCCCGACTGCTGTAGGACTACTGTGCTATTATCTCTGCACCCTCTGTCGTGTGACACTGGGGCTGGGACCCTGCAGCCACAGTCCTGCGCGGCTGGATGGACTCCTGTCAGGCTCTGGCGATGGGGACACCAGAAGAAGTATGCAAGGTTGGAGGCGGGGCAAGGGATTTGCTCCTTCCTGGCAGCTTCCTGTTTTTGTTAGTATGACTCTCCCCCCTCGTTTCTTCACCCAGCAATGCCAGTTCACTCCCACAGCAGCACTGGAGTCCCGTTCGCAGTCTCTCTCTCTCTCTCTTTTTTAAGATTTTATGTATTTATTTGACAGACAGAGATCACAAGTGGGCAGAGAGGCAGGCGGGGTTGGGGGGTGGAGGCAGGCTCCCTGCTGAGCAGAGAGCCCGATGTGGGGCTCGATCCCAGGACCTTGGGATCATGACTTGAGCCAAAGACAGAGCCAAAGAACAAATATTTGTTCTGTTCCATTTTCTTGTTTTTCTTTACCAGATTCCCTTATATTTCTCTATCTCATCTATCATGTATCTTGTTGTTTCTTCTTCTTTGTTTAAATTTTATTTGAGAGAGAGTGAGAGAGAACATGAAGGGAGAAGGTCAGAGGGAGAGGCAGACTCCCCGCGGAGCTGGGAGCCTGATGCAGGACTCAATCCAATCCTGAGACTCTGGGATCATGACCTGAGCCGAAAGTAGTGGCTTAACCAACTGAACCACCCAGGCACCCCCCCCCCCCCCCCAGTTTGCAGTCTTTCTAACATTCACAGAACTAGTCTCATCCCATCCCCTCAGAGACATGAGCAACAGCCAAGAAATGCCTACCCCTCCCCCAGCAGAGTGTGGAGTCCCAGCCACAGGGGTCCTCTCCTCTCAGCTTAGAGACACCAACATCAGCTCAGCAGCATCCCTCCTCAGTGTTGGGGGTCCTGTAACACAAGTTCCCCCCACAAAGCTCAGAGACATCAGCTCTAGTCAAATGGCAACCTCTTCTCAGAGTTCGGGGTTTCAGCCCCTGGAACGTCCCCTCTGAGTAGACATCAGTACCAGCTGAGCAGCACTCTTGCCTCCAGAGAGTTTCAGCTCTCAAGAGAGTTTCTGAATTTCAACCCCATGAGGCTCCCTTCTCTTGATTCCTTCTAAGGCTTTTTCTCAGCAACCCTAGACTCACTCTGTATGCCTGACCCCAGGGGTAGCAACTGTTTTCCTCAGTTTCTGCTCCTCTGATAACGAATTATTCTCCTCCTGACTTTTCATTTCTCTGGTCAATAATTCTTTACAGTATACTGTCCTTATTGTGTAATTGCTGTGGTTTCTGTTTCCTGACTATGCCCTGACTGATATAAGGGGTCATTTTCCTAAAATAGAAATCAGATCACATTACTCCTTTGCTTAAAATGCATCAGTGGTTACACCAATGTTCATAGCAACAGTATTCACAATAGCCAAAAGGCGAAAACAAATGTCCATCAACTGATGAATTGGATAAACAAAATGTGGTATATCCATCCATAATGGGTTATTATTCAACCTTAAAAAGGAATGAAATTCTGATACATATTGCCACATAGATGAACTTGGAAAACATTATGCTACGTGAAAAAAGCCAGACACGATAGGACAAGTAATGTATGAATCCACTTATATGCGGTACCCTCAATAGGCGAATTCACAGAGACAAAGTAGAACAGGGTTTACTAGAGGTTATGGGGCTGGGGGAAATAAGGAGTTGTTGTTTAGAGGGTACCGAGTTTCTGCTTGGGATGATGAAAATATTCTGGACATCGGTAGTCGTGATGGTTGCACAACCTTGTGAATGTGCTTAATGTCACTGACTTCACTGAATTGTGTACTTAAAAATGGTTAAGATAGTAAATTTTATGTTATGTGCATTTTACTACAATGAAAAATCACCTAAATTGCTTCAGGAGCTCCCATTGACTAGATACTGGATCAGTGAGGAAAAAGATGTGTTGCACTTTTCCTAAGCAGTCTCGGGGGGTGCTGCCCTGGCTTGTGCATCTGACACTCATAAGGGATGGGATCCCTATTTTCATCCTGGAGGCACTGCACCATATTTGGATGATATCTGCTGCTACGGTATGGGGCATTGTCAGCAGTCCTTTCTGTTTTAGCAGTGTTTTAGGATCTCCCAGGATAAACTTGCTCAATGACCAGACAGGATATTTAATGCAATTGTTTCTCTCTACATTGGCCTCACACTGGACTTGAGCATGAACATTCTTATCAACTCACTTTTTTTTTAAAGATTTTATTTACTTATTTGACAGACAGAGATCACAAGTAGGCAGAGAGGCAGGCAGAGAGAGAGGAGGAAGCAGGCTCCCCGCTGAGCAGAGAGCCCGATGCGGGACTCGATCCCAGGACCCTGGGATCATGACCTGAGCCGAAGGCAGAGGTTTTAACCCACTGAGCCACCCAGGCGCCCCTCAACTCAACTCACTTTTTGATTCAAGATGGCCATCCATTCGGTGTTTCTCTTTCTGTCACATTGTTGAAATCTTAGGTTCCTATGGTCAAAAATCTCCTTACCATGATCGGAAGAAGTAGGAAGCACAAGAATCATGTAAGTGAAATATCTCTAGCCTAGTGCTTTGCTTGCCTTTTGAAAGTCAACTTTAACACAGAGGATTTGGCACCTTGGTGTGTCCTAACACCCTCAACTGACAGAAGGTAATAGGGTGATAATAGATAGATTCAGGCCAAGAAGATCTTTTTCCTCTATTATCAATTCAATTTCAGTGAAGGAAGTTTCAATGGCAATCATATTTCTCCCTCTCTTTATCAAGGAATGAGTATAATTTAGACAGTTTGCCTAAGAGTAAAATAATATCAACAAATGTGAAACCAGCCTGATACTCTCATTTTCTTGGCGAAGCATATCAAGATAGGCTAGCAAGCTGTCAGAGTCTGTAAATCTAGCTAATCTCCCTCGTAGCTATTTCTAATCTTTCTCTTCAGCTCCCTGAAAAACCCATGTCCCCTGCTAATTCTGTTAGGTTAATTGGATTGGCTGTGTAATATTCAACCGAGATTACCTCCATATAATTTATTTATAAATTTTATTCCCTAAGTAGCGACAGAGTGAGATGGTACTTTTTTTTTTTTTGGACTACTGTAGTTAACATCCCCCAAAGAAGAAAATGTGTTTAAGGCATTTGGATTTATTAAGGAAAGAAAAATATAGTCACAAAACAGAAAAAGAAGAGGGCCGGGGGCAACATCATTTAACTTCTAAGATATTTAAATATCTAAGCTAGATATTGAATGATCTTTTTATCACAGACTCCTAGTGCCTCAAGACACAGTGAGTGGCAAGAATGACAAAGGAAGGAGGAGTTGCGTTTTCAGCACCCTATCCATAGCCATTGCCAGGCTCCCCTGATGCTGTATTAGATGACCTGTGGCAGACAGAGGAATTCATGCAATGACTCTTGGGGATGTGTTCATGCATTGTTGTCCAGCCCTAGGACACAGTGGCAAGGACTGTGTGAAAGGTCTGATGTGGGAGAGGACAACATGATTCCCTGCAGCAGCCCTGTTGCAATGCCTGGTGGCTATGAGCCCAGACACTGGAGCCAGACTCTAGCTCCCGTAAGCAGTAAGGTCTTGGGCAAGTTACGTAGTCATCGTGTGTCTCTGCTTTCCTATCTATCCAGTGGGGATAAAAAATGCCTGCCTCATAGGATTATTTTGAGAATTAAGTAAGATAACGTACAGTTAGACTACTGCCTACCATATACGAAGAATTTAATAATTGTTAACTATTTTTATTGACACTCTTCTCTCAAACTCAGAGTCTCAGGGGACTGGTGTTGTACATGGCCACAAAGAGTCTCATGATGGTCGTTGAACCTACACAGAGCATGCTCATTTGCCAACTAATTTCTATCTCTAAACTCTCAAAGCAATGGAATCTAATGTTCAAAATATGATTAGAGCTGGTGTGGTTGGGCAAGGAAAGGCACCATCTTCATCCCACTTGTGTAGGTGTGGTAGCGGCATACGGTAGGGCTAATGGGACAGACTTTGGAGCCAAAGTGTGTAGCTTTATAACCAGCCCACCAATTACTGGCCAAGTTCATTGGAAGTTATGTAACATCTCAATGCAATGTTTTCCTCTTCTGAGAAATGGGGGTACCGATAGTATTAGCCTTGTAGTATTTTTATGAGGATTAAATGAGTAAATAATTGAAAGCAGTGTAAATTTTTTTGGGAACATGGTAAGTGCTATGTAAACATCTGTAGCCTAAAGATTTTATAGTAGTTGTCATTTCCATGTGAGTTTAACTCCATTATATGCCTGTAGCCTGAGATCTTTGGAGGAATTTAGGGTGGTTGCATTCACCAATGCAATAGTATTTCTGAATTGCCTTGAGTTTGAATTTCAGACCCTAGAAATATGTACACAGTGAGTGTATGTGATTCACTGGTGAATGTTTAATGTGTTTCTCAAAGGGGGAAATAGAAAGAAAGAAGAGACGAACTTGCTCAGTGAAAACGAACCAGATGGGTTATAAAAAAAAAAAAATAAAGCACTTAGGAGGCAGAAAAGGAGAAAATTCAGAGGAGAATCAATAAGAGAAGATGGGTACCACAGCTGGGCAAGGGATGTTTGGTGAAATGCCTTCAACCAATTTTGGATGCTGCAAGAGAGAGTTGTTAATGGGATGGTAGCATACCCAGCAAGGCACACGTTTGCCCCCTTTCCCACTCCTCCCTCCCATGACGCCTTTATATTTTTAGCCTGTGGGGTTGGAATGATGAATGCCCAAGTGGAAATAATGCCGGAAGGAGATTTTTCTTGGCAAAATGGCAGTAAGGGCTGCCAAGTGTTTTCTAAGATGTAAACAAATCATCCACCTTCATCAGGGAAAGATTAACACATATTATTCCCGAGTCAGTGTGGGATTTTCACCTTCTGTAGTTTGCAATTTGAATTCTCCCCCATCATCATGAGTTTTTACAACCTGATGTGCATTAAGCATTCCACTACTCTGAGAAATCATTGGTGTTCCAGCTGCTAGAATCAAATAATCAGGCACAAGTCATGAAATAAGAATCTTCTTCTACTTCATATAAACACGTTATGAAGGTACAGTGGAAGTGGTACTGACGAGGGGTTTCAATTTTCTCTTGGTTACGCCACCAACAACTCCACTGTGTAGCTCTACTTTTACAGTTATAAGAGAAGAGTATGAGATTAGATGATATTTAAGATTCTTTCCAGCTCTGATTCCCATGATCTGGCATTCAATGTCATTCTAGGCTACTCTAGGCAGAAAGTAGCTCTGCCTTTATATTCATGACAAAAACTTTCCAGAATTTCAGAACACCCTCTCCCATCTTTTGGAATGTCCTTTTCTCCCAGGGTCATACCATGAATGCTTTTACCAAGACTTCTAGAAACTTATGGCTTGGAGCTCCTGGCTGTCTCAGTGGGTACAGTGTGTGACTCTGGATCTTGGGGTTGTGAGTTTGAGCCCCAAGTTGAGCATAGAGATGGCCTTAAAAAAAAAAAATCTTTACAAGCTCATGGCTTTCCACTAGAATATATGGATTCTCCATCCCACCAGACCTTGTAGGCTGGCTATCTTCTAGAATGTACCCTCTTTGAAATATTGTCTCCATTTCTCAACTTTAGCTTCAACCCAAATTCACCTATTTTGTATCTCCCTTCACCAGAGCCACATTCTTAGTAAGATAGCCTTAGAAATTATACATTCAAAAAACATTTCTCTTTTTGGAGAAGATATCTGCCTTTTAATATGGAGTAACCCAAAGGAATGGTAGGAAGTTCAGTAAGCACAAATGATGGGGAGATACTTACCAGAACCTTCAGGAATCTCAAATCATACTCATAAGCAACTGCCTGCATGTAAAATCTACTTAGATCTTCAGGAAACTCAATTCGAGAAACATATCAAACCCCAGATGTGTGCTTTTTTACTATTGTAGGCCCTGGTTGAGTGAAATGTGCAACACAAAGATACATAAGACAGTTCTTTCTTTTAAGAAGCTTAAGATTTAATAGAACTACAGAGGTTTCTCTTTATCTTAACAGATAGTTTTAAAAATATTTTATTGTGGTAAAATAGGGCGCCTGGGTGGCTCAGTGGGTTAAGCCGCTGCCTTCGGCTCAGGTCATGGAGTCAGGGTCCTGGGATCGAGTCCCGCATTGGGCTCTCTGCTCAGCAGGGAGCCTGCTTCCCTCTCTCTCTCTCTGCCTGCCTCTCTGCCTACTTGTGATCTCTCTCTGCCAAATAAATAAATAAATAAAATCTTATTGTGGTAAAATATACATAACATTTCTCTTCTTAATTTTCAAGTACACAATTTAGTAGCATCAAGTATAGCCACATTGTTGTGATGACATTTTTTTTTGTGATAACATTTTTATCTACAATGACTTATTTGTTGAGAGCTGTAGGTTTGAACATATATATAAATAAGTTATAGTTTGCACCTTGGAGAACTTACCTTTTAAATATGACTTAGCTGAACATATAATCGGTCAAGAATTTTAAGACAGACTGCTTGCCTGCCTGCCTGCCTTTTCTTTTTCCTTCTCTCTTTTCTGTCCTTCCATTTCCATTCTGTTCCTAAAGTGACCTGAAGTGAATTACAAAAACACATACCATCTAGCCGGCTGAAATAAATGAAAATTTGTCAGGGTATGTGAGGGTAGGAAAGTGAGGTGGAGACATGTGTGACTCAGAAGACTCAAGCCTTGGAGTTCTAGAAACATGTTAGACACAGGCTTCAGATTTTATTCTAAACCTTCCCAGAGCCAGTTTAGTGGAGAAATTTGATCCATTACAAGATTTAGTGTCCTGCCTGTGACATAAAACAAGAAAACAGGTGCTCCAGAGCGCACTGCATTTCTTGATCCTGAGATCAGAGAGAAAGTTCTCCTGTGGGCTGTAACTGAGAGGATATGCGTGGTTCAATGACCAACCATCTGTAGAGCCCATACAGTAACAAGTCATTCTGAACTTCTTAATAACCTTCAGTATACACTAAGAGTATGGCCTAAATAATCAGTTCGGTAAAAACAGTGTGGTTCCAGTGCTCGGGTCTCTGCTAGTCAGGCCGAATCCAGGGATAGATTTCAGGGTGTCTAGGGTGAAGTAAGGTGAGCTAAGACGTAGATAGGCACGGTTGTGAAGGTGGCCTCAGCCAGATGGAGCATCTGGGCACATTCCCCAGATCGAACGCCTGGAACCCAACAGCTGCATCTATTTACTTCCATGTGCCTTACAAATGTTAATGTTATCTACACATGTCTGTGACTTTAGTAAAGTGGGGAGGTGTTGTTTAGGACGACTGTAGTTTGCGAGGCTGAAGCCCCGTTACCTACCTCTAAGAGACTGCTCAGCTCTTTTTTATGTAAGTGGGAAGGCTTAGTGCTGTGATGTGTTCTTCCAAACGTGACATTAACCATAAGCTAAAAAAGGAGAACCAGAGCGTATGGCTTTCTAGCTCAACAAGAGTGTTTATCTAATCTACTTCTTCCAATCTGAGTGTCAGTATAAGTGCTCTTTAAGTTCTAGGTTAGACAGAAATGACCGGGGTCCCTATAGAATCCGTGAAGATTAACCCATGTATTATGATTTTTGGCTGATATTTCTGGGACAGAGAAATCCATTGTTGTTTGAGTCCTGGTGGGTGACAAGAACCACTGGAGAAGCCTAGAGTTTGCAGAACACCATTCTTTCTTGCCAATGACTTGGCTAAATACACAACCTTTTTTTAAAATTTATTTTTGATGGTTTAATATATTTTAATAGAAAACTTACAGGAATGGCACAGAAGACAGACAACATGAAAAACGTGTGCTTGCATGTAGGACGAGTCGGTCAGAGAAGTAGAATGAATGGATGGAATCTACTGCCCGATAAAAATGCTGCAGACACCATTTAGCCAATAAGAAATGTACATAAGAAATGCCAATAAGAAATGTACATGTTTTTAAAAAATCCAAATTCTGACATCATCCCGAAAAATTTAACAGGTTTATTTGCAATCATTATACAGTGGAACTGCTGACGCATGTCCACTGAGGCAGTCTGACTTACATGAATGCTTTATGTCTGTGCATTTATATTAAAAATTCACATACCCACGACATTGGAAAGACTGCCAATACCTGATTTCTGTTTCCTGTTTTTCCCCTTGCAATCACATATTTAGGTACTTCTTGACCCCATGAGGGAAAAAAGTAATGTACTGTCCAGAAATACCAATAACAGGAAGAAGAGGAAAAAAAATGTCTTAAAGAGCACAATGTTTTCCATTGTAGTGAATTCTTAGGCGTGTTCCCCAGCAATGCAGTGTGCCGGCGGGATGTCTTTTGGCATAATTGCTGCACATTTGGCATGGGTAGCACACAGGCTGGTGTCGTCAAAGAGACCCACCGGATAGGCCTTGCTTGCCTCCTGCAAATCAAACTTTAACTCCAAGTACGCGGCATGCAGAGGAAGGGACAAATAAGATTTGTTTCTCAGTAGTTGTGGCGGTGGGGTAGCAGCATTGTCTGTGGCTGGTGACAGCGTCCGTGGCAGCTGAGTGGAGGGACCAGAGCAGTGTTCAGCGATGACGGCAGTGGTGACTGACTATGACTTCTTCTTGAGTTTTGCCTATTTTTGCAAGCCTAATTCTCCAGCTTTCTTATCCGTCTTCTGAGTTACTTAATATTGTTTTCCAATAATTCCTTTTTTGCTTCTGGTAGCTGGGTTGTAATAAAGAATCTGGAAGATATAGGCCACAGCTGATTCCTCTTCATGGAAATAAAAACTAAGGACAAATTTACTTTAGCCTGGACTAATTTCTCCTGAAAGAAATACTGAGGTCAGCCCTGATCCAGGAGTTTGTACCAAATTATTCTTGCCTGTGTTAGAAATCTAATCCTATAAGAGGGCGAGAAACACTTGAGATAGGACATTTAGTTATCCAGTGCGTCTTTAATCTATGGACCTTTAGAAAATCAGAGAGCTTCTTCTCTGTATGGAATTTGAGAGGTCCACATCTGTAGAGCTGGTAGAAGTGGAACAAATGATCAAAATCAGAGTCCACATTGACAGTGGTCCCTGAACACTTTGGGAGGCAGAAACTTGTCCTCCAGAAGACTACAATCAGCTTGAGATTACTAGTCAAGGAGAAAATCCTGGACTAGAGAACAAGCATCCTGAGAATCTGATGGCATTCAGGACATGCTATCCACAGAAGATGACACCGTGGCATAGTAGAGATATCGAGCTGAAGAAATTTGAGAAATGGCTTGTGCGGGAAGGGCTCTCCGACCTTTCCCTGAAGCAAGTCATAAAACCGTCATATGAGAAGTACCCTCCACTCATCCTCAAATCTAACATTAAAAACACTCAGGTTAAGCTGTTTCTTTGGGTCTTTATTTCCTTATGAAGGCTTCTGTATCATGTAAAATTGATATTAAATACATTTGTATGTTTTCTGGGGTGCCTGGGTGGCTTAGTGGGTTAAGCCTCTGCCTTCAGCTCAGGTCATGATCTCAAGGTCCTGGGATCGAGCCTCACATCGGGCGCTCCACTCAGCTTGGAGCCTGCTTCCTCCTTTCTCTCTGCCTGCCTCTCTGCCTAGTTGTGATCTCTCTCTCTCTGTGTCAAATAAATAAATAAATAAATAATCTTTTAAAAATAAATAAATAAATAAATATATAAATAAATACATTTTTATGTTTCTTCTTTTGTTATTCTGTCTTTTATGACGGGGAGTCCCAGTCAGGAACATAGATGGGAAAGAAAAAAGATACTTTCCCTCTCCTACAAATCATGGCCTCCGGCTAGTTGGCCTTAATTTGTGAAACTGAACAAGCAATTCTACCAAGTACAAACTGAGGCCTGAACTTCCAAGAACTTAGGTGCCATCTTTACAAAGACGGCCATGACTGTGACTCCAGCCAAAGACTCCACTTTCTCATGGCTCTCTTCTTTGTCTTCTGTCTCCTGTGAGGACATTTGTCATTGGATGTGGAGCCTACCTGGGTAGCCCAGGATGAAGGCATCTCAAGACTCTTCATTTAATTCCATCCACCGAGACCTTTTTTCCAAATAAGTTCACATTCACAGGTCATGGGTGAATGTATCTTTTGGAGAGGCTCTTTTCCACCCACAACTACGCCATTGGTCCCTCAAGCCCAGGCCTCCATGAGAACACAGGATACTGTCTTTTGACATTTATGCTGACCTGAAAACTGCCTGGAGCCGGTGTTGGCTGTTCGGTTCAATGGTGGCTGCCGGAGGCTGCTCTTCTCCCTCTTTCCATGGTCCCCACAGCCAGGAGGGGCCAGGCCAAGGCAGAGCCCGGGGAGTGGGCAGCTCATCCTATCTTCATCCCCGGTGGAGGCTTTTTATTCTCAACTCCCTACATGGCAAAATAGAAGGGAAAGCTCCCATGTCCTTATTTTCTAAAGGCTTCCATTCCTGTTTTATTTACAGCCTTAAAAATAAACTTCTAGGGGTGCCTGGGTGGCTCAGTGGATTAAGCCGCTGCCTTCGGCTCAGGTCATGGTCTCAGGGTCCTGGGATCGAGCCCCGCATCGGGCTCTCTGCTCCGCGGGGAGCCTGCTTCCTCCTCTCTCTCTGCCTGCCTCTCTGCCTACTTGTGATCTCTCTCTCTCTGTCAAGTAAACAAAATAAAATCTTTAAAAAAAAAAAAAAACTTCTATTAGCTTTTTAGCTCTATGGTGGCTTATTTTAGAAGTTCTCCATATTTATGCACAGGAAGAAATTCTTTCAGTTTCTCAAACATTTTAGAATTTAATGCCAACCTGCCACTATTATATTGTTTTCCATTATTTATGAGCTGTATCCCTTTTTGACTTTTAAGCATGGTCTTACCTGGCTCTGTTTCTCCTCCATCCCCAGGTTGTGGTGATATTTTTTCTTTATCTTGGAAGTAACTCTTAAAGAACAAGATTGACTGTGATGTGCACTGACATTCACTTTTTTTCCCCAGAGGAAATTGCAATATCTGATGTCTTAATATGCAATACGAAGTGTTCCTTCAAGTATTCTCTCAAGAAGCAGAAGAGGATGAGGAAATTACAGACAGCGCTTGACTGCAGACCACCCACATGCGTTTCCTGATCTCTAGAAGCTGTCAGGGGTGGGCTGAAGGAGGGAAAGGAGTCAAACCCGTATCAGCCAACTTTGTTGCTTGCAAGGCTCTCTGGAAAAATACCTTGTGAGGGAAAGCCCGGAGTTATTGACTAACATGAAATGTTTAGTGTGGTCTGTGAATTTTTATTCTTTCTGAACGATTCACATCCTGTATCTCAGATGACAGGAGGTGAAGCATCACTTTGATAGTCTAATTTTGAAAATTCCTGAGGGTCCCAAAGTCAGAACATGAGGAAGTTATGAAGGACTTGAAATTATGAACGGTTTGCCCATTATTTATCTCCATGCTTTCCTGGTTTTTTGTGACATTCATTACTTTTCTTTTTATTCTGGGAGATAATGACATGATGTCAGAGCCTCTGGGGGTAAAAATTGCTGAATCACACTACAGTGAACATGCTTTTCAAAATTCATATTTTTGTATTTTTGAATTTTTATTAAATATTTTACGGAATCTTATTTTCCATGTAAGGGTATTTTATTTCATAATGAAAGTCAAACTGACAACCCCTCCACTGCTTTTCATCAGTACTGCTAGAACGTTCATAAAACTAGGAAATCTTGTTTCTTTGAGCTTTTTTCCCAAACTTTGTCCCTTAGGGAAAAGATTCAGTGCCAGCCTCACCGGATCTCAAACCTTCTATGACAGGACCATAATAATTAGTCTTTAGCACGAAAGACTGTGTTCCAGTCATTGTTGTTTCCAGAAAATACGCTGTGCTGAAAATCAAGACCATCTGGAAAGACCTGCTAAATAAGGACATTTTGTATGGTGTTCAGGAAAACTCTTATTATTTCAATTAAATTTTGCATTTTTTTATTTGAAAATAGATTGCAACTCTGACACTGACAGTGTTCAGAACATGTTACCCCCAGATATGGCACCTTGATATATTGAATATTTTAAGCTGAAGCAGTTTGAGAAAATGCCAGAAGCACTAAGGTCTCTCTGACCTTCACCTGCCCTTCTCCCCTGAAGCAGTTCGCTAGACGCTCCTGTGGGAAGTGCCCACCCTGCACAGGGAGGAAGGGAGGAGGCTTTTCTCTCAGATGGAGGGAGAAGACTCCAAATCAACAGGCCTCACTGAATTTCTCCAGTTTATTGCATTTAGCTTATACCGCTTTGTCCTATCGTATTTCCTCATGACTGTTCTCTCTTCATCCAACCAGGCATAAAAACACAGGTTTAACCCTTTTTTCGATTCTTCATTTCTTTATAAGGGCTCCTGGGTCACATAAAACTTATATTAAATAAATTTGCATACGTTTCTCCTGTTAACCTGTCTTTGCCAGTTTAATTTTCAGACCCAGCCAGGGTCCCTGAGAGAGTCAAGAAAAACTTTTTCTTCCCCTACACTGTCAAGGGTAAATTCCTGTTTTATTAAACCAAAGCTTAGAATCCACGGCCCCCAGGCCCCAAACAATTTTCTGATTTTCTTTTATTTTGGTGTCTAATTTTCTAGCTGAATAATGTATTTAAGAGACAGTGTTCCACATCATTGTTGTCTGATTCTTCATATTTTTTATAGAGGAATTTTTATCCCTTCTCTAAAGATTATTCTTTTTTTTTTTTTTTGGTCCAGATTTGGATAAATGGCCATGAGTCTTCAGGTTCAAAGTTACTCATACACCTCCCCCTGCTCCTGCTATGTATTTGTGAAGGGAGTGAATATATTTTAAAATGTTATTTCTGATTTTTAAAAAAATGCTTTTTGGTGATTATATGCCATGTTTTGCTTTTCAAAGAAAAGTCAGGTAGTACTAGGAGCACAAACACCTTTTGAATTTCACCTCAAAGAGTCAGAGCCTTCTCAGTGAATTTTTCTTTCTCCTTAATCTGGTCAGAGCCAGTTTCTGTTTCTTCAAACAAAAATAACTACCGAATATTTTTTCCAGTCTTACAAAGTATCTACTTTAGTGGAGAACATGGTAATGGAAAAAATACATTAAGGGGTTATTTTAAATAGCAGGAAATGGCATGAAGAAACTCAAGCAGAGTGAGCCCAGGGTGAGGCTAACCATAACAGGCCCTTTCAGCGTCTGAGCTGAAACCAAAAGAGATGCCTGAGGGCTGTGCTGATTGAGGGAGCACACATCCTAGCCTGATGGCCGTCAAGACCTTCACCCTATCTGTGGGAGGAGGACATGGTACTGTGTGGTCAGTGAGTGAGAGGATAGAAAAAAAAACACAGTTGTAAAGATGGGTGAGAACTATAGTAAGGCATTTGAATTTTATTCCAGTAGCCATGGGAAGGGACTGGAGAGGTTTGTGCAGGGAAATGACAGGATCTGATGTACTTTTTTTGTATAGACCTTGCTGTGCAGTGAAAGGACTGTAGGGCAATAGAAATGGGAGACATCAGGTGGCAGTTTCCATAGCTCAGGATAGAGAGGAAGGCAGGTGGGACTGGGGTGGCCAAAGCACTGGGCAGATGGTCAGACTCAGGACACAAGGTAACAAGACTGGCTTGGGGGTTGGATGTGTATACTGATGGGGAGAACACAATGGAGTGTGAATCTGGGGTTTCCAGCACCAGTCATCAGACAGATGTTGCTGCTCTTAAGTGAGGTGGGGAGGCCTGGAAGAGAAGCAGATCTGGGAAGGAATCATGAGCTCTGCCCTGGACGTGTTAGGGTTTGAGAAGCCCAGTCGACTTCCAAGTGGCGATGTGGAACAGGCAGGGAGAGGTCTGGGCTGGAGACACAAATGTGCTATTGGCATGAAGCGGGGTCTAAAGCAGTGACGTTGAGTGCAGATTAAAGGACATGCAAAGGGAGAGCAGAGTCATGGGGAGCCCCAAGATTTACAGTTGTGGAAGAGAAGGAGGATCTAGTAAATGACACCAGGAAGGAGTTCAGAAATGTCAGGTGAATGTGGTTCTGTGAATTTTAGGAGAAAGAAGTGTTTCAAGAGGGAGGATGTGGTAGGCTGTGCCAAATGCTGCTGCGAAGTTCAGCAACAGGCAGATAAAGCAATAATCGTTGGACGTGGCCTGGGGAAGGTATCTGTGGGGGCGGGGGGAGGGTGTATGGGCGAGACTTGCTCCTTGGGCAGGTGCAAATGGAGCCTGCTGCAGAAGTCTGGGACGTGGCCCTGACTGCATCTTTCGACTTCCAGAGCAAGTCAGCATCTTTTCTGTTGGAGGGTGGAATTCTTTCTTTCCTTGAGACCATCTGTTGCTGTGGGTATTGCACAAAGGAGAATCTGCTTGTCATTTCCCATAAAAAAGATGAGCTTTGAGTGTGGCTGGCATTAGTTTCGTATGTTAACTAATTTAATCATTACGATATAACTGTTTCTCTCTTTGGATACAGAGTCACTTCATCTCTCTCTCACATGTTTCTAATCACTCCATTTTGTGGACAACTCCTCAAAAGTTTTGTCGACTAAACAAATCCTTTTCTGAGGTATCAGGAGACATCTTATACAATATTGTGATGTCTTTGGAGTCTGATACATCTGGGTTTGAATCTTGACCTCACAATCACTTGCTCATTGTACAAACTTGGCCATTTTATACAATCCGTCTATACCTCCATTCCCTCATCAAAATAACTAAGATACACTTTACACTTCACCCCATAGGATTGGTTTGAGGATCAAATGAGACAATTGCTACAATGTTCAGTGCCTAGCACACAGTACAATAAATAATAGTAGTTGTAACTCTAGCTACATAGAAATTGGTAATAGACTCAAAGAAAATGCTTTGACTCTCCTAAAAATTTGAATATATATCCTTCAAGATTGGCAGAGAGCAAAGGCTATCTAAAGGAAGAGACTTTGGGGTCTGACACTCATTGCTGAGCTTCATCCTCCCCTTGAAGATGTTATCCTAATTACCATAGCTCCACATCATTCACTGAGTGAGGGAAGGATCTCCATCCATTGTCAATTGCCAATATCAGAAGACCAGAGCCTGAGTTTATGAAGTGGGCAACTGGAGATGAAAATGGAACAGTTAGGTTTGGCACGTTCCAAGGCTTCATTTGTCCAACTGAAAAGGGCATTCAGCGGAATCAAATCCTAAGCACAGTCCTCATTGTGTTCAGGAAGGAGAAATGTAACCTGACTGTTCTGTTCTCAGGCATTCATCTCATCCTGAACCACACGTGCCATGGGATGCTAGGCAAAATCAATGTCTTTGGTCTTGTTAATAGTTGACCTTGGGCTTCCCAGAAAAACCTTCAAGATCTGAGTTCATAACTTTGCTGGAGATTGACAGGTGGAATAAGATGTTCAAGTGATGAACATGAAGAGAAACAAACCTCTGTAAGGTAAAAATAGACATAGCTAGTAGATCAAGTTGCAAAGGAGTAGAGTTGGAAGTTTTTGAATTTCCTTCCCTGGAGAAAATTGTCATCTAGTGTACATAACCCAGATAGAATTTAATCTGGAAGCAAGTAACTGAAAGATGGTCTCAAATTCTCATGTGAAGATAGGTTTTAGAATCTCCTACAGTAAGCCCAAATAGGAGCATTATCAGGAATATACATGACTAATATAAGATGCCCTGGATAGTTTCACCTGATTTGGATTCTTTTCTCACATCTTGACTTTGCCTCTGTGTGGGTACGTAGCTTTCCAGCACCTGTTTTACCACACTGGCTGAACATGTGAGCCGAACTGAGTCAGGACTCATGTCTACACCTGTCCATCTGCTGTAAGTGAGCCAGTCAAGGGCAGAACCTGGTCGGTTAAAACATCTGAATGTAACCAAAACTTCTCTTTAGTTTGACTTGGGGGCTTAACTTTAATGCCTTATTTTTTTAGATTGTCATCTTTAAAATTAATACTTTTACTTATTAATCTAAGAATAAACTATATAAGAAAAAAGAAAAGCATTTAGTTCCTTATAATCCTGATAGCAGTGAGTGATTTGTATATATTATTATCTCCACATTATTCTACCTGGTTATAATGTCTTCTTTGGATAAATGGAAGAATGGTGTAAAAAAATTTTTTTTACAACTTTGGAAATAAAAAAATGCAAGAGAAAAATTAAATTAGATAATAACCTGAAGAAAATCAGCTTATTCTTCGGGATGGATGGTATGAACCAGCTTCACCAAAAGTAGGATATTTCACAGTGTTTTGCTAATGTGGGAATCTTGAAGTATAGTGTTGACAGGTAAAGATGTTGGAAAATACAATGATTTTTAATGTTTTTAAAACCATGATTTGATTTTTAAGAAACTGTCATTTAGGACCTAGAATGTTTTAATAAATATGCAGTATAATATTTAAAAAGCCTAATTCTATTCTTTTTTTTAAACAAATGTGCCTACAGCCTAGAGACAGCATCTGAGATATATGACCATTCATGTTCCTTTCCTTAAATGGTTTTAAAAACAAAAGATCAAATATAGTTAAGTTATGAGGAAAAAAATGTCTTTTTCCTGAAATGCTCCAAGAAGCAGTCATCAAGAATGAACTAGTGAAGTAGAAAACCAAGCCGAGAAGATGGCAGCAAATGTGAAATGCTGCTGGGAAGCTGGGTCAATTATTTCAGGAGGAGCAGACAGAAATAATATGATTCCAAAAAGCAGATGCTCTACCTTCTCAGTAGAAACGGATGGGACTTGTGCTGTACCCTGTAGAAGATATTCTACTTTATCATGATAATGTCATTAATAGCATTGCATTAGTACACAAAAGTCTGTTTCTTTACAATGCCAAGGAGTGCCTGGCCGGCTCAGTCAGTAGAGCATGTGGCTCTTGATCTCAGGGTTGTTAAGTTTGAGCCCCACACTGGGCATAGAGATTACTTTTTAAAAAATAAAAAAATAAAAATAAAAAAAAGAATCAAAAAAAGAGGACTGCGTTACAAACAGAAGCAATGCATTCAACCAACTACAAGAGAAATAGTAGAAGCGCACTTTCACCAAAACCCCTGGTAGCTTCGGAGTAGGAGCAGGTGGCCCCATGGAACCCCAGGGATCTAAGAGACCATGGTCCCAGCATGAAAGCCACATGCACTCCTCAGGGAAGGCAGGAACAACTTTTGATTTTAAAATTTCAAAGTTCTATTATTATGATCTCTTGTTTGATGACTTTTATTTCCCCACATCCTTGCCTCACAAGGGTCACTCAGCTGAGAGGTTTGTGTTGCCCCAGTAGTCAGGAGGAATGTAGAAGCTCCTTCACTTTAGAGTCAAGTCAAGAGCAGGTGACTTGTTTCTCAAGGGCAGTAGACTTCTTAGTGACACTAATCTGCCACAGGTCATCGGAGACTATAGGAGTGACAGTTAGTGGGTCTGGATAAGATGTCTCCACATAGCAGCAGTGAGCTCCATGTCCAGGACAGCACTTACAGATGGACCATTGCAGCGTTTAGGAACTTGTCTGGTTTGGGGAGTCTCATGGGCAACGCCCATCCCAAAGACCCCTCTTAGACTTGAGGTTTGAGCAGGGGTAACAAAGGAACAGTTTCCCATCCACACATTGGCCTTAATGGATTCCCCACAGAAGGGCAAATGCAATTTACCTTGGGCACATGCCCCTTTTCCTTTCTTTTCTCTTTGAGATTCACTTACAGAGTTGGGTGGAAGTAGAGATCCCCGTAAGGACCAGATTGTCTGAGCCCTTAATGGTAAAGGTCTGCATTAGCTCTATAACTCTGGTTTCCAGCGATTCCAGAACAACCTCTTTAACTGGAGACTCATCCTCCATAATACAATCCTCAGAATTTTGCCAGTGGTGAGCAAGGCTATATAGCTTCTCCAGACGAAAACATCTTTCTTTCAACTAAACCATCCCCACACTTACATATCAGAAAATGACTTGAGATTTTGAACAAAATGACTTCCAATATTCCTTCCAGGTCTCTAATTCTTCATCTAAGCTTTTGACTAAAATGAAAATGAACTCCATTGTTGTTTGGAAGTTATGATTATGGGTTGAAACTAAATGCTAAGTCAAGTCTCAGCCTTCAACTGTGACACCAAAGTCCCCCACATTAAGTCGTCCTCCATCCCTGACAATTTTCCTTTTAATTAAAATGCAGCCTGATAGGCAGAATCTTGGGGCGCATAAAGCAGTTATGTGATTCACTCAACCGTTTGTATGCATGTATGACCTATTTAGCCTTTAAAATCCTATTTAATGCCAAAAACTGCATTAAAGAATTCAAACAAAAGCTTGCAGGGAGTCCCATAATGAGACTGTTTTGATTATTCCAGTGATTAACCCATTTCCTTTCTCTTTGGTAATTTCATTTAGAAAAGTAGTCATTTTAAGAACAAGTAGATTTTCTTTATTGCTTTTCTAGTCTGCTGTGAAACTGGCAAGTGGCCAACCATCTGTGACACTATAATTATTACAGTTACTTAAAATTTATCAAACCTCTTCAGGTGCAATGGAAATAATTCTCCTTGCCTACCAAGACAAGGCCAAGAAAGGCATGAACAAGACCCAACCTTGCTAAAACACAACAGAAATAACTTCTGGGGACGCTGTTGGAGAACGTGGTGGTGCAGAATTGCGGAAGGGTTCTGAATCACTGCCGCCAGGCGTGGGTTCTTCAGCACCCAGCAATCTACCTCTTCCTCCCATGAGGAGTATCATCCATTCAGGCGTGCTTTCCTCACCGAGCACTGTTTGAAACGTGTGTCAGCTTCTAAGTTACTTCTAAATAATTCTAGCAGTGCGGCCTCCTTTAGCCTTGGGTGCTGCCCTACAGGAGTAAGAATCAGCCTGGCCATCCTGGGCAGGGGCGTGGGCTTCACCTAGATGTTCTCCCTCAGACAGCGACACCTAGTGGCCAGAAAACATCGCTATGCACTGTGCTGTCAGCTTCCCACCCTGAGGGATGGGCTGGTGTTAGCTCTTTCTTTTATTCCCCTTTCTTTTTCTTTTTTTCTGTTTTTCTGTGTCAGCTCTTAAAGTCAGGGTGAACACATGTTCAGGTCTGACTGGGACACACTGGGTCCACACCTATTGTCCAGGCATAATTATTAATAGTGCCTGTTTTCACTCTTGGAAGCGTTAACAGATTGGATAATGAATTACACAGCCTATTTAATGCCTTATTGTAGCTCTCCCATCTATTAGGTGACTTAACACATCACTTTGAGGTAATAAACTCAGGAAGATTACTCCCCATCGTGTAAAGTAATATTTATCTTTATCTAGACTGAAATTATCCTTCAAGTGTTACGGGATTTTTTTCCAGCTCTAACGCTGAGGCGGGGTGAACAAGTTTATTTGATAGATTTTAGTCTTACCCACACCAGGCCTTTGTCTATCCAGATGGAAGCCCCTAATTTTTGCCTATTCCCAGAGACCTGCTCCCTCTGATCATTAGTTTTCCTTGTTAATCAGCCTGCAGTATAGTGTTTGGACGCAACTTGTCTGGCTGTCTGAGAAGTGACACACAATGGCTAGTCCTTTTAGGCACTGATGTAAGGCCATCTGGTAGGTGTGGGATTTCCCAGCTGTATTATAATTTTTTTGAATTAAACATTTTTGACTACATAGAGAATAAAGGGCAGAGACACTGCCTAGGCGGCCAGTAGCGATCCTTCTGTTTATGCTTGCAGAAAGAAAAAAGACAGAAAAAAAGAAAAAGGGAAGAAAGGAATCAAAAAAGAAAGATCAGTGTAAATAATTAAGAAACAGAGTTATAAATTCAGAAACACTAATTGCAAGTAAAAAAAGAACTTCATTTTTTTGCTTTTTTATCCCAGGGCCAACCTGAAGGGGTAAACATTTTAAGGGTTTATAAAAAAAGAAAACTCCCCAGACGGGTACATTTAAGTAGACTAGTGATTTATTCCTTTCCAAGAACAGGAATTTTATAGAAAAAAAGTACTTAAGTAGTAGAAGAAAAAAAGGGAACATTTTGTAATAGAAATCCTACACTTGTATTTTCTATTTTGAGTTTAGAAGTTAGATTCCATTAAAAAAAAAAAAAAGTGTACAAGTGCCTTCCCTATGAAAGATGTTTTGCTAGGCCAAAAAATGGATCCTGTCACTTCACCATTACAGTTTGTTTTCCTATGGAACATCGAGAGAACATAATAAATTACAGCTCTCTTGCTAATCTTACTTGGTTCTCTTTTTTTCTTCATGCTAATAGTCACAAAAATCACTCAAGTGCTGCCTTATCTTACCTTTGCAAGAACTTCCAAGCATTTAGGAAACTCGAGTTCTTTCCCACAGGAAACTTAGAATTCCTGCAGGGGGCACTGAGTAAACATGCCGCACGCATTTATCGCGTATACTCTCTGGACTCCAAGCATTTAAGAACTGCTTGACCCTTGGACAGAGCCTGGGTTGAAGTTCAAATATATTTCATCTATGATGAAAGAACCTCCTCAATAAAGTGAACAGCACATTATCTTTATTATTTTTTCATCTTTGTGTTTTTTCAAGGAAAAGGCTTTTTCTTGAGCTGAGTCACATTTTGAGGCCAATTCTTAGTGTTAAATGCATAGGGTTGTATTTATAAAGGTAGAGCATACTGGACCTCAGCTGACGGGCACGCTAAAGGATCGGTGTGCTGCTGTTCCTATTCTCCTGGGAAAACAAAGGGGGTGTTTTCCTTTTAAAAACATTTTAAATATGTAACTCAGGTCTTTGCAGCTCGCTTAATTTTCGATTGTGAACGCACATGACAGGAACACATGAATTTATATACATCGTCTCCAAGTACTGAAAGGATTACTAGTGGCTGCCGTCAGAGGGGTAAGGACAATGACAAGATACCGAGTGGGTCCAGAGCAGAGACACAAAACAGCCCTTCTTAATAAATGCTGTGTTCTGGAAGAGCGCTCATCTTTTATACATAATTTTTTTTTTTAAGATTTTATCCATTTATTTGACAGACAGAGATCACAAGTAGGCAGAGAAGCAGGCAGAGAGAGAGAGAGGAGGAAGCAGGCTCCCTGCCAAGCAGAGAGCCCGATGTGGGGCTCGATCCCAGGATGCCGGGATCATGATCTGAGCCAAAGGCAGAGGCTTTAACCCACTGAGCCACCCAGGTGCCCCAAGAGCGCTCGTCTTTTAAACCTGGCATTGCACCAAGAACAGGATACACAGAACTTTCTCCTTTATAAGACACTTGTTTCTTGGGGAAACATTCGTGTCATTCTACATGTTTTAAACACAGACTTGGAGGTCTTAGCCCCAGAGCCGTCTCAAGGGCTCAGTTAAAAGAATTAATTTTGCAAATTACAAAGGTGCTCAGTTTGGCTTTTCAAAACTACAGCTCTGAGGCCAACTGTGCCCGTCCTAATTTGGAAATATTTTCTTTCTGGTTTTTATTTTGACATGGATCCTGCTATCTACTTTCATGGCTATTTCCAGCATCCCTTGGGAGCTCCTTCCACGGTCGTCATAGTGCAAACACTCAAGAAAACCAAGAACTCAGTGCTTTCATAAAGCATTTATTTTTATTTGAAAACATTATACAGGCATTACATTGCCACAGCCAGTCCATAGGGGAGCATGCAAATATCAAAAATGGAAAGTTTGTTCAACTTATTGGTGTAAATCTCCTTTTTGGTTCAGATTTTCCACTTGCGGTGTCTGGATTAGTGTGCTTTGTTATGTGGCTTGACAATAGAATCCTACCCATGGGGTAAAAATCTGTCCTGGTAGCTAGCTGGGGACTACTAAGTGGTTATAACTCAAAAACAAACCCAAAACAAACACTACTACACGCTTGTCGAAAGGTTAATAGCACAAGTTAGCAATATCTAAACTAAACATTGAAACATTTTCATGGGACACAGTGGTGCAAATTTTTCCATTGCTTGGTCTACCTGGTTGTGTACTACAGAGTCTGGAGCCGTGGGAAAGTGTGACCAAGGCAAGGGCTGTCCCCAGCTGCGCAGGTTTTCAGGGAGGAAGTGAGAACCAGCACTGATCCCTAGCGGGGGGAGGGGCGCTGTGGTTTGCTTATCCAATCCAGTTCTGTACAAGTTGCTAAAGTCTCACTTGTGGAGGAGAGGGTGGTGGCGGGAGGGGGGAGGGCGTGGTGGCGAAAAGCTGAACTTTCTGCTGGTGTCTACTGAGGCTGTGAGATTTCAGAAATGAAAATGGCTAGAGTTAATGTTGCCCTACTTCCAGTCCCACCCACTCCCGAAGGACCAGTGCTTTTGCACAGAGAAGAGATTGTTCTTTGTTATTTTCTTTTCTGTCCGAAGGGTCAGTCTAGGACTCCTGATCTCAGACGGTGCAATATGTTATCAGCTTTTTTAACTGGAGACAACCAACACAGAGAAGGACCCCAGTCACATGAAGGTCTTGTGCACAAGGACACTGGATGGTAAAAGGGCATATACTGAGTTCACCTTAACATTCACACTCGGTTTCCATACAATGGAGTCACTTAAGATATCCTAGAAAATAATCCAGATGGCCAGTTCCAGCCATCTGTTGATCGCAAACCTTTTTGAAATTTTAATTTTAAAAAACTTCCCAGTCTACTGAGTTGACTTGGAATAGCTTCATCCACTTGTTTCTCATAAGACTTTACTAAGTGTCTACAAATTAGTGTCATAAGAATGAATAAAAAAGACTAAAACATTTGGCTTTAAAATAAATACTAAAAATGCAATAAATCAAGCAAATTATGCCAACCGAAGGAATGTAAACACAAAAATAAAACCACAGTCTTTAAAGGTCTTCAGATTTGAATGGACAAAATATTCAGAGAAAGGTATTTAATTGGCTTAAAAGGTAGCAGAGAGCAGACACTGGCAAGTTGTTTTGACATTTTTTTTTCCTCCAAAAAAAAAGCATATTTCTGAGGGGGTTGAACAGAGATTACCATCAACTCTGCATATCTGAGGAGATAATTTTTCTTGCCCATCTCCAGGGGCAGGGCTGCACCCCCTGGGTAGAAGGCAGGCAGAGGCGCCCCCTGCTGCTGACCAGCCATCAGGGACCTGTTTGCCTGCCCAGGATTTAGGCCCTGGGCAGGCTCTACTGGAATCCTGATGGGGCTGCAAGCTGTCCTACTTTACGTGGACCCCTCTGGTGTTTTGCTTTGTTTGCTTAAGATGTACTGATCCAAACTGCCCAGAGTTTCATAAGCATTTATTTTTCCTTTACAATCCCTGTACTCCATCGTGGATTTTTTTGCATGGTCTTGAAACCAGCCAAACTTAAAGACTATTTCACATACTGACACATAAAATTTATTCCAAATCATAGAGGTCTGTGGTGCTTCTTGATTGTATGTGTGTGTGTGTGTGTTTGAAAAAAATAGTTACTTTAAGGGCAACACAATTACACTAGTAACATATCCCTCAAAGCCTTATCAGGATCCTGCGATGTTCTCTGTATCCCTAAGAATATGGCGTTGATATATTCTGCGGTTGAAGGGATGCCAAATACGACCAGGAGGCCATGCTTTTCATCCATGCCATCTTTATCACTACCAGTGGTCAGATCAATCCAGCCATTGTCAGAGACTGCTCCACATCAGCACCTTGACTTTGCTGGGAGGCCACGCAACCGATGAAACCCCACAATGACGGTGATGTCCATGCTGGTGGAGCTTAAAAAGGGTGTCACACAATTTAAGAGAGCAGGGGCCGTGGCTTCTTCCAATGACTTGAATAATTTCCATAGTATCACTAAAGAAATCTAGGAATTAAAGGTAAAATCAAATACATTTTTGGAAGAGAGGGTATAGGGAGGGGCAGAAAGATTTTATATATATATACATATGTATATATATATAACTCTAAATGCATATGATATTATTATTTCTGGGGTTTCCTATGAGCCGCAGAAATGGAACATTCCTTGTCTTGTTATTACAGGGACTTCATTAGCAGAATTACGTGGTACAACAAAAAGGCAATGGCCCGGAGTAATCAGAGATGGAAATATAAAAAGGCTCAAGTGTTTTATATCTATTCCTAGAATAGAGAATTATATGGTCAGTTGCCCCTCCCCACAAGGGTCCCAGCACAAAATTCTTATCCAGCAGGCAATCCAACAGGTAACAGAGGAAACCATCAGCCACCAGGTCCCTAGGCTAAGGAAACTTCTCAGGGGTGGAGCTCCTGTGGCACGCAGCGCTCATATAGACTGTGCAAAAAAATAAAGTATGATTCTTAAAAAGTGACTTGCCATAGAAAAGGGGGACTTCTGTTAACTACACGTGGGTCTGGCGATAGTTCTCGTCAGGAGTACAAAACAACCTCCTGGAAGTTAGTGTAATAACAGTAACAATAATAATACAAATAATAATACTTGCTTTTAATTCAAAAGTTTTCACAGTAATTAATGCAGGAGGGTCGCGATCAGGATATACACTAGCTAGGCGTCTTGCTAAGTCAGGTGGGTCGGAGCCCGTGTCTCCAGGGATGGTTAGCTTGTGCCTCTCACAGGCTTTCAGATTTGCTACCTTGCAGTCCACCTGCATACACACACCTAATAAATACCTTTCTCTATGTACAACACGGAGATGAAGGGCGAACAACATGGCCACAGAGGTGACTTCAGTGGGCGGGGGGGGGGGGGGGCTCGTCCTAGGCCACACGCACGTGGGGCTCCTCTTCGGTCTCCTGGCCCAGGCTGGTGTAGGTGACTGAGGGCTCCACCTGAGCTGTGGCCGGTAAGTCCACGACGGGGCCCGAAGGATTGCGGAACTGCTTGTACACTCGGGGGTCCTGGGCTATGTATGTGGAGGTGGAGGAGTAGAGCACCAGCCCGATGAGGATGGTGAAGAAAGACAGGAGATAAAGCCCTGAAAACTGAAGAACACGACAGCAAAGTCACTCAGCCGTCAGAGCAGAGCTGCCCCCACGAGAATGAGGCCCCGAGGGACACGAGAAGGGCATTTCCCCAGCCGAGCGCAGGTGCCTTGACGAGCTGGCCAAGGCTCCTGACGGGGAGTGTAATGTTCTCTTCTTAAACTGCCTCGCTCCTATTGATTCGCCTTATCTTTTTCCTCAGCTCTGCAGTGAACACAGAACACTTAGCTAATTGTCCCTAAAGTGCCAGTCTGAGTCCCTGATGTGGGAGAGCTAGTTAAGCACAAATTAAAATACATCGAGTTGAAAGCAAAACAAAACAAAACAAAAAATCTCTGATATCCCTCAACAAAGCCTTGGTTGTTTGTGGCTTCATTAAACCCGGAAGAAATAGAGATGTTCCATTTAAGGTTGTAATGAAGCCATAAACACCAAATCCCTCCCTGACACAGCTGCACTGGGCACTCTTGTTGGGCCTTCATCCAGTTCAGACACTATTTGTGTTCCTCATAGGAACTGATACCAACTTCTGTAACTATCTTTGCAAGAAGAGATTATCCTTAGATCGAGAAAAAATAGTAAGCATTCCATTCTTGCTCCACTAATCTGGAAACAATCAGAGCTCTATAGGTAGCATCCTGCTTCCTCAAGTATTTTCTTGACAATTTATAGAGATTTGGGGGGGGGGAGAAAATATTGGTTTATACAAGGGCTTGTGAATTTATGTATGTTTTCAAAAAACATCTGGACCTTTTTTTAAGAACTTTTATTTATTCATTTGACAGAGAGAGAGAGAGAGAGCACAAGAAGGCAGCGTAACAGGTAGAGGGACAGGGAGAAGCAGCCTCCCCGCCGAGCAAAGAGTCAGACGTGGGCCCTGATCCCAGGACTCTGGGAACAAGACGTGACTGAAGGCAGTCACTCAACCAACTGAGCCACCCAGGTGCCCCGCTTCTGGGCCTTCTGGAGTAGTTACACTGGAAGCTGTTCCTTGAGTATCTACTGAGGTGGGGGGGGGTGGGGTAAGGTTACAACACAAGGGTTGTCATTTCTATTTCACTCAATCGTTCATTCATTCATTTGTTCGCTCATTCAGCAAATAGTTTCTTTTATGCCCTTCTATAGCAAACATGGAACTATATACTGGAGAAAGAGAAATGAGAACCTATGGTCGAGGGCTTAAACATCTGGATGGAGAGACAGAGGTACAGGTAGACAAAACACAATGCACTTGTGAATGCCAAATACCATTTTAGTCAAGAGCTGTTGTTCCAGTCTTAACTACGTGCTGCATCCATGGGCAAACAGAAGACCAGTTTGATTGGATTTTCCTATTCATTTTTCATGCTCATACTCTAACAGAACTAAAAACTGCTGAAAAGACAACCCTGAGGTGAAGAGTCCATTACAGTGGTGTTTTTTTTTTTCTTTTTCTTTCTTCTTCTCCTCTTCCCTGATACTGCTCCTCCTCCCCTTCTCCTCCTTCTCCACCCTTTCCTCCTCCTTCTTTCTCCCTCCTTCTTTTGACCTCCCTCCCCTTTGTCCCTCCCTCTCTCTCTCTTTAGCAGCAGCAAGGCAGTTAAGACTACCCACTCTGATTTTCTTTCTAGATCATTCCTCACCCTGTCTTTCAATTCCTTTACTCTTCATATTCAAACGATGTGATAATCCTTCCTCAGGTGGATTTATAGACTAGACTCAGCTTGTAACAACTTTACTTGAATAACTTGAAACAACCAATTCAGTTTTCCCCAATGAAAAGAAGTATGCTTTATTCTTTGATCCATGAATTTGTTGGCAAGGTGAAATGGGAGGAAAAGAAGACCATCAGATCTATTGCAGGTGATCTCAGAAAACCAATTTACCCCTACACCTGCTTCCTGAAATTCTACATTCAAGAGCTGCAGTCTTTACCTGAAACTCTGGTGAATGAAAAGGGTTTGTTCCCAACACTATAATCATTTCAAATATTTTGTTAATGACTTTCATTTCCAAACTCCATGGACATGTTCCTAGTCTCAAGTGAAGAGCCATGCTGCTCGCAGGTGTGAGCTGGCCTCTATGTCAGCAACCAGAGGCAGAGAGATTCCAAACTGCCTTCTCCCCACACTCTGGATTCAAATCTCAGCTCCCCTACGTTCTAGCTGTCCTTTTGGACAAGTACACTAACCTCCTCAGGTCCAAGTTGCCTTATCAGTGAAGTAAGGCTAATAATTGTTATCTCTATACAGGTAGCTATATAAAGAGTGGCTGTCAAGATTAAACTCGATAAAGCAGGTAAAACCTTTAACTGATGCCTACCTTGCAACAAGCATTCAATTCATATCACCTTTGTTGTCATGAGTACTGTTTTGTCGTTAATGTCTATAGCCTTATCTTATAATGAGTGGTCATATATGAAACACTTTTATGTAATCATTGATTACTATGCCTTTCTCCCTTAACTATGGGACTGTGTCTTTCTCGACCAGTGTCAAGTGTAGAGCCTGACATAGTGTCCTTTGTTCTTTGTATTTTGAATAAATGAATAAATTTAACCACGTAGAAGTTTCAGATTAAAGAAACAAACAGTAAAAAGTCAGCCTGTACCAGCGGTGTACTTCAATTTTTTAGCCTTAAACTTGATAACACAGTATCCTTTCTCATACATACAATGGCAAACAAAAATTCATTGAAAGGGAAGTCAGGGTATTGACCCTTAATCATTAACTTCAAAAATCATCTTCAAACCTAGGGTCAGTCAGAGGAGAATGACCAGACAACAAACAGGGAGGGAAGATGCAAGAGTCTGGGTCGAAGATGGGGGCTGCTGATCAGTGGATTGGCACAGGACGTTTCATAAACTCGGGATGGACAGGACTTGGCAATGCGGGAGGAAGGACAGGAAAGTATCTCATGAGCGGTATCCTGCAACAAGGACGTGAATTCCTCTCAATTCCTCCTTTCAGTTCTAATGGTCTGCCTTGATCAAGATGACAAATATTTAAAAATCCATATTTGTAAAGCTAAAACCTTTGTCATTGCATGAACAAATACCTGACTCCTCCCTTTTTTGGACATGGAGCCATCAAGTTGAATGATACATCCACCACCCAGGGTTCTCCTGGGACTCAGCTTTAGAATGACAGCACATATTTTACTTCCCATGCATTTCCATTTATTTCATGCAGAAGTCATTCTAACATTGTTCAAAATACAGATAGCATGGGATTTTATATGACAGAGGCACTCTGGAAGTCACCCAAGAGTTTTTATTCATAGATGGTAGACAAAATCTTATTTAGCATGCATGCCCAAAAGGGAACAGAAAGATATGCATTATGATTCATCTGGATAAATACTGAATATTAGAGATCACGGAGGAAAGGTCTGATTTTCTTTTCTCTTTTTGGATTGACAGAAAAAGGAAAACTGAATCAAGATCCTTGATAGGGTGATTCCCAGGTTTGGATGCTGAGCTTAGCCTGATAGCACAGTCTTTAAAAAAAAAAAAAATTCTGTATATTCTAGGCTGCCTATGTCATTTGGTGCAAAGAAATACTCATGCCTAGTTGCCTAACCAAAGAACAAGGAGTGCCCTGGGCACTAGAGGAGGCCTGAAGTTACACACAGGGCAAGGTTCAAGTGGAAGCTTGCTATCCCCATTGGCGAGCACAGGGTGTTGGTGGAAGTGTGCGCAGTGTCCCAGTCAGTGGTAGCCCATCAGAAGATGCCTCTATACCTCTACCTCTATACCTCCATGCTGTAGACACACTCACACCTGCGTTTACCCAATCTGAAGCTTTGAGAAGCTGAGAAGGGGTGGGCCGGCACTAACACGCTGCCCACAATGTTCACTTAGCTGCTGTCTTTTCTATCCTGATGGTTCTCTTTGCTAACAAGGGTCAGAAAGCTCTCATGGCACATAATGAGAATGCCTGTGTGTTGCTTAAAGCAATTCGCCTGGGACACAAGCCATCATCCAGAAAGGGGTGGCTTGGAAGACTGATGATAAGACTTTACAAAGTTCCTCAGCCTCCAGTGAGGGATTAAACCTCTCTCTAAGGGCGCCTGGGTGGCTCAGTTTTTAAGCGTCTGCCCTCGGCTCAGGTCATGATCCCAGGATCCTGGGATCAAGCCTCATATCGAGATCCGGGCTCAGCAGAGAGCCTGCTTCTCCCTCTCCCACTCCCCCTGCTTGTGTTTCCTCTCTTGCTGTGTCTCTCTATGTCAAATAAATAAATTCTTAAAAAAGCAACCCCCCCCCCCCCAGCTCTAGCCAGCTGGCATCTCAATATGATTACTATTTAGCTAATGGGACATTCAGCACATCAGTTAAGGACAGAACAAATTTTCATTTTGGCTTTGGTATTGAACATTAAAGCAGTTTTAATAAACTAATGACATGAGTGAGTCTTAAGCCTATACCAGTAGGAAACTACATGGTTTGAAAGCCATTTCACATTTTACTTATAAATGTAGAACAATGGAGGAAGAGGGCAATTTTCAAGGGTATCTTTCCTTTTCTAGCTTGACCAAGAAGAGGGCAGGGGTGAGCAGAGCAGAATGTGGTCAATTCTCAGAAAGGTGGGAGGGTTCAAGGATGAAGTGACTTTGGGTTAAAGCTCTGCTTTGACTGAATTTACGTCCCAACCACTTCTGTATGATGGGCCTGCTTCTTCCTTCTTCCCTGGGGGGATGCACTCTTGGTGCAGGCTTCTGTATAATATGGCTTTTCTAAGACTACTGATGTTGGGCTCTGGTCATTTTTGCTTAGCGACTGCACTAGGGCCTATTAATGACCAGAATGAATTTTTATTTAATAGATAATACAAAGTTAAAAGACTCTTTTAGCTCTTAAAGGGAGATATAGGGTAGTTCTATCTCCAGAAAAGAAACAGAGTCAATGGAAAAAAGGAACTATGTCACTTGTGATATGTAGACGAAAGATCTGGAAAAGAGTAGATGGTGAGGTTTCCTAGGAAACTGGGGTACAGGGGAATGAGATTTGGGTAGAGCTCCTGGAGTTTTCTGACAAAAAAGGAGAGATTTAAATTTAGATCCAATTTTATCTAACTTGGAGAGCCAAGGAACCTCAGAGAAAATGCGGCTGGAAGGAGGGAGAAAATAAGGTCATATTAGAAAGAAAAGAGACACAGGTAAAGAGAGTTCCTTGATAGCCAGGAGGAAAGGGGACTGCATAAGTAGATACCCAGAAAAGGAATAATTCCCTAAATTAACCACCCAGCATGTATTCTTTCTCTCTCCATCTCTCACTTTTTACCTGCATACACACACATATACACACGCAGGCATGCACACCTGTGACCCATGTCTGCTGACCTGATAGGACCTGCTTTCTGAACTTGAGAGAAGATGAGTGGGGGAGAGAACACTATCCCTAAAGCCTTCTCATGTATGGTAGGTGAGCAAAGGACAATAGTTTCAAACTGTCACGTGTTCCCAAGGCCATCTGTAAAGTGTGGAGGAAAGAAATAGCAGTGTCTCAGACCATGCCTCATCTTGAAAGCATTATTGCTAAAACATAAAAAGACATGTCTTGCCCCAGCAAAGGGGCTCTACTGGATGTAAGGCTGCTGCTGCAAGAGGCATTCCATTTGGAAACTTGACAATGGTAATCGTTGAAAGTGGTTTCTGCACTGCACTGAAATTCAAGGACATTTCTAAGTGTTCTTATGCATGGCTTTTCACATACACAAAGGAAAACAAAAGATATGTGGCTACAATAATGATTTCCTTTTTTGTTCTTATTCATTTCTTCTTTGAAAGAGACATAGAGGTAATTAAATCTTTCCATATTTTTAACACTTTAGCAGAAAACACCTAGGAGGATAGAGGCTGGGAATTTGCAAACTTAGCGGTTGCTTCAAAGGTCAATACAACCATGGGTAAGTAGAACAATAAAGGGCAGTGACTGGTTATTCCCAAGGTCAGACAGCACAGGCTGGTATATGTGAGGTTCAAAAGCTGCCGGGAAGAATTTCCATGCAGGGAGATTGGTCTGGCAAGTTCAGCAGCAAGTTATGCCTGGGAAAAATTAGACTTCTAATTAGGTTTGTGGAAACTATCCTGAATGATCTACTATGTAAAATAGTGTCCTTTCCCTTATACTTCCATCCTCTGTGATATAAAATGCACACACAACGGTAAATCAATTGGCACACTTAACCGTGATTTCTAGAGACTGAGAACAAATAATTAAGTCTATTCTGTTCCCAACAGAAAACCAGGTTATGCAGCTAGAGATCCTTGGTACCACAGTAACTGAAAGACTCATCAGGAACTAAGTAATGCAAATGGCAGTTACGAGAGAATCACAATTAAATATAATGCTATATAAATATAATGCCATAGCAGAGTTTTAAAAATCCAAATATTATGGGTTGATAAAATTGGCTTTTATAACTATGGGTTCCCATTTGAGATGTGAGTTGAAGAGTGGACCCTTTGGGCAACAACTAATCTGCCAGGTGTCCTGGGGTAGAAGGGAAAGGACCGCTCACCGAGGAGAGCTCATCTCTTGGCAGCTATGTGTGTCTCAGCTGGTTGTGGACCATACCTTGAGCTTGGGAGTACCGTGGTGAGGAGCAGAACCAGGAGAGGCTGGTCCTTGCTGGGCAGCTGTCAGCCACGGTCTGCCTGGGATCCTGTGAGGAAAGGCCTGATCTATTGCTGCTGGGTCTGAGCCCATTGTTATTCAGGGCAAAGCAACTAGACAGACTTGGCTCCACAGAAATGCCAACATAAACAAGTTGCTGCTTGACCTCCTAATTCTGGCTCTGCATTAAACTAACAAGATCATTTTTATTATTAGTAAGAGTATTACAAATGCAAAAGTCTGGCTCCTGAGTTTACTGAACTGGAAACACATTGCCTGGAAAGGCCAGAGCTTTTTCAAATTCTTTGGAACTGCCTTATTGTTGTTCTGTCTCCTACTCTTACCTCCTTGTATTTCTCATCCCCTCTTTTCATTCCTTTTTTTTTTAATATTTTATTTACTTATTTGAGAGAGAGAGAGAGAATGAGAGGGGAGAAGGTCCGAGGGAGAAGCAGGCTCCCCATGGAGCTGGGAGCCCAATGTGGGACTTGATCCCAGGACTGCCGAAGGCAGTTGCTTAACCAACTGAGCCACCCAGGCAGTCCCTCATTTCCTTTTTTTTTTTTTTTTTTTTTTTAAGAAAAAAGAAAAGGACTAAATTTTTCTGGCTAAATACTGCAATATTTCTTTCTTCTGAGTCATAAGTCATAGCATGGGCAGTACCAAATGAGAGCATGGCACACGATCTACCCACAAACCCACAACTTGGTTGTCTTCAGAGACCACCAGCAACTGACCTCAACCCCTCCCTCCTGGTTCTTTCTCCAAAGGCAATTGCAAGTAATCCCAAATCTGTGCTAACCTCATCTAGACAGAAAATAAATCAGTGAGTGCCTCAGTCAAAATGACAAATGGTGTCTCTATCTATGCCAACAAACCAACAAATTGCAAAGATTTAAATACCTGGAGAACAACTTTATCCTCCAAGCAGCGTATTGTTAAGGAGAGAAGGAGCGAGCAGGAATGCGCTGACACCATCACAAGGCAAGGCAGTGCCCCCCCCCACCCCCACTGCAATCCCAGTTTGGTTTATGAGGACTTCTGTTTGATTTGCAAAACCAATTCATCTGGCACTATAATTCGTGCAGCCAATCACCTCCAAGGCCAATGAGGTTTTTTTATGGGCAAATATCTTCCCCTGTGAGTAATTTCACACAAGAGTACAGCAACAGGGAGCTAAAAATGGATTTCTGACATTATCTTGTAGATGACAAACAGACATTTTCACTTGGGTTGATGAATTGACAGAACTCCTCACTCATGCGGATTTCTATTCTCTGCAGTTCCGCCAAAGAAGACCAGAATAGCCTGGCCAGAAGTAGAAGAAAGGGGGCCTGGTCTGTGGTAGTGTTTAATTATAGGCTCACTTACAACAAAGGCCATCAGATGGCTCATTTATGTCACTTTTCCGTGCTTCCTTCTTCTTATCGCTCATCAAAAAGGGATTGCATTTGCGTGTGAGGGATGCAGAGAGTGGCCTTCACTCCCATGTTACGACTCTTGCATCATCAATCTATTTTCCCTCCACACAACACACAGGTCACACTGGGCTGCAGTGATTTTGCAGGAAACTGAATGTGAATGAGATTTCGTTTATAGAAGTGGTAGGTGTTACAGCTCGACTTACCTCAAAGAATCCCTGTTTCATTACACTGGAATCAAGAGGCAGAAATGGGAGTGGCACCATGCCCTATTTCCCCCAGCAATCGGATCCAGAGTAAAATTTTTGCTTCCCATTAACGTATTGCTCTGCTGATCTAAAAGTCTTATTTCCAAAGGGAAGAATGTTTCAGGGGCTCCTGGATGGGTCAGTTTGTTAAGTTTCTCTGGATTTCAGCTCAGGTTGTTATCTCAGGGTTGTGGGATCAAGCCCTGAATCAGGCTCTTAGGGCAGTCTGCTTGAGATTCTCTCCCTCTCCCTCTCCCCCTCTCCCCACTCACTCTCAAGTACGGCACTCTCTCTCTCTCTCTTTTTAAAATAAATAAAATCTTAAAAAACAAAAACAAAGGGAGGAATGTTTCTACCAGGAGACACACCCATGATTCCACTGGACTGAAAGTGAAGACTGCCACTCAGCTGCTTTCAGCTTGTGCTTCTCAGTTAACAAAAAAGGGAGTTTTTGTCACTGTGCTGGCTGGGGTGATTGATCTTGGTTATCAAAGGGAACCGGGCTCCTACTTCATGAAGAAGGTAAGGAAAAATAGGTCTGGGATACAGGAGATCCCCAGGCACTCCTTAGTATGACCATGCCCTCTGATTATAGTTAATGGAAAACATCAACAACCCAATCCAGGCAGAACTACTAAGGGCTCACATCCTTCAGGAATGAAGATGGGGTCACCCCACCGCACCCTGCCCCATCCCTCCTAGAGACAGAGTGTGTGTGTGTGTGTGTGTGTGTGTGTGTGTGTGTGTGTAAACATATATGTATATGAGACTTTTGATGCAGTGCTTGATACATAGTAAATGTTCAATAAATGTCAGCTGTTGTTAGCTTTACATGACTGAGACTCAATGCTAAAGCATGGGTAGGTCCGAAAAGTTTCCTTTAACAGTTCTTTCTGAAAAGTTCAGCATGAATCAAATTGAACTGCAAATGCATGTAGACAACTGGCAACTTAAAAGAAGGGTACAACCATCAATCCATCTGGAGCGGAAGGCTTTTTTGTCAGCATAAATAACAAACCCCTGCCTGATCGTTTGAACTTATTAAGAATCCTCATAAGTTCCTATTCTGCTTTGCTCTATTAATTTAGAGCAACTACTCCCCAGTACCACAAACCATCTTTGAGTATATTCAAGTTCAGCAATGCATTTTGCTTCCTCCATGTGGTAGGCTGAAAAGTGATCCCCTCCCCCATCAAAATATATCCACATCTGAATACCTGGAACTTTTGAATGTTGAGGGTGTTTTATTAAGTTAAACATTTGGAGATGATAGGTTATCCTGTGTGCTATAGACTGAATTGTGGCTACCCTACCCACCCCCCCTTTGAAGCCGTGACCACTAATATGTCTTATATTTAAAGACGGGGCCTCCATGGAAGTGATTAAGGTTAAATGAGGTCATAAAGGTGAGTCAGTGTCCTCATGAGACACCAGAGAGTTCTCTCTCCACGTCTCTCCACATCTCTCTCCACATACCTCCATGTATACACATGGTGAAAAGGCCAAGGAGGACATAGTGAGAAGGTAGACATCTACAAGCGAGGAAGAGAGCTCTCACCAGAAACTGAATCCTGATGGACTCTGATCTGGGACTTCCAGCCTCCAGGTGTGAGAAGTAAATTTCCGTTGTTTAAGCCACCCAGCGTGTGGTATTTTGTTAGGGTAGCCTGAGCGCAGGCTAATATACCTTAGGTGGTATATAATATACCTTAGGTGGGCCCTAAAGGCAGTCACATGTATCTCATTAGAGGGAGGCAGAGGGAAAAGGTAGACACACACAGAAGGGTATGAGAAGATGGAGCAGAGGGAGATTTGAAGATCTCCCCTTAGAGACTGGAGAGAGAGAACCACAAGCCAAGGAATGCTGGCAGCCACAGCAGCTGGAAGAGGCTGGGAACAGATTCTCTCCCAGAGACTCTGCATGGATCATGGCTCTCCTGTATTCTGGCCTGGCATATGGTACATGTTGGATAGCAGGGTTGTGCAAACATACTCTGAATAGCCCCGTTAATCATGGTCTTGAAAATGCAGAGATCTTGTCCTCCTTCTATGTTCCCATCAGACAGGATGCACGGCACAGTGTGCTGTTCAGGGTCAAGGTCAGGGGCTCAGAGGATGGCCAACCTGAGACAAATGTCTCCTTTGCAATGAAGAGTGTGCACGTGGCAGGCCTTTATTTTTTGGAAATGCTGGCCGGGCAAGGAGGGGAAGGGCTACTGAGAGTTGCAGGGTGAAGTGGCTATGATCTACAAACTGCCTGTACAGAGATCCTATCACCAGATGCTCCCTGTGCATAAGGGAACCTGCATCCTGATCGCTGTCTCCAGGTGTCTTCTTTGGTCTCACTGGACCATCACCCACCCTAGGCTGAGAGTCTGCTGGGGAGCAGCTGCACCCCACGAAACAGACTTTGGACTTCTGGTCCTCAGAACAGTGAGAGGAAAATTTCTGTTGTCTTAAGGCACCAAGTCTGTGGTAATCTGTTACAGCAGCCACACAGAACCAAAAGAGTCAGCAGTGAATCATTCATTCAATAACTGAGCTTAACTGTGAGCTGAGACCCTTGTTACCACATCCCTGTCTATCAGGAATACTGAGTTTCTACTGTTTTATGAGCTGGGGACACAGTGATAAACAAGATGGATATAACTCCATTCTTAAATTCCAGTCTGTTGTTGGAGACAGACTGAAAACACTTGAAGGAATTAATCTGTAATATGACTTGGGGAAACACTATGAGGAAAGTAAACAGGTGGCTGGGTGACGTGAGAGTTTGGTGGAAACTACTTAGATAGCGAGGGGGAGTGTTCTTTGCAGACAAAGCACTGGGGCTGAGACTGAAGCAGCCGTGGGAGGAGCTGGGAAAGAGCCTTCCAGGCAGGCAGACATCAAAGCCAAAGGTGCCAAGGAGGAAGGGGCACAGCTAGTTCTAGAACTGGAAGGGCAGCCGATGTCACTGACGTCTAACAGGAGTGCATCCTCTGTACTAGGCACTGTTGGATGCAATTTACACTATTCACCTTCTTAGTAACTCATGAGGAAGCTACGATTATTTCCCCCTTTCTAAGAAGAAAATAGGGAAACAGTATGGTGAGCAAGTGTCAAGAGTGGAGATGGAAGCCATTAAAACGCATAGGAACATGTGAAAGCCATTAGAGGTGAGCACGGCATTTAAATTTTGCTCAAAACGCAATGAGAAAGAAGAGTATTCAGCAGAAGAGAGTGTAATCTAATTGGTGTTTTAAATGGACCACCCTGGCTGCTGGTAGGTGATTAATTGCAGGGAGTAAGGGGAAGCAGGCGGACCAAGAGACTATTGCAATGGTCTAAATGAGAGATGATGGTGGTCTGAACTAAGATGATGTCAGTAGAAAGAGAAAAGAATGCATTTTAGAGGAGAATCAACAGAGAAAAATTAAGACTGAGTCTCAATGACTGAAGCTGAGTGTTTTGAGGTATGTGATTCTTTTCTAAGCATTTCTCATGGTGCATTTATTCCCCTATTATCATGTATCATTTCCTTAAACAGAGAAGATCGACACTTACCATCTTCTACAGTACTAGCATAAACTCTTATGCGTTTAATCTATGAATTTTTAATCTTATGTATTTAATCTATGAACTTCTCCCATTTCTTCATTGGTCTCCATTCTTACAACCTGAGAACTATTCTAGGAAGAGAACCGTATTTAGGAAAGCACAATTTAAAAAATACCACTTAAGTTTGATAATCTTGGCAAATGAACCCACTGTCAACTTCCTCCAAAGTATTTTCACCTCTCGTCATTTAAAAAAAGAAAAAACAACCCCTCGGAGAAGTACAAAGTACTGTGAGGAACATCTTGGAGCTGAGGAAGCAGGAGGTGAGGCAGGTTCAGTAGGGTAGAGTGCTCAGGGTAAGGTCTTGAGGTAACAGCTGACATACTGCCTTGACCCTCCTAAAGTCTCCCAAGGCCTGACCCTCCACCCAATTCTCTCCCCATTTCCCAACTGCTTCATTAATTGCATTGCAACATAGTAATTCTTTTTGTTCTTCCATTCCTTCCTTATTTTTAAGTTTTTAAAAGCAATCCATTTGGGAGGGAGATAAACCATAAGTGACTCTTAATCTCACAAAACAAACTGAGGGTTGTTGGGGGGGGGGTTGGGAGAGGGGGAGAGGGGTTATGGACATTGGGGAGGGTATGTGCTATGGAGAGTGCTGTGAAGTGTGTAAACCTAGCGATTCACAGACCTGTACCCCTGGGGATAAAAATACATTATATGTTTATAAAAAAATAAATAAATAAAAAATTTTAAAAAATAATAAAAGCAATCCATATCTCTACTGTATAGGCCAAGGACACAACTTTAATTCAACAGATCTTGGAACAACCTTAATGGATTATTGATGAAGCTGGATGCTGTTCTTTCTCAATTCACAGAAATGACCAATCATAGGAAATATTATCATGGTTTGGGAGGGGGGGAACCTTTGACAAAAGGAAAAATTAACTGCCCTACAACCATACTGGAATTCCTTATTTCCTTGTCTCACAAGTAACCTGGTAATGGCAAGAAAGACAGAAAAATGAGATAAATGGATGAGTAATCGATCGTAAAGAACAGCATGATGTCACAGATGTCATGGGGGAAATAATTTTATGGTTTTAATAATTAATCAATTCTTTTTCTAAATAAAAATTTTGGTACCTGGGGGCGCCTGGGTGGCTCAGTGGGTTAAAGCCTCTGCCTTCGGCTCAGGTCATGATCCCAAGGGTCCTGGGATCAAGCCCTGCGTCGGGCTCTCTGCTCAGTGGGGAGCCTGCTTCCTCCTCTCTCTGCCTGCCTCTTTGCCTACTTGTCTGTCAAATAAATACATAAAATCTTTTTAAAAAATTAAAAAAAATTTTGGTACCTGATGAATCGCTGCCACCTTCACTTAAATAACCCTCAAGACTCATTTTCCAATTCCAGAATATCACTAAGAAGTAGTGGTATTGGGCCTAGAATACTAGGTTATTCCATAATAAAATCTCACAACGTTATTATCACTATATTTCCGCAGTATTGTCTAATCCTCAAAATCCATGGAGTGCTATCAGAAATGTGACAGACATTCAACAACATTGTCAGTTTCTTATTCCCCCTTTAAATTAAATTTTGTATTTGTTATAAAAATAAAATGACTGTCTTAAGACTTAAAAACATTCTGAACTTTGGGTTTGTTACTATTATATAAACATATTTTTAAAAAATCAGATATCTAGAGGATTTGGCATCCATGAACCAACAGAACCATAACCATCTATGATGTCTCTCCCTATAATTTTGAAGGAGATGCGAACGGTGAAGAACCATCAGACTGTAGAGAGATTGGTCAATTGAGATGTCCTTTTCTACCATCAAATCAGTTTGCATGTATAAGGGCCTCTTTTCTCTGGATCTGTGATTCTGGGAAAGTTAACTTGGTAATATTGTCCTTATCTGATATTGTCCTATCTGATATTAGTTCTTTGGAGGTGCACTCTATGCATACAACTTTTGGAATGCACTCCATGTCTACAGATGCCTTTGCCTCGGCCTCTTTAAGTGATGACTTCAACAACCCTTCCCTTTCCCATCTTCACTCAGGGCTACTGCTTTGCATTGGCGCAACACCCATTCCTCTACATAAATGAAAACGATAAAGCAATACACTGAAGACATTTCACTGGTCTGCAGTCACTCCATGGGTATCTTTCTCACAAAACTAACAGGTATGGCCTTCCATACCACCAAGAACTAAAACAGAAGGCACATCCACCATTTACTCTAAAATGAGGTCGAAATTATTACAATTAGCCATAAGAGCAAGTCTGTACACTTGAAGTGCAAAGGGATTTGTACTGTTTTGTGTGCAGCTTTCAGCAGCTTTATTACTGACACACTTTGCAGAGGAAATGGCTGTTTTCCTGGTGCTGAAGATCAGTGAAGAGTTTGCAAGGACAGGTGAAGTTTACCTCGGGGGTCAGTCAACTAACAGATCTGGCAGCTGCCTGGTTTTGTAAAGTTTTATTGGAAGAGAGCCATGTCCACAGTAGCACTGAGCAGCTGTGACAGAGGCTGCTTGGCTTGTAAAGCCGAAATATGTAGCATGTGAACCCTTACAGACCAGTTTGTGGACCTCTGTGCATGGAGACACATCAATAATATATAGACAGACATGGAAATATAGTGTGTGATAATGACTCAGTTCCCAGTTTCACTGTGGAATGATATATGATAATAAATCTGAATGTTAGATATGACTTTTCTATGAACAGAATAAATTTCTCAGCAAGATGTCCACCCCTGATGTGAGCTCCACTCTCACACTCCCCCATGATACTGTAATAGCTATTATGGCATTGAACTGGTTTTTCTAATCTCCATGTTCCCTTAAGATGTTCTCTGAGCACTCCATCAATTCAGACAAAGAATGAATCAAAATAGTGGCTTGCTATTGTGGAATCTTTTTTTTTTTTTTACTTTTCAGCTGGTCGCATCAACGTGAGTAAAGCGTCCATATCAAGCATTTTTGCTTCTTATGGGAAAATTCTTAGATAATGTTCAGCCTTGAAAACTGAAGTTTTCAGTTTTAACCTTGAAGGTTTCTTGTGGAGATAAGCCTTTCATTGAATAAATCATTGCCGGATCCTTACTGTGTCAGGCACTGTACCAGATATCAGGGATCTGACAGGGAAGGAGACATGCTCTCCCTCTGTCATCCAGGCTTACTACTTAATTCTTACATAAGGTCAGTCCTTTTATCTAAAGGTAGAACTCGTTAGCACACAGAGGCAATACCAAGGCAATCGATGACTGTGGAGACAGATGCCCACAGAGCAATAGGAAACGACTACTCTCCTGCACTTTCGTGCCTGGTTCCATGCAGCATCAAGAAGGACCTGGGTTTGAAAGCGCTAACCAAATTCACATTCAAGTTCAACTGAGTGACCTTGCTAAATTTGAGACTCCACAGAATGGTTTACAATGTATTTATTTTAAAAATAAAACCAGGGCGCCTGGGTGGCTCAGTGGGTTAAGCTGCTGCCTTCGGCTCAGGTCATGATCTCGGGGTCCTGGGATCGAGTCACGTATTGGGCTCTCTGCTCAGCAGGGAGCCTGCTTCCCTCTCTCTCTCTGCCTGCCTCTCTATCTACTTGTGATCTCTCTCTGTCAAATAAATAAATAAATCTTAAAAAAAAAAAAAAGCCCTCAGTTCTTTGGAAAAAAAAATTTTAAAAATTAAAAAAATAAAAATAAAACCACATCCCAAAAAAGACTTAAATGAGATAGAGACTAGGCATATGACCAAGTTAGTGCCTAGCAATATAATGAGCAAAGAGTTCTAGTTCTGTGAAAATAATGAGGAAAACAGACACAAAGAAGCACTTTCCCTTTGTGTTCACGCTTGTCCATTAAAACTGAGAATAAGCCATTTAAAACCTTCTAATCAGTGTCTGGTTGCAATTCGGTCCCATTTTTCAGTGGTAGATATTTGTATTTATTTGAGGGAATTGCTAGCTTTATGTATTTTCAAAGTAAAAATAACTTTATAGTTTTATGATTATAAAAATAATATATGCATATTGTTTCACCAATGCATAATTTATTCAATACTTATAAGTGTGCAGAACATGAAATATCAGCACTCAAAATTCTACCATCATTAATAATGGCATTATTTATTGAGTGTTCAGTGTGTCAGACACTGCAGATAAGTGATTTACATTCCTATATTCATTTCTATAGAGGGAACTGGCTAGTTACACAGTATCTACTATTATGACCCCCATTTGCTGATGGAGAAATTACAGATAACAGAAGTTAAGTAACTTTGGCACAAGGCTGTATAACTTGTAGAATCAGGGGTTTCTGTATCGAATTCAGGGGTGCTATCAACCTAGGCAGAAAACTAGGATTTTTATTCTCACTGACATCTAACTGACATTTAGCATTTCTTCATTATAAATGTAAGCGATGAACTCCACTAGTATTAGCAGTACCTTAGACTTTTAGCCAATAGAAATCACATATATTTTCATATCACATTAACAATTGCTGCAGATCTTTCCAGATCTGCACTCATCACTGCTTTGAAACAATAGTAGTTATCAAGTGTGCTTCTAGATCCTGTGATTTGCATATTACTATATCATCTCATTTAAAAATATTTTGAAAACTTTATTTTAATATAATCAGCTTGCTTTGTAATGCTATGTATTTTATTTTAGACATTTAAAAACATTGTGAAAGGGATCTCTCTAGGGTTTACCAGACCAAAAAACGGACCCATAGCACAGAAAAGATAGGGACCCCTTGGTAGATGGGGAGCTGAAATTGACACCTGGGTGGTCTGACTCTGGAGGCTGGGCTCAGGCATATGACAACTCTCTTATTCTGTCTGCCTTTGGACGCATGTTCATATTTTGGTGAATATACTTTCAAGTCTCTAATTTAGAGAGAGTAGGTTAAGTGGTGATTAGGCAAACTCAGGAAAAAATCAAGGAAACATTCTCAGGGACAAAAACCCTTTCCTACTTCCTCATATTCTCAAAGGAGGCTGGGTGGGAGAGGATTGGAATCTACCATTATCTGGGGCTCTTTAATGAACTGGAGGTGGGGGGGGGGGGGCAGTTCAAGTCTCCCAAGGCATTGCATCTCTGGGAGTAGGATAGGTCACAGACCAAGCTGACCTAAAAATGTAAAGATACCAGAGATATTCTCAAACAAAAAGAGCCCAGAGATATGACACCTGTAGGCTCCTACTGAATGATAAAATCCAATAACGCAAAAGACTGAAAAGGACTGCAGGCAGTGCTCAATTTTTCAAAAAACAAAACAAAACAAATCCCAATAACTATAAAGTTCTGAGAAAAAGAAAATGTAACCTAGGAAAATTATCCTTTGAATACAAATATATATAAGAAATGTTTTCAAGGAAGCAAAGACTTGGAAGATAACAGCCCCTGTGAACATTTCCTGACAGACCCCCCACCAGCCCAATGACACTTTTCCAGTGACTATGAAGTGTCTCTTTCTTCAAGGCACTTGACTACCTTTTGCAGGGAAATATTCCCTAGAGATGGGCAAATTGCACTGTGGGCAGCCTGTACAACCATATACTGCTTCCTGACATTACCAGTACTGATGAAATCCAGCCAAGTAAGAGATAAAGCAAAATAAAGAATTCAGGAAAGAAGGGCCTACAGTACCTTTCAGGTAGATGGGGTTAAAACCCCTAGGGATTATACTGATAAAAATTAACTATTAAAATCATGGACAATATAAAAAGAGTACAAAGAAGTCAGGAAATGAGGGAGGGACAGTATTACCTTTCACAGAAGGGGCCACCTAAAAACTTTCAACACTTTAAATACAGAGTAGAAAATAAATCTTCCATCCATGGGAGCCCCTGAAGATGTGCAGAGCAGTGGCCTTGCTTTAGCCCTCATGTGTGAGCCAACATTTTTTCTTTATCTCAGCAAGCTGATGCTGTGATTTCTGTGAGCTTGTGTCATCAATATTCTAGTCCATGGGAGATAGACACATACAGGTCTGGTGACAAAATTAGGTGTCTGAGTATGCTGGAGGGGCTGGACTGTGCACCTGGTGACAAACACATCCCATGCATTCTCTTGGGAAACAACTAGCTGGTTTTTCCTGGCCACACTCCACAGCAACCACAAGCCTTTCCATTTGAAACTTCTGCAACTCCTCTAGCTCATTCCATTTTCCCCTACAGCTTGTCCTGATGATGTGAGTTCATAATAGTTGTTTGTGATGTGGAGTTTATGAATAGATACACATAAAAGGCGTTTTGATTTCTGGCCATCAGTTTGGACCTGCTTCACGGTTTTTCCCCAATTTCTCTAATCCTTCTAGTACTTCTAGTACATGGAAATTGCTAATGTGGCAGAGACTGGCTATGGGTTCACTAAGCCTATTTTCCATTCTTCCTCTACAAACAACTTGACTACATTTCCCAGCTTCCCTTGCAATCAGGTGTGGCCACGTGCTGGAGTTCTGGCCAAAAGAACAAGGAGGAGGTTATCTATACTATTCTAGACAGAGCCATTCAAGTCTCCAGGTTGTCTCAACAGATAGCCCTGCAAAGGACTCCAAAAACCTAGCCCACGGGCTGGCCAATTTTTTCTTAAAGCGCTACCTAGCAAATATTTTCGTCATGTGGGTCATGCGGTCTCTGTCACAACTACTCAGTGCTATTGCTATAAAGCAATAGCAGCCGTGGTTAATATAGAAAGAAATGGGCACAGGTGCACTCCAACAAAGCTATATTTGCCAAGAAAAGGGGCTGGCTTGCAGATCACGGTTTATTAATCCCTGCCTTCGAGGATGGCAGAGCCACAACATGGAAGGGGTCTGGGTTCCCGAATGGCTGCACAGGAAGCACTCTCTCCCACCCACAGAAGCTGGCAACACGTACCCTAACCAGTTGAGAAAGACGGCGATCTCAAAAGACACTGTACTGAGTTTCCAGGCAGGGGGAAACCAAGTTCAAATATTCATCGCTCTCTCACCTCGGTATTTTATGTGAAATGCCCCGGGGCCTCAAAGAGGTCAATTTTTCCAATTCTCTACTCACCAGTGACAGTTTAAAAAATATAAAAAGAGTCATAAAGGCTAAGTATTAATTTAAAAATCTCCCATTTATAATTCTATTTTAGTACTCTAAACTTAAAAATCATAGCCTTTGAAGATGCTATTCTTATAAGAAGAAATACAACAAACTGCTTATGAGGGTATTTTTGTAAGGAAGATGTGCACTCTCACTTTTCTGCTCTGTGGTTGCCGTGGGCTGAGGCTGCGTGACCTGGCTTTTCAAGTGCAGTTCCATTAATCAAATTGCTCAGCACTGCAGAGGATCAACACGGTTGCTTGGCTCCGGATTCTGATCCACAGCAAATGAAAGATTCCGCTGTTAACACAATCTCTGCAAACTCTCTGGCATTGGCACTCAGATGTTAAGGATGCTTGAGATGGCTGGTCTATTCAAGTTTCAGTGGTTTGGAATCTCAGCCTTTGCACTAATCCACCTGGTGATTTTGAGTGTTCTTGTCATCTTTATTTATAAATGAAAAGTTAAGTACCCAAACAGTGCCTGGCACATAGCAGGCATAGAATAAATAAATATTTGCTGGATGAAGTTCTTTTAAGTTTACTGTATAATCATATGTTATTAAATTATCCCCACATCCAGGGTTATTAAACTTTTCTTGCCAAATCTCTTATAACAACAACAACAACAACAAGAACAACAAAACCGGTAAGAGAAACTGGCACATGTGGGATGAAATTTTTAGTGGCTGACAGATGGGGTCAAGGGAGATCATGAGACTACACCTGTCCTCTGAGGATATAATCTGCATTGCTAGAATAAGTAGTTGACAAGGTAAGACACTTTTATGATTACTTGTCAGAAACAACTCCCAGCAATTATTCAAAATGTATCGGATATACAGATGAGCCAAAACCATGCAGCACGTTGTCTAATGAACATATACAGATGAAATTCTAAAAAATTCACATGAATCACATTACTCAGAATAGATGAAATAGACTTGTTGGACACAGGATTTTGAAATTTCTCTCTCCCCTTTTTTAGGAGTGAATATTTGGATGACAAAAACATTTTCCTGATGTAAGAATGTAAGTTTTATGGAGCCCTTACTTTCCTAAAATGTTAGCCTTCCAACAAGATCACCTGTGGTTTCAGGCTGCTCAGTGTGGGGAACCATAGAAGACAGTGGCCTAGAGAAAAGTTTAAAGGGAAGTAGGAGAGAACTTACAATGTTCATTTCTTCTCTATCAATTTCATGTTTATTTTTATACAGTTACAAAAATAACCTTATGAAATTACTCTCAACTTTATTATAGTTATTCTGTGACAGTATTAAGCCTTGAAAAACTAATAGCAAAATGTGTGAAGTAAGCCATTTTTTATTTTAAATGTCAAGCAAAAGGGAATATTCTCCATATTCAACAGTGGCTGCTATTTTCCTGAAGAATGTTCAGCATATGATGGCATATTGTAAAAGAATTTATTGGCATTTTATTTTAACAGCTCCCAAATGTTTTGTATTTATGGCTATCACCTAAAAATTCTATTGTAAGCAATGAGGGAATTCAGCTGAAAATGATGAATATAATATTTTCTAAATTTGTATGCATGAGACCTAGTTTTGCCTTTTCAAACAAGGCATAAGAGGAAAAACTCACAAAAAATTGTTAAAAATTACACCTAGTTACAAAATCTTAGTAAGTTAGTATCCTAAAAATGTAATGAGGCAGGGATTACTAATTCTGAGGCACACATTTTTTAAGATTTTATTTATTTATTTGACAGACAGAGATCACAAGTAGGCAGAGAGGCAGGCAGAGAGGAGGAAGCAGGCTCCCTGCTGAGCAGAGAGTCCGATGTAGCGCTCAATCCCAGGACTCTGGGATCATGACCTGAGCCGAGGGCAAAGGCTTTAACCCACTGAGCCACCCAGGTGCCCCTCAGAGGCACACATTTAATCAGAGAAACACATCATGATTTGGTCACGTTTCTATACATTCTATATATCAAATGTATATATACAACATTTGTATATATGTATACATCTATACATTTCTATACATTCTACCCATTATCTACTGCCTTCAAAAACTCCCTAAGGAAGGTCTCATTACCTTGAAGTTGGGAAAGAATAAATAACTGACTCAAAGTACTTAAAGAGTAAAAAGAAGCCACACTTAAGGCTCCTTTGATGTGGAAGGCCATGCTCTGCTTATTACCCCAGGCTGCTAGATTCATACTTCACCCAAGAGACAGCCAGTAGTCCTCCTGCCCCCATCCTTTTCCTCCACGCATGACTGGGTGTTCTCTTTGCTAAAGTCACACATGAGCAGGTAACCAGAACGACTTGAAAATCAGTTGTTAAAGTCAACAGAGTGCAGCGTCTGTCTGGGTGGAGAATGTGTCTTCATGACCAGATGCAGCTTCTAATGAGCACCAGCCCGTTGGCGAGGATGTGGAGAGAGGGGAACCCTCTTACACTCTTGGTGGGAATGCAAGTTAGTGCAGCCACTTTGGAAAACAGTGGGAGATTCCTCAAAAAATTAAAAATAGAGCTACCCTATGGCTCAGCAATTGCACTACTGGGTCTTTACCCCTAAGACATAGATGTGTGAAGAAGAGCCACGTATACCCCAACGTTCATAGCAGCAATGGCTACGATCGCCAAAGTGTGCAAAGAGCCAAGATGCCCTTCAACAGATGAATGGCTAAAGAAGATATGGTCCATATGCACAATGGAATATTACGCAGCCATCAGAAAGGATAAATACCCAACATTCACATCAACATGGATGCAACATGGATGCATGGAGGAGATTATACTGACTGAAATAAGTCAAGCAGAGAGAGTCAATTATCATATGGTTTCACTTACTTGTGGAGCCTAAGGAATAACATGGAGGACATGGGGAGATGGAGAGAAGAAGTGAGTCGGGGGAAATAGGAGGGGGAGACAAACCATGAGAGACTGCGTACTCTGAGAAACAAACAGGGTTTTGGGGGGTTGGGTGAGCCTGGTGGTGGTGGGTATTAAGGAGGGCACGTATTGCTTGGAGCACTGGTTGTTATATGTAAACGATGAAACATGGAACACTACATCAAAAACTAACGATGTATTGTATGGTGACTAACATAATACAATAAAAAATGATAAATTAAAACATATGCATAAACATCCATTAAAAAAATAATGATCACAGCCACATGTCCCAGCTGGCCCAGCTTGGTGTCAATATTCCCTCACTTGTCTTGGTGTAATTATTAATATTCCTCTTGTGGTAGGTGGACTAATGGCTCCCAAAGGTGTTTACATCCTAATCCCTGGCTCCTGTGGATACGTTACGCTTTGTGTAAAATGGACTCTGCAGATGTGATTAAACCGCGGAGCTGGGGAGATGATCCTGGGTGATCTGGATCGGCCCCATATGCTCACAGAGGGTCAGATTTGAAGATGCTTTGCTGCTGGCTTTCCAGATGGAGGGAGAGCCATGAGCCAAGGACTACAGACCGCCTCTAGAAGCTGGAAAGGGCAAGGAAACAGATTCTCCCCTAGAGCCTCCAGAATCCACACAGCTCTGTGAGCAATTTTAGCCCAATGAGACTTCTGACCTCCGATGCTGTATGATAATAAATTTGTATTGATGTAAGTCACTAACTATGTGGTAATTTGTTTGAGCGGCCATAGGAATTGAATCCTTTCCATTTCAAAAGTGTCCAGTTTGTACAATAAATATAAGGGGATAGAGTTCATAACTGATCAAGCTCTAACCTTGAAAAGCCACCACACCATCAAGTTGTAAAGCTCTCATGGAAATCCCTTCCTGGGTTTGGTTTTGGGGGATCTCTGAGGCCCAATAAAACTAATTTCCTATACTTCCCACAGATTGCTACGGATTTAGTGTTCTGGATTCAATACTGTCGTCAAGTAATAAAACAGAAATAGATACCCACTTCTCAAAAGTCTTGTAAAACAGAATTTGCCAGAGCACTACACCGTGCAGATGTCTAATGCAGAATCTAGTCATTTGCCTCCCTGGGACATGGGGCTTCACGTCTGGTCAGCACAAGAGGAAGAGAAGGTGCAGACAGTGGACTGATGGGTGGGGAAGGGAATGGATTTTTTTTTTTTTTCCCCTCAAGGGTGGAAAGTGAGAAAAAGCAAATAATCAATGTTGGGTAGGAGAGGTTCACTTAATCATTTAGTTCTGCCTCAGTAAGCAACATCTGGGAGGGCTATTTGCAGATATTTATAACCCTATCAGAAGATTATCTGGAGGCGAGACATCATGATTAAGTGAAGGAGTAAACTATTCGTGCAGACAGTAGGAAAACCAAATGAGATATCAGCAGTCACCCGTCAGTCCTCAGGGCTGAAGTGGGAGGCTCCTCCACATTGCCCCCTCATGTTCCTGTCCAGCTTCCTCCAGCAAAAAGAGCTCCTGAGACAGTCAATTCCACTTTTAGATGACTAACTGCTAACAAGATATCTTTATATTTAGCTAGAATCTTAGAACTTCGCCCTTTGGTCCTAGGTCCACGTGCCTGCTGCCGCATAATAGGACCATCTTGGGAGCCTTGACAAATCTAATGCCCAGGCGGTTGTACTGTGGACAGCATAAATCAGAATCAGTGGGACTGGGACCCAAGCAGCACCATTTTTTAAACTCTTTAGGTGATTCCAATCTGCAGTCGATGTTTAGGGTCACTGGCTTAAACTCTTTTCCCCACTACACTCTGTATATAGTGACTTGAACTTTATTTATATATATATAGAATATATATATAACTTTATTATTATTTAAGTCACCCTCCCCTGAACTGGATTTTCTCTTTCTTAGGTGTGTCTTTCCTCCATCCCCTGAGAGCAGGCACTCGGAGGCAAGGGGCAATCATCACTGAGCAGCCCTGGAGAGAGGCATTGTTGGGGACCACCAGGGAAGGCTTGGGGGCCCCAGCATACCTGGTGGGACTGGCCTGGCTCCTTTCACGTTTTAAAAAGTATAACCAGATTGAGAAATTGGACTTCATCAAAATTAAAACCTTTTATGCTTCCAGGGAAACTAACAAGAAAATGAAAAGCAACCACTGAATGGGAGAAAATATTTACTCATCATATATCTGATAGGTATACACTACCCAGCATATATAAAGAAATATCGCAATCGGTGATTTAAAAAATAACCAAATTAAAATGGGCAAAAAATTTAAACAGACATTTCTTCAAAGAAGACATGAAGATATAACCACATTTTCCCCATCCCTAAACACACACACATACACTCCATCCCCTGACATCACCATTTTTGCGAATTTTGTAAAATTTACCAAGATTTCTCCATTGACTATAAACTGCTCATAATGATAAAGTTACCTCCAATAAGCATTCTTTGAAAATCAGTTTTCTGAGATGGCTCATCTGGCTGTAGTGGAAACCTATAAGCCACTCAGACCCTTCTCCCAAGCTCTAGAGCGCCTCTCATCTCTGGGAAGCCTAAGGGCAAGTTCAGAGGCTGGCAAGCTGGATCCCAGGAAAAAGAAAATCCTCAATTTGCCAAACAATGACTATTTGACTATAAATTCAAGTAGTGCTTGGAAGATTCTTTTAGAAAATAGGCAAGGGGGGGCGCCTGGGTGGCTCAGTGGGTTAAAGGCTCTACCTTCAGCTCGGGTCATGATCCCAGGGTCCTGGGATCAAGCCCAGCCCTGGGCTCTCTGCTCAGCAGGGAGCCTGCTTCCGCCCACCCTTCCACCCCCTGCCCCGCCTCTCTGCCTGCTTATGATCTCTGTCTGTCAAATAAATAACATCTTAAAAAAAAAAAAAAAGAAAAGAAAATAGGCAAGGGGAAGGGTTTTTTATTATTATTATTAAAGTTGAGTATTTAACTTATTTTTTTGCAGATAATAAATACTATTGTTCATAAAAGAATTAAAGACACTACAAGGCAGTGTTTATTCAAGAACTAAGAGGTAAGGAGTCAACTGTAAGCACACTGAGAGTAAAGGGAAAGGAGTAGAACATGGTCTATATTGTAATATTGGTTACCATAGTATTAATATATATACTATAAAACTGTACCGATGTGTAACAGTACCTATCTATATTTTCTGACTTTCTCACAATGAATATTTATTTCTAATAAAAGACAATAGACCACTCTGGAAAGCAGTCTGGCAGTTTCTTACAGAACTAAACATGTTACGACCATACGCCTGGCAAGTGGACTCCTGGGTGTTTATTTCAAAGCACTGAAAACTGTTCACAGAAGAACCTGTACATAAATGTCCAGAGCAGCTTTATTTGTAATGGCCCCCAAAAGAGAAAAGCCAGATGTCCTTCACTGAGGGAATGGTTAAATAAATTGTGGTATATCCATATTATGGAACAGCACTCAGCAATAAAAAGGAATGGGCTCCTGACATAGGAAACAACCTGTATGGATCTCTAATTATGCTGAATGAAAAAAGTCAAAGCCAAAAGGTTATACACTGTACATACCATTCTTGAAGTGACAAATTTAGAGAAACAGAGTACAGAAGTGAGATTCTGCAGCACTATGGAGGTGGGGGAGTGGCAAGTAAGTCTGGCTGTGAAAGGCAATGTGAACCCTTGTCAGGGGGAAATGTTCTGTGTGCCCATGGCCTTGGTGTTCGTATTCTGATGCTGTGTTATAGTTTTGCAAGATGTTACCAATGGGGTAAAGGGCAAATGGGGATCTCCCTGTATTAGTTCTGAAAACTACACGTGTATCTGTTATTATCTTGAAAGCTTATTTTTAAAAAAGACAATAGGAATCAATTTTAATGAGATAATATACTTGTTGCACTGAATCCATCGTTGCATTAAAGAAATGTGTCTGTTCGATAGCAACACAATATATGTATATAATATATGTATATGTATATATGTATATGTATATGTATATGTATATAGTGAAACATTGCTTTAAGAGGTAAAAACAGCCATGATATCTCCAAATTGATGACCACAAACATTCAATTTTCAGCTAAAACAGCCTCCCTTCTGATGGCATGATGTAGGGTTACTACACGGCTTCCTCTTCAGCAAAGTCCCTTATCCTAAGGACGTAGTAACCCACAAAGGCTGGGGGAGGGGAAGATGGGGAGAGACCCAGGTCTAACCATAAGCCTTGTAAGAGCCAGGAGAGACACTCCAATAGGAATGGGCACTCTTCAGGTGTCCCTCTCAGCTGTCAGAGAACATTGGCTTCACAGGGGAGCCTAGTGATAGCGCAAACTCCCCCAGACACACCCCCAGATCCCAGTTCCGTGGCTCAGGGGTGTGGCCCTTGGATCTGAAGGGTGAGCCAGTCTCCCTGGGGAAAGGAGACTCTCAGAAATGCCGAGGGCCAGACTGGATCTTGGCGGCCCGAGAAGAACCTGCAGTCCTCAGTCACAACAACAGTTTTTAATCATCCTTCCTTAAGGAGAATTCAGGGGATCTGTCTAATTCAGGAGCTTCTCAAAACAACCACAGGAATCACTGCAGGGAATCCAAGTCACACTTGGGAACACGATAGCTGTGGATGCCTGACCACAGAGTAGAGAAGGAAAATGGAGGCCAACGTGCCACACGGTAAGACCAGGGCTCTGGAAAATAGCTGGATGTGTTGCTGGGGGCTTCTCGGGGAAGCTAGTCCTCCCAGCCGTGCAGTAGGGAGCAATGGGGGAATGTGCTGTGACTCTACTCCTGCCCTCGTGAGGACCAGGGTGTGCTCAGGAGACAGAGATGGGACCATCTAGACAAAACAATTACAAACAATGTATAAAGGGTGTCCAGTCCCACACAGTTCTTTCAGCTGTCATTTTTGCCACCACACTGGGCACAGGGCTCGTTGTAAAACAGGAGCTCAGCACTTTAACCCTGTGTTCTGCCAGGGACACTTTCTCCACCTCTTGTCCTCCAGATCTGCTTCTGGTCCTCTCTGCTAACCTTGTTTGTGACCACTTTTCCACCACTGTCTGCCCTACTGAGTCTGGTCGTTGTCTATGACTTTGGCTTATCCAGTCACATTTCCAGTTACTCACTTCTGCTGCTTTGCCTCGAGTCATTTCAAGTACAGGGAACCTCCAAACCTAGGTTGACCTGGTTGAAGATGTCCCACCCACCAAGAGTCCCCTTCAGCTGGCCACACCCATGGGCTGGTGGTGTTATCTGTAACATCCGGGTGAAGTCTTTGGCTAGAAGTGGCTGGAGCAATCTCTCTTTCTTCTGCCTCTTCTTTACCCTGTCCTAGTTTGGTCTTATCTCGTTTGGATACTTCATATTCATCCTTTTTCACCCTGGTCATTGTCCCTACTGACCCTTATCTAATAGGACTAGCTAAGGAAAAGGAACTGGGTCTCTTCTCCTACACCAATCCTAATCAATTGTTAATGTCTGAAGTACTGTTTACAAGACAGCATCTGACCTCAGGGAGCCCTAACCGATGAGGTCTGCCTGCCGTGGGTGTGGATGAGCGTGGGTCGTCTTGCATTTGAAGAGACTGCTATCTTTAGAGCGAACACTTCCTTCTTTTCCTTGGGCTGATATCCGAGCTGCAAATCCTTCACAAGATCTCTGCATTCATTGACTCCGAGCCCTAATCTTTCGGTGAAGAAACAGTATTTCCAGTGCATTAGCATTTTCCATTCATGCTTGCTATGAAAATAGCAAAACAGAAATTGCAGGCACTAGATCATTGCTCCAAGGAGAATGTGCCCTGCCAGTGCCTTTGCTAGAACCCATTTTGTGGTTCTAGTTTGGGAATTGTGCCCATCTTCCTAGCTTTAGGCTGGAAAAAGAGTAGCTTCTGCGCTGAATGGTATCAGAAAAAACCGTCTCCCACGATCCAAAAGCCCTTCCTTATCTTTTTCCCTTTTAAGTGCCTGTAGTTACGGGTCTCTTGCCTCTGTGTTCCAGTGGAAATGTGAATATCCAGACCTGGGTTGGGGGGTGGGGGCGGGGTGGGGACTGGTGAGCGCAGAATTGCCCTCCTACTTCCTTACAGAAAATTGGGGCTTTCCACCACAAGGCATTTCCACCTGTATGTGGTATTTCCCACCAAGTACTGTCTTCACAGAGGAGCACTGGCTCAACTTACCTTGTAGTTGAAGAGAAACAGTCCGCAGAACAGGCTGTACAAATCTGCTGTGAGCAGGGAGAGGTTGACCGACGTGGCACTGGTCTTCTTTATGACGACTGGCATGAAGCTGTAGAGGCCAAACATGCAGGCGCTAAAGCCGACGTAGAGCAGTCCTGTGGGGAAAGGGAAGAGGGGTGACGGACAGCCTCCTCTGGGGGCCTCTGAGGACCCCAGCATGGGGGAGAAGGGGGCTGGCCCATGCTGTTTACCACGACACAGGGAGTTTTACTCCACTCTGCTGGCACATTTTATTATTGGGTAATAGGCCGCTAAAACATAAAATAAAAAGTAAAAATCTTCATGTGGGAAATGAACTTTCTGCTTCCCACCACATTAGCTGATCTTTTGCTTCTTCTGGGAAGGAGTGCCTCTTAGTGGCTAGAGTCAGAATATGGGGTCGAACCTTCTTAATTCTGTTTCCACCGCTGCTGTACTCTACTTTTCCTATCCATGTCTTTTAAAGCATTTTTTAAAGTCTCTTTTTTGTTTGCAAAATGGGAAGTACTGGGTTCCACGTATTGTTCACAGTGATGAATAACTATATAGTCCTCAAGACTGAAGGGCTCACATGTCACAGTGATGTGGACTAGGTCAGAACTGGAATCCTAATTGGGTGGCCTTGGGCAGACCACTTCATTCTCTGAGCACAAGACGACCTGTGAATTTCTTCCAGATTTGTGCATTCTGCTCAGTCCTACACCCCAATAAATAGAGTCCTACTTCCCCATCACCTTCCCTAGCATGCTGCGGGTTCTCACATGTAGGTTCTGCTGTTCTAGACGTCGTTAGCTAAATGCTTCATAGACTATCAGAGAGTTAAGTGTTGTAAAACAGAAAGATTTTTTTAGAAAGTCCTTAACGTGCTATAGGGTCAGACTCTCATCCTCTAAAATTCTCTCTCATTATAACTAGATATACGATTATTCATACTAATTCCATAAGTACACAATTTTGTTGGGTCCCAAGCAGGAGTTCATGGCTAAATGCAGAATTTGGTTCACCTTTTACTAGGTGGTGATACAATACAAATGTACAAAAGTAAGGCTCATTCTCTACCTTGACAGAATAAAGCAATAATAAGCATAAGTAATATTAAGTCAGTAGATCTTTGGGCATTTTAATGCAATTAAAGCATCCAACCTTTCCAAAGGAATCCTTGATTAAATGTGTCAGGTGTGGGCTGTGAGATGATCGCTTTATCTGAATCCTATGAATTGGGGAGGATTTCATAGATACTGGACACCTACTTAGTCCCTTTGACTATAAAGACTAGTGATTCCTCTGAAGAGAAATTTGGTTTCCCATATGGGAAGTATATAAGAGCATAAATCATCATCCTATACATTTTGGATTCTCAGTGCAAGGAAAGCCGCGGCAAATCTATATGAAAAGATTATTCTGAACCTTAAGGTAGCAAACTCAGTACAACAGCCCCCTCTAGTGTGGTGGAAATGCCCTAAGAGGAAACTAGAAGAACCACTTTCCTAGCTCAGTCAAGTGCAAGTCCTCTTCTGGATATTCTGTCATAGTAAGATCAGATATCTTCTGACTCTCCATCACAAGGTTTAATTCCCTAAAAACAGTCAATTCTCCTGTAACTGGGTTTCATGCTACTTATAATTCATTTTCCTTTTAACCAAGTTACTAAAAGTGCAATACTAAATAATTTATGAGCAATACAGGAAAAGACATAAAATTAGTGCAGTATTCCTTAAAAAAGAATCTGGGATTAAAAGACTAAGAATAAGCTATATCCTTAAATTAATCTACTAAAAGTCCACAAAAGTCAATCTTGGTCAGAATATAGTCCAGGTACCAGCGCCTTTTCTTTTTAAATTGTATCAGTGATTTAGATTAAATATGATTGAGCTAGAAAGTTCCAGAATCCTACCCTTCCGTCACCTTACCTGACACACCTTACTTGGCACTGATCCCACCTCACATGTGGGTTCTGATGTTTTATACTCACTCATTATTCACTTATTATCTACTGTACCCTCGCCTAGCAAAGCTATGGAAAACAGAATGGGTAAGAAGCTTAGAGTTGCTTTAGTGCTAAGAGGGGGGGGTCAAAGGGTTCATTTTAGGGAATGGCAGGGGACTTGCTTCAGGAAGGGGGACTGGCTAAGTCTTCTTTGTACTAGTGGCATTTACCTTGAATGCTGAAGGACTCTAAGGAAATGGCCAGGGAGGGCCCAGGGCAAGAACATTTTAGGCAGGGAACTCTGCAAATGAAAAACCTTGATGACAGGGCCCCCCGTGTTCTTGGAGCTGCCATGGGCCAGGACATCTGTGCAGAATGAAAAGAATGGGGCAGTGGGAAGGGATGAAGGTGGAAAATTAGGCAGAGGGTGGATTATGCAGGGCCGTGTAGGTCTAGGAAGGAAACTGACATCTTGTTCTAGTTGTAATAGGAAGCCATTAAGGAGCTGGTAACAAGGCTAATACCGGATCCACATCTTCAAATGAGAGCTCTGCCTGCTGCCAAGAAAGGACTGGCAGGAGAGAGCATGGCAGACCAGTGAGAGGTGCAGTGTCCTAGCCCAGGCAAGGGATGCTTGCGGCTCTGCTCAGGACAGCAGTGAAGGTGAAGGAGAGTTGGCTGGACACTCAGCAAGCCCTGGTGATAGCCTGGGGCCATCAGAGATACCCAAGGGATCTCATAAGTTAGTTTAGAAACTGTGTGAATTATGATGCTATTTACCAAGATGCAGAGAACTGAGAGCAGACAGGTTTTCAGGGGAAATAAAAAGCTTCCTTTTAGTTTTAGACGCTTATGCGTCAACCAAGAGGATCTGTCCAGCAAGGAGCTGGGTATGTATTTAGGGGCTCAGAGAAGAGGTGGCCATATGGCTGGTGAGCCACGGAAGAGCAAACTAGACCCACGGCAAAGTTTCCCTCTACTCATCAGGCAGCGTCAGGGTGCTTCAAGCTCAAACTCTCTAAACCTATTTTTAAAAATGTCAGAAATTAAATTTAGGGAGACAGGGATGGGATATCTACGCCATCCCAGCTCACCACTTTGCTAGGTCAACCGATGCTTTTGCATGAGAACATCCTGTTTTGAGAGCAGAGCGTGCTCAGCCACTGGGACTCATGGTCAGACAGGAGGGTGTGCAGCGTTGCTGCAGTTTGCGGACACGCTGCTCGGAGGTGGACATGAGCTGGCTCGTGGATGTGCGCAATACATCTGAAGACCCAGCGCGCTGTCTGTGCGGAGCTTTCCAGCCGTCAATCAACGTGATCAAACAAACGAACTGAGTGATTTTTTTGACTGACAGTTCTCTAATGGCTGCAACAACTACTTTTGCAGACAAGGTGTGTGTATAGCCATTTCTTATTTGCCATGCTTTCTCTCTCACAAAAGACAGCGTTCGGGAGCTGTTTTCCTCATGTGCTAAAGAGATTTAAGTCAAAGGAATGAGAAAGCATACTATCGGTTCATATTGATTGTGTGCTTGCTACATGCCATGTACTTCAGATACGTTAACAAATATCTACAACCGTGGAAAAGACCATTACTATTGTTACCCTATTTCTATAGGAAAGGAAACAGGCTGAAAGAGTGTATCAGTTAAGAAACAGTCCATACCTCAGGTTCAGTAGAGGATATTTAATATGGGGCACAAGTCACAAAGGTGCTTGAGTGCGTGATGGGGGAAAAGGGGTGATGAGGCATCCCAGAGATGAGCAGTAGCAGGAAGTTATTCACACTCCCGGAGCTAGAGAGATCCAGGGAGGAGGCCATGTGCCGGGGATCAGAAGGTAGGGAAGCCCAGCAAAGGGACAGTCGAACACTCAGAGGGCACTCAGCCATTTCGAGAGACCTGACCCCGAATGGAGGGAAACAAGGAGACACACCCTGATTTCTTTCTTCCTCCCACCCACCCTCCGATCTCCTACTGCCTCCCATTGGCCAAATCTAGTTGGAAGCCCCTTAACAGCAGAGCCTGTGAAGTGTAGTTTGCGTGAGTCAGCCTCTGCAGAGCACAGCAGAGGAAGGGTCAGAAACAGATCTGTGGATAAACAGGAAAACCAGCATACAGAGGTTGAGTAACTTGCCCTCAGGACACAGGCTGTCGGACTTCCAATTCTGAGCATATACCCCCAGTCCATATTGTTTAATTATTATGAAGAAACAGGGCTTCGATGGAGCATCTGATGTGATTCTAATGAGCATCTCGTTTTATATATAATACATACATGATAAATACCTGAGGCGTGACTTATGACATACCTTTAGATACGACAGATTTGACACACATGTGTATATAGTATGCGTCCGTGTATTCTGAATATGTTTTATCTCATCCCTTTGGGATCCCACTGATGTTCTGTCTTTCACTTTCCTTTGAGTATACTAGATATTTAAAAACATTATTTTTAATTCTTAAAGATGGCTTCTTAGCCCATGTGCATCAGGCTGAGTAGGCAAGCGCCCGAGGTGGGCAGGGCTTGCTCAGAGAATGCGCAACCCTATCGGTGCCCCCACTCCCCGCCTCCTCCCCCCACAGGCAGCCATTGGCCTCCTCGGTGGCTTCACCTCCCCAGATCTCTGATTCAGCCTGGGTAAAAAAGTCACGTTCTTAATTATCCTTAAGTTCCTTCCTGCTCCGTGGTCCCATGACTCCCATCTTCAGGGAAAAGGTCAAATCTCTTATTTCGGCCTCCAGGAGAAAACCAAAACCAAAACCAAAATACGCATCACCCACAAGAGCCAAGAAGGAACCCCTGCATACAGCGAACCTGTGCTCTCTGTCCCACAGCACAGTTTTCCTTTCCTTTGATATTTGGCTCTCACACCAGTTGGTATCTGCTCACAAGTCCTTTAATACAATATGGCAAACGGGATAAAGGGAATGCTGAAGCCATTTACTTGATTTCTGATGGTGATTCGAACACACCTGCTCCACAGGACATTTGAGCTCCGTTAGGTCGAACATTTTGCTGGAATGTAACGATTGCATAATCAGACCCAGGCTCTCTGCTGGGTAGGGTAAAACAAAGAAATGAAGCACACAACAATTAAGGTGGTCTTCTTGCTTTGAATTACTCTCTGCATCTTGCAAATGTTATAGGAAAATAATGGAATCTGTTTTAAAAAGTGCCTTCCAAGTACAGAAAAGATAAAAAATACATTTATTATCCCACTTGCTCTGTAGGAAAAAAAAATCTTTTTACTTTGATAAAATGTCAACCATATGAGCTGTCCGAGAGACTGTGTGAGGGGGATTGCTGATGTGGAGACAGGGGAGGGAGAGGAATGTTCTGACAGATGGTGGGAGATGAAGAGTCTTGGATTTTGGTCTCGTACCTTAGATGTTGTGAGCTTTCCACCAGAGACAGCGATCAGAGCTCAGCACTCTTGGGTGACTTCCCAAAGAGTGCAGGGATGCTAGAGAGGACACTGACACACACACGCCCCCACCACATCTCCCTGCCTCTTGATCCCCAGAACTAGTATGCCATCTCCCAGTTCCCCAGAACGAGAGGGCGATGTCAAGCCTAGACCTCCGGCTAGCCCCCCACCACTTCCCTGTTCTCTATATTTGGAAAGATGAGAGGGGCAGAACAGACCCTATCACCTTTGCTTGCCCTTCACTCATTTAGTAAACATTTATTCACTGAACGTTACGTGCCCAGAACTGAGCTAAACAATGACACTGTGTAGTTGGTCAGGATGAGGTAATGAGGACAGAGGCAGCCCTTGTGTAAAAAATCTTAAACCCAACCCTATCGATGTTTTAGAAAGAAAAGGATGAATATCGGGCTCCCTTTCTTGCCCATTTCAGCCTCGTCTGCAACCAAGAATTAAACTGATGGCTCTATAACGTATTCCTTTTACCCCACCTTCCATCAGCGTGGACTACAGGGGACTAACAGTTTAATGGCAACAGGAGAGTTAAGAGTAAAACTACCTTTTGACACCACATTTAACTAACAGTGAATTAGAATAGAACCTCGGTGGAGATGCATATGACATCCATATCATTAGAGGACAAATTATTTTTGATCATTGCCATGACTATCAATATGAAATGAATTTATACCACTGTGTGTGAAGTGTTACCAAGCACAGGTCACATTTTGTTTCCTGGCTCCGAGAGTCCCAAAGGCAAATGCATCTGTAACCTGCAGCTGGTTTCCTTTCCCCACTGCCCCTCCTCTCCTCTTCGCACCCACTCTCTTCTAGTAATTTTCATTGAATGGTAACATTCTATAGCAAAACTCACAAGAAACTAAATGGCAGGATTCTGTGACAGACACAAGAGCCGGTCAGCCCTTGAAGTCACTAGTGATAACCCCCAGGGAAAGTCATGCATGATTCTGTAGCTGGCGGGGTGCCTTCAGAGGGAATCATGTCAGCAGCGAGCTGGCCTTGGATACTTCCAGGTCAGGGGTAGGTAAGGCGGTGCCAGGAAGCTTATGTCATTGCTGTCCCTGCTGGTGGAAGCAGAATTTGACTAAAGCCGTCAATCTCATCAAAACTCACAGAAGCTGGAGGGGTCTCCAGCAGCCTACTTCAGTGTGGGCGATCTGGCTTCAGCCCGCACTCGCGTCCATAATGCGTGCTTTCCAAGCACCCTTATAAGCCATGCCCGGTGCTCATTGCTGGCATACTGGCCTCATACCATGCATCTTGGTATAGACACTGAAGGGGTATCTAGGCAGAAGGTGTTAAATACCATTACCTTTCAGGGCTTGCTGTGTGATCCTTATAGCAATCACCTAGGATCTTAAATCCTTGTTCCATTTTTTTTTTTTTTTAATAGAAAAGTGATTTTCAGAACAGGTGGAATCTGAGATACCCTGGATGACCATTAACGTGCTCGAAGCGTGTCTGGTATTTTCCACCCAGTCTACTTGGAGATCAATTAACCGTTTCTTATGTGCAAAGTGCTCCCTTCTGAAAAGGTTTTTATGGGCTCAAAACGTCCATTACATTGTGTTTTTTTATGCCTTTTTGTTCACCCCCCCCCTTTACTAAAGTGCCACTTTTTAATGATCACATCAGTTTTGTGTTTCTTGGCTAGAGAAAATTGCTGTCATTTATGTCCCACCACTGCCTCTGAGTATTTTTTCTTTATGGTTGGTCTTTAACCTAATAACATACTTCTGTGTGTACACTAATGGCATCTTGACAATGATAATGGGCAGAAGCTCAATTAGGAAACATTAGAAATCATGCGGTTTAATCTATCACCGTATACACAAATTCCTAAAATGACAAGGAATTTCATTTTCTTTTGTCCTTTGCATTCTGAATCCTTTCATGGTTCCTGCCTCACACCTACCCACATCACTCTTCAAACGTATCCCTCAGGTTTACTAAAAACAGGATTTTTAGGTGAGCAAAGCTCTTACCTATTTGCCAATCCCAGGGCACCTTTAACAGCTCCTTGTGTTCCATGATGGCTCTGCAAATTCAAAGAAAACAGACACCATGAGCAAGATTATAATGTGTCCTGCCTTTTTTTCCCCCTTATTTATTCATTTACCAGATTTGTGCAAGTTACAAAACAACCACCAAATTGCAAATATAACCTTGGGCCAGGGATAGGGAAGTCTGCTTTGGCAACCTGAGGTTCCTCACCGCAGGTGCGGCGAGGGCATGGTGGCATTCAGACCTCCCACTGGCCTTTTCCCTAGAGAGTCTGCCTACAGGCCTTGATTTCTTCTTGCTTAGATGTGTTCTGACAAGTCAGTGGTGAGGTAGGGAAAACTTCTGTGCTTGCAGGTTTAATCAGGTTTTTTTCGAAGTCAGTTTTCTGATTGAGGGTTCTCTAGGGCAGTGGTTCTCAAAACTTAAGGTGCCAAAAAGCCACGTGGGGAGCGTGTTGTAACAGTTTCCCATGCTCCTTCCCCAGAGATATGAGTTCGGCAGATCTGGGGTACGGGAGTGGGGCACAGATGTGCATCTCTGTCAAGTTCTCCTGTGGTGCTGATGCTGCTGATGAGAAAAACGCACTTTGAGAATCACAGCTCCAGAAGAGGACCAGGAGGGTAAACTGGCCCCGCTCCACCAGAAATATGTTGGTTGGGGTGCACACTCAACATACTCCATTTGACACACACAGCCCCCGTGCCACTTTGATTTTGCCAGCAGTGGCACTGAGGGGCTCTATTCACTCAAATGGTCTATGACGGAAGCAAATGAGTGCTGGATAGCTATGGATATTTTTTGGATTCAGGAATAAGAATCCATAAAACGAGCCATCTATCTACAAAATGTTGGTTACGAATTTTGAACAGGGCAATCTCTTTTCCTCTCACAAAGTTGAAGCACCAAATTTAGGAGCTTTAAAAATGCCATCCCACTTTCAAAATGAATCAAAAATAAATCCTTTTCAGAGACTCTCCCCATCTTTATGCCCTGTTTGCTATGTAGTTTTCCCCCATGTCTTGGGATACGAAGATTTGGAGGATTTTTGGAAACAGCCTATTGGCAAAACATGTTTAAGGCAATGCCAAAATATCTTCCATAAATAATTTCAGATACTGAATTGATACAATTACAAGGCACTTGCCTTGTAGAAAGGGATTTGGTGAAATCAGAATTATTCGCTTCGTAGAAAAGGATTTGGTGAAATTAGGCTGTGGGCTGTACTATCAATCTTCACCCTTTACGTGAAACTAAAACATATGGTCTTTCTTGATGGAAAAGTATGCTTTGTTTGACACTTATTCTCACAATGATTCTGAGGCACGAGTCTGTGATGACACATATACATCGAGGCAGGTGGGGTGTTTTGGACTTTCAGATGCTTGATGAAAGTCTGTGTTTTATCTCCATATGTTTAAGGACAAGAGAACACCAAACTTCTAAGAGATGAATTTGAAATATGGTTCCTTCAGGCAAATCCTTGGGCAAGAAAAGAATGAACTTGTGAAAGGACAAACTTATACTGTGAGCTTTCTAGTAGTTGTTGTCACTAGGAAACAGGTGTCCCTCTTCAGAAGTGCATCCAATCATGGCATTTATGCTTTGCTATTCTACTTCTCTAAGTAAAACCACTGGCTGGTTTGGGAGAATCCGTGTACTTCTATTGCTTTCTTGTAAATTGTGTTCAGAGTCCACTAAGTGGTTTTCTAATAATTGATAATAAACTTCTTTAGTTTTGAAGAAGTTTACTAAGAAAGATGCGGAGCTTTCAGATTTCATGGAGGAGGTTAGTGAAAGACTTCCAGTCTTGATTTTATAAAATAAAGCGACCAACCGTACCCTAAATGAAAATAATTAGAATAAGCCCTAGGAGTATCTACTATCTGAATTTCTTATCATTTTTACTCACAATTGAATTCCACTGAAAAAAGCCCCAAAGAGTCCAATCATCCCCAGAAATTCCACTCGACTCAGGGTTCGGATGATGTATTCTTCCCAGACGTTGGAAATACCGTATAACGTGGCTCCTCCTAAGACCAGAAGGTCCCCTACCAGCTTATTTTCCCCTAGAAATCAGAAACACAAATGCAGCTTCATTAAAATTTTCTTAATGAGAATCTGGCACCAGAAAATTGAACTTCCTTTGTCTATTCTATTCCAATGTTTTTACAAAAGTCCGGTAATTTGCCAACTGAGATCTAGTAAAGTGTGTTTGTCTGTGCTCCACATAGGTTCTGGTATAAAAATCTTGCCTTTGTCTGCCCAACCAGAAGTCTTCTTTTACCCAAAAAAGCGACCAGTTGCTTCTATGATGCACCATCTCTACAAAGCCCCGTGTCTACTGTCTATATATATGTCTAGGAATATATGCTAATACATGTACATGTTATATTTGCTGCAGGGTGCTTTCCAACAGTTTAGTGAACATGGTGTAGCACAAACAGAGCTAGTCTGAATTTTCACCCTCTGCTCTACAGGGAGAGAAGCTGTAACAGAAGTAGTCGGGACTCTTTATTTTGACTGTGGGCAAAATATGTCCTTCCTTAAAAAATAAGAGTGAAGGAGATTATGAGTTGAAACTTTCAACTCCCCTAAAGTAAGTAATGCAAGAGTGAAAATATAGCTAATTCACTATTACATTAATATTTTCTTATATTTTCATAAAAATGTCTATTTGTTTTAAAACCAGTTTTGGTTGGTTTGAGTTTGGCCAATTTTTAATAAAAAATATTAAATAGTGCTGCACCCCACTATTTCTTATCATTAGGCAAATTCTACTCTAGGAAGTGTAAAGCCAGGAAGGAAGAGTGGACTTTAGCAGCCCATGAGGGCTTGTATCCAAGTAGTCTCTAGCTCTGTCCTCCTATACAGCTCAGCACATGGGAGCATGGCAGGCATGACGCTCCGGGGCACAAGAGAGGCGAGATGGGAAGGGTGCTCTCTCCAGCATGATTCTAGGGAAGGGGCTCACACCTAAGGGTAGCCTTGGATTCCCAGGTTGGCTGGAACAACTAAAACCATAGAACCAGTTTTTCAGTGTTCATTTGGGATCATTGAGCATTCTCTAGGCAATGACTTCACATAAAAGAATCTGGGCTGGGCTTGGGGAAAGACCTTTTCATTCATGCCTCTGCAGTGACATTGGGAGAGTCTATATTTACAGGCTTCTCTTGAACAACGCAGGGGATGGGGTGCTGAGCACCACCCCCCAACCCATTGACAAAAATCTGCATATAAATGTTGACCTCCCAAAGACTTAAAGACTAATAGCCTACTGTTGACCAATAATAAGCCTATGGACTTACCAATAATATAAACAATTAACACATATTTTGTATATGTAATATATACCATATTCTTACAATAAAATAAGCTGAAGAAAAGAAAATGTTAAGAAAATCAAGAGGTGGAGAAAATACATTTACAGTGCCGTACTGTATTGAAAAAAAAAATCCATTTACAAATGGGCCCTTGCATTTCAAATGTATGCTGTTCAAAGGTCAACTGTACTCTAACAGTGTCACTTTTCCTAAGGCCAATTTCTACTCCTGGTAAGGATCACAGAGAGAAGAGACACTGAAAGGTGGGAGAGCTTACTGGAGTCAGCCTCCTGGGAAAACCACTACTTAACCACCAGATGGAGAAATAAATGGTGAATTAGACTATTCTGGAGTGTTGAAAGACTATTCACATAATTTATGAAAATGAACCCATCCCACTGAATATTTTTGAGTTTTAAATGTGACCAACTGCCTTGTTTTTCTGGTACTCTCTTGGTTTTAGTACCAAATTCCCTCAACTCAGGAAACTCCACCATACCGAGCAACCCGAGACAGTCATTTCTCCTAATTCACTGCAGTAGAACAGCTGTACATTTCTTATAAGGGTCACGACTATAGAGAAATAAGTGCAAGTGCTATAGCAGAAAAAATACTGGCTAGATTCACATCTAAGCCACACCATTTAGTACTGGTGTGTCCTTGCACACGCTTCTCATCTCCGTTAGCCTTGATTTCTTCAGCTGCAAAAGTGAGACTAAGAAAACTTTCTTGGCATAGTTAGGAGAATTAAATGAGATAATTCATGGGAAAGTGCCTTGCACCAAAAAAATGGTCACTCTTTGTTTCTGATTTAATTAAAATGTTCCTCCTTGGAAATGTTTTCTCTTCCTTGAAATAACTACCAAATTATGTTTAATAATAAGAAAAAATGTCATTATAGGTATCTAACATCTTTAATAAATGAACTAAAAGATGCAGTAAAAGTATTATAGTTGAAATATGATAATAGTGGAGAGCAAGAAATATATTTATCATAAGGAGCTGTTTTAATTGAGTTTCATCTTAGTCTTAGGACTTTCTTCTCTTCCCCTCCCACTTGTACAGCACACTCCCCAGGCGCGGAGGCAGAACCTCCTAGGGCCAGAGACTGTGGCTGCCTTCTCTCCACTTCTGTCTGCAGTGGGCAAAGCTGCTGGCAAAGCTTCATCAGAAGCATGATTCCCGATATGGACATTTTGAGCCTGCTGCCATCTGTGACGTTTCCTTTAGCGAGGCTTCAATCAAAATGAGGAAGAAACATCCTAACAAGAAGAATGAGAGCAATTACTTAAATTATAATGAAGTCAGAGGAACTTTGAACAGGCTGTTATCCCTGTGTTTGAGGAAAGAATTTTCAAAATCCCAAGCTAAGGTGAACTGTGGATCAAGTAATAAAAAAATGATGAAGTCAGTCTCTTTTCCTATGAAAAGCTCTTGATTGGGGGATGACAATTTATATTGAGTTGAATGCCTGCCTGAAGTTCTGATGAGTGACTGAAGTATTTCAAAAAAATTTCTGTCCCTGGTGAGTAATAACATTGAGTCAATTCTACTGTCAAGGTGAAAACAAATGGACTGTTTAGCATAGTGATGCATGCCAATATTAATATTGGATTGTCCTTAAAACCAGAGTGGTTTTTTTTTCTTTTTCCAAAACATTTTGTATGACAGCTTAAATTGCTGCCTAATTAATTTTGTCTAATTTATTTTATAAAATAAGCCCTTGGATCCTATATTTGGGCTGCCTTTAGAACACCATACCATGTACTTGGGCACCATTACTTTAGCACGGAAGGTACTCTGTGATGATAAATTTTAATTGTTAACATGAAGACTTCACATATCACAAAAAGAAGGGTGCTGTGAGTCTTAAATAGATAAAACCTGCTCTAGTGTGTTTGAGCTACTCTGAATTGTTTTTTAAAAATTACTACTTTTGGAAGACCCTCAAATGGACTTACTTTCTTTTCTTTAATAGTATCACTCCTTCCTAATACTGCGTTTGAAATCAAGAAGACATTTTTTTGTCCCTAGGAGTAGTGAATACAGTCTAGTGAAATCAATTCAATTTAGCCTAACATTCTGGGCTTTGAACATTCAGATTGTCAGGGCAATTGTCTTCTTTGACTAGGAAATGCAAGATGACAGCAGGTGGTCCAATGGCTAAGGTTCAGCAAAGCAGAATTTTCATAAATAAGGTCACATGCTTCTGCTTAGTCTATGTTTCTGTCCTTCCAGTAAAGCAGAGAAAGTGTAATTAAGTTATAGCTTTAGAACCACTAGTCGCATTATATCAGACAAAACAAAAAAAAACAAAAAAAACCAAAAAAAAAACTATCTGATTTTTCCAAAGAGATTATCCATATCAGGATCACATGGGCATAGACTGTAAAACTGGCCCTTTCATACGATATCTGTTGATATCCCATGAACCAGTGTTTCATAGAAAAGAATCTGGGAGAAGCTGGTGTGTGTGTTTTAGCCCATCTGTTAAGGTAGGGCTGATAATGTTGTTTAGGCAGTGGGTTTGTGAGCACCAGGACCGCAAGGCTTTCTCTCTTTTACTCCGTGTTGTATCTTTAGCTCCCAGAGATGTGGAAGAGGGAAGGAAGCCTCCCCCAGAGTTCAAGAGCCTTGGGTTCTATTCTAGACCGGCTCTGGTAGCTCTGACTTTGGGAACTCACTTGGCTTCCCTGTATCTTAGTGTTCTTGTGGGTCACAAGAAGTTGCTGAACAAGGTCTGTTTCAGCTACTATGTTCTATGATACAAGTTAAAAAAAATAAAATGTATTTATTTCCTATACTTCCTACAACCTAGGCACTTCATACAACCTAGGTTCATTATGACAAACATCCCAATTTTGATTATCATCTAATTCCCTAAAAGGAAGGACAAGTCCAAGAACTATAGAAATGGGAATACTTTCTATCCTATTCTTGATATTAACAAAGGAGGTCATTTTTTAAATCCTGTTCTCCAAAACCTTATGTAGCATAAGAATTTTTGTACATTTTAAAGAACTGCAAGGCTTAAAAAAGGTTCCTCTGGAAACCATCCTCACCATCCTGAATCAGGATCCCCATCAGATTTAGAGCAATTTGATGAGTAAATCTTGAAGCTTTACCCTACAGGTCTACAAGCTGTGATTGATAACCACAAGTCCTTCCTACCAAAAAAATAAACAAACAAAAAAAATCATGCACAAGGAGACTAAACTTAGCTCCCCTCCATAAAAATATTAAGTATTCCTAATCTAGTCTTCAAACTTCAAATATCCACTCTTAGCTTATACACCAACCTTCACCCAGTGGTTTGAGAACTCAGCCTTTCCCTGACTTGAGAAAGAAAGAGTTGGAGGGTCAGGGGTGGAGAAGGCCCCTGCAGTTCAAGAGAGGACCACCAACACCATGTCTAACCAGCTGGTTTGGGCCAGGCAGTAATGACCTTCCAAAATAGTCTCCAAATGGGCCCTAACCCCCAATTTTAAATACCATCTGAATGTTTCTGAATATATTCAGAAAGAGCAGAAAATTTGTATTTTGCCTCTTTCATTTACTCATGAAACATGGATTAAGCACCTCCCACATGCCATATTCAAGGTGCTGAGGAACAAACATGACTCAGACACAGACACTGGGAAGACCAGCTTCCTTGTTCCTATCCTACCATGAACATTCAGTGTCTTGTCTTGACCTTACACATATGGGCACCTAATGGGGCAAACACCTAGGGACTCACCCGCTCCCTGATGCCTTCCCATGAGGACATCCGCTCCTGCCATGCAGCCCATTCCCAGGATGCAGACCACGATGCCGAGGAAATGCACAGCCTTGTACCGAATCAGCAGGAAGAACCAGGAGAGCAAAATCACCACCGGGATCACAAAGCAGTCCAAGAGCTATAGGGAAGGAGTGAGGTTAGCAACAACAGGAGGTTTAGGAGGAAGCCTCCCACATAATAAAGAAACTAACTCAGCCCTGTAGAGAAGATATTTCCCCTGAACCCGAGTGTCTGTGTAGACCCCGAACTGATTTAGTTAAACAGACTCTGAAAAAAGCACAAACTACTTAAACATCTCCCAAGCTGTGATGGAAAAGGCAGAAGGCCAATGGATAAGACAGGATGGGTGGTGAACAGTGTCCTGCCCCGACGAGGTGGGGGCAGGTCTGCCTCCCATCTTTTTCGGTGCCCAGACTCCCCCAGAACACCTCACATGAGGGGAGAATACGTGGAGCCGTTTTAGATGGTTCCACTATTTGGGGAGTAAATTGGGATGGGAGGTGAGGAGGCAGAGGTCTTACCATGTTTTATAAATTATTAGAATTTAGACAAAAGTTGAACCTAATTTTCCCCCAGATAACTGTCTTCTTACTACTTATAAACATATTTGCTCTAAATACAAACACAAAATGACTCTCGAGTTTACAATACTTTAAAAATTCTGTTGTAAAACAGAGTAAGGGGGGGGAATAAAGAGTATAGAAAAAAATTTTTATTTCATTTCTTACATATTTTGTGCTAATAGTGAGATTCCATCTGACATGGAAGCCCCAGGAGTTGGTAGAGAGTTGGCCCTAATCATGGAGCAAGTTAACGTGATGAAATGAGGAGACTGTTGTGACTGGAGTCCGGAGATTTGAATTTGAGTACCGTATCCTTCCTTAGAGTAGCGTGAACTCGGGCAAATCACACACTCAGGAAGCCTCAATTTCCTGCTAGTATAATGAAGAGAATAACTCACTGGCTTCCTCCAAAGTGTACCAAGAAGCTTAGACATAAGACATGAGAAAACATTTTATAAATTACAAGGGTCTCAATGCTGGTCTGTAATCATGCTTCCAAACACATGTTCTGGGACCCCCAGAACAGGTTGTTTCTACTACATCCTAGTAAAACACAGTGACCTTTGGATACTCCAGCAAGGCAGGATCTCCACTAGACAAACTATGTCCCACAGGACTTCCAAGGCCATGTACCCAATGAGAAACTGGTGATTCTGTCCCACCACCCAGTACCACTCCTCTGCTAGAATCCTAAACAAGTGACTTCAGCACCCCGAAGTCAGATGCAGGGCAGTGATCGCTCTACTCCTCCACACTTGCTGCCTATATCATGTCAGTTACCAAGTGCTGCCAATTCCATCTTCTAAACATCTCAAGTGCATTCATGCCACTCTCTCCCATTTTTGCCACCTGGACTAAACTCGCACTTATCTTACCTGGAATAAGCCTTTCTGTCCTGCCTCGGGGTCTTCAATCATGCATCCCCCTCCATCTGGAATGCCCCATCTGAACTCCCAAACTCCTGCCTCCTTTTCCTTCAGGCCTGCACTTATATACTGCCTTCTCAAGGAAGCCTCGTGGGTTCCCAGGCCAGGTCAGGTCCATCCATGCTTTCCTTGTGCCCTGTGTCCTTTATAGTGTTAATTGCAACAATACGTAATGAGAACAGAATTATTGGCACGATCTCTGACTTCCCTATGTGTCCAGAGGTCTATGAGAACAGGACTACATTCTCAGTACCCAGACCCTGCTATGTTCATGAGAAGTATCCCAATGGTAGTGACTAAACAAGTACATACAGGATTTTTAATGATCAATAACATCCAAGATTCATTAAAGGATGGAAAATATTTGTATATTTGCAAAGCATGCCTGCCCATCAGCATGAATTTGGGGACCATAAACAGCACTCAGAATCCCCTCCTTCCCAAAAGGTTTTTGTGATTGGCAGACTCTCAGGCTTCTTTGTGCCTTGGTCTCCTTTGCAACACAAGCAATCAGAATTGTAAGCTTTCCCTTGCCCCCCTGCCCCGCCCCCCGCCCTGGGGTGCTGTGAGACAATAGGTGATGAAGGGCCCAGTGAATGCTGAGTAACAGCCTGTTGCTTGGGGTCTGAGTCTATAGGTCATAGCACTCTAAGGGACTCTGTATTGGGGTGGGGGCTGCTAGTATTGCCCAAAAGCACAGGGTTGCTCATTGCACAGTTAATTAGCAAGTTAATGATCCTACTTGATATGGTAAAACACTCTAAGGCAGTTAGTACAACAGGCTTCAAATGCCCTTGAAGTATATTAGGAAATTTGCGTTTGCCAGTGAAAATTATTCACTGGACAAAAAAAAAAAACAGTTGGTGTGTCTTGTTTTAAAAATTAGAAATGATTGAATCAATAGTTGAAATATTTAGGTACAGGCTCCACAATTTGGATTTCATTGTCCAGCTGGAAGCCCTTGGTCAGTGGAGCTGAGGGCTTCTGTTCCTGAATTATGAAAGGCTAACCAGGCCATCATTCAAACTTTGGGGAGGACTGAGTGAGCCTTTTTGGTTTTCAATGTCATAAGAAACCCCAAAGAACTGGATGAGTCCTGGGATCTATTCTTTTAATGGGTTGAACTGAAAAATCCTTATTTGTACATGGCAGGTGGTCCTATGGATGGGGAATACCTCTAAATGGAAGGGGAAAGGATAAAGAAGTATACAGTTCAAGCCAGGGTTTCTGGAATATTCAGCTAGGGAAGCTTGGTGCCCAACATACAGTGGGGGATCAATAATGGGCGGCTGAATGAATTAATGAATGGACAGATACTTGACTTGGTATCACTGACTGTGAGAAGACATTTGGACTAATTCAGGCACTGTTGGCATTTTGGATAGGGCAGTGTATTAGGCAGGATTGCCCCATGATCTCTGCAGGGCTTTCACCATTGCTGGGCACTGGCCACTAAAACAAATGCTCGCATATACTTACAACCATCCCTCAGTTTAGAATCAACTAGACTCTCCCTACTGCCTTCACTTAAAAGCTGGGGACTCAGAAGTTTCAAGAGATGAAGCGATATGCTCAAGGTCACTCAAACTGTTGTTATCAGTGGGAGTTCTGTCATGGTTTTTTTTTTTTTTTTAAACAACATATTAATGAGGGTCAATGACAGGAATTGCCAAAGGTAGAGATCTCATCACTGCATCTGTAACTACAGAAGGAAATAAACATTTGAGAGCTTCTGTTAATAAACAGGCTATTACTTTTTGGTGATTTCTTTGGCTCCAGCCTTTTCCCTGTGGTCATATAGCATGAAACATATTGACAAAATAATTCTCCAATAGTTTTCTGGTGGCTTAACTCCTTAGCAAAGTGGTTGTTGGAGTAATAAAAGAGAGAAGTGTGATAACAGAGGTCCACAATTGGGGCTGTTAAAAAAAAGGCAAAGAACAAAAACCCTTCTGATTCAGTCATTAATCTTTAGGAGACTTACCTTCCTTTGCCTACATTTCTATATCCAAAAAGAAATGATAAGATATTAACACCAAAAAATAAACAAATGAATGCTATTTCATAATTATCTTTTTTTCCCTTCTCCATTTACTTTACAAGTTTTTATTTAAATTCCAATTAGTTAACATACAGTGTAATACTATTTTCAAGTGTACAATATAGTGATTCCATACTTCCAGACTACACCCGGAGCTCATCATAGCAAGTGCTCTCCTTAACCCACATTGCCTGCTTAACCCATCCCCCAACCACCTCCCCTTTGGAAACCATCAGTTTGTTCTCTATAGTTAAGAGTCAGCTTCTTGGTTTGCCTCACTCTTTTTTCACTTTGCTCATTTGTTTCATTTCTCAAATTCCATATATGAGTGAAATCACACAGTATTTGTCTTTCTCTGACTGACCTATTTCACTTAGCATTATACTCTCTAGCTCCATCCATGTCATTGCAAATGGCAAGATTTCATTCTTTTTATGCTCTGAAAAATCTCAACGGACACTAAGAATACCATGGAAACAAAAGTGTTCATTACAACCTTGGATTTACATCTTTTTTATCCAAAAAATTTAAACTAACTCTTCCACATCATTAGTCTTTAGACACTACCTGCCAGAGAGGTCTATGATCCCAAGTTGTCCGATACTGTTGATGGAGGCACTGGGGCATACCATGCTCAGTGGGTGGGACACATTCTCTAAAGCCAAGGTGATAGCTCCAGAATTATTATTTAAACTTGATAGCTTTAAATAACATTTACAGTAGGTTGTAAATATTATTAATGCTTTGCTTCATTTGTATTTATTTATTTATTATAAATTTACAGTTTGCAAAACACATTATTTTTACTTTATCTCCAAAAATAGCACTTGAAAGGAGTTAGGATTATACCCATTTTATGGGTAAGGAAACTGAGCCTCCAATAATAAAGCAAGTTAGTGCCAGAGTTGGGGCTAAAATACTAGTATCTGTACTCCTAGGCTTCACAGTTAAAGTGCAGCTTCCAAAAATTATTTAATAATAACTAAAAAAAGACTGTGTTGACATTGCTTTTAGGACAACAGAAATTAATATTAAATAACATAATATATAATTATATATATTTTTAAGTACACATTGGAAGATCACAGCATCATTTAACTTTGTCTCCTCTCTCAGCCTCCCTATCTTTTCAGCTTCAGCCAATCTCTTACCACTGGATTTTTCCTGACAGTCTCCAACCACACTTGGTTATGTTCTTTCCTTAACACACACACACACACACACACACACACACACACACACACACCCTCTTCTTGCCAATACCCACTCAAGCTTCTCTATTCCTTTCTATGCTAACTCCATTTGCCAATACTCCCTAGACCACCTCTATCTGGATTCAGACATGCTCAATCTGGTTTTCATGCTCACTTGTAAGTCCCTCTTCTCCTCTAACATGGTCATTCCTTCTTCACTATATTTTTCTCCACCATCTCACTCAGAACCTGGGATTTAGTAGATGCCCAGTAAATGCTTGCTGAATTTGAAAAAAAAAAAAACCAAAAAACTTTTTCCTACCCTTACCCGTCCCTAATTCTGCTGCTCCCATGACTTTCTCGCTCGTCATCCCACTAATTTTATTTAACTTATTTCTTGTATGAAATATGAGTTTTATCCCTTCTACTTTACTTGATGTGTGTCTATCTTTGTCATGTGCATATTTAGTTGATATGTGTCTATATCTCTACAATATCTTTGTGAGTAAATGTAAGTGGCTGAACTCAGACCCACTATATAACTTGACTAGTTGAGGCCTATTACACTTGGTTGATTATGATGATACATTTCTGACTTACACAGCATTTCATCATACAATCACTAGCATGTTCATATAAGTTCTGATTGTTAAATATAATCATGCTACATGACTCTCAAAATTAGTGCAAAATGATTAAATAAGGAAAATAATGTAAATCCTGTCCCCATGACATATCCCATAACCATGCAAAGTACAACAATCTCACTTGTGGTACAATACACCATAAGCCTCCCAATATCACACATACCATTGGATTACTGCATCCTCTCTCTCTGTGTGTCTCTAGTTCTATCTCACCTTCATTTATTTGAAAGAGAGAGAGAATGGTGCATATGAGTTGGGGGAGGCAGAAGGAGAGGGAGAGAGAACCCTCCAGCAGACTCCCTACTGAGTGCAGAGCCTGATGTGGGACTCGATTTCATGACTGTGAGATCATGACCTGCGCTGAAATCAAGAGTTGGCCCATCAGCCAACTGAGACACCCAGGCGCCCCTATTATTTTTGTTTGTTTTAATCAAAACAGAAAATGTAGACAGTCACATAGCACCTAAAGTAAATGGTAAACTTAGGCTGTTGTTAAATTTTTCTCTTAGTTCTACAGTTTCACCAAATTAATCCAAAGTATAAACAAAATTAATTTTATTTTTAAAAAGAATCAGTAGCTTTGCCTGGAGGTACAGCAAAAGACTAGTAGGCTACTTCTTTCCACAAGAAGTGATTTCTTCCAAAAGACCAAATTTGTGACTTAGATTTTATCCCTTTCAAAAAGTTACTTTAATTTATGAAAAGGAACAAATACAGAGCATCATAAGGGTCATAAAATTAGCCTGTCATGCTATTTTATGTTTTCTGACTTGTGTGCTTACAAGCTTTGCAACACGATGATGACAAAAAATATAAGTAACCTGGATGGGAGAATTGCTCTGCAAATCCAAAACAGGCATTTCAGGAAATCTCCCTAGCATTTACATTTTGTTCTTACAGACTTAAAGACTCAACAAGGCTTGTCCTTTAGCTCCATCTTATGGACCTTAAATATCTTTGGAAAAACTGAGTCACTCTGATAAAATGTCTATATCCAGAGGCTTAGAGCTACCTGTGGCTACCTGTGTCTTTTGTGGCTAACAAACTACCTGTACTGTTTCCTTTAATGTTGCATATTTGTGGTTCCAATCACTTACTTCTGCTCTCCTCTAGAATCTATCTGGCAGAAAATAATAACTTGACCCATTTGGATTACCTATTTTTGTAGGTCAAATTGATTGAATATTGACAATTCCTCTTGGTCACCTAAGATACCCAAAGAACCAAATGGAGATTAGATGCGGGCTGTATTAACATTAGATCTGGTGTGCAGAAGACTTGTCTTGCCTCCTATTTCCCACTTCAATTTTAACTTAGCCTAATCTTTCTTAGGCAGATATACTGGGGAAAACAGCCATCAAGCTGAGGCCTCTTTCTCAGGGGTCCTTCTAGCAAGGGACAATCCAGAAAGCAGGCAGAAATGAAATATTTGGATGACAGTTTTTTCCTCCTTTTTCTTTCCTATTAAGACATAATAACCTCACCAAGCGGTAAAGTTCCCTATTGGATATCGGATTAGCTATTTCCTCTTTAGGGTGAAGTAAGGAGGGATGGAGAAAAAGGAGAGTTTTCTTCCATTCTCTCAGTGTTTAGAAGGGAATGGACGTCCCCCTGGGCATGAGTGGTATCATGGGGAAAACAGGAGTTCCTCCATCATCCTTCTATACCATTTTGGTTTGGCTAACGTGTACATTCACATAAATGTTCATTCCTTGATCAAAGTTCTACGTATTATATTATCAGTCATAAAAATCCCTAGATTTTTTCCCTAGATTTTCTCTAGAAGAGAAAATCAGAATCTGCAAGCATAAAATGTTAACAATGGTCATCTTTGGATAAGATAACTGGATTGTCACAACCCCACCATCCCAATTCTCTGTGGTTTCCAAATTTCCTCTCTTGAGTATATACAGCTTTCAAAATATATACAACAACACATGTTAGGAGAGTGTAAAAAAACCTACAAGAGTCAGATCAGTCTTTCTCAAGGGAAGCAGATGGTTTGTAAAAAACTTAAAAACAAAACACAAAACCCGCCACCCAACTGCTCCCATTCCAGTAGAGCATAATGAGGAGGTGATCTCATCCCTCTTTCTAATTGTCTGCCAAAAAGACTCCTCCGCCAGCCTCATTAGCGCTCCCCTCCGGCTATTCACAGGGAAAAAGCTCCCCTCGCGTGGCCCAGCTGTCAGAGGCTAAACCTGAGGCAACCACGAGGTGATTCCAGGAACGAGAACATTTCCCTACTTTCCCTTCCTCTGCTTCTAATTGGCAATTCTCCCGTGTTTCTAAAAGTGATGTATATTATAAATTCATCTCCGGTGAGTAAAACTGAAGCATTAGCAGGGAAGGATCCTAAAAAAGGACAATCTTCAGTATCACAGACACAACAAAAGTCCTTTTTTGGCAGACAGTCCAGCTGAAGAGAGTGGGGTGTAAATTTGGAAAATGCACATTCATATGCAATCAAGAACCACTTTAATTCGGTGGCCTGGACACATACCCATCCCCGGAGCGTTTGAAAAATCCAACTGGGAATATCTTTCATCAGGAACAGGCTTTTCTGGTAGACACCCTCCTTCCCTCCACCTCTTGGATTTTTTTCCTCTCAGAGTTATTCTATTCATAATACCTCCACCCCTATACCTTAGGACCTAATGTTTAGGTTTTATTGTCTTGAAATATTCATATTAGATGAAGACATATTTCCATCATGTTGCCCAAGAGATCCAAACTAATAAAATGTGTCCTTGTGCTGATGATATGACAGCTATATTCCAGGAAATGTCCTATTTCCGAGACTTAAAAAAGATTTTCACCAAACTACTTTCCTTGTTACTACCGGTAAGGATTTAAACATGTGACTTTTCTATGTCTCCTTGTGCCAGTCCATCAGAACTTCCTAGCTGTTAAAATCATTCACTTTGCTTCTTTGGCTTCAACTCTCAAAGACAGAAAGAAAGAAAAGGGGGGAAAAAAAGACACTACCCTGCACTGAAAATCTGGGACAGGAACCTGGAAATCTAGGTGACCCCTGGAAAACAGATAATTAGGAGACACGTACTCCCTAGCCCTACTGTAGGGAAATCTGTCTCAGGTGAGAGCAGAGCTGCCCCAAAGGACAAATTCCTTCTGGGTGAGCATCACCGGACTTTGAATCAAGTTTAAGAATAAGCTGTGACTATCGGTAAACCGGGTTTTAGAAGTAGAAAGCAAGGAGTTCGCATTTACTGAATGTCTACTATAAAACAGGCAGAATGCTAGGTTCTTATTTTCCCCATTTTACGGATGCTAAAACAGAGTACTGAAGTTATAGGTAACTTACTTCAAGTCGCACAGTCTTAAGTGTCAGAGCCAAGATGATCCCAGGTCTGCCACTCTTCTTGTACAAAGTGAGTATAAGCAGTCAGGTCCAGGTGGGGTAGAAACTATATCGGATCCAGTTATAACAACACTGGTCTAGGCTAGGTCAGCTTTGACTCAGTCTAGCAGACTCCTGTGCTCTTTCTTACCCTGAGAGCATGCTGGGCCAGTGGGCAGACTCTGAGGGTATTGAAAAAATAACCACTGGTTGTCTGCATTTTTTTTTATTAAATAAGGTGCAGTTTATAAGAAAAAGTGTATGAGAATTAGAATTGTATCACCAGAATGGAAACTGCTGCTTTCCATTTATGACAGCATAAACTATGGCTCTGTTTTGCTGAAAACATCCATTCATCAATATCCACTTAGTGAATGATACCTCTTCCCAGGAAGACAATCACAAACCTAGTTATAATTTTTTTCTTACATATCCAACATTTTTGCAGAAGGAAAAAAAGGAATTAGAATAGTTTGGGTTTGGCGATGAGTCTTTGATACTGCGTGGCTATCTTGAGTGGTTTTTGGAGAAGTGGTTGCCTTAAGTCAACCACGCACCACTAACTTGTATTTCTTATTTATAAAAATCATCAGACAGAAGAACATTAACAATAACATTAAAGAAAGCACACATTTCAAAGCACATATTGAAGGAAATGAAAGTTTCTGATGAAATATTAATTCTACAGCAATTTTGCATTACTTTTGATTCCTCCCAGCATTAAAACGGCAGGCAGAAACAATTTCAAAAGCTACAGGAGACCATCTTGTACTTTTTTGGCCTCTGCTTCTAGGTTTAACTCAACTCTTCCAGGTTTTATTAAAAAAGACAAAATCCGATTTTCATTGCCTTCTACTCATCATTTATTTATGTATTCAACAGGTGTCTATTGAGTGCCCGCTGCATGCTCAGCACTGCTAGAGATGCAGCAGATACCAGAGTGAACAAGACATTCTACAACTTGGTCCAAAGCAGACAGATGCCAATGAATACACATCGCTTTCCTGGAGTTCACCGTCAGTGCTCCCCTAGGACTTGCCTGGCCCTGAAGCTCCCTCTGTCCTCTGTTCTTTGGGACCTTCCCGTTCTACTCCTTAAGGGACCTGGCTTCCAGCATCTATCCCATGTCCCTCTTGATCCTGTCCTCTCTGTTGGCCATTTTCCTTTGCCATATAGACCCATGCTGATTTTACCCTGGAAGCCTAATTGCTCTGTAGCTATTTATTTTTCCCTTTTCACAGCCACTTTCTGAAAGATTAATCTACAGCCACTGCCTCCGGTATTTGGGCCCCAGGGCCCCAATCATTCCTCAAGATACAGCAATACTGACACCTTTCTTGGCCAGGATCACCAAAGCTACATTGTGCTGCTGCTTTTGACTAAACCTTCTGCAGCATTTGGCGTTACTAATCATTCTCCCATTTAATTCTCTCCTCTCCTGATTTATGTCTTTTTTTCTTCCCTCCTCCCTCTCTGGCCCTTCCTTCTGGGTTGTTTTTTTCTTTTTCTTCCTTTTTTTTTTTTTTGACTAATTTTGTTCTTTTTGTCCCTCAAAGTTGTCACATCTGAGGGCTCAGTCCTTGGCACTCTCATTTTCATATTCTACATATGCCACCCTCTGGCTGTCACCCACCTCTTACTTCTTTTCCTGCCAAACTTCTTGAAAAGAGTTGCATTCAGCCACTGCTTCCATCTCCCTCAACTTCATTCAGCCACTCAGTGCAATCTGGGTTCTGTTTCCCAAGCACAGTCAAAACTGCTCAAAAATACACTTCTTGTTTTTGAGCCCAGCAGAGACACTTTAGTCCTTACTGGACTCAGTACAGCATCTGACACTCCCTCCTGCTGGTGCTCTTACCTGCCAGGCTCCCAATCCAGTCCTTCATCTCCCCAGCCTCCTTGTCAGACTGTTATGAGTTCCTAGTCTATGGGCTCCTGGATTCACTCTCGTTTCTCCTATGCTATGCTTCTGGGACTTTGCCATAGTATCTGTTCCCGTCTCTCCACACTTATCCTGAATGATGTCACCTACTCTTCTGGCTTCAAAAGTCATCTCTCTGCTGATGACTTCCAAATCTACGTCTCAAATCTGGACCCATCTCTTAGACTCCAGAGCCTCCTGATCTCGTGTGGATGTACCAAAAATACCTACAGTTCAGCATGGCACGAACATAACTCACTCTTTGTCTCCATACTGTTCTTCCCCCGCTGAATGGGACCACTGGAGACTTAGTTGCTCAGGTCTGAATCCCGAACCCTAATATCTAAGCCGTCACTCCTTTCCTCCTGAAACACTTCCCTGACTTGCTTCCAGGGTCTATCACATTCTTTTAGTTCTCTTCTTTCCTCCGGTATCTGAATGTTGGCAGGTCCCAAGGCTCAGCATTCAGGTTCCTTCTCTTCTCCATTTACATTCACCCCATTGGTGATATAATAAGGCCATAACTTTCAACCTCATCTATTTAAAAATGATTCTAAATTAATAATCTGAGCCCCCACCTCTCTCCTGAACCCCAGATACATATCCCCAGCCGCCTCTAGCAAGCTCTGCCTGGATGTCCAACAGGAAGCTCAAGCCCATGTGGCCAAAGCAGAATCTTGATTTTCTGTTCCACATCTGCTCTTCCCCTGTGTTCCTCGTTTTACCACATGGCACAACCCAGTGGCTGAGTCCAATAACCGAGGAATCATTCTTGAATCTCTCAAACATCCCTCATACAAATACTCAGAAAACCCTATGGGCTCCATCTTATAAATGTATCCCCCAAGCTCTAGCCACCTCTGTAGTTAGCACCTGGCTTCAAGTCACTGCATCTTTCAGTTAGTGGCCTCCATGTAAGTCAACTCTCCATGAGCAGCCACAGTCTCAGTGATCTAAAAATACCAATTAGGTCACATCAGTCCTCTACTCTGCACTCCGCACATTCAAATGATTTTTCTTAGAACAAATCCAAATGCAATCCTTGATCTTATGTAATAGCCTTATAAAATAATATAAAATAAAATAACATATGTATTATTATATATAATAACATATATATTATATTAGCCTTATGTAATTTGGCCTCTACTTCCCTCTTCAATGTCATCTCTTACTGCCAGTAACTTCATTCACTCTTTCTGTGTCTTAAACATGCCATGCTCAGAGCCTTCACCCTTATATTGTTCCCTTTCCTTAGAACTCTCCTCCCTATATCTTTGCATATCTTACGCCCTCATGTTCTGGTCGGAGAGAAAACAAAAGTAAAACTAAGTATAACTCAGAAGGGAAGTTTCATGAGGCTAAGAATATGATCTTTATGCTATATATCTAGAACTCATAGAAAGGTATATGTAATAGATGCTCAATAAATATTGGCTACACATATGGGTGAATAAAACATGGATTGATCCTTCTTCATGCACACATCAAATAAGTCACCGAGCCCTGTCTTTTTAGCCACCTATAGTTCTCTAGAACCTCTTTACTTGCCCTATCCTGTCTGCCCCTTCTTCATAGGGCCATGCAAATGAACTCTCTAAATTGCAAATTTCATTATATCATTACTACTCTAGAAACTCTCAGGATAAAGCCCAAGTCTCTTAAAGTTGTTTGTCAGTCCCTTGGTGAACTGTCACCAACTGCCTCTTCATTCTCTTCTTTGACCATTTCTCTTTCAAACTCCATGCAGAAGCATTTTTAGTTTTTTAACATGTCATGGTCCTTCTCAACTCATTTCTTTGCACTGGCTGTTCCTTCTGCCCAGAGTTCCCAGTCCATCTCTCTCACTACCCTTCCCCTGGTCCACTCAGACATATCTTCCAGAGCTCAGTTGAGAAATTTCCTCTAGGAAGCCCTCTTTGGCTTCATAAATCTGAATTAAGTGCCCCCTCAGGGGGTTCCCACTGGTCTCAGTATTATCAAATTGTACTTACTATGCTAAGACACAATTACCCTCCATAAGGAAAGGACTTTTTTCTCTCTTGCACTCAAGTTTCATTTTCTGAAGCCAGATGGTGTTTGGTACACACAAGGGGCCCCTTAAATATTTTATTAATTCACTAAAAATATTTATGGAGCATCGAGAAGGTGCCCAGCGCTATCCTAGGAAATCAGAAATCCAGTTAATAATAAAAAATTCTCTATGTTTATGGAGTTTAAGTGACAATCAAAATATATAGTATGCCAATGGAGAGAAAAACTATGGAGAAAAATAAAGCAGGGGAGAGGGAAGGGAGTGCTGAATGGGGCAGGAGATTGTGATTTTAAACAGGGTGGCCAGGGAAGGACCCATTGAGAAGGGAACTTCGGAACAAGGTCCAGAGGTGCTCATCTCATTGTCTGGCAGATAGTAAATGTTGAATGGTGAAAATTTTCTGCTTCTCTGAACCATTTGGGGGGACTCTGCTGTCTCTGAGGTAACTAGTATTGCCTAAAGCTGCTTATAGAGGACTTCAGCCAAAGGAGCTGAAGGTGCATTTCTGTGTAGCACCTATCTCTGTCCTCATTCTCTGGCCCAGATGGTGTTGCAGCTCCTAAACTGACCACAGAGTCCCCCAGCTGATGGCTTCAGAAAATGCTCAGCTATATTCTGTCTTTCTGTTCAAGGGATCTTGAATTGTAACTGGCCCCTGACCCAGAAGATATAAAAAAGAGGGAAGACAGGAAGAGGTACAGAAATAATTCCTGCTATTTTCTCACAGGTTGGTGTTTTCATTAATTCTTATGGTCTGAGTCTTTAAAAGTCTTAGCAGCTTTTTAAAAAAATATTTAATTAATTAATTTATTTATTTGAAAGAGAGAGAGAGAGCGAGAGCAGGGGAAGAGGCAGAGGGAGAGAGAGAGAAAGAAGCAGACTTCCTGCTGAATGTGGAGCCTGACGAGGGGCACTGTTTCTAGATTCCAAGATCATGACCTAATCAGAAACCAAAAGCAGGATGCTCAACTAACTGATTTTAACAATCTTTTAAAAAAGACTTTATTTATTTATTTGGTGGGGGAGGTCTTAGCAGCTTTAAGACTATAACCTTCATTCTTAATGCATCTCAAAGACTTTTACTGATTTATGATTTATTAACAAACACATCCCTTTAAAAGCATGGCCAAAGTAAGCAGGCTAATGCACATATTTTCTTTTTTTTTAGTGCAAGTACATCATCCTACTTTAAGTACTAGTTGCAGGTGAATTTTGTGTAGTGATTGAATCAAAATGAGCACTTCTGTAAAGGCAACCAATCACGATGCAAGAGTGTTTTCCTGTATGTCTGTCCATGGCAGACAGCACCAAAATGGTCCTCAAAAGAAGTCCATCTAGGCAGCACTGGGAGCATTGGGACCTCAGTGACCACAGAGAAGAAATAAGCCCTTGCCAGGATTCTTTTCTCAGAGAATAGAAACACCAACACAGACAGACAACAGAAGATTGCCCTTGTACCTGTGTGTTTCTGGTTCCTTGTGGAAGGCCCTCAAAAGGTCAGCACCTTCAAATCTGCCTGGAGGTGGGGGAAGAATTAAATACTGTCTCCAAATGTATTCATTTCTTGTTGCTGCTCTAACAAACGACCACAAACTTTGTATAAATTCATGATCATACAGTTCTGGAGGTCAGAAGTCCTAAAATCAACATGTTCACAGAGCTGTGTACTTTCTGGCAGCTCTCAAGAAGAATCCCTTTCTTTGCCTTTCTCAGCTTCTAGGGAAACCTGCATTCCTTGGTTTGTGGCTCCTTCCTCCGTCTTCAAAGTCAAGACGGTAGCATCTTCAGGCTGCTTCCATTGCCGCATCTTTCCCCCACCCAGGCACCGCCCTGACTCTGGCTCCTCTTTTCAAACGACCTTTGTGATTATATTGAGGTCACTCAGAGAATCTAGGATTATCTCATCATTTCAGATTCATCAATTGTATCACATCTGAGAGTCCCTTTGTCTCGTAAAGTGACATATTACAGGGATTAGAACTCTAATATCTTTGGAGGTCATTTGTCCTGCCTATGACACAAGCTATCTTCATACATAAAGAAAGGTGTGCCTTGGAAATAATGAGGATTTTTTTTAAATTATTTATTTATTTATTTTTTTAAAGATTTTATTTATTTATTTGACAGAGAGAGATCACAAGTAGACAGAGAGGCAGGCAGAGAGAGAGAGAGGGAAGCAGGCTCCCTGCTGAGCAGAGAGCCCGATGCGGGACTCGATCCCAGGACCCCGAGATCATGACCTGAGCTGAAGGCAGCGGCTTAACCCACTGAGCCACCCAGGCGCCCCAATGAGGATTTTTTTTTTAAGGGAAAGATAGCTGCCACTTACTGAACAGGGCATGCGGGTGTTTACATATCTAATCTTTTTTTAACACTGGAATTTGTTCAATCTGGACATGGTTGTCATTCAAGGTAGTCACACTGGAAGGTCATGGGTGTATTTTAATGAAGCTCTCATTGCTCAAAAACATTTTGAACTTTCTAAAATCGCCTTCAGAGCCCTCACTGGAATATCCTTAATGCTCATTCTTCAAGAGTAGGTTTTATTTTTTTGGAAAGAACACAAATGCTGGGTTAAGCTAGATAATACTTTTGGGATCCAAAGGAAGGATAAATTATAAAAGAAATCTGCGTGACTTAAAATTGGCTCGGAAGATGTCAAAGAAACTCTACGATATTTTGAACAATGGCAGGCACATCTGAATAAGTGTGTAATAAAAAGCATGTTGAAGAATAATATTAATTCAAGGGGTGCCTGGGTGGCTCAAAAAAGCCTCTGCCCTTAGCTCAGGTCATGATCCCAGGGTCCTGGGATGGAGCCCCACATTGGGTTCTCTGCTCAGCGGGGACTCTGCTTCCTCTTCTCTCTCTCTGACTCTCTGCCTACTTGTGATCTCTGTATGTCAAATAAATAAATAAAATCTTTTAAAAAAAAGAATAATATTAATTCGAAAGTATAAATTTGGTTATGTTTACTAAGCCACTTTGTTTGATCTTATATAGTAAAATATTGCTATTACCTCAAGAACATTTTTATTTGAAAAAAAAGAATTCTTATATAGAATGATGTTTCTAATGAAACCACTTGGTGTTTGCCTACTCTTAATTTTCATGTTACACTGCCTAATTAGAGAAGCTATTTGTTACAAACTAGCTCTTTTCAAGTCCATTATCTTTTCATATTGTATCCCCTAATTAAATCCTTTATAGGATATAGGATTGTTTTTTAAATGAGGCCAAACTAGATCACTGGTTTAAAAAAAATAAATCCTCAAATCTTATAGCCAACACATAAAATCTCTTACCCTCTCTTTGATTTTATTAATAATCTTTAATGTTTCAAGAAACCAAGGAAGTAATTACCTGGAGAAAACTATGAGAAATTACCAGTGATGTTATTTATAGAATTTGGCTTGAAGAAAGGCAGGGAGGAAGACCTGAAATAAAAACATGACTCTAAATTTCTATCAAAAGATTTCATATGTATAAAAATCACTTAAAGGCCAAATGAACACGTTTGGGCAACAAGCCTTAATTGGCAGGATTTTAAAGCATGGCTAATTGGAACACCCTTTTTTTTTTCCCTAATTGATGTATGGCTGATAAACATCTTTATATTGGTTTCAAGTGTACAACACAGTGAGTCAACAATTCTATACATAAAAAGTTACTCTCACCACAGTAAATGTAGTTCCCCATCTGTCACCATACAATGTTATTACAATATTATTGACTACATCCCTATTTTTTGTTTTTCATCCTGTGACTTACTTATTTTATAAATGGAATTTTGTATCTCTTAATCCCCTTCAGTTATTTCATTCATCACCCAACCGTCTCTCCTCTGGCAACCACCAGTTTGTTCTCTATTTATGATCCTGTTTCTGTTTTTATTCATTTATTTATTTGTTTTGTGCTTTAGGTTCCACATATAAATGAAAGCATATGGTATTTGTCTTTCTCTGAATTATTTCACTTAGCCTAATACTCTTGAGATCCATATATGTTGCAAATGACAAGATCTCACTTTTTATGGCCAAGTAATATTCCACTGCATATATGCATGTGTGTGTGTATCACATCTTCCGCATCCATTCACCTATTGATGGACACTTACATTGCTTCTATATTGGGGCTATTGTAAATAATGCTGCAGCAAACAGAGTGATGCATATATCTTTTCAAAGCAGTGTTTTTGTTTTCTTTGGGTCAATGCCCAGTAGTGGAATTACTGAATCATACTGGAACATTCTGACTTTTAAAATTTTAATTAGTTTCTATTAAGGCTTCTAAGGTGTAAGTTTCCAAAGTAAAGAAAACTTTGAGTTTTGAAATTTTATTTACTTGGACATTAGAAGACTTGTTTTCAGTACTGTGCTTTCTGTCTTGGTCCTGTTTTCTCAGTCTCCCTGTCCTTTCCCCTTTTACACACACACACAATTTAGAGGTGCTCACTAAATTTATTTGCAATTCCTTGCTTAAATGAATGAAAACATTGATTAAAAGTGACCATTTGCTCATAATTCCACTGATTCCATTCTTGAGAGAGCATGCACATTTGGGAGGTGTAACGCAGTCAGTGGTTAACCGATTAATCTATGTGAGCACATAGACGCTTTGGGAATATCCACAGCCAGGCCTCCTGCGTCTTCCCCTCTGCCCTGTTCACTCTTATCCACCAAACATAACAGGCATTTTGGCTGCTAACTTTGAAAATATCAATCTTGTGTGTGGCATAATACTGGACTATAGGAGTGTTTCACTTTTCACAAACTCAGTGTATGGAAAATATACCTATGGAAACAGAAATAGTTACTATTCATTGTACAGAATGATTTTTCAGAGTATTAAAATTAGAAATCACTTGTAAAAATTTATTTGGAAGTGATATTTCAGGAACATGTTCGTTGCAAAATAAAAGTGGTGTATCTGTACCAGAGGAGAAAATTTTCTTGATTTTACTTGTCAAGCACCAGCATTCCATGGTTTTAAGGTTTGTTTAGCTCTGATACTGTGAAAACATAATTCCAAGTAGGGTATAACCATATTGGCTTGTACAAGTTCCCTTGATATTTTCACTCCCAAACAGAGTGGGCTTGAAGAATTTTGCTTGTACCTAGAAGCAATCTCATTAATGTTTATGAGATTTCACCTCTATTGACTGGCAAATGGTCTTATGTGAAGTAACACAGTAATCAACCAGTGGCAAAGCTAATTGGAATGTGGGTTTCCTAACCTTCTTGTATCTCAAACAAGGTCTTTCACCTAGAACAGTTTGCATGCAACTGCACAATATTTCATTGCTTTTCTTCGGTTTGCTGTCCAAGAGTGAGAGTGTGTGTGGAGAGCACTGTCTAGTTGAGGCAACATCTATCTTTTTTCTTAAATTGGACCAATGGAAAGAATACAGGCAGTAGAAAACAGGTGAGTAAAAGGACTGGTATTTTTTGAGCCTCTACCACATGTTGGAGGCTGGCTAAAGCAGTGGGTATCCCAGCTTGGCCGACTGTCACATGGATCTCAGACACGTCTGAGAATGCTGGAAGACCAGGGAAATTCCATCTGCAGGAAGGACAGAGGAGCGTCCCTGAGGAAGGTGTTGGAGGTGGTGGTGGGATCAGAACAATATGATGTGTCATTGTTTGTTGGATTATTTTTGCCTGGGACTGTGGGGAAACAAGGCCCACTGCATGCAATGTTACATGTGCATAGCCAGGACCACACCAGCAGGCAGGTTTTTAAAGTCTTTGAAGTGGGAAAACTGGTGTTCAGACAGAAAACAAATAGATAAGGGCATCTCATTTATTTATAACCTGTCTACATGAGCCATTGGAGCTGACAATCACCAGAGAACCGAGTGGCCCTGTTTTACTGTGGGATTCATGCTGTCAGTAAAGTCCAGGTTTATAGACCCCACCAAAATGTCTCCTCTGGAGAGTCCTTTCTGTCACGGGTGGATGCAGTCCCTCCTCTCTGCAATCCCATAGCTTTTGTGCATAGCTCCATTTTACTACTGTTTACGTTGCACTGTAATTTGTCTATACATCTGTGTTCCAGAAAAATAGGATAAAGTTTTCTGGAAATTTAATTTTCCACCGTCAATCATGCCCATTCTGCCTTCTACATGTTAAACTGCGTCGTGAGAAAAAAGAGGGCAGGTCCTTTATAGAAGAGAGGTCATTCATCAGCTTTCAAATACGAAGCTGACTTTCCTGATGTCTTTAGCGAAGAAAGGGCTAGAGTCAGGTTCAATGACAGAGAATGCATTCTAAATTCTGTAATTCTCCCTCCAGCATATTAAGAATTGATTACCAACTACATCAGAGTTTCTTCCAGAATGTGGAAGGTTGCTCTTTTCTACTTTAGGACCCAACTGGGAGGTCTGGTTTCCTGAAAGGAGGGTGTAAGACAAGGAAGTCCATGCTAGAGAGGAAGAGTGGGGGAAGAGCTTGTCTCTCCCACCATGGACTGTAGGAAGAGAAAAGGAATTAATATCGGAGAAGCGAGTGTTGAGTCATAGGTGCCCAGAGGTGCTCTCTCTGCACTGAAGTCCTAGGGGGGAAAAGAATGCTAGATAGTTAGAGGGGAAACTGAAAGTAAAGCATTGGTTTCCTTTTGGGACAGCCACACCAACCCGAAGAGTCTGCATCAGAGAATGATGAGAGGTGAAGTGTCATTAGCAGAGAGCACCCTAGTTCCCCAGAAGCCTTTTCTGGGGCTCCTGTTTTACCAGAAGTCTGAGTGATCTGCAAAGTGGTGCAGGCTGGCTTACTTGGGGTGGGGCGAGGGGTTCTATCTGACACGGACCAGCAAGGCCGAAGACCAAACACATTCACAGCCAGATACCTGGAGGCCGCAGGATCACTGAGGATCAGGGGGCTAGTTAGCAAGGAGAGGGACAACACTGGGGGCCAGAGTGAACATCAGAGGCCAGCCAAATGCCATGCAGAGTTGAGGAGCTCCACATCCAATCCAGCAAGTGCACACCCAACAACGGGAGAGCTGTCCTACCCTGGAGAGCAGCCAAAGGACCAACATAGGCCTGAGGTCACACTACAGACCCAGCCACACACCATCTCAGAAGTGAGTATGGAAGAAGGGACTTCTGAGAGGGTGAGCATTTGTCCAAAAGCAACTCAACTATCCAGAGAAATTGTTTAACTAGAAGACATTAGTAATTTCATATGAAATCAGACTTTTCCCTCCACCTCCTGCTATTTAGCCAGCTTGTGGGCATTTGAGGGGAAAGTTCCCTAGAAAGATTCGATAAATTACAAGATTATGAAGAAGGTGAAGATGCTCTGAACATCTAAGTATAGCATGAGTGAATCTGTGTGGAGACAATGCCTGTAACACTTGAGCTTCTTAAGAGCTGGGACAGTTTTTTCATCATCTCTACATCCCCAGAGCATAGTAGAATATTCAAAAGGTATGTAGAGTTCTATATCTGAGTCCTGTAAGAATAAATGAACTTACTGATGATAAAACCACTAACAGTCACTGTGTTGTCCTACCCCATTCATAGCTCACCTTTAGAAATTCATCCTTTCATGCATTAACTTATTTATTCAAATATGTCATACATTGTTGGTATCTATATATACATGATCTTGTGAAGGAAACAAAGATGAATTGTTTCTGCATTTATTCAAACACGAGAAATTTATTTAGTGCTTACTGTATACCGGATACACAGGTCTCACCTTCAAGGTCCTTATAGATACGCAGATATCTATCTTACAGATATCCCTCCTTACAGAGGGAGTAATATGTTTAAAAAAAAAAAAGAAAAGTCTATATTTTTCTCAGGTTAAAAGGCTGGCAAGAAACCTGCAGTGTCCAATCACATATTTATTTATTTATTTTTTAAATGTTATTTTATTTACATATGTAAGTTACTTCTACAATTGTGAAAATAAAAAGTTCAGATTTAAGAAATCTGAAAGATATTCAGAATATCATATTCCCTTTAAGGGTAAGAACTTTGTCTGCTTTTAAAGCTTTGCTTTTAAATGTACTTTAAAATATCTTTTGAATAGTCATAAATTGCCATAGTCCTACACCAAGGACAGGTAAAACAGCAAGGGTACAGAAGGAAACACATTCTTAAAAGCTGAACTCATAATCGTAAACTCAAGCTCATGGATCTGTTTCTAACGTGCATAGGCAGTTCTTGTCTCTGGGCTCATCCGTGGAGGTGAAAATACAAGTTGGCTACAAATAAGAAGTTTAGTGACTTTCTCTCTTATATTATAACTTCTTGACTATGGGACCAGAGGTACATGAGTCCTGAGGATGAGTGGTACCCCTCTCCTGTCTCCAAGAAACATACTACTAATGCATACTTTCTTTATCACCTGACTATATTGTATCCTAACTGATAACATAGCTGCCCACTGCCTCACAGCAGGGCTCAGGTCTGATCAGTCATCATATCCCCAGCCTCTAACCACAGCGTAGGCATTTTTGAAATAGTAAATACATCTGAAGGGCTAGTCTATTCACATGGCTTAAATTTTCAACATAACAATGTACAAACTACCCAGCCTTTCTCTGGATCTGATACAACTTAACTCATAGCCTACTGAAAATTGACAAAGAGAAAACCCAGAAATGACTGAGAGTTATGTAAAGCAATAAGACAAACTGTCACTTGTGTATGTCTTAGCATGTTGTGTATGTTACATGTATATGTTATGTGTATGCCTTGTAGAATTAATCTCAGAGCTGGATATCACAATACACACTGGGGAAGCTGGCTTGCATTCTGTATTCACTGGTCCTAACATGTCCGAGTCAGAGGAGCAGGACAGAAAGAAAATAGGGTCAGAGGAATTTCTTTCTTGTCCTTTGCCTCTGATGGAAACTGCCAGAAGAATGGAAAGTGCTCTGAAGTATACACTATGTGAGGAGGAGATGTATTAGAGGTACAGACCCCTCAGCATGGTTATCAGCAAGAGTACTGCAAATTGTTTCCAACGTGAGTTAATTTTAGTTGCCAAATACCATGTTTGAAGAGACCAGCTTTCTTCTGATTTCACAGAAGCACCAGTTTCATCTGTTTGCATTTTAGTACTACATGACTGAAAAAAGATGAATAATCTTTAGGCGAGAAGTTGTAAAGCTGATATTTCTACTGAATGGTTCGTATGGCACAGTTATAAAAATAGCAGTGCTTTTAGAATTTATCCAAATGTCACTACTAATCCATCTCAAAGTCACGGGCACAATCTATTCGTTCTCTGCAAGTCAAGAGATACAAACTCACAAAGGTGTCTTTAGAATACAATCTTTATAAATCCTCATAAATCTCTTCATTTTCTAATAAAGGAAACAGCTGGGTTTCTTCACTTCAATGTCTCTCCTCCATCATCTTTTTCCTTAATATGTTATCACTTTTGCCATTGTTAACCTTTTTTAGCTTCCAACTATGAAGGCAAAGTTAAAACATTTTTTTTCCCCAAAAGATGTTCAACATTAGCTCCTAGGGATCTGCACATTAAAACCACAATGAAATATCACTATGTATGTTTTGGAATGGCTAAAATAAAAGATGATGATAACACCAAGTGCTGATGAGGATACAGAGAAACTGGGCCTCTCACACATGGCTGGTGGAAATGTAAAATGGTGCTTCAGCTCTAGAAAGCCATTTGCCAGTTTCTAAAACCAAACAGGCACTTTCTGTATGACCTAGCAGATGCACTTTTGCACATTTATCCCAGAGAAATGAAATCTTATGTTAACACAAAAACTTGCACATGGATGTTCATAGCATCTTTATTTGTAAAAGCCCAAAGTGGAAACAACTCAAATGTCTCTCAACAGGTGAATGGCTAAACACACTTTGGTACATCTAGACCATTTAATACTACACTTCAATAAGAAGGAATAAAATATTGATATATGCAAAAATCTGGATGCACTTAAAGATGTTATGCTTAGTGGGGGAAAAAAAAACAAACAGTCTCCAAAGGTTAAACACTGCATGATTACGTTTTATATGGCATCTTCCTGCTGACAAAATCATATAGCTGGAGAATAGATTAATGGTTGCCAGATGACAGGGATGGGTTGGTGGGATGGGTGCAATTTCACAGCAGCACAACAGAGTTGCTTTGTGGTAATGGGGCAGTTCTGTATCCTAATTGTGCTAGTGTTTAGACTTACAAATGGGATCAAATTGCATAGAAGTACACACACACACACACACACACACACACACACACACATTCATGAATGAAAGAAAAGGGGTTGAAAACTGAAAAAGATCTGTAGCCCAGTTAACAGTATTGTACCAGTATCAATATACTGGTTTTGACATCATACAAAAGTCATATAAAATGTCACAATTGGGGAAAGCTGCATAAATGATGCAAAAGACTTTATATATTTTTGCAATTCCCTGTGAGTCTATAATTATTTCAAAAATATATATTTCCAAAAAAAAAAAGAAAAAAAATATTTTCCTTTCAAGTTTCATGTATCAGTTGTTTGTGACATCTAACCCAAAGTTTGGTGAACGAGCTCAAAGGGCAGGAAGAAAAAGCAAAGACAGGCTCTTGGTGTCTTTTTGGTTTATGTCTCTATTTTTAAAAGAATCAAGAAACAAAAGTATTTGGTGCTGTGCCAACTATTAATGAAGACTGGCTTGTGAAAACAGAAGTGCTTTGATAAAAGGTTACAGGGTCACATCTTATCATTTCTTTCCTCAGAAATTTTCATGGCTCTCTTTCACCTATAAAATTAAGTCACACTCTTCCTACTGCCATTGAAGACCTCCTACAATATGGTCCCAACTTAAGTCTTCGGTTTTGTCTTTCTCTATTCCTTTAAGAGAATCCACTGCTTTAATCGGTTCTCTACACTAGAACCTGAGTTTTCTTTAAGACTCAAGTTTGGCTTCCCATGGCACTAAGCCTTAAGACTCAAACAATTGACCTGGCCGTCAAGACTCATAGTATTTGGTGTCTGCCTCCTTCTCCAGGCTGTCTTGTACAATTTTCATTCCCTATGCCCAGTCACATGACTGGTCTCCAACTTCATCCTTGCCACAGCCCTTCCTACCCAGGGCTTTAAGCCTATTGTCTTCTTTGTTTAGATCTCCTTCCACCCCTCCTATTTATTTATTTGTCTATTTCCTCTTATTTTTATTTTTTATTTATTTTTTATTATTAAGTTCAGTTAGCCAACATATAGTACATCATTAGTTTTTGCTGTAGTGTTCAACAATTCATTAGTTGCATATAACATTCAGTGCTTATCACAACATGTGCCCTCCTAATACCATTATCTGGTTACCCCATCACTCCACCCCTCCCTTCTGTAACCTTCAATTTGTTTCCTAGAGTCCAGAGTCTCTCATTGTTTGTCTCCCTCTTTGATTTCTTCCCATTTAGTTTTCCCTCCCTTTCCTTATGGTCCTCTGCATTATTCCTTATGCTTTACATATTAGTGAAAACATATGATAATTGTCTCTCTCTTTTTGACTTATTTCGCTTAGCATAATCCTCTCCAGTTCCATCTATGTTGATGCAAATGGTAGGTATTTGTCCTTTCTGATAGCTAAGTGATATTCCTTTGTATATATGAACCACATCTTCTTTATTCATTCATCTGCTGAAAGACATTTTGGGTCCTTCCATAGTTTGCCTATTGTGGACATTGCTGTTATAAACATTGGAGTGCAGGTGTCCCTTCTTTACACTACATCTGTATCTTTGGGATAAATACATAGTAGTGCAATTGCTGGGTCATAGGGTAGCTCGATTTTTAACTTTTTGAGGAATCTTATACTGTTTTCCAAACTGGCTGTACCAGCTTGCATTCTCACCAGCAGTGTAAGAGAGTTTCCCTTTCTCCACATCCTTGCCAACATTTGTTGTTTCCTGTCTTGTTAATTTTTCCTTTTAACTGGTGTAAAGTGGTATCTCACTGTGGTTTTGATTTGCATTTCCCTGATGGCTAGTCATGTTGAGCATTTTTTCATATGTCTATTGGCCATTTGGATGTCTTCTTTGGCGAAGTGTCTGTTCATGTCTTCTGCCCATTTCTTGACTGGATTTTTACTTTTGGGGGACTGAATTTGATAAATTCTTTATAGATCTTGGATACCAGCCCTTTATATGTAATGTCATTTGCAAATATCTTCTCCCATTCCTCTCCCATTGCCTCTTAGTTTTGTTGACTCTTTCCTTTGCTGTGCAGAAGCATTTTATCATGATGAAGTCCCAAAAGTTCAGTTTTACTTCTAGAGATGTGTCTTGAAAGAAGCTGCTGTGGCTGACATCAAAGAGATTACTGCCTATGTTCTCCTCCAGGATTTGAATGAATTCCTGTCTTACATTGAGGTCTTTTATCCATTTTGAATTTATCTTCGTGTATTGTGTAAGAGAATGGTTCAGTTTCATTCTTCTGCATGTGGCTGTCCAATTTATTGAAGAGAATCTTTTTTCCATTGGATATTCTTTCCTGATTTGTTGAAAATTATTTGACTGTAGAGTTGAGAGTCCATTTTGGAGGTCTCTATTTTGTTCTAATGATCTGTGTGTCTGTTTTTGTGCCAATACCATGCTGTCTTGATGATCACAACTTTGTAACAGAAGTTGAAGTCAGGCATCGTGATGCTCCCAGCTTTGGTTTTCTTTTTCAGTACTCCCGTGGCAATTCAGGGTCTTTTCTGGTTCCATACAGATTTTAGGATTGTTCGTTCCAGCTCTGTGAAAAATGTCAATGGTATTTTGATAGGGATTGCATTGAAAGTGTAGATTGCTCTGGGCAGCATAGATAGTTTAACAATCTTTATTCTTCCAATCTGTGAGCATGGAATGTTTTTCCATCTCTTTGTGTCTTTCTCAATTTCTTTCACAAGTATTCTGTAGTTTCTAGAGTATAACTCCTTTACCTCTTTGGTTAGGTTTATTCCTAGGTATCTTATGGTTTTTGGTGCTATTGTAAATGGAATCAATTCCTTAATTTCTCTTTCTTTAGTTACATTGTTAGTGCATAGAAATGCAACTGATTTCTGTGCATTGATTTTGTATCCTGCCACATTGCTGAATTGCTATATGAGTTCTAGTAATTTGTGGATGGAGTATCATGTCATTTGCAATGAGAGAGAGTTTGACTTCTTCTTTGCCAATTTGAATGCTTTTTATTTCTTTTTGTTGTCTGATTGCTGAGGTTAGGACTTCTGTACTATGCTGAACAATAATGGTGATAGTTGGCATCGCTGTTGTCTCCTGACCTTAAAGTAAAAGCTCTCAGTTTTTCCCCGTTGAGAATGATATTCACTGTGGGCTTTTCATAGATGCTTTTATGATGTTGAGGTATGTTCCCTCTATCCCTTTTTTAAAAAATTTATTTATTTATTTTTTCAGCGTAACAGTATTCATTGTTTTTGCACAACACCCAGTGCTCCATGCAATAGGTGCCCTCCCTATTACCCACCACCTGGTTCCCCCAACCTCTCACCCTGTCCCTCTATCCCTATACTTTGAAGAGTTTGAATCAGAAAAGGATGCTTTTATTTTGTCAAATGCTTTTTCTGCGTCAATTGAAAAGATCATATGGTTCTTGTCTTTTCTTTTATTAATGTGCTCTATCACATTGATTGATTTCTGAATGTTGAACCACCCTTGCATCCCATGAATAAATCCCACCTGGTCATGGTGAATGATCCTTTTAGCACCCTGTTGGAACCTATTGGCTAGGATCTTATTGAGTATTTTGGCATCCATGCTCATCAGGTATATTGGTCTGTAATGCTCCTTTTGATGGGGTCTGTGTCTCATTTTGGGATCAGGGTACTGCTGGCTTCATAGAATGAATTTGGAATTTTCCCTTCTATTTCTTTTTTTTTGAAACAGCTTCAATAGAATAGGTATTATTTCTTCTTTAAATATTTGGAAGAATTCCCCTCGGAGGCCATCTAGCCCTGGGCTCTTGTTTGTTGGGAGATTTTTGATTACTGCTTCAATTTCCTTATTGGCTGAGGGTCTGTTCAGATTGTCTATTTCTTCCTGTTTCAGTTGTGGTAGTTTTTAAGTTTCCAGGAATACATCTATTTCTTCCACTCCTCTTTCAGACTTCAGTTCCACTATCAATTCTTCAGGGGAAAACCTTCCTCAACTTGCCAGTTGAAGTCAGGTTGGTTTGACGGCCATTCTCATAGAACTGTGTTGCTTTCCTTTAGAATGCTTATCCTTCATTAAAACTATACATCCATTCGTTTGATTATTTGACCAAATGCTGCTTTCCCTATTTGACTAAAAGTTCCATGAGAATACAGCTTATATCTATTTTTGCTTGCAACTTTATTCACCACTTAATAAAATGTCTTGAACATAGAATTATTTAATAATTATTTTTTTTGGTGACTGGATGAATCAAACTGGAATAATTGCTCCCCAATCATATTTATTGGGTTTCCTGCCCTCACGCTTCTGTCATGCTCTTCATTCCATGTGCAAATCTATACCCACATTTTATCTTCTCTACATTTTATCTAATTTTATAGACTCATATGAATGGGTACTTTCTTGGTCTTTGAAAATACACATCATCTCTGCCTTCTTTGGAAACTGTAGCACTTAGGCATCTGTTCTCTTGCAGTACTTGGCACTGCTATCGATAGATTTTTGCCTCTTATGCTCTTTATCAATTCATATGTTTCTGGAGGGCAAGGCTTATTCATTTCTCTTTATGTCACTTGCGATAATTAGCTCATTTCTCAGAGGCTTAATTAATATATTTTCCTTATTGATTAATATGAGTAAAAGCTAAACACATATTAAGAGCTGAATTAATATTTATAGAAATAAGGAAAAATTATCGGCACTTGTTAGTTCTACTGATTTCCAATGAGTAAACAAAATTAAATTACTAAATAGCTGTACAGACATGGTTCCAGAACAAATGCCTTCTGTTCTGACCATTTATTATTATTTCATAGGTTTATTTGTTGTATGTGGCCAAGTAATTCTAAAATTGTTAGATTCAACTTGCTTTTTTACTTCTCACTATTCCTTGCTCAGTAAATTACAATGAAGACCAACTGATATTCCAGTAGAATTATTATTTTTCTTTCTCGCTAAAAAATTAAGATAAACTTTTTCATAGAACAGAACATTAAAATAGGCATTGAAGAATGAATTTGAGAGAGGTAGCAGGATGGATCAGGATGGTGGGGTATGACATGGGTTGAACTAAACACCTGAAGACCATGAGACCAGTTGTTAAGAATAAATTGCCACTGTTCCAAAAAGAAAAGAAAGAAAGAGAAAGGAAAATTGAAAAAAAATTTTTTTTTCAAAAAAGCTCTATAGAACTTAAGAAACCAACAATTGGTTGTGACTTTACAATGCTTAAAAACAAACAAACAAACAAACAAACAAAAAACCCACAGAAGCCAACTATATTTTCAAAGGAGAACATCTCCTCTTCATTCTCCCCAGACTCACTTACAGTTTTTGGCTCTGGGCTAATGGGCTCAGCTCTGCCACAAAGCTAACATTTGTCTCTTCCTTCTCCTGCTCTATCTGTAAAGACATTCTGGAGACCTCCACATATAGATAGAGAACTGCTGGGAATTTCTGTGCCCCCAAACAGTGGAAATCAATGCAATTGAATTAACTTCTTTAAACATTTATTGAGTACCTGGCATGTGCTGGGTTTTCTAGTAGGTACTAGAAATTCGGAGGTGAACAAGAAATTACCCTTGCTGTGAAAGAACTCACAGTCGGGTGAAGTAGGTGGGAATATTCAAACATCATTCTTCAGTAAGACAGACTGTAGACAGAGCTAACAAAGTGCCATGGGAGCACAGAAAAGAGATACCTATTTCTGTTGTGGGACTTATTGAAGTGAGTGGGAGTAAAGCTGAGTATTGGGGGTACGTAGCTGATTTCCCAGCATTCATCCACCTTTCTCCTCCTGCAGTGGGTGACATGTGATTAGTGGGATTGATCCCATTCTGATGCCATGAGTGAGTGCTGACTGGTGAGCCAGTAACCCTCAAGCAGAGATGGTACTCCCCTGCCAGAGGGCATCTGGAAATCCACAGGGACATTTTTAGTTGATATAAGGCTGAAAAAGATGCTATTAGCTTTTAGTGGACGGACGGAAGCTAAGAATGTTAAATGACCAATAAAGTAGGAAAGGGATCCAAATCATGAAAAATTGCCCCACCCAAAATGCCAGTAGTACTCCTACTGAAAAACATGAGTCTGAGACAATCAGAAATCTCATCCTGTATTGGGTTGGGGAGTTCAACTTTAAGCCAATTAGCTCACAGAATTCCCCTGCTGTCATTGTGGTCCAATTAGTATAAGGGCTCTGGACTTCTTTTCAATGGGTTTAGGTAGACAAACATCCTTTCTGTCTCACTGGGCATGCAGGAAGAAGCCTGCAGCCCCATCTGATTCCAGCTTAGACAACTTCCCATTCAGTCTATGCAATCTAATATGTTTAGGTCGTTGGTTTGCTTGCTTGATTCTGCATTTTTGTTATTGTTTTCTAAGTAAATTATTTGAATGGCAGGAATGTTGTTGTGGTATCAAGTCTAAGTAAGATCTAACATACGTGAATAATATTTTGTTTTCATCCCAGAGCCTTGGAATGCTATAAAATTCATAATATTGCCATAAAGGGGAAATGAGGGTGAAACAAAATGGTCAAGTGTATCATTTATGGTATAATGAAGAATGTAAATGGTGTCTGGTGAAAGTTGTGAAAACCTAAGTTTAAACTTGCAGTTATGTTTGTGTATATGTACACACACACCCATGTGCATAAAAGAAAAGGAGAGGGAGGAAGGGAGGACAGAGTGGCTATCTTCATGAATAACACTATTTAGAAATTTGTATCTTGTTCTTTTAGGAAAGATTCTGTCCCTTGCGGTTGCAAAATTTCCTCATTAAAGAAAGCTAAAAGAAAAGATTATTAAGCACTGATTACTTAATCAAAGTTCATTAACGTGTTCTAAGATGTTTTAAGTTGTGTTTAAAATGGCTCTGTTTTTATGCCTATTAATAACTCTCCTACTGACATAAGATTAGTTGGTAGTATTTATAGCTAGGAAATATTTTCCTACATTGTCAATAGTTACAGTCCAATAAGAACAAAGAGGAAAAAGATATCCAATTACATTTGAATTAAGAAAAATTAGTAAGACATAGAAATAATGCACAAGTTAATTTTTAAACACCCAATTTCCCTCTTGCAAAACCTTTAGAGAAGTATTTAGACCTCCAGGTGACTAAACTGAAAGCAAACTACATCTAGAAACTGAGGAGGGTGAGAAAGACATAAGATCCGCCAGTACCTGAATACTGGTCAGAGTCGTATACTGGTAAGCCTTGACCACCAGATAATTTGCTTCCAGGTCGATGAGTCCCAGGATCATATACTTCCACCATCTTCGTCGTAAAATTGCCAGGAGGTTTTCTTCTCCTGTGTCATGAAGGTGAGAAGAAATGGGTTAGGTTCTGAAATATAAACTATATATGTAGAAGGATTCTAAATTGTTGTTGTACTTTATATTTTTCCTGTTCCTTAACAAATGTTCAATTAAACAAATGAATTGTGTCAAAGATTGACATGTTTTTACTTAGCTAATAGTCTTCATTGTAGACTCTGGCTTTTCAAATTGGTTTTTATACCAGAATAAGACTAGGTAGGTTTTTAGTTCACCATGAAAGGCCTTTTTCTCATGAACATTTGATGAAAAAGAGTCATATAATGTAAAAAATAAAAGGAAAGGTATACCAGAAAGGCTGCATAAACACACACAAAGTCCAAATCATTCTAAACTTCAGTATTGTGGTAAAATAGAAAGAAACAAAATGAGGGTAGGCCAATGGACAAAGGCCTATGCTTGACAGCACATCTGCAGTTAGACTCCCAGATGCCATCCTGAGTGCTTGCCCAGCTTTGAACATTACATTCTGGTGGGGTGTGGGTGATGGGAAAGAATTAAAGTAGAGGGTCACTCTCAGATGGATAGGAGCCATAGGACCATGGCCTGAATATTGCCCCAAACCAGAATCTTCACCATCTTGCCTCTTAAGTTTATAACATCAGAACAGATTTTGAATCCCTTAGCTTTTCATCCATATTTTTACATCTTTCAAGCCTGAAAGAAACCTCATTTCTCAAGGGGAAATCATGATTGTTAATAATAACAGCTCTCTGGAGTCAAGCTGTGAAGTCTTCATAGAAGTATGGGATTTGCAGAAACTGAGTGAATAGTGACTGTATTTATTATGATTGCTGCACAACAAATTATCCTAAAACACTGCTGCCTAAAACAATAAGCATCTATTACCTCCTTGTTTTGTGGGTCAAGAGTCGGGACACAGCTTAACTGAGTGTCTTTGATTCAAGCTGTCTCAATAAGCTGCAGTCAAGTTGTCATCCATGGATGTAGTCACATCTGAAGGTCTGACTGGGGAGGGATATCCTTCAAAACTTACTCAGCATGGCTATTAGCAGGCCTCAGTCCTTACCTCAAGGCCCTGCCTGAAGACATGGCAGTTGATTTCACCCAGGATGAGCACTGGGGGCAAGGGAGACAAAGTGCAGGAGAGAAGGAAGGTACATGTTTTTTTTTAATAACTTATCATCAGAAATGGGACTTCTCCCCTAGTCTCTTCTTTAAAGGAGGGTCAACAAGTTCAACCTACATTCAAGGAAGAGAATTTTGTAAGGGTGTGACTATCAGGAGGCAGAGATCATTGGAGATTATCTTAGAGGTTGGCTTCCCCAGTGACACACACTTCTAGTATTTTAGCTGTGCTTAAGCTGGTTCTCAAGAACCTCAATAGACTCCACATCCCTCGCCTGTCCTTGAGCCACTCTCAGGACTTTGAACACCTAATTTCTACCACTGGTCTTATTCAGGTGACCATGATATGAGGTGAAGACCTTTTCAACCTTACATAAACTTGTAAAACAAATCTTTCCAGCTACATAGAGAAGTCGGAGTCTGGGCTGTGCCTGGTTGGCAACAAGGAGAGACAGGTCTCTGGACCTTTGGTAGCTAACCCAGTTTTCAAGCCTCATTTTGGGAGCCACACTTTTCACAACATTTGCTCCAAGTATACTAAAAATCTTTCTGACTCAGTGAATTGTTAATTCTTGTTCATCCTTCAAAATTCAGCTATTCTCTGCCATTTTGTCTGCTATCACTACCCCCTTGGCAATGTGTACCCAGTAGAGTCCTTTCACATGATTGTGACTACTTAGAAATTTTCTATTCACAAAACTGAGAGTTTGGGGATGATAAGACATCAATGTCCTACTCATATATGTATCCATTATCCTAAGCATACTGACATATAATAAGGATTAACGAAGTGTTTTGGAATGGACAAATAATTGAACTGAAAAAAAAAGTGTGAAGTGCTATTTCTCTGAGTACGTCAAGAGTCAGCTCTATATATGAGTCACATTTCTTGTGTTTTGCTCTGAGATTCATAGCCGGTGGATGTGATCCCTAAGGTCATTTCTTTATAGCCAGCTCATTTTGACAGCACCCTTGCACAGCATTTCTGTCTTTCTTATCTGCCTACACATTTGATCAATCAACACATCTCTTAGGATTTGCCTTGTAAATTAGTGATTTGCCACCTGACTGAATATTCCCATCTTCTTGAGAGATTTTTTAAAATCTCAATGTTTGGAACCAGACACTCAAAATTCTAGTGTAGTTGGCTTTGGGTGGAGCCTGGGCATTGGGCTGAGGATCAGACTTAGGACTTTCAAATGGTTGATGTCCAGTGGTTATCCTCAGGATGACCTGCACTAGGAATTTCAGATATAAGCACAAAGTAGTGAAGGCTCTTCATACCAAAGAAACACCTGAACATCTGGCCTGAAGTATGCTTTTCCTTGTCTTGTCTCTGGGCTTTTCCCTGTGCTGATTCCTCTGCTTGGACTGTTTTTCTTCCAGTCTCCAAATGAAAGATGAGCATAGACACTAACACCAGGGAGCCTTCCTTGGTCTTCCTAGGGCTGGATTTCCCTGTAATATGCTTCTTTAACACCCTTTGCTTACCCACATACAATACTAATCTCACTGTATTATAATGACCTGTTTTCTTGACCCTATTACTCATTAGATTATTAGCAATTTGAAGACAGTAGCATTACCTTGGTCATCACTTTATCTCTAGGATCCAAAAATACATAGTAAGTGGTCAATAACTAATACAAAATGTATGAATAAATTTCATGTTTCATAATCTCAGCAATGCTAAGTAGATCGAAATTGAGGTACTTAAAATAGATCTACTATAAACATTCATGTTCCGGACAATGAAAATTGTTTTCCAGTTAGAATGTAGACAACATCTGACACAATTAATTTGGTGACCATTTTACACATGACATACTATATACATAGGACATAAAAAGGTCGATGGCGTATTTAACTGCAAAGCTGCAATTCTATAGTTACAGGTCATTGTCCCAGTTAATTTACACAATGAATAGACAGTTGCCAAACTCAGAGCATACCGCCCACATCTCAATGATGTAAGACTGAAAATCTGGGTCATGGTGCTGTTTGTTCTACGAATCAATAACATATTCAAAGTGTAATTCACTACATAGATTCAAAGGAATGATTAGTTGACTTGCTGTTCTGCTGCAAAAGTCTGCAAAGCAAAACACCCTAAATAAATGTTCCATATTGTTCCATATTGTTTGATTTGAAGCACCAGAAAACATACAACATTCTTGCACAGCAAAGTTATCCAGGAAGGCAAGAGAGCACTTTTGTATTTTTGGCTGAGCAAAAATTCCAGCCCTAAGAACGACTGCTTAGGGATTTATCTACATGACTCTCATTAACACTGATGTACAACAGGCCATTAAAATTCTTTCTAAAATAATGAAAATGCGTTCTTTACAGCCTTTGTGCCAAAACCCTCCCTAAATCTCATAAAATAGGGCCATCCATAAGAAACACCAGCACAACTGCTGGTATGTTAATGTTTTGAAATTCTTTTTTTTTTTTTAATTAACTGAAGGAGTAATAAAATCCATGGGTGGAAACTTTAGAATTACAGTTTGTCATTTGCATGCATTCTGTTAATTATTATTTTTATTATCAATATGCTCAAATATAAATAAATTAGAGAATATTATAATAAGGTAACCTGCAATCTGACTTAATAGATGTTAACATTTTGCCATATTTGCTTCATAAATATTGTTTTTTTTCCTGAGGAAGAAAATGTTTAAGATAAAACTGAAGCTCCCCTTCTGCTCTTGCCAGATTCTATTCCCTTCCCTCCTTCCACACATCACTGTCTTGATATTGTTGTGGATCCTTCATGTTTGTGTTTTTGTTATACATTTCCTAGTTACGTTTGTATCTGAAACAGGATATAACTTCCTTTGGTATGTTTTTAAACTTTAAATGAAAGTTTACTGTATATACTGTAGATGTCATTCTTCTAGGTTCTTTTTTTTTTTAATGTTTAACATTGTTTTAGAAATGTATCCCTATTGTTTTGTGTAGAGCTAACTCATTTATTTTAAACACTGCATATTCTCATACTCTCTGAATATGCCACAATTTATCCAGTCTCCCACTAAGAGACATCTAAGCTGTTTCCAATTTTTTTCTATTAGGAACAGTGTGGCCAGGAAAGTTACCCTGATTTCAAGTAACAGCATTCTAGAAACAATAACTACTTCACTAATTAAGAACAGGGAAGGGAATTACTGACAATCTTTATCACATCATTCATATTGAATTTTACTAAGCACCAACAGCACGATCAATTAAAAGTGGTTTAGCATTTTAGTAACAAAAAACTTCTCTGATACTCACTTTGTATCAGACAGTATCTACATGCATTACAAATATTAACTTTCCTAATCTTAATCATAACACCATACAGTAGACATTGCTATTAACCCCATTTGCAGATGATAAGACCAAGGCCTAGAGGAGTTAAGTAACTTGCCTGAAAGGTCACACAGATAAGCCAGGATCTGGACTCATGACAATCAGGCCCTAGGCTTCATACTCGTTAGTCCTGTACAGTTTTGCCTCCCTAATTTGTACTGTGGCATTGTCCTCAGGAGTCACACACTTCTCATTTCTCTTTCATGACCTATCTGTCCCTACTCACCCCTCAGTGCCCCTCAGCTAACTCTTGGGTGCCCATCACACTGAAGCTGATGTGCATGAAGCCCCCCCCCCCCCTCCATTGCCAGCGCCCAGCAATGCAGCTCCTGTAGCAACTTAGGGATGATGATGTGTCTGACTCCCAGCAAGTCAGTATCAAGGATTTGGCGTCTCCCTGCCTGATCTAAGCCCAGGACGAAATTCCCCTTATGAAATGTAAAATAAGTTTTAAAGTCATTTCTATTGCTTAAAAAACTCTAATTACAAGAATTACTGTTTTATGCTATACTACTTGCTAAAGCTTCAGGCATAGTAGCAATGGTCACACATGGGGTGGGGCAAGGTGGTAGTGAATACGTGCTAAATCAAAGAGAGAACTTTTGAACAAAAACATGATGCACATTCATGGCGGTGTCTGGAAAACAGAGACCTTTGATTCATAATGTTCTTGTTCACCCCCAGTGGTAGTCTGGGTCAAGAATAACAGCACTGCAAGACTGCACCAGAGGTAGATCGGCTCAGGGAACAAGAAGCTGCATTATTCTTGGGACACTTTCATTAAGGGTTCTCATGGGTGGTGTGAACCTTCATGGCATTCTTATGCAAGAACAGAACCCAGCATGCCTTGCATGGAGAGTCTGCAAGCAAGAGCAAAGCCTCTACACAGGGGTTGAGACCCTTACTTGAATGGACCCCTCTTTGTCTCACAAATGGAGCCATAACACCACCTTTCTTTACCAGAACTCTAAATGGAAGTGTTGAAGTATCAATCAGTGAATCTGGGGGGGGGGGGGGGGGGGGGGACTTCTGATGGCAGTCTTAATGATTCATCTTCAAAAGCTAAAATGTAGTATTAGAATGTAGAGCTTAAAACAATTCTCTTTGTGAGAAAAGTAAACAAAATAAATGCACTAATAAGGAAATGAAAACATAAATTGTTCACAAAAAGGACTGTAACCAGTTGTACTTTATAATAGGAATCTGAGAGTAAAGATGAAACACAAAAAGGATAGATAATGAAGATTCAACTTTGTTTCATATTCTTTCAGTCATTTTTTTTTTTTAAAGATTTTATTTATTTATTTGACAGAGAGAGAGATCACAAGTAGGCAGAGAGGCAGGCAGAGAGAGAGGAGGAAGCAGGCTCCCCGCGGAGCAGAGTGCCCGACGTGGGGCTCCATCCCGGGACCCTGAGATCATGACCTGAGCCGAAGGCAGCGGCTTAATCCACTGAGCCACCCAGGCGCCCCTTCAGTCATTTTTACTATTAGAAATAGACAGTGAGATTGGGAAGAGCATAAGAGACAATGTTTTGCCTTGGTAACAAACAGACTTGGGTTTGAGCACTGACTGCCTTCTGCTATGTGGTACTAAGTAACTTGGTTAATGGCCTTGAACCTCAACCCTCTACTACAAAACAGGGATTATAACAACTATCTCATAGGGTATCATCGATTAAAGGTAGTATGAATAAAGTGTATAAGCTAATATCTAGCTAAGGTCGGTGCATAAAACACCATGCAATGGGTAGGGTTCTGAAAGCCTTGTGCCCTTCCAGCCACCCATGACAGGCTAAATCACCATGTTAGATGCAGCACACAGGAAGCTCAGGATAGTGAACCCTCATAATTATTCATTAAGACACTGGCCACACATGCCTGTCTGTCTCTTCCTCTGGATCACATCCAAGCCAGTGTACGACATTTGTCCCAACTAGAGACAGGCTGAGGGCCTTGTCTTTGACGCCTTTCCCCTGGACCAGACCCACGTCTTGATCCTTTGGGTCACACCACTTGACAGGAGAGTGGAGGCTGTGTATGGATGCACCTGCTCTCTGTCATCCCATCCCAGTCCCCCTCAGCACTTCTCTTGTTTATGTCTCCTCAACGATGTCTTTCCTAGTAAGTTGGACAATGTAAAATCTTATTATTAAGGCAAGAGAGCTGAATAACACTTTTAAAATCTGCTCAGTCATCTGGCTATTTTCCAGAAATGCCTAATAAAACTTTGGGAAAATATCCAAAAGCTAAAAATGAATCCTAATCACATCAGGTTCTGGTAGCTCTAACTTTAAGCTGAATATGAGAGAAAAAAAAAAGTATAGGTGATGTAGAAGGGATTGCACACAGGATAGGTTTCTTAACAATAAGTTTATTTTGCTTCTTTCACAGTTATATTTCTGGCATTGATAATTAAAACCCAACAGTCGAGCTCTAATTATGAACACAATCTATTACCTCTTCTGAGATTAAAACATTTACACATTGTAATATGAAAATAAAAGCCTCAGAGTATGCTACCATTTTTAACATGAACCAAATCACTTAAATCTTAGAAAACTTCTCTTTCTTGGTTTTTTTAAGCTGTCATTTTTTTTAAAAAAAGATTTTGTTGATTTATTTGAGAGAGAGAGTGTGCAGAGTGACAGAGAGAGAATGGGAGGAGGGGCAGAGGGAAAAGCAGACTTCCCATAGAGCAGAGCGCCCAATGCGGGGCTCAATCACAGGACCCTGGGATCATGACCTGAGCTGAAGGCAGACACTTAACCGACCAAGCCACCCAAGCGCCCCATAAGCTGTCATCTTTTACAAAGCTAAGATATATGATTTCATGTGGTGCATTTATACTGTACACTTTTCTAAAATATCTAAACTTCTTTTAGTCCTGATGTGTCTTAGAAAACACAATTCCTAACATCTTCTTCATACCAATATAAACATTGACAGCAAATTTGCCTAACTTTTATCATACAGACAGTTAAGACACATAGACAGATAAATAAAGAACTTTTCAGGATATCTAAATACCTATACACAAGGGGCACCTGGGTGGGGCTCAGTGGGTTAAGGCCTCTGCCTTTGGCTCAGGTCATGATCCCAGGGTCCTGGGCTTGAGCCCCACATTGGGCTCTCTGCTCAGCAGGGAGCCTGCTTCCTCCTCTCTCCCTGCCTGTCTCTCTGCCTACTTGTGATCTCTGTCTGTCAAATAAATAAATAAAATCTTAAAAAAAAAACCATACACAAAAGCTATGTACCCACTATTAAACTCTGTTGACCAATACCTGTGTATTGGTTGCTCTACCTCTTAGAAAATAGTGAATGAGAAATAAGTCAATCCGAGAAAGACAACTATCATATGATCTCCCTGATATGAGGACATGGAGATGCAACATGGGGGGTTGGAGGATAGGAGAAGAATAAATGAAACAAGATGGAATTGGGAGGGAGACAAACCATAAGTGACTACTAATCTCACAAAACAAACTGAGGGTTGCTGGGGGGGGTTGTTGGGAGAGGGGGTGGGGTTATGGACATTGGGGAGGGTACGTGCTATGGTGAGTGCTGTGAAGTGTGTAAACCTGGCGATTCACAGACCTGTACACCTGGGGATAAAAATACATTATATGTTTATAAAAAATAAGAAATAAATAAAAAATTAAAAAAAAATAAATATCAGCTCTGCACATTTTGCAAATAGAGCCAGTTGAATTTCCAGGTTTCCTGGCCTTTTTGCAGAGTTTCTGAGGTGAAAAAAAAAAAAAAAAGAAAATAGTGAATGAGATCTGAGCACCTCCCCTAGGTAAATCCCACCCAGAATCTATTTATTTATTTATTTATTTATTTATTTATTTAAAAGCTTTTATTTATTTATTTGACAGACAGAGTTCACAAGCAGGCAGAGAAGCAGGCAGAGAGAGGAGAAAGCAGGCTCCCTGCTGAGCAGACAGTCCGATGTGGGGCTCCATCCCAGGACCCTGGGATCATGACCTGAGCCGAAGGCAGAGGCTTAACCCACTGAGCCACCCAGGCGCCCCTATTTATTTACTTTTAGATATCTTATTTATTTATTTGACAGACAGAGATCACAAGTAGGCAGAGAGGCACTGGGGGCTGGGGTGGAAGCAGGCTCCCTGCTGAGCAGAGAGCCCCAGGCAGAGCTTGATCCCAGAACCCTGAGATCATGATGCAGGCACCCCCACCAGAATTTAAAACATTCTTTAAAACATATATACAAGGACACCTGGGTAGCTCAGTGGGTTGAGCCTCTGCCTTCAGCTCAGGTCATGCTCTCAGGGTCCTGGGATAGAGACTTGAGTTGGGCTCTCTGCTCAGCAAGGAGCCTGCCTCACCCTCTCTCTCTGCCTGCCTCTCTGCCTGCTTGTGATCTCTCTCTCTGTCAAATAAATAAATAAATTCTTAAAAAAATAATAAAATAAAACATGTATACAGTTCAGCATGCATCTTACATTCTGTTAATAATAAACCAGCTTGGGGGTGCCTGGGTGGCTCAGTGGGTTAAGCCTCTGCCTTCAGCTCAGGTAGTGATCTCAGGGTTCTGGGATCAAGCCCGCATCCGGCTCTCTGCTTGGCTGGGAGCCTGCTCCCTCCTCTCTCTCTGCCTGCTGTTCTGCCTACTTGTGATCTCTCTCTGTCAAATAAATAAATAAAATCTTAAAAAAATAAAAAAAGAATAAACCAGCTTGAATAACTAAATACTGTCACTATGAATAATTGAAAGATGAATCTGAAAACCTTAAAAATGTTCTGGGGGGTGCCTGGGTGGCTCAGTGGGTTAAGGCCTCTGCCTTCGGCTCAGGTTGTGATCTCAGGGTTCTGGGATCGAGCCCTGCATTGGGCTCTCTGCTCCACGGGGAGCCTGTTTTCTCCTCTCTGCCTGCTTGTGATCTGAGTCTGTTAAATAAATAAAGTTAAAAAAAAAAAAAAAGTTCTGCAGGGTCAAACACAATCCAACACTTCTCTCCCATTTCTAGTTGTAACACATTTATTCATGTATATAATCTAACAACTAAAACGTAACCCGAGCACATCTTCCTCCCCTCAACCTCCAGTCCAGTTTATGTCTTTTGTTGAACAACCACTCCTTGGGGGCCATATTCACTTTGTGTATCTTTTGCAGTTATCTATGCACACAGGTTCTTCCTCTGAAAAGTTTCACTAGTAGTTCCTTTCTTTTGACTTAGTTAGTGAGTCTATGAGGCAGGGCTTTTCCTTGGGGCTGCTGGGCTATTCAGCTCCAGGAGGCCAATGTCTCAGAGAAGTTACGAAGAATGGTGCCCTTTGAAGTCGTGTCTGTGGCAGTCATGTCTGCCCTTTGGGATATAGCCATTCACCAGTGGGGTCTACACCAGACTCTCCCAGGCACTGACTGTATGATTCTGTTTTGTAACTGTGTCTTTCTAAACATCAATTTCTCTCATCTACACATTGGAGCTACCAGGTGGACCCGCCTTCTTGAATATTTGTTAGGACTAAATGAAATATTTGTAAAATGCTTGACATGGTGCCTGGCAAGTTGCTCATGTTATTATTATCTTGATATTTATCATAGCTGGTCTTTCCTTATGCCCTGCTTCCTACACAATGTAGTTGTATAGTAAAGAATTTTACCTTGCCTCAAAAGAGGTCTGGTATTTGTCCTAGGCTAACAATATCATTTAGGGTAGGGGCTGGCCATGCCAGAAAGACCAGCAATGTGATTTAGAGTGGGGGAATTTGGGTCACCTCCAGAGGCCAGAGTTCAGCCATATGTGCAATGAATCATGCTTACATAATGGAGGCCCCATAGAAACCCTGAACACAGAGAGTCTACTGAATTTCCCCAGTTGGCAATATTTTGTCCATATTCTCACACACTGGTGCTGGGAAAGTAATCCTGACTCCACCAGGAGAAGACAATGGAAGCTCTTGACTTGATACTTCACCTGGATTTTGCTCTATGTGCTTCTACCCTTGGTTGATTTTTTAACCTATATCCTTTCCTTATAATAACTGTAAACATGACTATAATAGTTCCAGTGAGTTCTGTGAGTCTGAGCAAATTACTGAAGCTGCGTATGGTTTTGGGGATACTTCCCACCTATGAGCTTGCAATTGGTGTCAGCAGAGGGGGTAGTCCTGGATGGACCTAAACTTTCTCACTTGGTTTAAATTCTCACAGTTGGTGTGAGGTAACACTAGTGTTGGGGCTAAGCCCCAAAGTCTTTGCAGGACGTTTTCCTCAAACACAACTGAATTTAAATGCCCTCCCTTGCTCAAGAACTTGAGTCGACGTTACGTGTATCTCAGAATAACCAAACCCCAGAATCCTCCAGGTCTGAATTCAAATTAAAACAAACCAACAGCTAGCCTTCTTTCCAGATGATGTTAAGCAATGTATATAATTATGTGTTATCATAAAAAAGGGTGTAAAAACTGGGCTTGATCCCTAAATTTCCTGTCCTTATAAAGAAATCACTTACAGTGGGAAATACACTCACTAGTTTAAAATGGTTAATGATAGGTTGGCTGGCTGTGTGGAGGGGCAAATGCTTTGATTTAAAATTATTCAAAGCAATCATAATAAAACTATGTGCTAGTATAAATCTCTCTATTTTCCTGGGTGGGCCCACTGGGAGGAAAATGTATTTGTCCTTTATAATGACAAGACTATTTTCCTTTTCTTCATCCCATTTTGTGAAAAGTGACCCTACTTGCCTTTTGGAGGTTTCCCGTAATTGGCTCTGATGCCTCCTGACATTAGCAGATGAATCTGTCAGTTTTATGAATTTTGTTTTGAACAAAGAGCTGTGTAACAGCTAATGACACATGATGTAAGGGGAAGAGGCCTAAGTGGGCTTGCCTCTGGACTCCTGCTACTTGCTGAGCATATTCAAAGGACAACATGACAGAAGTGCCAGCCTGAACTCTTGAGGGCTGCCCTTGAGCTCTGACATGAGAACATCTGTCATGGTAGACATATACGTTAGAACCAGCATGGGAAATTAGCAAGAGAAGTGTGAACAGGCCAGAAACCTTAGCAAAGCAGAAAGCTGGTCAGCCCCCTCTCTCCTGTCCACCCTCCCACCTCCCAGCCCAAATGACAAGCACACGTCTACCAAGGCCACTGCTGTTACCTGACATCTATTTTTTCATTGAACACCATTGGTCAGGCACTGCACCATATACTCATTCTCTCATTTACTCGCCAGCCTGTACTCTAGGTTAAAAGCATGAAGTCAACAAGACCTGTGTGAAGGTACTGACTCTGCCATTTGACTGGCTGTGTCACCTTGGGAAAGTTTACTTGTTCATAAAATGAGTCAAACACTACTCATTTGAAAATATGCTATATGAATTAAATGAGAAAATATACGTAAAGTGACTGGCTTCCGAGAAATATTTAGTAAATGATGGCTTTGTTATTAATAGCCCCTATGAAGAAAGTATTTTTCAGAGCATTAAATTGGATTCAGAAGTTAAGTAATTTGTCTGAGGTTGGTCCTGACTGTTTATTAGAAAGCATTCACTATTTGAAGAATGATGCTTTTTGTTTCAATGGCACATTTAATAAAACAGGTCAGAAATATTTTTATTTATATGATCTTTCTGAAATTAGTAACAGTAGAGACAAGGCAGTATTTTCTGAGCAATGCAATAATAGTATCAATACTTCTGGAGATATCTGTCTTCCCACATGAAAATATTAGGGAATATATTTTGGGGTTAATTACAGATTTGGATCAGAAAATGTAAGACAAGTCAAGCCCGGAACATTTTGTTCCACAGAAGAGCAAGAAAGCAATCAAACACTATGAGGGTTGTGTCAAAAGGACACAGAGCCCAACTTGAAGGGTCTTTCATATGAAGATAAAAACTGAAATAGATTGAAACGCATCAGATATGTTTAGATCCATAAGCATATAATAAATCTGAAAGCAACCGCAATGACAATTATAGCCTAACAAATAAAAAAACCCAACCCTAACTGATCACCATCAGAAGATATTAGCAAGCTAACTCATTTTGAAAATTGGTAAATAAAGGAGGAAAAAAATCAATTTTTGGTCCCCCGGGATTCTTACATGAATTGTACCACTAGGTCACTAAATAATAGGTGAGGGGGAGGTGGATCTTTATGATAATATACTAACACATGAAAAAGAAATGAGGAAATTAGAATATCATAATTTTGTACCCTATGATGGAATTAATGGATGTTGGCCTTGAAGGTCAATCTACTAACATATCAAAAGAAGAGACAATCAAGCATTATGTTTTATGTGTTTCCTGATGGAAGAACAAAACACTACTTATTGAAAAAAAAAAGAACATAAATCTGATATAGTCTCTGGACTCAGCTTATTAATTTAGAGAATTGAGAGGTCAGAGACGCATGTTAAAACACACTAGAAAGAGTCAATCAGCAAGATTCAGATTGTGAGATTGGCTGCAGTCTCACTACTCAGTTTGAGCCGTCGGACGGCGGCAGCCACAGCAGTGAGTAGAAATGCATGCTTTTAAGAAAACCTCAAACACTACTGACTCAGAATCTGCATTTATCAACAGCCAGGGAATTTGTACATTACAAATTACAAGTATTACAGCTTGAGAAGAGATAATTGTGTAGGACACATAGCCATTACAACAACAAATAAATTGTAGTAAAAATAAAAGAAAAGGACATCTATAGGCTAAAAGTACCTAAGAAAACTATCAACCACTTTGCATGCTGACTCAGACAAACTATAAAAGTACATATATCTATGAGAACGTTGGAAATCTGAATGCTGACAGGACATCTAGCATTATTGTTAATTTTAAATGTGAGCAAGGTATCATGGTTATTTTCAAGCCCTTATCTTTGAGAAAAACATCCTGAAATACTTACAGATAAATTGATATAATGTCTGAGATTGGATTTAAAATCCTACAAGAAGGGGAAAGTGGTGAGGATAAGGATAAAATAAGCCTGACCATGATTTTAAATTTATTGAGGTGGATATACTAGCACAGACGTGTTCATTCTATGACTCTGTCTGCTTTACTGTATGTTCGAAAGTTTTCAGAATAAGAAAGTTACAAAAAGAAGAGGTTTGAAGCTGAACAGGAAGTTTAGCTAATGGAGGAGCCTTGGATGGATATGAGCAGCACCTCTGTGTCTGGAGACTTCTTTAAGTATTTTACTGGTGCCGTCACAATTCCTCCATACGGCGTCCTTGACTTGTAGGCGATATTACCCTCTTTAGCAGCCAGAGAAGGCAGAAGTTTGAATTCTATTACTTCCCATGTCCTCATTTCAGTCTGGAGGTCGGGAGGAATACTTGGCAACTCTTCCAGCAAAGGTTTTGACAAGTTCTTAATAACTAAGGACCGCTCCTGCTCATTTCCCTGCATTGGGTTTTTGGATGGGCCTTGCCCTTGTGCTAATGGCCAAGATATTGCCTGTCCTTATTGCTTCACTTACAGATAAAGCCTCTGTCTGAACTCCAAAAATCCTCATAGGGAATCTTTTGTTGGTGCAATGTCGCATCAACTACTGAAGCTTCCTAAAGCTGCTGGTGGAGAAATCACTCCTCTCAAGAGTTGGTAGTGTTGCGTTCAGTGAAGTAGACAACATTCATGGGCACCTGGGTGGCTCCGTCGGTTGAGCTTGGCTTTGGCTCGTGTCCTGGTCTCAGGGTCCTGGGATCCAGCCGTACAGGGGTCCTGGATCAGCAGGGTGTCTGCTTGTCTCTTTCCCTCTGTCCCTCTCCCTGGTTGAGTTCTCTCTCTCTCTCAAATAAATAAATAAAATCTTAAAAAAAAAAAGTAGATACCATTAAGGTAGTGCTGGCTGAGGGTAGTAAAATCTAACTCAACGATAAGAGATGGTATGATTTGAATTATGACTACCAAGAACTAGGAGAGGAAGAGATGGCAAATATTAAGCTAACGTCCGTCCCAAGTGAAGCCTCCTGTGTTGTGTGGCAAATCTGTTCCGAGCCACAGATGTCACCGTTTTTGCAGGCCATGGTGTAGGAAGGTTCCAGAGTATGTTACCAGCCTTAACCCCATACAGCGGCCAAGAATAAGTCATTAAGTATATGTGCTGCCAAAGCGAGCACAAGAATAAGTCATTAAGCAATGTTAAAATATTTGGGAAGCAGGAGAACAAAACAGCCAGTGATTCGGTTGTTTATAGGGCTGTAGAAATGTTTATTTCTTGATGAAATCAGATTTTTGCCATTTTTCCCCCCAGCTTTTTCTCATTGGTTCTTACACTTGAGTGTCCATTAGCATCATGGGGGGAGCTTTCCAACTGCCAATTTCGGGGTTCCACCTCAGACATTCTCAATCAGCAGGTCTGCGCTGGGGCTCAGGGATCTGTATTTTTAAAAGTGTTCCAGAGGCTACAATGCTGCTTGTTGCTGATTCCATTACATTTTGGTAACCTTGATTTAAACTAATAAATAAATTGGACTATTCCTCCCTGAGGCATTTGTGACTGACTCATTACTTCCTATCACTACAAAGAAAGAGAGAACCAATTAGACTAGCTGGTGACTAGAACGGGGTTGTCCTTAGCACAGGAATAAATCTGGTATCTGTTCTAAGTCTGTCAGAGCCAGGTGAGTGGCAGCACTATTAATGGATAAATACTATTATAAGTCTTGCCCCAAATTCTACCTTCTCAAAGAAACTTCCACATTTTGAGCCACATTGACTTTTCCTCTGAATTCTTATGGTCCTTATACATTGTTCTATTGTTTGTGGAACTTAATCAACCTATCTCGTATTTTTTAAATGTTACGTGTATGTGTATTTCCTCTGTTCTGAAATAGTAGTAAACTCAGGGAAGCAAAGCTTCTGTTTTACAGTCCTTTTTTTTTTTTTAAGATTTATTTGTTTATTTGAGAGAGATAGAAAAAGAGAGAGAGAGCACAGGAGGGATGGACAGAGGGAGAGGGAGAGAGAATCTCAAGCAGACTCGCCCCTGAATGTGGACCCCTGATTCGGGGTTTAAACCCATGACCCTAAGATCATGCTCTAACATAGGGTTCGATCCCAAAACCCTGAGATCATGACCTGAGTTGAAACCAAGAGTTGGAAGCTTAACCGACTGTGCCACCCAAGCACCCCTGTAGTCCTTTTCTGTTATACTCTTATGAACAGATGTCATTGTCTGCCTAACAAATATTTATTGACCTTCTAACACAAATCCTCAAACATATATAAAACAGAACAAAAGGCCTCTGTTTTTATCATCTTCTACTACATCTACACATTGACTTTTAGGGAGGTTTTAACTTTCCTAAATTTTATTCATTCATTTATTACGTATCAACCATAGGGCTAGTGATTCAACTCACAGGCACTGCCAATGTTAACAAAACCTAATGACCCAAGATAAAATTCATAAAAATGTACACCTCCAAGAAAAAGGTTAATTTTACAACATAATAGTTTGTTTTTTTAAACACAACAAATACGAGCCCTAATGACCCATACTAATTGTCTTCCTGGAAAAAATGGATATGTATTCTTGGATATGTGTCCATTGATAGAATACAAACATCTGAGAAAAGAAGGGTGAGTATCTCTGAAGCGTATCTCTCTCTGAGACACAGCAGATGGCTTGTACTGTTGAGTACACATTCTTATGACCTGAGATTAATTACTAATGGGAGGTGATTTCTTAGGAACCAAAATGGAGTCAAGGGTTGCATAGTAATTATTAATATGATATGCCAATTGTCTGTAGATTTCTTAGGACATAGAGAAAAAGTAGGAGCTTTAAAGGTAAATTAAAAAAAAAAACTCTTTAGAGTTCTGATCAGTAGTCAAGACAGGAGGTAAGAGGGAGGCATAGGTTAAGATTAGGATTTCTAATGTAAACCTAGAAGACAATTCAAGCTCTTCTCCAAAGCAGTTCCATCAACCTTTTTGTCCTCTTCACTTCTTACAGCTTAGATCTAAACCAAATACCAAACTTGAAGCACCCACCTCTACACCATCTAAATCCAGTCTATTTTTAGATCTGACTTCAAATGGAACAAAGTGATCTTTTGTGAAGGTTATGGCCAAAGTATGAAGGGTGCCTGAAGGTCATGGATAGTCACCTAGCTGAGAAATGAGGCTGCTAACCCCTTAATAGGGAGCTGGAATGTGAATAGGCATAGCATCAAAGGATTTTTAGATACTTCTTTCCCCTCGTTTTCTGGGGGCACCATACCAGTAAGCACACTTCCACCATTCTCCTTGCTTCCCTGTGTTCCTAAGAGATCTCTGTAACTCTCATTTCTTCCTCAGTAACAGAAACTTAGACTCAACAATAGTCTGATATAACTGAATCAAAATCCCAGGACTTGCATTCTCCTTAGAATTAAGAGGGTGCCATCTGTCCAGTTTGTGCACCTGCTGTCTTTACCACACCATCTGTCCTATAAGCTTCAACCAGGGCAAGAGAAACTGGACTTCCCTCTTAACATCTCATCATTGCCCCAAGCATGTGGCTGGCCTTATCAAGTGAACATATAAACAAATAGTGCTTCAAGAAAACAACATAAACATTTCCAGGAAAGAAAATTGATAAACTAACCCTGTGGTATGCACCAGAGTTTAAATTAAGACTCCTAGTGATGCCACTATTGTAGTTTTGAACCTGAGGTTGGAGAGAAATAAACAAAAGGATGGCAATTCCAACAAGGAATAATACAAGTGTTGAGTTAGAATGAAATGATGTATTTTTTTCATGAATATTATTTTGGATGCATGTGGCAAAATATACATAACATTTACCATTTTAACCATTTTAAAGTCTATAGTTCAGTAAAAATAAGTGCATTCACATTCTTGTGCAACCGTCATCACTATGCATCTCCAGAATTTTTTCATCATCCCATGCTGGAACCCATTAAACAATAACTCTCCCATCCTCTCTTCTCCAGCCACTGGTAACCATTATTCTACTTCCTGTCTCTATAAATGTAACTGTTCTAGGCTCTTCATATAAGTAGAATCATACATTTGTCCTTTTGTGTCTGCTTATTTCACCTAGCATAATGTTTTCCGAGTTCATCTATGTTTTAGCAAATATTAGAATTTCACTCCTCTTGAAGGCTGAGTAATATTCCACTGTATATATACCACATTTTGTTCTATCCATTGTTGATGGACACTTGGGTTGCTTCCACTTTTTGGCTATTGTGAATAATGCTGCTATGAACACTGGTGTACAAGTATCTGTTCAGGTTCCTATTTTCAATTATTTGGGGTCTCTACACAGAAGTGGGATGGAGGTCATGATCTTTTATAAATTCTGAGAGTCACAGGTGAGGTTATGTAATGCATAAAGTTACTATAGGGAACTTTTTTCCCCCTTGTTTTGGTCCTCCTTGGTAGTCATCCATATTGGCTATTCCAAATCACGGGATCTTCAGGCCAGTTAGATGATCACTCAATTTGAATCACTTTGGAATCTAACCCAATTTAAAGCCACTCTGTGAGAATGGGGGTAAGTATGGGACTGGGACTCATACATTGTTAAGTTCATATTCTATGGGGAACCTGGCTAGCTGCTAGCTTTAGACTGTAAAGAAGTTGTTATATATATATATATAATATAGTGCTATATTATATTATATTATATATTATATTATATTATAATATAGCAGTATAATAAAGTGCTACTCTATATTCAGCATTTTGGGCTCTTCAAATAAAGACAATAAGGTAATAATTCCTGTACAATAAATATATTATTGACAGTTGATGACTAACCTTCATCAATTCTGATATGCACTTTATTATAAATAAATTTCTATAGAGGTCTCTGACACAATTAATGTCAGCCATTTCCTGGCCACTTTTGCTCTTCTACCTTAAATTAAATTTTTAAAAATCCTCTGTTCATTTTTTCCAACAGTTTTTTGGGGGGGAGGGTACTAATCTTCTTTATCTTCCATTCAGATTTTTAGTAGTAGGAAAGATAAAACATGAATTCTAAAAACTGTGAAGCTCTACAGTAAAACCATGCACACCAAATATCCAGTCTTATAGGATTCCTGAAAAGAACAGTGTTCATACTTCTATGAAAAAACTAAGTAGGAAATATACTTTCACATCTGCCATTATCTATCAAATAAATTTCACTTTTAAGTGACAGCCAAATTCCTTTGATAGGTGAGTGAGGAATTGAGTCCTTGTTTCTAATTCAGAATACACTATATTCTCACTGCTTCAATAATCCAGCTTTGCTTCTACCTATGATAGCTGTCTAATATACTCTGAAATCTTAACAGCTCCTTCTATTAGGAGAGTCATCAAATACAAGCTAGAAAGTTGGAAAAATCTCTACTAGGATAAACAGTTTACCTGGCATTAAAAATATTAACTATATCATACAAGAATAGCATATATTAGGCAAACAAATCAAGATGCCTCACCTGTCAGTCCATCATATCTTCATTTCTGCCATTTCCCATTATGGGAGGGCTTGTCAGCCTGATTCCTACTGTGACAAGATTGCACATTAAAATACTCATGAGTTCCTCTACCTTTCTGGTCCACCATTGTCTCGGTGTCTCTGTTGCCTAGCAACAAGACCATCTTATCTATGCCGGCAAATAACCTTTAATATATATTAGTTAAAAGCACTTCTTGGTCTTCCTTTTATTTTTGAAAACTTTCAAAAATACCCTTTTCTCACATGCATTTTAAATTACCTTTTTTTTTTTTTTTTACGCGCAATATAAGACTGCAAGGGAAAATTCATTGTGCAGTTTTCAGATCTCTTTTGTTTCATCTACCTCAAAACCTTGCAGTCTGGCCAAATATAGAAATCCCCAAGGAAGAGAACATGTCTGAATGCCAAGGCACACTGTGGCTGACAGCCTTTTCCCCAGCTTTGCAGTGACTCCCCCCTCAAATTCCACTTTGCTTGAGCCAAGGCCAGCGAGCAGACCCTGGAGAGAAGCCAGGGTTCTCTGCCTCCTGACACCAGGGAGAATAGTATAACCAAGTTCCCTGGAGAAAGGTCTTCAGACATACATCGTTCACCAAAATAGTGACGCACTGCCTGTCAGTCACAGTTGATCACTTTTAAGTAAAGTGAGGGAGAAGCAGCAAAAATTAATGAGCAAAAGTCATACATTCATAAAAAGGACTATGTATGTCATTGGTTCTCTGTGCTTCCCCCTTTACATTTCTGTCCGCTATTCTCTCTCTTTTCCTCCCTTTATCAATCTTTTCTCTTTCAATCTCTCTTTTGCGCGTGCGCGCGCACACACACACACAGCCTATTTTTTCTCTCTTTGCAGTTACCAGGGATTTTTTTTGTGGCTCTTCAGGAAAAGGAGGCATAGAGAGGAGAGGACACTAAAGTATGTTGAGAGCCATTGTAATAGTCAGAGAAGGCATCCAGCACGATGAGTGCTGAGCCACCCATTAAGGGCAATGCTCTCATGAGCACCTTGCCTCCATCTCGACCACTTGAGTTAGGAAGCTGTACACATTGGACTAGACTCCTTTTGATGCCCTAGAGGATGCATGCACATATGTTGCATTTAATGTTCAGTTCAGAAGGTTGGTCAACACACGTTTACTGAGTTTCTAATTAAGGGGGAGGCCTTGCCAAGCAGTCTGCCTTGTCAGTAGTCTCCAAATTCCTAGTCTCACCTAGAGCCCATATTAATTCTCTTTTCTTTCACTGATGATTTTGTCCTTTCTAGTTCTCTCTGTGAAAAATACAGAGTGTGTTTTGGATTTCTGCCCTTTCCTCCAAAACTGATACACCATTCCCTCTCTTGTCAGTGCAGAGGTGTAGTCCTTCAATTTCTGGTAAGATAGCTTTCTGCCTTACCACTCATCCCTCACCGTTCTTTCCCACTCTTGGCATCTGCAATCATTTGCACCTTCCCTCCATTCATCGTCCTGGTTATAGCAGCCAAAAGCTCCAGTGGCAGCTGCAGTGGAGACACACCCCAGGTGATGCTTTTCCATTGGATTTCCAGCCAAGTTTGATCAGATTTATCCACTTGGCCTGCAGAGCTGGGCATGCTACAATGAAGTGCCTCAGCTCCATGTCTCTCAGTGTGCTTGACTCACCGGAGCAGAGCAGCACTCTGCAGCTAAAAATATCTTTGCCTTGTACTGGTGTTCCTTACTTTACATAACGGATGTGTTGCCCAAAAAAGTGGATGTACAGAAACTTTTTGTAGACCCCATCACATTTTACACATTTAGAGAAGAGGCTTAAAAAAACACGTAATTTTTTAAAAAGGGAATAATTCCCTTTTAAAGTGCCAAGCACACCTTAATTTAATCTTTTGTAAGTGGTGATTTTCTTGTTATGTTTTCAGAGTGTGAAGCCTACCCACATGTAATTGCACGACATTTGAAATAATTTCATACCACAAGCCTACTGAAAATATTTCTACACTGAGGCATTGCCAGAGCCCATACACACTTTTTCCAAAAAGGACTTTAAAATTCTAAAGCTACAAGATCCTTGAGGGTAGGACTATGTTTTACATACCTTGGGTATTTTCTATTGTACTAGTGTCATACATAGCCTGCAAGTAACATACATTTGTTGAAAACTGAATGAATGAATCAAGCCTCATGGGTCTTAGTAGTGGCCCTGAAAAAAATTTTAGTTTTGAAAAATACGGAAAAATAGCTGGCTACACCAAAGTAGCTACAGTAGAGAGGTGGTAAGTTTTAACATTTTCTGAAATATCTTCAAACCATTTTTAAGAACAAAGTGAAATAAAAAACAACAACAACAAAATGCTCCATATAAAGTTGAAGTTTACTTTCCTTCTCACCCAATACTACTTCCCCATCCTCAGGAGGAATGAAAGGGAATTTAAGAATTGGCTCACAATCCACTTCTGCTTTTATACACATGTATATACATATGTGCGCATATCTATAAATAGCATTTTTGTAAGAGTTTTATAGAATTGATAATACTGGTATCATACTCTATATATTATTTTGCAACTAGTTTTTTTTTTTTTTTCCAGTCATCACGGTGTTTGTGAGTTATTCATGTTACACACAAATAAATCTGGCCATTTTTTAAAAGTCTGTTGAATAGCATGCAACATTTTATTTACCTGTTCCTCCCACTTCTGGACTCACAGGTTATTTCCAAGTCTTGCTATGATAAACCATGCTGCAATAAACATGTTTCTGTGCCTGTGCAAAGCTTACCAATCTCCTGACTTACTGGTTCATAGACTATGAGCATTTTTTACCTTCCTACCTACAGACAAGTAAACTCCCAAAGTGTTGATACCAATTTCCACTCCATCAGCAGTGTAGGGGGTTCTCTTTTCTCCCCTCTTGACAACACAAGCTGCACACATTCATCCTGCACGCTACCTCACAACAGACAAGGATAACCTCTCCACAGTTTTGTGATCAAGACTACGAAACTCCGTCGTCCTTAAATTAGTGACAGGAAGGTGCCAGCAATTATAACATGGGGTAGACTTTTGATTTTAAAACAGTGGGTTCTAATTAAGAGGTAAGTGAGATAAAGGGCTGAGAGCTGAGAACTGATGATTTGATCAGAACTGGAGTGCATCCTTATGCGTTGCTGAATTTAAAGCAGATGCCTATATGCATGGGACTTGCCTGAACTTGTATGAGTGTGTTTATAATAATGTCACGGAATGATAGTCTATAACTGTTTTCTTGAGCACTCATGGTTTTACCTTTTTATAGGCAAGATCCGGTTAGGTATGACTTGCTTTCTAGTATAAATGGTGTTTGATTTCCCAAGGTTACTTATGGTCTCTACTTCTACAAGAAAACTAGATTAATTACTGCCTTAAATGCTTTGGAATAGTGCTGCTGGGAGAGTGTGGAGGACTGCTAGCTACATGATGATTTCTGTGTCAAGATTTTTATAATTGAAAGCAACAGACCACAGCCGTGGTTGCAAGTAGAAAAGGCAACTGTTGGAAGGTTGAGGAGCCAGGTTTAAAACAAGTCCTTAAGGAAACAGAACTTCTGGGACAAACAAACAGACTTTTTAATATTCTACTGCTGGAGCAAATCAAGACCAACTGTTTTAACAGTTTGCCTCATTCTACTTAAGAGTCAAAACTCAGGAGAGAGCTCTGAATCCTAACCACTAGACCACCAGGGAGCGTCTCAAAACTCAGGAGAAAAAGAAACACTGGCATACAACATGTAGATCACATGCCCAACTCTTGGTCGGAGGAAGAGGCAGTGCCTTGAGTAAAGTTACACCAAAAAAGGCATACACAGGAAAAAAGAGCTTATTTCCCTGAAGAAAAGAGGGGATAACCCACCCCTTCATTGAGAACTGGGGGCCCCTGAGGGCCACCTGGCTTGGCTAGGGGCTGGAGTAGATCCCTTGACAAAATATGGGCTTCTGTTGGAAACAGGGTGAACGGATGCTGGCTGACTGAAAACAACAATGTCCGCCCCAGAAGGTTTCACTATATACAGTTCTGTCTCCTTTCTATAATCTGTGGATGCCTCTGTGTTAAACTTATTGTGAGAAAGTAAACAATTAATGTCCTTACATGAGAAAACCAATTATTTTGGTAATGCATCAACTAAGTTTTCAAACTCCTTTCCACTTAGCTGTGCACAGTTCCAGCTAGGGTCAGACAAGGAATTTATTATAACAATGACCTGTTAATACCACTTAAGCCCCTCGTCCTACAGAGATAAGCAACATAGAAATACTAAAATACTGCAGTCAGCATGACATGATCTGGGCACTACTTTGAAAGGGTCTATACGTTCCCAGCTGTTGTTCTTCAATTGATCATGCATTCTTTAAGAACTGACATTTCATAATGATTTATGTCAGTTACTTGCCTCTTTGGGGTCACATTTATTCATTTAGCAAATATTTATTGAGTGCCTAGGAGGACTGTGCTACCCTCAGGGTTGACAGAAGGCACATGATAATTATTTGAAAAATTACTGAGTATACCGTGGGCATTGTGAAATGAATTAGACTCAGGTCTTGCACACAAAGATCTTACGGTCTGGGAAGAGAGATACGAAACACCAACATATGCTAGTTGTAATACAAGGTAGAAAGTAAGAAAGACCAAAAACAGGCAACAGAAATTCAGAAGAGAAAGGGCTTACTTACTTCTAACTAGGGTATATGTTAGTTTGCTACCATAATAAGTATTACAGACTGAGTGGCTTAAATAACAGATATTTCTTCTCTCAAAGTTCAGGAGGCCAGAAGTCTGGGATCAAGGTGACAGCAGGGATACTCTCTCCTAAGGCCTCTATAATTGGCTTGTAATGGCTGTATTCTCCCTGTGTTTTTATATGGTCTTTCCCCCTGTGTCCTCATCTCTTCTGATCATAGGGATACCAGTAGAGTTGAATTAGCACTCATGCATGTGACCTCATTTTAACTTAATTACATTTTTAAAAAGACTTTATTTATTTAATGGAGAGAGACACAGTGAGAGAGGGAACACAGGCAGGGAGAGTGGGAGAGGGAGAAGCAGGCTTCCAACAGAGCAAGGAGCCCAATGTGGGAGTTAATCCTAGGACCCTGGAATCATGACCCAAGTTGAAGGCAGACGCTTAACAACTGAGCCACCCAGGTGTCCTACCTTATTTACCTTTTTAAAGAGCCTCCTTCAAATACAGTCACTTTCTGAGGTACTGGGGATTTCAAAATATGAAAGGGGGGGGTCAATTCAACCCATAGCAGGGGGTAAGGAATAGATTCATGAGGGAGGGCAGCTCTTGGGTTTGTGCTCTGGTCTGACGCAAGTATGGAATAATCAGCCTGTAACTTTACACCTGCCAAAATGCTTGAGTTAGGGTTGGACACATAATCTAAACAGAATCAAACAGATATACTAGGTTTCTACTGGAGTGGCCAGGAGGAAGCATTTCTCTTCCCCCAAATGCCTGAACCTAAAAGTTGGAAGGCTGGAATCTGGAATTGAGGTAGATTCTTACAATCACAAAGAGAGAAAAACCTCATTTGACCATGGGTCATACGCAGGGGAAGCCAGAGTGAAGAGATGTAGAAATGGAAATTTGGATCCTGAGGCATATTTTGAGCCAGGTCAAGCTATGTGAAACCAGCACTATCTTTCTGTTTCTCCAGTCTTTTTTTTTGGGGGGGGGGGGGGTCATTTATCACCATAAGAGTTCCTATTGGTAAGTACTCCAAACAAGATTTTCCATAAACCAGGGGGTAACATCTTAACAGGGAAAAATGTCTTAAAAAGGGATTACAGGGGCACCTGGGTGGCTCAGTGGGTTAAAGCCTCTGCCTTAGGCTCAGGTCATGATCCCAGGGTCCTGGAATCAGGCCTGCAATGGGCTCTCTGCTCAGCAGGGAGCCTGCTTCTCTTCCTCTCTCTCTGCCTGCCTCTCTGCCTACTTGTGATCTCTCTGTCAAATAAATAAATAAATTTAAAAAAAAAAGGGATTAGAAAATGAGGGATATGAACATCTGAATATATTTGTGGATAATTTTTAACTGCCGAAAATTGTTAAAAAATACTAGTAACAATCATAATTAGGCCTGATTTTAATTATAAGGAGAACTAATAACTCAGGCAGAAAACTGTAAGCCTGCCATTTTCTCCCATGTTCAGCCAAACTTCTCAAGGTGGAAGAGCACATATTTGCATAATTGGGTTCCTTTTGTTCTTTTCCAAACAAGTGTCTTAGAACATCACTGTTACCATTTCCACTGAGAGATAAAATAAATTTTAGTACTACAGCAGGCTACTGAAATTGTCATTGCTAATAGCTTAGCATAGCAAAGGTACAGATAATACCTTTGGAAAGGTAGACCCAGAAATCACTTCTGTTCTTTTTTGTCATGTGGACGACACTGGAGGGTATAATTGAGAAGAAGAGTCCAGGAAAGTTAGCATGATGTTTAAGATCATAAAATATTTGTGAAAACTAGAATAGGACTTTGCTAGACTCTCACAGAACCAGGAACACTATGAATTTATAAACTCTTTAAGATTATTTAAGGTAATTTCATTACTCTCTTTGTCCAGGGGTCAGTGTGTCCCCCCAGCCCCCTTTTTTTAAATTATCACAATTTCTAAATAGTTTTGTTTTTGTTTTTTTTTTTAAGATTTTATTTATTTATTTGACAGATGGAGATCACAAGTAGGCAGAGAGAGAGGAGGAAGCAGCCTCTCCGCTGAGCAGGGAGCCCGATGCGGGGCTCGATCCCAGGCCCTGGGATCATGACCTGAGATGAAAGCAGAGGCTTTAACCCACTGAGCCATCCAGGTGCCCCAAATTATCACAATTTCTAAAATGTCATGGCTACCATAGAGTGGGAGAATGGGTTCTGGATCCTACAACAATATTATTGTTTAATAGATTTAGTTTTCAAAATTCTGGGCATCTAAACACTTTATTGCCCAATTCGGAGGTAAATTTCAATAAATCTACTTTTTAGAATACTTCATAGTTTTAAAAAAGTACTGACCTGTACCCCTGGGGCTAAGAATCCATTATATATTAATTTTTTAAAAAAGTGCTTATAGAAAAGCTTTGTAAAACAATGTAAAAATGCCTATGATGGAATGTTAAGGGTACAAAAATCAGTGTGAACATTGTAATCACTGCATGACATTAATTATATAAAATAAAAGCACAAATACTTAAGTATTGAAAGCCTCTAAAAATGACATCAAAATATTAACAGAGGTGTTTGAGATTGAGCAATGGCACAATGGATATTTTTTCCTTCTAGTTACATGTATTTTTCAATTTCTCTTTAATAAGCACGAATTGCTTTCATAATTAAAAAGCACTTATGACTGCATACAAGACAGTGCAATCTAACTAATAAAAGGGTTATTTTAAAATAAATTTCTCTTCACAAGTTTGAACTCCCATAATTCAACAAAGATATACAAAGAAATCAGAGAGTGATTTAATCCACAATACTAAGCAATAAATGTCTTGGTCAAAGGAAATTGCAAAGTCATTTGTCATTATTTTATGAGCACTGCTCACACTGTGGTAGGCTCTCACTTCATTACCGGGTGCTTCTGAATTAGTGAGATAAAATTACTTCCCAGAGTCACATATGAGTGGAACATAAAGTGGAACTGGAGATCTCATCATAGCCAGGCTAAGCAGAACGTACTGGCAGGTCATGGAGGATGTGATTTATCCTTTGTGTGAAACTCCCTCCCTTGATGCTTTCATTTTTCTCTTCTAAGAAGTCTGTTGCCCTTATTTACGGGCCCTGGGCCTTCCAGCTTTTTACTCAGGGCAGAAATCATCATGAAGACTCAAAAAAGGCATGATTTGCTATTATCCTTTAAACTTAGTAGATTCTATTCCTGCTAGGTTCCTAACTCTATTAAACATTTAAATGTTCATGGTATTTGTGTCTAACAATGGGGACACTTTCATCTCCACTCAAGGGGATTCTAGGTGATGGGAAGGAGGTAGTTTAGATGCACGGGATTGGGGAGGTTGTCAGGAGAAGTAGCTCTTTGTACCTGGAAGCAGATTAGGTCTCCAATACGGAAAAACAAAACAGCTTCAATGTTTCCTGGGGGCCTCAGAAGGTTTTCTGACATTGTTTTTTCACTTTTCTTCTCTCTTTCTCTGAACTTCACTGAAGTTCTCTGAAGTTCTCTCAACTTCTGAACTTCTCTGAACTTCACAGTTTCCTCCCCATTCCTGGGCTATCATCCCCACCTGAGTTGCCTTCACACTAATGTCCACTACTTTTTCTATGCTGTCTTTGAGTAGAATAGTGTACTTCAGGTGTGTCTAGAGAAACATAGCCTTTGTTTTGTTATTCATGTATCACGGTGGCTCAAAAGTCCAGGAGAGGACTCTAAGTCATATTCTGCAGAACATATCTCATTGTCATTTATTATATGGAAATATTTTATTTGTTAATTTTTTAAATTTTTTATGGAAATATTTTAAAGGGATTATTTCTTAAAAATCAATCAACTTACCAATCAACCAAACTCTGACTCATGAACCCTAAGTAACTCATTTATATCAAATGTGCCCTTTTATTTTAGCATACAATTTAGGAATTGTTATTTTGATTAATTGGTCCCATCATTCCTTTCTTATAAAAGGAAGCAAATGCTTCCTAAGGTCCCTTCTGAGGTCGGTGCTTAAATTTTATGGTCATACATTCCTCCATATTTTTATAACCTACTCTTGCTCAGGCTTATCCTCAAGGCAAACACAGATTCAAGTATTTTTCTCATTTTACCCATTTGTTTTACCTAAATAAAAGGCAAAAAGGGGAGAAGGCCCAAAGAGCAAGGAATCCCGTGCATAGTATGAAATAACCCAGGTTGGCAGAAAGCCACAATGGAGATCTTCCTTAGATTTTCGCGATTAAGAAACTTTGATTTATTAAGAGAAGGTTAGCCTTTGATGAACAGCACATGTCAGAATTTGTTATATTCATCACTTAAAACTTATTTTTAAATTTTTAAAGAAAATAAGTCAATTAAGTTGTTCCAAGTATCAGCTTCTCAGTTGCAGCAAGCAATTAAATCCTTGAATCCCCCACATGCTAAGAGCTTCAGTGGGGGAAATAAAGGCCTGCGCGAATGCCATGATCCTGCCAGTTCATAGCACACCTAGTTCAGTTTGCCTCTTGGCCCCCAGGGAAAGTATGTGGTTTGTTCACAAGACAATCTCTGTGACACCAGAACATGGGATGTTCCCCACTCCCCCCAAGTGGCACAGAGGCAGAGCTGCTCACAGATTCTCAAAACTTGCTGGATTTTTCTTTCTGTTGTAAAAACATACAGAAATCTAAGATTAGTCACATCATTCTTACATGTGTTGCAGGAATCCAGAAAGGCTTTCTATGACTTAGAACAGAATAATATATTCATTATTGTATGGAATATATCCATTCATTGTTTGTGAATAATGAGAATTCATAACCTCAAAAAAGGTCAAAAGTTTTGTCTGCCACTTCTCAAACTCAACACACACAAAACAGATAATCATATCAAAAAATGGGCAGAAGATACGAACAGACACTTCTCCAACGAAGACATACAAATGGCTATCAGACACATGAAAAAATGTTCATCATCACTAGCCATCAGGGAGATTCAAATTAAAACCACATTGAGATACCACCTGACACCAGTTAGAATGGCCAAAATTAGCAAGACAGGAAACAACGTGTGTTGGAGAGGATGTGGAGAAAGGGGAACCCTCTTACACTGTTGGTGGGAATGCAAGTTAGTGCAGCCACTTTGGAGAACAGTGTGGAGATTCCTGAAGAAATTAAGAATAGAGCTTCCCTATGACCCTGCAATTGCACTGCTGGGTATTTACCCCAAAGATACAGATTAGTGAAAAGAAGGGCCATCTGTACCCCAATGTTTATTGCAGCAATGGCTACAGTCGCCAAACTGTGGAAAGAACCAAGATGCCTTTCAACGGATGAATGGATAAGGAAGATGTGGTCCATATACACAATGGAGTATTATGCCTCCATCAGAAAGGATGAATACCCAACTTTTGTAGCAACATGGACGGGACTGGAAGAGATTATGCTGAGCGAAATAAGTCAAGCAGAGAGAGTCAAGTATCATATGGTCTCACTTATTTGTGGAGCATAACAAAGAACATGGAGGACATGGGGAGATGGAGAGGAGAGGGAGTTGAAGGAAACTGGAAGGGGAGATGAACCATGAGAGACTATGGACTCTGAAAAACAACCAGAGGGTTTTGAAGGGGCTGGGGGGTGGGAGGTTGAGGAACCAGGTGGTGGGTAATAGGGAGGGCACGTGCTGCATGGAGCACTGGGTGTGATGCCAAAACAATGAACACTGTTATGCTGTAAATAAACAAATTAAAAAAATACCAAAAAAAATACAAAAAAAAAAAAACCAAAAACGTTTTGTCTGTCTGCTGCACTGACCCATGTGCTGAGGGGATGCCTTCTGGGGATAAGTCACAGGTAGCGGAAGTGAGTTTAGAGAAGATGGTCCCTAACTACTTTTGCCAAAATTGGCCCCTTATAAAAAATATTTCTGAAGATAACATGTTGGGAATGCCTGGGTTGGTTAAGTTGTCTAAGTTGGTTAAGTGTCTACCTTGGGCTCAGGTTATGATCTCGGGGATCCTGGGATTGAGCTCCGAATCACATGGGCCTCCCTGCTCAGCAGGGAGTCTGCTTCTCCCTCTCCCCCTCCCCCTGCTTGTGCTTTCTTCCTCTCTTTCTCTCTTTCACTCTCAAATAAATAAAATCTTAAAAAAAAAAAAAAAGATAGCATGTTGTCATAAAAATGACCAAAAAAAGTTAGAGAAAATTGTGTAAATGCCAGGCCATCAAATATGGAGAAAAAGGAATCAAAGGGGTGGGGGGGGCAGGAAAGAGTTGTGAGTTGTTTTTTTTTAATTGTGGTAAAATATACATAATACCGCCCATTTTAAACATTTGTTAAAGTGCACAATTCATTATTCATTAAATAGCATTAAACATATTCACGACATGTAACCATCACCACTATCTATACCCAAAATTTTATCATCATCCCCTACATAAACTCTGTACCTATTAAACAGTAATGCCCCATTCACCCCTCCCCCCAGTCCCTGGCAACTTCTATTCTACTTGTTATCTCTACTAATTTGCCTATTCTAGACACTTAATAGTGTAAATGGGATCATACAATATTTGTCTTTCTGTGTATGGCTTCTTTCATTTAGCGTAATGTCTTCAAGGTCCATCCCTGTTTTAGCTTATATGAAAATTTAATTTATTTTTATCACTGAATAATATTCTATGTATACGTCACATTTTATTTCCTCCTTTTGGTCATTGTTAATGATGCAATTGTAAACATTGGCATACAAATACTAGTTTGAATCCCTCTTTTAATTCCCTTGGATATATACCTACGAGTGGAATTGCTGAGGTATATGGTAATTCTGTGTTTAAGTATTTGAGTAATAGCTATTCTCACATTGGCTGCACCATTTCATGGTTCCGCCAGCAGTGTGGGAGGGTTCCATGTATCCATACCCTCACCAGCATTTGTCATTTTGTTTTCTTGTTTTATTATAGTCATCATAGTAGGTATAAAGTGGTAACTCACTGTGGTTTTGATTTGCATTTCTCTAATGACTAACGAGTTTAATCTTTTCCCATGCTTATTGGCTATTTCTGTATTTCCTTTAGAGAAATATCCATTCAAGTCCTTTGCCCATCTTTGAATTGGTTTTTGTTGTTCTTGTGGGTGGTGGCTTTTTAAAAGGTTGTTTTATCTCCAGTTAAGGACACAGGCACCTTCTCTATTAGAAACTGCCCATGAGCTCATACCGTCCTTCAGAATTCCTGTGCATGGGTTTGCAATGTCCTCTGAGCTGCCTCCCTGGAAGCGTTCTTCCTATGTGGAGGATGGGGAATGCAGGTAAGGCTGCATCAGGAAAAAAAAAAAAAGAAACATCTTCTGGGGCTCCCTGGATGTTGCAGAAGTTAAAGCAAAGCCAAAGTCTCTCACCTCTGACAAAAGAAGCAGCGGTGAAAGACTAGCCCCTTGTCAAGTTCCTCTCTCGGGGCACTCCAATGTGGCTTTCTGTCAGCCTCATTCTATACATGAGATCCTTTCCTCTTTGGACCCTCTTACTTTTTGTCCTTGGCTCTTAAGGAGCCTTATTCAGTTGGTCAATGGATGATGTAATGAAAAGATTCTTCTAATTCTGCATTTTGAAAGTAGATAAAGGACTTAGTGGTAGGTTGTGGTATATTGTTTCAACAATGGCCCCCACAGAATCATGCTCTCCTATGTACATCCTTACAGAGTTCCTTCAACATTAGCTGTTGGTTGGTTGGGGGATTTGCCTTGGCCAATGGGTCATTAGCAAATTTGACAAAAGTGAAGGTTTGAACAGTGTTTGTGCATTGGGGTTTGCACTTTTTGTTCTGTGTTTGGAACCTTAAATTTTTAATATGAACAAGCCAAGTCAGCCCACTGGAGGGTCCACAGAGAACAGGGGTGCTCCAGCCAACATTCAGGCATGTGAGCAGGCCTGTCTTAGACCATCCAGCTCCTATAGAGACTTAAGGTATCTTTGGCCACAGTATCAAGCGCAGGTGTGCCCAGCCCAAGTTGCTAACCCATAGAATCACAAACAAATAGCACATTCATTGTCCTAAGCCACTAACTTTTGAGGTAGTTTCTTATTCAGGAATAAATACATGACATAGGCTTATACCTACAGTATGTAAAGAACAACAAATCCACAGGATATGGACAACACACAGTAGAACAATGGACAGAGGGCTTAAATAGGCATTTCACAAAAGAAGATACTCACACAAGCAATAAACATACAAAAAGGTGCTCATATTCATTATGCGTCAGAGGAAAAGTCCCTGCCCACCCAACAGATTCAGTAGCTTCATGACGTCCATTTAGTAGGGAAGTCACCTCCAGGGGCACAGCTAGGCTCAAGTCTGGAAGCTCCTGAATATTTTAGAAAATGAAAATAGAAATTTCCTAGCAGTTAAGAATTGAGACTATGCTTCATTTGTCCAACCATTATCACAAGGCAGAGTGATTTTTTTAAATTTTTTAATTATTATTATTATTATTTTTTAAAGATTTTATTTATTTATGTGACAGACAGAGATCACAAGTAAGCAGAGAGGCAGGCAGAGAGAAAGAAAGGGAAGCACGCTCCCTGCAGAGCAGAGAGCCCGATGTGGGGCTCCATCCCAGGACCCTGAGATCATGACCTGAGCCGAAGGCAGAGGCTTTAACCCACTGAGCCACCCAGGCGCCCCCAGAGTGATTTTTTTTTAAAATATTTTATTTATTTGACAGAGAGAAATCACAACTAGGCAGAGAGGCAGGCAGAGAGAGAGAGAGGAGGAAGCAGGCTCCCCCAGAGCAGAGAGTCTGATGTGGGGCTCGATCCCAGGACCCTGGGATCATGACCTGAGCCGAAGGCAGAGGCTTTAACCCACTGAGCCACCCAGGCGCCCCCAGAGTGATTTTTTTTAAAAGGCAAATTTGATCGTATCTTTCTCCAAAGTAAAAAGCTTCCACGATTTCCATGACCCTTTGTTCTGGCTTTATATGACCTGGCCCCTGCTTACCTGGGCATCTTCATCTTGGTCCACTTGCTCCAGGGCTTACGATGTTGACATAATACCAGCCTGTTCCTCAAGTCCACCCAGCACCCCTCCCCTCCTCGTCTTTGTGTCCACTCTTCTCCCTGCTGAGTTATTCTTCCCTGCCTGTCCTCATGATTCACTCCCTGACACCTTGGGTTTCATCTCAAGGGTCACTTCCTCAACGACATCTCCTCTGACCATCCTATGTACAGTAGACCATCTGCCCCCATCATTACTGCCTATTATCATCTCATAGTTTATTCCTTTATGATTGTTTATTATTATTATTAACAATTACTCTGTTGACTTGCCTTCCCCACTGGCATATAATCCTGCAGGAAGTCAGGGGATTTGTCAATCCTGCTTGCTACTGCACTGCCCCACCACCACTTGCTCTGTTTAAAGCTTTTCCTGTTTCCTAAATGTCTTTTTACTATATAAATGAATGAAGAAATGAATGGCTCCAAATTGATTGGCTAGAAACAGCACGTTCTCCCATAGTGTGGTTTCCATAGCACAATTTGAATTACGTGGAGAACCAGAGCGTTTGCAGTTATTTCTCTCCTAACATCTTTCTGTGAACAGGCTTGCCTATGAGTCTTGGCAGGAAACAGAGGTATCCCTCCCAGCAACATGGTTCCCTCCTCTTCACAGAGCAAGGCTTCACTCCCATGACCTCAGATGTTTGTCGAACGCAAACAGAGTCCTCAGAGGGAGACGGTTAGACTAAAGCACGAAGGGGATTTGAGGCGCCAATATGAAAGGTGAGAGAATGGAGTGAAGGAAAGAGACTGGGGCAATCCACATACACCAGCGGTTGTGTGGGTCCTAGTTAGTAAGGTCCTACCTTGACCTCCAGAGAGGCAGCTTGGAGGTGGGGCACCTGCATTTCGCTTCATTCATTTATTCAGATGACTTTTGATAGCAGAGTGCTAACACCTAGGAGGACACTGCACAAAGGAGCTGTGCTTTGCTCTAGATCAGCACTGTCCTGAGAGCCCTAGGAATTTCAGACAACAGTTGGCTCCTGCATAAATAGGGTGAAAGGGTGCTTGGAGACATGGCAAGCTCAGGAGTGAACAGCAGTGAACACGAAAACTCATAACCCTGTAGAGAGATCCTGGCTACCGTGTGGGAGCAGCTGGGCTGCCTTTTGTTGAATGTGGTTTGCCAGAAATCAATTAGCCGCAGGTGGGAACAATGGTCTCTCTTTCTTCAAGGAAGTTAGTTCAAAGCGTTTGCTTCACTGGGTTCCTAAGCACAATTTGTAATAGAAATGAAAATCCTCAGGGCCTCTCACTAGCATGTTCTCTAGAACTCAACATTTAGGTCTCAGCTCAAATATCATCTCCTTAGAGAGGAATTCCCTGATGACCCAACTTAAAGGAGCCAACTGAACTCCTAAATTACTTTCCTATTTTGCTTTTCATTTTGTACTGCTTTAAGACTAACTTTAATAGTAATTTGATAGTAAAATGAATGGTTCCATTCATTTTAACATACTAGATGGTGAAAGACATTGGGATGGAGTCTAACTCAGGGAAGGCCAAAAATTTTTGACATTTGTTCAAGCAAACCCACTTTCAGAAGGCCAAGTTGCCATAAAAAGGTTATCAAGCATTTGAGAAAGAAAAAACAACAAAAAAAAACAAAACAAGAAATAAACAAAAGCAGTTGCCCTGGTATCCATTCATTTATGGGGAATGAACAATCAGTTTCCATCATAATTTCTATACTTAATGCTGAGCCCCCAAATTCTCCAATCGCACAGATGGTGCAATTAAGATTAAGATTAAGATTAAGATTTAAGATTAAGATTAACAACAGATGGTGGAATTAAGTAAACGAGGGCAATTCTGTTACCCTTTCACAGGCTGCAGGTGTTTAGACCTACGTCTTAACCATTGAGGAGCCAAGGGAAGAGGAGGAATGTGGGAGAGAAGGGTATTGCCAAGGGCAAGTGACACTAAGGTTCAACCCTTGAGCACCATGGACAGAGTCCTTGTGCTTGACTTCCCAATGTTTAATCTAGAGATTAAACAGCAGCCAGGGACTGCTTGAACCTAACACCAAAGAAGATGTCCAGAAGCCTGAGGGAGAAATTAAAATCGATGCAGAAGAAATGAGAGAGATCACATCTAGCAAACCATAGTTCTTACTGTCCAAGGGCCTTTCAAAACAGAAAAGGAATGTTGGAGGTATGGTTCCAGAATGCTATAAAAGAGATGTTGGATGAGAAAGAGAAAGGAGTCTGAAAAGACATATTTTATGAGATGTTTTAAACCCACAGTTGCCATGTGAATTGAAGCAATTTAAAAATATATAATTTTTGGAGATGATTTGGGGGACCTGGTGCTCACCTACACTGAGTGCGAGGGATACAATCTTTCTGGAGGGTAGACACAATGTATCCAAAGTCTTAAAATATTGGTAATTCTCCACCCCACCTACCACAAAACTGTGCATTTTGACCCAGTCATTGCATTTCTATCAATTTTTTATAAATTTACAAATTATAAAAACTAGGATTTAGTAGTCAAGATGTGTTCACAGTGCAATTTATTATTTGAATTTGACCCAACAATGGGATTGTAAGGAACCAGCTATGTGTGCCATTATTTGCATATGACCCTGCAGAGAAGTGCACTTGTAGGGAACGGATAGTAAGGCAAATAATTCCTGTCTATAGAAATATGTATTTTGTCTGGGGGAATGCAAGTGACTATTTCACTGCGGATATTGATCAGTTTTGCATTCATTTGTAAATTTATTTTAGTATACTTTATACTGAAAATGTGAGATAATTTGAGTTCTTTCTAAACTAGTTGTAATATTTCATAGGTTCTTTATGAATTGATGAGATAAAATATTTGTTTGACAGGTGTTTATTTAAAATTTGCATCAGAATCAGAATTTTATACTCTTTAAGATGAATCGATTTCATATGGAAATTGCTTAGATAAATTACCATACATTCATATAACAAAATGCTGCATAGCCTTAAAAGTTGTTGCTACAAAAGAATATATATTGGGGCGCATGGGTGGCAGGTTAAGCCCTGCCTTCAGCTCAGGTCATGATCTCGGGGTCCTGGGATGGAGCCCCGCGTCGGGCTCTGCTCAGCCCAGAGCCTGCTTCCCTCTCTCCCTCTCCCTGCCTCTCTGCCTACTTGTGATCTCTCCCTCTGTCAAATACATAAATAAAATCTTTAAAAAAAATTTATTGACACAGAACAAGGCAAGTTACAGAACTATATGCACTGTATGAATTATATGCACAGTATAAGTTCACTTCTATAAAAATGTAAATAAAAATGTAGGTATATATGTACATATGTATGTATAGGTGAATGCATATCCATATGTATGTATGGATGGTGTTCAGGCCACACTATCTCCAAATATGGCAAATTGTGAAGGATATGTATCTATTTCAGCTGTGGAATGATGTATATCAAGGTAATAACAGGGATTATTTTGGGAGATGGAACTGTATTTAATTCTTCTCTATGCTTAGGTGTATTTTCTCATTTTTCTAAAATAAATTATACCTCCATGAGGAAAAATGTATTTTTAAAAAACTGCAGTGGGTAAGCAAGAACATTTTTATTTATTTATTTATATTTATTTATTTTATTTTATTTTCAGAATTAAAAACTCAATCTTTCATATAAATAAGGTCAGGTGAGTCCTATTTTCTGCCTGTTGTCCCCACATGAATAATGGGGTCCCCTTTCATTCTCAAAACCGTCTCTAGTTAGAAAGAAAAAAAAATTACAGTCATTTTACTTCTGTGACATAAAATCCCAAGATTTGAAACTCAGGCCTCAGGGCATGAGGTAAGCAGTATAAAAGGAAACTGGACTCCCTGGGAGCAACTGCATAATTCACCTGGTTTGAAATCTGAATTTCATGGAATCCAGAAAGATATTCTTGCAAAAAACAAAGGATGCTTGCCTTCACAGATTGCACAACTGAATTCCAAGCTGATGTAACTGTCCGAGTGAATGGGGAAGAGGATTACAGCATGTCTTGCCATTTACGTTTACCATAGGGCTAAAAGTCCTCCAGTCAGCTGAGTAAAGGAAAGTGTTTCAAAGGAAGAATATCTACAAGAATTGCTTATTAAAAGCAAATAAAAGGACATCTTTCTCCTGTAAATTTTACATTACTGCAAACAACTGACAGATTTTTAAGATAAAGCAGAGGCATCAGATTTAAAGCAGCATTTATCTTGTCTTCAGGTTTATGAGAGGGATGCCTTTACAAATCCACTGCCAGCTCCATCTAAGGCTCTCCCAGTGGGGGAACCAGCCGCTTCAGAAACTGAGCTTTTCAAATGTAAAGTAGCACCCCCCTTCCCTCTGAAAGCAGACAACTTAAGGTCTTAAAAATTCAACCCTGAATTGTTACAAGGGCATTTCTAAGGGCTGAGTACAGTTTGGGCCTCAGGCCATGGTCTTTATTCAGGCCAAAGCCTCAGGAGATTGATTTTTATAAGCTTGGAGTTCTGTATTTTCCCGCAATCCTCTTTCACCCTATTAATATAATACCGGGATCAGCTAGGGAATCTCTGACTTAATCCCAGAGACAGTGGAGTTGGTCTGATGTACTTTCTAAGCTCAACGTGGGAAAAATAACTTCATAATAAGGTAAAACCTCTTTTCATTCATGTATTTTGCTATAAAGGCAGAACAAAGGTTCTCTGATTTTTTTAAAGAGCAAGATTCTGCCATTAATTTGTTTCTCATATCATTTAGTTTGCAGACACTCGGAGGGTCAAAGATCTATCTTAGGTTTCCTAATGAAAAGGAAAGGAAAGGGAAAAGAGGGCAGAAAAGTAAAGGAAAAGGGAAAAAAAGGGGGGGGGGGATGAGGGTACATAGCTGACTGAACTACTAGACAAAGTAACCAAGGCATGCTGAGAACTTTTTTTCCTACCTGCTACTGAGTTACCAATGCTCCGATAAACCAAAGGGATTTCAACCGGAAGTAAAGTTTTCCCCGCATTGTGATTTTCTTCGGCGGGATTGGAATAAATGAAGACAGGTTGAAAGACAATGGAAACCTAACAAATGGGAACGGAATTCGCTGCGACTCAGAAGTGCCATCCCCAGAAGAGACTGAGTCATGTTATGGAGAGCCAGCTGGGGTCCACAGCAGCCCATCTCCCCCTGAGCCCGTGGGTCTGCCTCAAGTTGGAGGTGATGCGATTGCACTAGTGCTTAAGTTAAGGAGAGTCACGCGCAATGAAGCAATCAGATCCGGGATCAAATTCTTCGGTAAGCGCTGATCAATGACTCGACAGAATGTGAGTTAACTACATTCCCCTGTGGTCCCAGTGGAACCGGGCACTAGGAATTTGTGCTGTAATTCTCGAAATAGCTCTGTGTCTGGCAAGAGACAGTGCTCTCCAGTAGGTGTCTTCCCTGTGCGGAGCTGGCACATGATTTATATGCCAGAAGGAGAAGAGTTTCTCTCTTGTCTGGAACAAAGATTATTTTTAACACTCTCAGTTGAGAAAACTCTGTTTTCTGGCTCAGGCACCCTTTAGATTAATATGCTTCCTAAAACTGAAATGACTCATCAGGATCTGTACTGTGAGTGGGCTGCAGGCTTGGTTCACACATCGCGCTAACGAGAGCCGTTTCTTCTCAGCCTCTGGAGAAGTCCCTTAGCCACCCACAGGGATAACTGGGGGAAACCTGATGTAGGAGCTGTCAAGGAAAAAACCCCAAACTGAGCAAAGTATAAGATCCGTTATCACAGAAGAAAGGCTCTGTGACCCAAAGGTGAAGTAGTACAGACAAAACTCAGCTTCTTTCTGTTGTTTCTTTTATATGCACAGAAAACCGACTTCATGAGTTGGTTAGAGTTTCCAGGCCTCTTTCCTCCCCTCCCCCACCCCTTATCTAGGGGAAGGGGTTTGGCATTAATTGGAACACCTGTCAGTCTCAGCAAAGAGGGAGAGGGAGAAAGAAATGGAAACAAAAACAGGCTCTCAGACTGGGAATGCGCCATTTGACAGAAAAGCTTTTTCAGCCCTGGCATTTCAAGAAAGGAGAGAAAAGAGAGGTAACATTCACGTGCCTGCCTTGTGCAGGGTGTTGCTACATAAATTATCTCATTTAACAGATTTCGCTCAGTGTCAGAGAGCGGAGGCAGTAAACAAATCCCAACTTGTACACCTCAGGAGAGAATGAGATCTTTCCAAAAGGCAGCTGGTTGAGATGGAAGGAGAGAGACAGCCGGGCAGAAATAATGGGATTGATATGGGAAAAGGGCGTGGGGGGGATGTCTGGAGGGAAATGGGAGTCTATAGAAAATATGTGCCTACAACAGCGTTAGAAGAGAGCCCCCAGCCCTGGGAAGCTGGCTTTGGTTCAAGTTGTCTAGGAAACTTCTCATAAGCCCTTAGCAGTTCACCAGACAGGAAAAGTTGCACCTTTATTTGGGCTGTGAGGAGAGTTCCCCCAGTTCCTCATGTACCCCAAGATAGATCATTGTGGCCTCCTTTAGAGAATGTGAGCTGCCCGCCGCAGTCCCCCTTCTATCCCTCGCACTAAGCTTGGGACCTTGGCAATGAAAGTAGTTCCACAAATGTTTGTGGAATTAATGCCACCAACAGTTAAAATATATATATTTATCATTTGAAAACCGGGCAGACTCTTTCACAGTAAATTTAGCTAATATGAAATACTTAGATTTTCTTAGGAATAGCTCTGGAAAAGAGAAATAGCTCTAAAAAAGAGAAAGCTGGAGACTGGGAAGGGGGAAAAAGAGAGTGATGTCGATGGTAGGATAGAAGCAAAGCAGCTTCAGGCACTGAGTGAGAGAAAGGGAGCTGAGGCAGAGTACATTTTGATGCCCTGGGACTGTACACGGGAGAATTATGTGGGATTTAAATAAGGGTGGCTGCTGCCTTTTCATTCCCATTCGCATATACTGAGTGCCTTTTTCTGGGTTGGGCTTGGGAGTACAATGGAATAAGAATTCTTGGGGTGCCTGGGTGGCTCAGTGGGTTAAAACCTCTGACTTCAGCTCAGGTCATGATCCCAGGGTCCTGGGATTGAGCCCCGCATCGGGCTCTCTGCTCAGCAGGGAGCCTGCTTCCCTTCCTCTCTCTCTGCCTGCCTCTCTGCCTACTTGTGATCTCTGTCAAAAAAATAAATAAAATATTAAAAAAAAAATTCTTTCTCCTCTCCTGGAGCTCAGACTCTTGATGGGAAGAGTAACAGTAACTCCAGATAGAGCCAGGGCATACGGTGGTGGTGGTGGTGGTGTGTGTGCCTGTCTGGAATGCAATTCTGGCTCTGGGTAGGGTGACTCAGGGAGGGGCCAAGAGCCATGGGACTATATCCTCTGTCTAATGTCCTCTGTCATGAGACCCCTGAGGATAAAACTTCTGCCGATTTGACATATCCTGTAGGTAAGTGGAGGAATAAAGTTGTCAATGAAATACATCAGATACTTTTTTGTGGAGGGGGTAATAAGGCAGAGTTGAACAGAAATTAAATGCTATGGGTTTTATGGGGAGGGAGTCAGGATTTGAATCTATTCGTTCTAGACGTATGTGTTGAGTCCTACTATGTGCTAGATGCTGCATCTGTCATAATGAACAGAAGAGACCCGATCTTTGATATCACAGAGTTCACATAATGAACAGAAGAGACCCGATCTTTGACATCACTGAGCTGCACACTCAGAGCAGGGCTCACAAATGCAATGCCCGCTAAATAAGCAGCAGATAGATTGTGGCGAGCGGGAACGTGCCCATCTTGTCTAGATGGCGAGGCCCAGTTTACTTCTTGGGATTGGAACCGGTAACCAAAGCGTGAATGGGGCTCCTAAGGCCAGCGGCAGATTGAAGGCTGAGACTTTTTACCCAGACCTCTTTCTGTTTGCCTTTAAATTTACCTGACTCTCCTCCTTCAGGAAAGCAGACTTGAGGCTTGCTCTCCTCTCCTCATTTGGCTACCGCTTGAATAAACCCTCTCCTTGCTGCAGACTCAGGGGCTCAGCGACTGGCTTCACTGCATGTTGGGCAGACAAGTATGAGTTCAATTATAAATTTGGGGAGCCAGCCAAGAGCTCTTTGCCTGTGGTTCATCCATGCCAGCTGGTAATGGGAGTCCAGGGACGAGTCCAAGCAACCGCCTAGGCTCTTTGTCCCAGGGGCTGTCCCTAGGGCCCCACTCTGACTAGATGCCACCAACCTTTGGTGCTTAATTTAACTCTTTTGGCAAGGATATGGTTTGGGTTGGGTTTAGATAGATGTCTCTTGGTGAGTGCTTCATGTGCAATGGCATGTGAGCTTGTTTCTTTCCCCCATTTGCTTTGGCTCTCTTAGATTTCTTCCTCCCATTCAGTTGCCTCCAAGTAAGGAAGTTTGGTTCCCTTAGACTCCTTTTCTGGCTCGATTAAGGAAAGGCTGGCTAGGAAGCTGCTTCGTTCAGCTGGTGAAGCTCTGACTTTTAGGGAGGAACTAGAAACTAGGAAGATATTTGGTTCAGCTGGGGAAGCCCCAACTTTTGGGGAGGAACCAAGCATCACAAGATGTACTTCGGGCTTCATTTGGTTGGTTCGTTGCTGCGGTTTTTGAGTAAAACCGGCTGTGTTCTATGGGAAAATGGGACATGACAAGTCCCACATGTAGCCCTTTGGTCTGTATTCTCCAAAATCGGGCCAGGTTTAGTTATGAACCAATGAAAGGGAATAAAAAGGATCTTTTTTGCTAAAACGGTTTGGCCACAATACTCATTAGACTCTGGAGAAAAATGACTAACAGATCCATAAATCATAATACCATTCTGCAATTAGATTTATTTTGTAAAAGGGAGATATTTGGAAATTGAGTCTTTAATAACCACAAACATTAGTAAAACAAAGGCTATAAGATTTTATTTGCTGCTTCTTTGTGTGTCCATGTATGTTGTAAATGTGAGGTATTTTCTCTACCTCTGGATGTTATCATTAAAGTCAATTTGTAAATGTTCTATTTAGCTGGTTTAAAGGCAAATATTTATAAGAACTGCGCAGTTTAAAATTCAGAAAAATGGAAACTAACCCAAGTGTTTTTAAAGTTCATGTGATCTGGGAAAATATTTTATATTAAAGCTAATTTAAAGTTGTGGGTTTAATTAAAACGAGTATCTTTAGAGTTGCTAGCATTAGATATAGAACTCTTGTTCTGCCTCTGTTTACTCAAAATCAGGAGGGTTTGTGTTATCTCCATTACAAAATTGGTCAGAAAGAAATAATCATATGGCATTTTTCTTTCTGCCACCAATTTACCCTTTGCACATATGAGTCTGTTTCTACTTTGTTTTGTTTGTTCACGTGTTCTGTTTCTTAGGGGAAAAAATTTAGAAAGAATTCTAATAAATGTAATTAAGGCTATAGGAAATAACTCCGTATGCAAGGAAAATGAGACTAATTATCTGAAATGGGAAAACTCAGGACAAAATCTAAATATATAAAGGAAAGTTGTAGAAGATTTATGAGAAGGGAATTTGGGGAAAGGAATTTTGTGCATCGTCTGGACTAAGATTATGAAGATTAGTATGGACAGAAGCTTATTAGAGAGTGATCACCACCAAGAGAAGAGAAAAGAGAGTAAGAGAGTGAGATTAGGCAGAAGTGAGCAGGGAGACAGAATTAAAAGAAGACTCAGCTGATTCTCTGAGGAGTTCCAAAGGTTAGATTACCCTTTAGGACCACCTTAACTGGGGCAAAAGGTCTAGAGTTTGACACCCTCATACCGAACAGTCCTTAGATGTGACCACCTGGGAAGAGGGCATGACCTTGGCAGGGTGATCCGAGATGGCATCTGAGAGATGACAGTTGTTGGTAGAATCCCTACAGCTAAGATCCCTTCTTTCCTGCTGGGGAATCTGGTCAGCATGTCATAGCATGTCACCACAAGAACCCAAATCCAGCAGGTGCCCTGTATGTCTTTGTCTCAATAAGTGTATGACAGGGGGGAAAAAGGAAGAACTACATAATTTTTTTAAAAAAATTCATCTTATTGGAATGAATGAGTTTGAATATCAGAAGTACACCAGTATAAAACTAGAATTTGATTTTCTATCTGTAACTCTATGTGCTTTAAAACGTTCTGATATTTCTGAGAAACCTCCCCCAATTCAACTTCTAAGTGAAGTCTTTTTGAATAATCAGGCTTATTTATTTGATATGTCAAATTACATGGGAAGCATTATCAAATAAGTGATGATAAAAATCTTTGTAGTTTTATTGTATGGGTTAATACTCTAACTGTTCTATTAATTATATAAAATTCCTAAGGTTTTGATATATCCCAGTATAATGCCTTCATTTGTAATTCTAATTATTGAAGTGTATGTCACAGAATTTCCTTGTCAATTGCATTGTAATGACAAATACAGGTCTCTGATACCTGTACAATCATCAAACTGAGAATTTTTGGAACTAATGGGAAAACTGCATTCAAACAGAGCAAGAACCAGTAACATGAAGCTGAATGAATTGGGGAAGATGATTATAATTTTTTATGACTCGTGTTTGAAACACTCCTGGTTCTCTAATGTTTGCTCTTCAAGATTTAAGGAAAATTTTTCTGTTAAGTTCGCTATGACTTAAATAACCTTTGTAAACAAATATGAAACATTTATCTTTTTCTCACCACCTGATCCCTCCAGAGTTCAGAAACTCCCAGTGAGTATCCTTATATTTTCATGGCAAGGTATTCATTTGCACAAGTTCGGTGAGAATCTGTTTTCCTTACAAGACAAGTGGAAACGGGTTCTATTACCAAGAGCTTTGACTGCAATGTCCTATTGGAGGGGACATTCACAGAATCAGATATGATTAGACAGCTTTAAGACCTAAAGTTGACTTTACAGAGTCAGTGAAGCCCCTTGAAAAAACTGGCCTGGTTCCTTGCTTACAGGGTTCTCAGTAGCTCTACCAGATGAGTAAAATAAAGCCCTTTTCTGGCAGGTGCAGGTGCCTCAGGATATTCTGGGAACCTCAAAAAGAGCAAAATGACCCAAATCTACAGGTTTTGTAGGTGATGTGTGATGGCAAATATTTAGCTTAGCTTCTTAGCCTTGAGCTGTTAAAAGTTCAATCCAAAATACTTTGTGAAAACTTTCAACAAAGAGGATTTTAAAAAAGGAAAAAAGAAAGAGAATATTACACAGCCAATCATTATTCTTGCTGCATTTATACAAATAAATAGGCAAAGTTTGTTGAGGCTGGATCAGTATTGATTTATCTATCTTTGGTGGAAATGAGGGTGATTTTAGAGAGATTATGTTTCAGGAACCCCTTTTGTGAGTATTAGATTCTACTCCTGAGTATTTGCTGTGTATAAAACTAGGCTGGACCCTGAATTTTCCTGATTTCCTTAAATACCTGGCTATGCGTCTCAAACTAAGGTTTCTAATTTTCCCCCAGTCTCTTGACTTGAAATCATGGAGAACTAAAACTGTTCTTTATTCCCAAAGTCCTTCAAACTGAAGTTAGAGAACTTGAGGTAAACTTCAGAGAAGAGTGCCAAAACAGCTTGTTTGCCTGTTGCTATATGGACCGCTCAGGAAGCTCACCAGAACAGGTTTATTCCAGTTGTCCCTGATGGATGGATCTGACCCAGGAAAATCCAGATCTTGAGCTGGTTTGTTTTATGGATCAAAGACAAGAAATTGCTGGATGCAGTGGTGACCCATCAGCACCGTCCACTGCTGAGGACACCAGAAATTGGACTGTTTGCCCAATGGAACAGTTGGGACTCACAATACAAAGATTCTAAAACCCTATGGAATGACTTTAGGACCAGACACTGAGAAGAGCTAAATAAAGGGGATTTGGACACCATGCTGGCACTAAAGATAGCTGGAAATATAATGAGCAAGAAATAATCCCTATCCCAGAACATCTTATAGAAAAAAATAGCTAGTCATATTCAGCAAAGCAATCATTATGGGTAAGATGCCACTCCTGAGTGTTGGAAACATTTTAAAAAGTGAGGACAGTTCACATAGATAGCCATATGCTGGTTCATTAGCAATTCTACAAAGGTCTTTGCCGAAAGATCTACTGTTCTAAGTGAAGAGAGCAATAAATTTCTCTCTGCTTCCTGATTCCTGAAAGATTAGGAAAAGGAACAAAAGGAAAAGGAAAAAAAGGAAAAGGAAAGGAACAAAAAGGACAAAGAATAGAGAATATTTTTACCTCTTCCTTGAAAGAAGGAATTCAAAGAAATTTTTAAAAACCCACAGAAGAAAAGAATCAGTAGAAGAATATGAAGAGAATATAGACTTATAGTAATTTGCAAAATACTCCCGTTAATATTCAGTTAATTACAGAGTTGTTCATAGACATTAGACCTACCAAGCCCTGTTCCACGAGAACATCTTGAGCTAGGTTGGTTCTTCTTGAGTTAACCAGGCTGGGATACGAGGCAATGAGAGCTTATCATAAAGAACATGCCGTGGATCCCAAGGATATATTTTGAAACAAGTATTTCTTGATGGCCACTATTGAGCACTGCTTTTTTACTCCTAGTGTTATTTCATGAGATCTATCCAATTTTTCTCTAAAAAGCAATTTCTTCTTCTGTGCTTGTCTTAACACCATGAAAAATTTTGCTCTGACACTGCCACCCTCTGTCATCAATAATGGCTTTCAACTATCCAGGTGGAACTCGCCTCTAACCTTCACTTCAGAGTGGAGTTTAAGCTTCAGCTGTGATCACAACATACACAAACACATGCCATCCAATCATTTGTTATCTGTCATGGGTTTCAAAGCTCCCCCCAGCAAGCTTCGGAAAAGAGAGATCTTCACTGCTGGTGGTATTTCAAGACATCTGGAGTTCCCATGATGGATTGCAGCAATCTCCATCATGCAGTTTCTCTTCCTTTGAAAGAGATTTTGAGAAAGGTGTGCAAAGGTTTAGAATCAGACCAAAGAGAAATCCTTCCAGGGTGAGCAGTAAAAACAAACAAACAAAACCAACACAACAAAACAAAACCACAAAACCAGCAAGAGGCTTTAGGTGAATCGTTTGAACAGAAGAATCATGAGATTTATCTATGTTTCACTGTAACGATCTTTAAGAATTAAATTTGGTCATGAAAAAGTACCAACACAGTGATTTTACTTTATAAGGCTTTGTAAAAGCCTTGTATAAAAGTGTAACTCTGTTACAAATGTTTCTGTGCACAGTGCTTATTATGTATATGAAAACGGCAGTGTCATTTCGTAACAATAAATATAGAACTACCTATATCCATTTACCTCTTAGTTGCTTACAAATTGGTTTCTAATGTTTGGGTTTATTGAGGTCTTGGGTCTATTCTGTACTCTACTGAATTTCATAAGGCCAAAGAAAGAATGAAAAAGGGGATAATAGGGCTGCATGGGTGGCTAAGTTGGCTCAGGTCATGATCTCAGGGTGGTGGGATTGGCTCAGGTCATGATCTCAGGGTGGTGGGATCTAGCCCCCCATCAGGCTCCTTGCTCAGGGGGAAGCCTGCTTCTCCCTCCGCCCGCCACTCCCCGGCTCCTGCGCTCTCTCTGTCAGATAAATAAATACAATCTTTTTTAAATAAAGGGGGATAATAAAGGAGAAGCGGAGAACTAACTTTCAGTTTACTTATTCTTTCTTTGTGACGACTGACTCTTTTGTTTAACCTCTACACTATTTCTAATTTAATTATTATTTTTTTTATTTCTAGAAATCTTATTTGGTTCTCTTTTTAATCTACCTGATCAATTTTTGGTCGTCTTTCTCCTTTGTCACACAATGAAAATCCTCTTTTATCTTTTAAACATATGACACATACTTACTTTAAATTCTTTATCTGGAAATTCCAGTATCTGTAATCTTTACAGTTCTGTTTCTGTAGTTTATCGTTATGTTGGCTGTTAGTCATAGTGGTTTGTTTCCTCAGTTTGCTTACATTAAAAAAATTATTAGCTCATTTTCCTTACAACATTCTCTATGGGAATTTTTTGAGATGAGATCTTAAAATGCATTCCTTCAGAGGATCTGTAATTGTCTATGCCAGGCACCTAGAGAAACTACTAATCTGAGATTACTTAAAATTAAAATTTTAGCCTCAGTGCTTTTGAATTCATGCAGATAATATGACATCTGGCCCCAAATTTGCATGTATGTGGGTTTGTGGACAGAAATCTCAGGGGAGAATTTATTTCTATTAATTCTGCTCTAATCAGATCAAAGTTCAGACAGGCACATATCCCCACCCCTTCTTTTGATGGGATAGATTTCCTCCTCGTTTTTTTCCACTGAGAGGGTTTCCCTTTGGAAGTTCCGGATTTATTCTAGATCTCTGGTCCTACAGTTCATACTTGTTGTGCTCCAGGCCTTTCCTTCTGAATGCCGTAGTGATGACCTGTTAAAACCAGTACTCTAAAACTAGAATCTAAACTACCTGGTATATACTTGAGAGGGACTAGCACTGGTGTGAGTAGGTCCATCCAGATGATGTTAGGGCCTACAACTCATATTTGACGTCCACAAATTCCTGTGAGTTTCTTGTAAAGTCAGTTACACTTAAAAACATATTTTATCCCATAATCTTAGCGATGTTGTACTGCAAAGGTTTCTCAAAATATATACTCTGTATCATATTTATAAATGAAAAAATTAGAAATCCTAATAAGCTATTCTGAAACGTACTCTTTTGGTATGTTTGGATTGGATCCAGTAACATAAAATGATACTGGAGTCCTCTCCTGGCAAAGTATACTAAATAAAAAACATAAAGTAGAGGGCTAATTCCTTGACAGGATATAGAATTCTTGAAATCCACCCATTCAACTATTTCAATAATAAATCTACTTCCTCAACCCACAAAAACACTTGGAGGAGAGGCACTGGTTAGGATCCTGACCACCAGATCTATGTTTAGAGGAGAAGCTATGATACCCCTGTCCCATAAACCTCTGAGATAAGCCTGGCTGCAGCCAGCTTCTCCTTGGTGCCTAGGTATGAGAAAGGGTAAATAGGGATTTAACCAAGAGGGAAAATTAACTTCGCCAAGCAAGGAGCCTGATGTGGGACTCGATTCCAGGATGCTGGGATCATGACCTGAGCTGAAGGCAGCCGCTTAACCAACTGAGCCACCCAGGCGTCCCTCATAAAAATATTCTTAAGAGGAGTGTTCAAAACTATTTGACTGTTAACCTAAGTTTAAAGAGACGGAGTTGCAGAACCACCATTGCTGAATCTGATTATACATCAATCATAGATCCAGGTTTTTAGAGTACGAATCTACTCACAGAGGTACTGAAAAAACCCGGGAACAAGATAAGAGAGTTACCTTTGGGATAAATCTTATATCTGTCTTGTGATTGTCTTGATTTCCTTTAGGTACTGTCAGCTCCATCTTGGCAATGGTTAGGATAGGTCTTCACTGAAGCTTAGTGTAGGGAATTTTCTCTTTATCTAGGGTACAGTGGAATAAAAAAGGCATCTGGGCTTTCTTTATAATTCTCATTAAACTACCTGTGATTCCCTCCTTTAAAGCAAATGATACGGAGGAAGTATCACAAGAAAAAATTATCTAAATTTTACCTAAACTACTAAAAGTCACTTTTAATGTTAAAATAATGACTTCAATAAAAATTCTAGTAAATAAAATTGTCAGCTGAATTGAACACAAAAGTGGAAGTACATGAAAACTTTTTTTTTTTTTAAAGATTTTGTTTATTTATTTGACAGACAGAGATCACAAGTAGGTGGAGAGGCAGGGGGAAGCAGGCTCCCTGCTGATCAGAGAGCCTGATGCGGGGCTCAATTCCAGGACCCTGGGATCATGACCTGAGCTGAAGGCAGAGGCTTTAACCCACTGAGCTACCCAGGCGCCCCACATGAAAACTTTTTAAAAAGGTAACTACAAAAGAGTGCCTGGGTAGCTCAGTCGGTTAAGTGTCTGACTCTTGATTTCAGCTCAAGTCATGATCCCAGGGTCGTAAGATTGAGCCCCGAGTCTGGCTCTATGCTCAGCAGGGCGTCTGCTTGAGATTCTCCCTCTCCCTCTCCCTCTGCTTCTGCCACCCTCTCCCCACTCTATCTCTAATAAGTAAATACATTTCTTAAAAAGAAATAACTATAGTAACACAAGGTCCAAAGCTGAACATATCCTCCCACACATGGGCAAACAACTGACCACTAAAAACAAGGCACTCTGACAGGAGAGATTTAGAGAAGGAAGAGAAGTGGGACATTCCAGGTGGAAAATGAGGGAAGGGAAGGGGACAGAGGAGTCAGCATCCTTCAGAGAAGGGCCAAAAGTCCAAATCACTACATCCTAGGAGGTGTTGACATTGAGTAGTATAAATATCTAAAGGATCTGAACAGAAAGGATCAGAAGCAATGATGGGGATCTCATTAGCTGTGGTTTTTAGCTTTCAGGCATACCTGAATTGCAAGATTGGGAAAGTTTAGTAGAGGAATATTTCATACCTTTAGTAGAGGAATATTTCATACCTTACAAAAGTGAGCTTGAGATCATTCAACAGCCACCCTGCCCCAATACTGTCACAAAAGGATGTTTAACGGTGTGAGACTGGAAGCTAAGAAGTAAAGAGGGATGCGGAATGGCTTTATGGGCAGCATTCAACCCAGATGTTTAATTCCTGCCAAAGGCCCATGTGTTCTATGTACCCACTAGTCTTTAATGGGACAATGATGAGGAATCACTACTAAATAGGCAGAGACCATTTTCCAGAATTCATGGTTAAATGCCAAAGGGACTTGGAACCTATAGTAGTAGCAAATTAAAAAGGTCACTACCGGGGCACCTGGGTGGCTCAGTGGGTTAAGCCTCTGCCTTCAGCTCAGGTCATGATCTCAGGGTCCTGGGATAGAGCCCCACATCAGTCTGTCTGCTCAGCGGGGAGCCTGCTTCCTCCTCTCTCTCTGCCTGCCTCTCTGCCTACTTGTGATCTCTCTCTGTCAAATAAATAAATCTTAAAAAAAAAAAAGTCACTACCTAGAACAATGGAACTATAACTAACTGAGGAAGATTCTGCTTAAAGTATTAGTATTGATTATTTTAAAAAGAGTCAAGGAATTCTCTATAATTTGTAGACAATTTGTCACAGACCAATGAGAAGACAATAAAAAGATAAGGGACAATAAAAAGAAGAAGTTGGACTAGACTAGAATGGAGATCAGAATATTCAGATCCCTCTCTAAAGTTCTGGCATTTTCCCTTTAAAACTCAAGATGAAAATTCTTAAACAAATGCACTCCATTCCTTTCATACTGAGTTTTCACAATGAAACCTCAATGCTCCAATTCATGCTCCAATTTTAAGGGACAAGAGTGGGCTTATTTCCTATACTTTCTTAACTATTCCAGAAAGTTTTGATTTAATAGAAGAAATATGACAAAATAAAATTCATCTAAGGTGGCACAAAGATAGGGAAGCTTGCTCAGAAAAGATGAACTTTTGTCAGTTACACTACATTTAAGAGTATCTAATTTAGAGTTTCACATTTTTAGGAAGTGTGGAGAGATCAAAGAGAGTATGAAGGTATGCAATGAAAGCTATGATAAGCATAGAAAAGAGGACTTAGGAAGAAAGCTTTAAAAAGTATGCAGTAGTCCTTAATCAGAGATGGAAAGGTTTTGCTGATTTAATATGACTTAAGGTGACTTTGAGGGATACAAAAGATAATTAAAAAGAAGTGAGTTTATAATACAGTGGAAGAAATTCTGGTCAGGTATCAGAAAAAATAACTTTAATAAGTTAAAAGTTATGGAATTAGCAGCTTTAGAAAGTGCCTTTCTATAATAAAGATATAGGAATATATAAGAAAAATCAATCAATTACTTTTTTATTTGGGGGTATGAGTGAAAAAATCAAAATCAAAATCAAAAAATCAAAAGCAAGTTTAAACTTTACAAATAAGAATGTCATATTTAGAGGGAAGGGATCATTCTCCTTTCACTATGAAAAGGAGAAAAGTGGATACTTGTTTCTCAAAAGGATATGCACTAAATAGAAGAGGGTGAGAGAAGAGTAATCAGAATGAAGCAAAGGCAAATTTTGAGAGACTGGAGATATTTAGCCTAGGGGAAAACGTGTGAATGAGGTTTTTGTCGAGTATTTCAAGTTTTGATTTTTTGAGAGAAAGCACAAGTTGGAGGGAGGCTGAGGGGCAGGGTAGAAGGAGAGAGTGAGAGAGAACCTTAAGCAGGCTCCTTGCTGGGCTGGATCTCACAACCCCGAGATCATAACCTGAGCCCAAATCAAGAGCTGGCTGCTTAACTGACTGAGCCACCCGGGGCCCCCTCAATGACTACCTTATAAAGAGGAATTTTATATTTTATGGACTCTCCCAGAGTAGATTTAGGATACTGGGTAGCAAAAAGGAAACAGATTTTGTCTTATTACAAGAAAAATTTCAATGGTCAGGGCAGCCCAAGATGGAATGCCTTTCTCCAAAATATAGAGTTCAAAATACTTAAGCATACTCTGATTCTCTAACCTGGTTATTGGAGAAGTGGAGATTTTACAGTTGTAGTAGCTGACTCTTACAGTCTCCACCAACAAGTTGTTTCTTCCTCTTATCTCACCATGAACAAAACAAAACAAAATTAGAGTACTAGAGTAGCCATCTCTCCTAACCTTTAGGTATGACTTCTCATCTTTGGTCCCAGGCTGTTGTGAATACATTGTGGAAAATGGTGATTTTTAAAACTGCCAACCGTATTTGTTGGTATTATACAGGAGTATGTCTATGACAATACGGGTGTTTGTGAAACAGAGTCTGCTTCATGTAACTAAGCTTAATGACATCTTGGTAATGACATGTGGAATTAGAGAATATCAGATACTTTGGCAGCAGGAAACCATATAAAACTTTGTGCTTTCCTTTATAACCTAAACAATGATCTCTGGGCCATTACAGTAAACTGATTAGAAAATTCTGTTCTCTCCAACGGCTTTAAGTTAGAAAGAAGTGGAATATACTGAACTTGCACATTTAAAGTACTGAATTTCTTATTTTTATTGGCAATGAGGATTTGTCATGACAGAGAAAGGCTGACAAAAATTTTTTATGACTTTTCACATTTCAAGTCTAAGAAATGAGATCAAGGAAAGTAGGCCACGTTGAGTTACTCAATGGAAATTCAGTATATTTCCCCAGTTTCTTGTATTTTTTAGGTGTCTTTCAACAAATTTGAGAAGTCTTTAACTATTATCTCTTCAAATATTTATTCTGCCCCATTGTTTCTCTCCTCTTGTTCTGGAAGTTAATAATAGTCCTGTTGGATAATTTCATATTGTCCCAGATAGTCTATTCTGTTTTTCTTTTTTCCCCCACTCATTTTTTTCTGTGCTTCAACTGGATACTTTGTACTCACCTATCTTCAAATTCACAGATTCTTTCCTCTACTGAATCCATATTCTTCATTTTTTATACTTAAAAAAAATTTTATCTCTAATATTCCTATTTGACTATTTTAGGAATAGTTTCCTGGTCTTTGATAAAACTCCCCTTTTCTTCGTGAGTGCTGTCAACTTCTTCCACACAAAATTAAGCTTCTGATCATAGTTATTAGTAAGTTCTTATCAGATAATTCTAACATCTATGGCATTGTTGGGTTGGCTTCTATTGATTACTTTCTCTTGACCATGTGTCACATTTTCTTTGCTTCTTCACTTGTCTAGTAATTTTTTTTTTTTATTGTACCTGGGTATTTTGTACGAAATAGCAGTAGAGACTGAATGAAAAAATATTTACTTTCAAAAACAGAATGTCCTTTTCCTGTGTTAGGCTGCTTGCCTGGTGGGAGGACTCAGTCTGATCACTGAGACTGGGATTTCTTACAGCTTTAGTTTCACTTAGTTCACTACTGACTTAAAATATTTTGAAGACTTACCTTAAAAAAATTATTTATTTATTTGTCAGAGAGAGAATTCAAGCAGGGGGAGCAGCAGGCAGAGGGAGAAAAAGGCTCAGAAAGGAGCCGATGCGAGTCTCAATCCCTGGACCCTGGGATCTTGACCCGAGCCAAACACAGATGCTTAACAAACTGAGCCACCCAGGCATTCCCTGACTTCAAATATTTTGAAAGCAGGATCAGTACTTACCCTTCTTCAGGACTTTGTGGTCTGAGTACTGGTGAGATTCTGGAGATCTCTGTACTCTATCCCTAGGTACCAACTTTCGGAACCATGAAAAACAGACCTTTTCTTTACAATTCAGTTGACTTCCTTTGGGTTTCTGGGGAATTCTCTTCACTCTCTGGTCCTGCAGTAGGCTTTTTGAACCTATAGAAATCTCTCTCTGCCTGGAACATCTTAGAAGGATTTCCCTCGACTGTCTTGCCACGCGGCCAATCCTTGGCAGCTTGGTTCCTTTCTGTCAGCTCTTCAGTACTGCTTCTCTCCATCTTCAAAACATGGCTGTCATGCACTTGAGGAGGCTCCACACGCACCAGGTAGAGTCTCTTTTAGCTCTTCTGTGCCATCTCTCAGTTTTTGATGTACATGCCCAGCACTAGGCAAAGGCCCATGGAACACAGTCTGTAAGTGTGTATAAAACTGCTCTGTGGCTGAGGTCCTTTAGAATATAATCTGCCAAACCAGCTTACATGTGTGCATTAATATAAAGTTTTTGCTGTTTTTTCTTGCCTCTCTCTTTGTGGATTCCTTCTCTTGTCACTCTGCCAGGGATGAAAGAAACTGAATCTTTCCTGTCTTACAAAGGGAATTTTCTGGAATTTATACATTTAGATTTCTTTTCTTCCTTAGCTTTCTGATGAGTTCAGAAAAAAACTATGATTTTATATATTTTTGTTGTTGGAGTGAGGGTGATGGTCTTTCGTGACTAATTATATCCTAAACAGAAGCCACTATATAATTTTTGATAAGTTAATTAATCTTTCTGAGCCTCAGTTTTTTCATATATAAAATGACCCATATAATACTTGTAAGGTTTAAGTATATTATAGCTATACTACACATTTTCATTTCTTTTGCTTTTCTCCTTTGGGGGGTACTTGAAATGGTGTATAGTGTGTTCATAGAATCAAACTCACTGTGCACTATTTCTTTCTCCCCTTTTATTTTCTTCTCCCTTCTTTAATTGTGCTCTTCTCTGAGCAATGATAAGATCATTGATCTTATCAATGATCATCCAAGTTGAATGGCCTGACTTTGCACTTACTGTTTCAGAAAATCTTACTCAACCTGAAATACACGAGTTTTATTCAGAGCTGGAGCTAGGGCTTAACATTTAAAAAGCCACATAAATTGAATACATCCCTCAAATATCAAATAGATTAATGTTTTAATGACATCATCTCTTAGCACATAAAATTATCAATATATATTAATAAACAATTTTTATTGGCTAGTTATCCTCATTTTTTTTTTTTAAAACAAGAAATCTGAGTCATAGAGATACTAAGCTGACTTGTTTAGGGAAGAAACACATTCATAGTAGAGACCATCCTTCAGTGTAATTTTACTGTCCTGATTCCCACACCAGTCCTCTAAACCACATTGCTAATTTACACTGATTTGGGATTCCTGGAGCCTACTTCCATGTCGCATTCCTTATTTCTTGAAAAAGAGATATGAAGTATATGTACTAAACTCACTTCATTTTTGAATTAAATATTAATAAAGGTGCACAAGAGAGAAGAAAACTATATAAATAAACACTGAGCCATAGAAATAGCCAAGATATATTTGGTTGATAGACATAAATCTACACTGATACAGCTTAAAATTTCTCTATTTCTCTCCAATACATTCCTCTCAGGTACATCTATACCAGTAAACCTCCTCAGTAACCCAAAGCTGGTAAATACCCAAAGGTTATCCTTCTGCTTTCTAAGCAAAAAGAATCTTTTTTTTTTTTTTTTTTAATGGAAATTCTGATTAAACCCTAGTTAAATTGACCCAAGTGCTCTGGTTTACACAGTGCCCTAAAGGATTAATACTGATGTCATTTATATGATAACAAGCTGAGTTTACAGCAATAAAAAAAAGCTAGGCTTAGGTAATATTAATAGCCTTGCTAATTACACTACTATAAAAGGTTTATGGATGATATAAATTTCTGTATTATTACTCTACTGCCCTGGCAGTGGCATTTTTCCAGAGGAATGTATCACAGGGCTCATTTGTTTTCCCTTCTTTGCACTAATTCATGAGGAGATGAAAACAAGAGACTGACTAAAAGAAAGAAGGAAAGGAGTCCATCAGGACTTAGTCTTACACCATGAATAGACTGTGTAAGGATCATTACCATTTTGTGTTTTTATTTTAGGATTCAAAAACCATTTCGCCTTGCCAATAAACATAAAAAAGGATGCTCACTTCACTGGTAATTAAGGATGAAATTTAAAACAATGAGATTTTTTTCACCTTTTAGATTGACAAAAATATTACTGATAATATGCAATGTTGATAAGTAAGTGGGAAAATATACTCTCAAGTATTCTTAGTAGGCTTTTGAACTGGTAATACTTTCTGGACAGGGGATATTTAGTGACATTATATCAATATTTAAAATGTCCTTGGCATTTTATGATGCCAAGGACATTTTATGAGTCCTTGACTCAGCATTTAAGTTTTTAGAAATCTAAACTACAAAACACTCTCACATTCATTTAAATTATATTTACAGGGATAGTTCTTATAAAATGGATGGAATAATTCAAAACTGGAAAATAATTCAAAACTGCATGACTACTAATTGAGAGTTTAACAATAGTATTGTAGCAATTAAAAACTATAAGGTGAATGTACATGTACTGAAATGGAAAATTTTCCAGAATATATTACTAAGTGAAAAAAGCAACTTTCAAAACAATATATATAGTTCCTAGCATTTACATTAAAACACATTATAACTATATATTTGAATGCATATACATAGAAAAAAATCCCATGAAAATGAATAATAAAATTTTAACAAAGATTCCTTTGAAGAAGAGAAGGATTTATTTGGGTGGTGGGAAGTACTATCTCTTAAAAAATATTTATGTCTGTATTTGCAATACTTATATTTATACAAACATGTGATGTTTACAGTCACATTATTTGGGTAATTTAAAAAATATAAACATAAATTTTTAAAATGGCTATAACACTGTCACCTCAAATATGGTCTCAGTCTCTTGGCTTTTCATGATTTCCTCCTAGTATTTAGCCGTTTTTATAAAGTAGACATCTGCCTTGGAAGCAGTCCAACAAAGGTCTTTGATTGGAAGGTATATTATTAAGGAGGTCTTTCAATGTATAGTAACTCAACCAAATTGAATTGATTTTAGTGGGAAGCTCTCTATTAAGGGTTAAATGGAATTCTTTGAGATTAGCAGTAATGCTGTATACAGAGGACAGTATCTTCCAAAGTTATTTTTTTTTAAAGATTTTATTTATTCATTTGATGGAGAGAGATCACAAGTAGGCAGAGAGGCAGGCAGAGAGAGAGGAAGGGAAGCAGGCTCCCTGCTGAGCAGAGAGCCCAATGCGGGGCTCGATTCCAGGACCCTGAGATCATGACCTGAGCTGAAGGCAGAGGCTTAACCCCCTGAGCCACCCAGGCGCCCCTCAAAGTTATTTTTTGAAAGATTTATTTCCTTATTTTAGAGAGCAGGGGAGGGACAGAGGAAGAGGGAGAGAGAGAGACTCTCCAGCAGACTCCCTGCTGAGTGTAGAGCCCAACACACAGCTAGATCTCAAGACCCTGAGATCATACCTGAGCTGCAACTAAGAGTCAGATGTTCAATCGACTGAGCCACGCAGTGTCCCCAAAGTTATTTTTTTATGAAACTAGTACCTAAAATATTAAGTTTTGTTTTGTTTTGTTTTACATTTGGATCAATGTTTTCACTGTGAAATCCAAAGCAACTTAGCTTGCACTTTAGAAGACACCCTGCTCCGAGAACAAAAATTAGAATATTCCATCTTTGGCCCACTTTCCTCAAGTAGAAAGCCTAATTAGAAAGCAGGAATAACAACATTCTAGTATCTTGACTTTGAGCTTCTTGAACCTTATTAAAAGACCTTATTTTGGGGGCACCTGGGTGGTTCTGCGGGTTAAGCCTCTGCCTTCGGCTCAGGTCATGATCTCAGGGTCCTGGAATCGAGCCCCGCATTGGGCTCTCTGCTCAGCAGGGAGCCTGCTTCCTTCCTCTCTCTCTGCCTGCCTCTCTGTCTGCTTCTGATCTTAGTCTGTCAAATAAATAAATAAATACTCTTAAAAAAAAAAAAAGACCTTATTTTGGTTCAATGAGTAAAGCTGGGAAATATGCATTGATTTCAATGAGTATGGAAAAAGAAAAATCACCAATTCCTTCCCCCAACTATTTTTAAAAAGACTGAATTCAATATAAATAAAAAATAAAGGATTTACATAATTATCCAAAACCTGATTGACTAATGCATTTCAGCTGAGAACAAATAGTTTTAAAGAAGGCACAGTGATGAAGTTGTGGCAGGTGTTAGAGATAGAGCACAGATCAGGAATGGTCACAGCAGTTCAGGTAAGGGGTAAAGGGTGACAGGTGGCTTGGCTTAGGCATGCTAGAGCAAATGCAGATAGAGAAAGGATACCTAGTGTCTGGTACACAGTGAGCTCAATAAATAATGCTAACATTTAACTGAAGACAACTTTGAATCAGTGGGTATATCCCACAACCAAATGTAACCTTTTTTTAAAATATTTTATTTATTTATTTAACCAAATGTAACTTTAACACCAAAGATGATGGGAGTTTTCTAAGATAGTTTGCTAGGTGTGTTTCAACTTTAACAATGAGAGCTGCATAGATACACATGGGATACCTGGGGGTAGAGTACACTTGCTAGGCAGAGATACCTTTTTTCTGGTTTTCAGGTGAAACCATGAATAGATTAGATCAGGAATTTTGATAAGATTGGTAGGATGCAATAATGGTTTCTTCAAAGGAATCATAATCACTGCTGTGTTTAGTTAGATATTTATCTGTGCTACTTTCTGAAAACAAATTGGGACTATTGAAAATTAAACATATTGTAAGACCGGTTGTCAAAGGCACCATTAATTCACTCTTCCAAAATACTACTCACTACTCCAAAATCCTCTTTCCTGCTGCTTCACAGCTGCTAATGGTCCCAGTGAGTGGTTGGCAGTCTTTCTCCTCTGTCAGGTACTGAGATAAAGCTAATGAGCTTTAGTATTCTTTACTGTGTTATTGCTTTTCACTTTATAACATTAAATTATTGTGGTTTCTAATATTTTACAGGGGTTGTTGAAACTTGGGAAGAACTTAAGTTCATATACCAGCAAATGCAGGAAGGATAAATGGCTTCCTAATGGGGTAAAGCCAAAAAAGTAAGGGACTGTTTGCTACTACACAAAGGGGTCATAAGCCAGGCAAAGTGACGGAGACCTGTGATCAATAGATAGCTGCTTTATAAGAGGACAGGAGGCCTTTGGGAATCTTGGAGGTCACTAACAATCATGAAATTAGCCAAGTGCCCTAGCTCACAGAAGCTTAGCAGCCAAGAAGTCACCACAACTAAGTCTAAATAAAGGATATCTGTGCTGTATTCTCCTGGAACACCAGTGTGTCGGAGGGTGGGGGTGGGGATACAGGAACTGGAGGAACAACTGTTTTTATTTTAGTGTAAAGTCAGGATCCTAGAACAAAGGGTGTGTGCATGGGCCATGGGGAGGCCACAAAACAGCAAAGTATTGATTGTAACTGCTTGTAATGAATTCTTCTGCTGTGAACAATTGTGAAACCGACTGGCAGCTGATGGAGAGAAGAGTTGTGAAAATAGATGACAAAGGAGAAGTAAATTATTTGACAGTGAAGATGTGTGGAGAGAAGGGAAAGTGAGGCCTTCAATTCTGGCCTCTTGCAATTACAGGGACAATTCACTAGTCACACTCCTTCTTCCGCCTGTGAGCTTAGAAGAGCAGGTGAAAGGAGATCATCTTTACCTGGTTAGGCATCCTTCACACCTGGTCATACAGTGCCTAACAGAAGAAGGCCCTCAAAAAAGCACCTGTTGAACCAATGAATGAAATAATAGATGGATGAATACATGAAGGAAGAAAGTGTGACTGAGGAAGGTAAGAGAAATTAAATCTAGGTAAGAGATAGTTGAGCAAGATGTAATCCATTCAGAGTCTTCTATAAGGTTCTGTGTAAGGAAACATGGGCAGAACTAAAACTATAAAACTCAGTAGGCTGGGGAACAGTTCCCTTCTTGGCTTCTGTCTATCGGGCTGATTCCTTTCGTTAAGAGACACTGAGTATAGGAACTGAGTATAGGAACACACTTTCAGAGTGAGGTATCCAAATTACTCAACATATCTGATGCCAAAACAACAGAAACTAGGAGTTGAGATCTATTAAGTTCCCATATAGTAAATAACTTACAATTTTTAACAGAGCAGAGACTTCCACATTTATACCACTTACATAAGATCTGCCCACACATTTCTCTGTTAAAAAGAAGTTACCAAGTTCCTTAACTTTATTTTTAGAAGTTGAGCTCTTTGTTGGCTTCTGAATGATCTAACTTAGTTTCTTTCAGTCTGACAAAAGTTTAAAATCAATAGGTTGCTTAAAGCGTGCTGTAATGGCCCTGAGTTTAACACAGCACAGTTGGAAATTTCGACCTCAGCGAATGACATCCACTAAGCCAAAAAGTTGAAATGTGTTTGCAGGTATAGAACTAGATGCTTTGAATTGGGTGAGACCCCAGTAGTCCATTGAGCTTGTCTGTGGCATGCTCCTCCTGCTGAAAGATGGGTGAGTGAGAGCTCCATGATCTTGACAGCATGTCTGTCCCCTCTTCTCAGCTAGAGGATGACACACTGGTGGCCATTTCACTGGCTATGTAGCCCCCAAAGCTTTGTGCTCTCTCAGAGCATTTTACGGCTCTTTTTTGTCTTGGATTATTTTTATTTTTTCTTCTCCCCACCCTGATTTTATTTTTCAACTTTAAAATAGAACAAACGTTCTTGCTGTGTCAAAAAATGGGAACATGATTCCTTTTAATGAGCTCATCCAAGGACAATTCTTGTCTGTGCAATAGTTCATTAGTAAGACTGACCTCTGCCTATAGATTTTGTACTATGGCTTCTAGTGAAATGCCCTGAAAAGGGACATGCTGCTCACTGTTTATTCCAAATAACTAATGGAGATTTGGGATTTGGATTATAAAAGGGTAACCCTACCCTCCCGTTGGGAATACATCCGAAGAATTCCTGCTGTGATAATAACAGGTCTTCTAAAGCATCTATGGCCATTGCCCAAGAACTGATTCCTTGCCGGGAATTATCTTGGGCAGAAATGCCATCTCTTCTTGGCTTTGGTCAAACCACACTTCTTTGTCCTCAACTTCTCCAGCTGGCATATGCCTTGGTCAGCGGGCCAAAGATGAATGAGATTTTCCCAGCTGCTTTGCATCTACTTTGCTTTCCATATGCGTATTCATCTGGGTGCAGTTCACAGATGTACTGTGTGTGTATTGTGGAAGAAATAAAACACTCAGGAAAAGAGGTAATCAAACTTAGTTTACAACATACTGATCTCCTTTGGTGTCCTTTTGATTCCAAACCTTTTCTTGAACAAAGAGTAGTAACTTGGATTAGTAATTTGCAGGCATGGTTTAAACTGAATCTACATCTTCTCTGTAATATCTAAAGTTGTAGTGATAGTTGCATCTCAGTAAAGTGAATGAGAATGTTTTCTACCCATTTCCTCCCATTTTTGTGTCAGTTATGATTATAGGAGAAGGAGGAAGCTGGATGAAGAGAGAAAATGGGAGAAGAGCAAGGAAACATACACACAAACAAGAGGAAAGGAAAGGATGGGAAACAATTTTGCTTTGAGGTTTTATGGTCAAAATCAAAGCTGTAGAGCAAAGAACTCATTCATTTCTGGGGACAAGCACTCATCTAGGGAATTGTTCTTTCAGGTCTTCTTTTGGCAATGCTCACTTCCCCTGTATGATCTCTCATAGTTTGGGTGCACTTATGTCTAAAAGTAGAAGGGTGGCTCTGGCTCCCTCTGGACATATTCTGGGTGCTCACTACTCCCCTTGGCTTGGCTTTCTCAGGCAAAAGACACCCACTCCACACCCTGGGGGAGGAGGACTTGGGCTAGTGCATTTCAGAATGAGTAGTGCACCAGCATAATAATTCCATCACTGAGTTCCCTCACTCACATTGGCCACCACAGTGGGTAAGGAAACACCTAAAATGTCTCTTCTTTGTATTCTTCTATGCATCATACCAGCAACAAGTTAAGGAGAACACAACTGCTGGAAAATGGCTAGTGAATTTCAGGGTCCTCATGTTCGAATTTATTCCAATTAAGGGTTATCTGTGTAAAATCCAACTTGCTAGGGAGGAGAATCAATATTTATCAAGTTCAATCTAATGCTGATGATGACAGACCATATGCACTCAGTGGTCCTATATGCCTGGCCCCATGCTACAAGTTTTCCATACATCACTTCATTTATTCCACAGGAAACCCATAAGGCAGTTACTATTACTACCCTGACATATGAAATGAAGGAAAACAACACAGAAAAGTTATGGAAACTTACCGGAATGACTTAAGTTTGGGTTGAACTGAGAAACAAAAAAGTCTAGACCCTAAATTGTTTAAAATTCCCCTTTAATTTAGTGGACTTAAGTAGTAATTCTTAAATATGGTTCTTAAAGATAGATATTTTCTTAGACATGGCTAATTAGATAGTTAAAGTAAAAGAAAGTAATATTCATGCTACTTCATAGAAAGAAGTATCAAAGAGTAAAACAAAAAAATGGTCAAAAATATAAATTCTGATCACATTCTTTTTTAGTTCCAAGTCATTTCCTTTATGTTTTTTCTCATATAGATCACTGAAGGGGCCCAGTCACTCCAACTTGTAGTCAGAACCCACCATTTGCAAATACCACATTTAAATTTGGTGAGTTAAATGATCTTTTTTTCTGGTCCTCAAAAATCTCAGAAATGGAAACCAATGAAACCAGATACTAAAAAAAAAATGCACAGACAGGGAATTCTGATCTAAAGTAACCACAATGCAGCTCTAATCCTGTGAAGGGAAAAAAAAAATATGTTTGCTTCATTTTTTTCCCTTGCAAATCTCATGTAGCAGACAGCAAGAGTGTCTGCAAGATGGCTAACTGCTGAGTCTTTGATTTAATGAAAACTTAGGGAAAGCAATTCAACTCACTGCAGGGACTGCTTTGTTCTTCCATTATGATTCTTTTTTAATGAGAAAGATGATTGTAAGGATAAACTCTATTCCTCTGAATTTTTACACTAATTACATACAAAGCACTATTTTGGCAGAAGGGGACTTATCTCCTTCAGGCAATACAGTTATCATCTTGTAACTACCCTTCATTCACCCACATGAACACTGGAGCTTCGTGCCAGGAATGAGTGTTGCTCTATGCCAGCTCTCAGCATGGATAGGTGAATGCTTAAAGATTTCCAGAATTAACAGTCAACGTGGACTCCAGACAAGACAGAAAGACAAACCCTCCTTCCAAGCTTATATGCTGTTTGGAATGAAAGAATCAGAAGGGCATCCCTTAAATGAGTATTTGGCATGGGGAATGAGGGAGAGTGTGATGTATAGTGTGTGTGTGCCTGTGTGAATGTTTATATGAGGATTCTTTAAGAGAAGATAGTGTTGCATATTCATGTCATTTTCCTTTAATCTAAAAGTCATTTAGGTGATATTGAAAGTTCTGTGTAAGGTATCACTCTACTTGAGTTTCACCCACTTTTAACGCAAAGAAGACATGCTCTGTTGGATCCTCTTTGATTAACACTGGAAGACTTGATTTGGCAGATTCACCCTGTTAAGTACCGCATATGTATGAAGTGTGTGTGTTTTTGTATTGTTTAATGGATTATAAGCTCAGTAAGTAAGAGTTCAAGGTCCTTGGAGTAGGTTTTTTTTTTTTTTTTTAAGATTTTATTTATTTATTTGACAGAGAGAGAGGTCACAAGTAGGCAGAGAGGCAGGCAGAGAGAGAGGAGGAAGCAGGCTCCCCGCAGAGCAGAGAGCCCGATGCGGGGCTCGATCCCAGGACCCTGAGATCATGACCTGAGCCGAAGGCAGCGGCTTAATCCACTGAGCCACCCAGGCGCCCCAGGAGTAGGTATTTTTTTGAAACTATACTCATTCTTGTAGTCTAAGAGCATGTCATGTGAAGTGGGAACATTTAATGGAGACCTAACATCCATAAGTGACTGAGGGAATAGCGACTATAGTTTCCCTGCTGGAAAACTCTGGGCCCAATGAGACATTATTTTATCATGCTAACCATGAAGGGCTAGTAGACAGTCAATTTTTTTTCATTCTTTTTTTTCCCTTTGGTCAGGTGTATTAAAGTATAATTTACATGTGATAAAAATCCATCTCTTCTAGTGCAGAGCTTGAAGCATTTTCACAAATGTGTATATATATATGTGTGTGTGTGTGTATATATATATACAGTCCTGTAACTTCTACAATAATCAAGCTTTTTAGAACATTTTCAATACCCCGAAAGTTCCCTTGTGCCCCTTTGCAGTCAATCTCTCCCATTCCCAGGCTCTGGCAACCACATACTGTTTCCTCACCTCACAGTTTTGCCTTTTCCAGAACATCACATTATTACCCAGTATATACTTACACAGTATAGAAATTTTCATGTCCAACCTCCTGAACTTAGCATAATGCTTTTGGGTTTAATCCATATCGTTGCATGTATCTTACTCCTTTTTATGGCTGAGTGGTACTCCATTGTATAAATTCACCACAACTTGTTTATCCTTTGACAAGTTGGTGAGCTTTTGGGTTGTTTGCTGTTTTTGGCAATTATGAACAAAGCTGCAATGGACATTTGTATATAGTTCTCTGTGTGGACATCATGTTCTCATTTCTCTTAGAAGAGTGTGATTGATGGGTCATATGGGAAGTCTATGTTTATCTTTAAGAAATTGCCAAGATATTTTTCAAAGTGATGGTATCATGTTGCATTCCCAGCAGAATGGTCTCGCAGAATGGTCTACGAGAGTTTCAGTTGTTCCATATGCTGGCAGACAATTTTACTAGAACTGGACTCTAGTTTTCTCTTATGATTTTCTCTTATGATTCTTTTTTAATGAGAACGATGATTGTAAGGATAAACTCTATTCCTCTGAATTTTTACACTAATTACATACAAAGCACTATTTTGGCAGTACGTATTTTCCCAGTACGGTTTGTGTATATTCCTCTCTTCCTCACCACTCCCCTCCTTCTTTTCTTCTCCCTTCCCCAACAACACAAGCATAATTCCTATGGAGTATCTACCAAGGATTCATCTGAATACCTCAATTCCCAAAGTACAGCCTTTACTGTGGGGGCTAGAACTCCCCAACGATACTTACGTAAAAATAAAGGCAACCTGACAAGGAATAGAAATGGAGGTTTGCCAGGTGATTTCCCACATGGGAGAATTTTCAATAGGCTCCGATGAATATTACCTCAGCAGACTTAGGTAAGTGACAATAGTATTTCCCTCACAACTCTCAAGGTTGTTATAATTCAGTATTTATACTTGCCAAGTGCTTCCTTACACTGACAATCCACTAACAGTCCTCCTCAGTGACTTAGTCAAGGTTATCCAGAGAACTGGAAACTGAGCTATGTGTGAGCATAGCTTGGGCTTTTGATTTGAGAAAACCCTCAATCCTGCTTTAATGCTTTCCACTGCTCTGGCCTGTGTTTTTGACTCCCTACAGCACATCCCAACAAAGGCAGGGGGTAAAGATTCACAGAGGATTAAAAAAAGGATGGATTTATTAAGTTTCACTGAAGAGAAAAAAAATCTGATCAACTCAATTAAGAAAATAGAAAAGGACTTTTTTAAATCACAATGTTCAGTGGACTCTTTAAAAGTACATATCCAGATGATATAATAACTAGGATTTAAAAAAAGGACTGAATCTCATAAGAGGGTTATCTCAGTGGACTCTAAATACAGTATATGATTTACAGAACTGGGGAGAAAAGATGCTAAGATGCCTCTAGGATCTGACAGATACGTAAGTTTCTAGATGCCGTTGTGGCTCTCTGAGAGGTCTATGTTATTTTGCATGAAGCCCTACATTTCTTCTAATTACATAGATTTTTTTAGTCTTGAAACATTGGTAATTATGATTTTAGCCTGTGTAACTCTACGTAAGAAGTGCAGTGTTTCTTCAGAGAACAAATATGAAGACTGGTGTGGGAAGAAGTAGCAATTGCTTACTAATTAATATTTTCCCAGCTACCACCAAAAGGAGAAATGTTTTCTGGGGCACAAATTCTGAGATGAGCATTCACTGAAAATGCTGAGGGCTATGGGTTTGGACCATTGGGCCATGAGTCACATCTAGCTGTTGTGTGTAGACAAAGCTGTCATTTTTATGTACTTCTCTCAGCTGTCCTGCCCTACTTGAATGCCCTGAGTAGGGAAAAGGAGATGGTGCATGGGGCAGGCAGGGAGAAAGAGAGTGCTTAAAATCACTGAATGGAGTTCATTTTTTCAGCACTCCCCCCCCCCCCCCCCACCGAACTGAAATTTGAACTAAGATTTCTGTCTTCTTTCAAAGTGAGGATATTTTTCATGAAGAGTATATCATGCATTTACTTTTCAGTATCCTCTCTTTAGAAAAAATCAAAAGGATTCCACGTGGTGATGTGTTTTTGAGCGCTCTGTTAGTACTCTCAGAGACCTGTTTCATTTCACACTAACACAAAGAAATGTATAAATGATTCAATAAAATCTTTAATGTCCATGTTTCAAGAATTTGCTGAAAAGCAAAATACATGCACTACCCATTAAATTGCTTTTAGCTGGAAGTGTGATCTTTTATTCAAAATTGGAGGCTTTATAAAAATATCTTTCAATGAAAAAGCAAAACATATAGAACGAGTCACCAGGAATATATCTAATGATGATCAGTGGTGACAGCATTTTATTTTCTTTCCAGGGTCTGTCTACGAAATGAAGCAGACACTTTTCTATTTGTGCTTTTATTATTGATACACCCCCTTTTTTTTAAAATCATCATGCCTGGAGAAGGAAAATAAAAACTGAAAAGTGTTCCCCCCACCCCCAGCATCCTGCCTTTGCCCCACAATCCTCTCTTCCTCCATCACAGAGTAAAGAGTGAATGGAAAAATAAAGAGGAATTAAGGAGGCAAGAAGTGAGAAAAACTGCAGATGAAGAAAAGAAGGAAATTATTGACTATTTAAAAACTATGGTTTATCTACGCTCAGAAGTTAAAAATTGCCAAAAGAGGAACCACGGTTATCTATTCAAGAAATGCTGGAAGTAGTTCTGGGAGCATCAGGATTCTTATAATAATTGATAAGAGAAGTTTATGGGCCAAAGGTGGGGTGTCATGTTTTTTCATGATATCCTATCTTCACCTTTGTTTTTAAAAGCCTGTCACATTTCTTGCTTCGACAACATAAATGCAAGAACTGGTTGGGCTTTAGTTAGAACCCAGTCTGTTCTTTCTTCTTGTTGATAGTCTTTGCTTTCTGTATTCTCTGCTTCCTGGTTTCAGCTAGTATTACATTGAATTTCAAGGAAAAAAGAAAAAGTAGATATGAGGAAGAGTCTTCTTTTGAGAATTTCCTAGGCAAATCCATAAAATTTTTGTAAGCTTCCCTATACTTTGGTAATTACAGTCCTGTGAGACAACAGAAAATATACATATTGGTCTCTGTTCCCAGTTTCTGGCACAGAGCTCTGAAAACTCTTGTAATTTCCCAAGTAATAAGAGTACTCAGGAGCATTTTTTGTTCTAATGTTTGGTCTTTGACCCTGGTTCCTGACACAGTGTTCCTAAATCCCTTGGAATTTCCAAGGTGACAGCACTGTCTTCTGTTTGAATGAGGTGACTCCTGGTGGGCTCCAGGATAGAGAGTGGTTACCACAGAGTCCAAGCCATGATTAGAAGTGTGGAATTTTCAGCCCCAGCTGTCCATTCCCTAAAAAGGGGCAAGGGGCTGGACATGGCATTAATGATCAATTATGCCTACATCATTGGCCTCCATAAAAATCTCCAAAGTAGAGGCTTCAGAGAGCTTCAGGGTTGATGAACACATGGAGGTTTAAAGAGAGTGGCATGCCCAGAGAGGCATGGAAGCTCCATGTCCCTTCCCACATACTTTGCCTTGCTCATCTCTTTCCTCTGGATATTCACCTATATTATTTATCATATCCTTTCATAATAAACTGATAAACAGTAAGTAAACTCTTTTCTTGCGTCCTGGGAACCACTCTAGCAAGTTCATCAAACTCAAGAAGGAAGCTGAAGGAATGTCTGATTTGGAGTCCATCAGTCAGAAGCATAGCTTCCAACCCAGACTTGTGACTGGCCTCTGAAGTGAGGGGCAGTTACGTGAGATTCAGTTCTTAACCTGTGGGATCTTAGTGCTAGCTATCTCCAGGTAGACAGGGTCAGAACTGAGATCAACTGTAGGACACCCAACTGCTGTCACAGAATTGCCTGGTAGGAAAAACACCACACATCTGGTGACAATAGCATGAGTAAGGGAAAGATACACAGGAAGAGAGCTGAGCTTTCCTTTATAATTCCTGAAGCCTTACTAGGTACATACAGCATGAGTCTGGATTTCAGGCCTTACTTACTTCAATAAGAACATTTTAATTGCCTAAACAACTTCTCAAAAGTGGTTACTATTAACCTACTGAAGTTATAGCTAAATTCTCAAACATGCTACAGTGTCAACAGAACTACTTGTTTGAAGCACAGTTTTTCTGTAAAGTTTTATTATTGAAGCTCTTTGTTATGAACAGCAAAAATCGTTTGGATTTTAGAGCTTTCTGGAACAGGGGTGCCTGGGTGGCTCAGTCAGTTAAGTGAATATCTTTGGCTCATGTCATGATCCTAGGGTCCTGGGATTGAGGCCCACATGGGGCTCCTCTCACAGCAGAGTGTCTGCTTCTCCCTCCGCTCCTCCCCTGCTCATGCCCTCTCGCATCGCTCTCAAATAAATAAATATAATCTTAAAAAAAAAAAAAAGCATGTCATAAAACTATCTGGGATAAAAACCTGTCACCAGTCAAGGAAAGGGTTAGACTTAAAACTTGTCCAACAAGAGAGATATTTTTTAAAGGAGGATGGTAGTCAGATTTTTTTGCAGGAACCAATTAATAATAAGGGACAAGTTCAGAACTCCAGCTTGAACTGGAGTTATATTGGAATTTCTACTGGAACCTGTTGCTTCAGGTCTTTGGTCACTGGTTCAGAGCAAATCTGGTAAAGAGAACTCAGTTTAACTTTAAGTCAAATCTCCACAACTCGTTTGCCATAGTATTACCCTGAACACTCTTGAAAACCTTCTTGCATTTATCACATTGTATTCGCATGTGATAATCATAACTTTTGAGAAGTTGTATGGTTACAGTGATAAAAAATATTTGTTTAAAAATATCCTGAGACTAACTTCTTGCAGTTATGTGGCCTAAGGTGACATCAAATTAAATGGTGCTTTGGTGGGTAAAGGGTGTCTGTGCTGGGATAATGGAAAAGACAGTAATTTTGTTCAGTCCTGATCTCTAGGCCTCTGGGAGGAGTGGTCAGGAAGTACCAGGAAAGAAGAAATTGTGGCTGTGAGAGCACATCTCCTGCACGCACCAGACTTTTCATCCTTTCATCCTCTCTGCTCTGTTTTTCATTCCCTCTCATATCGTGGGGTGCACAGGGAAAGAAATTATTATGTCTCTAGAACACATTATTGAATCAGCCTATAAAAAATTAATGTAATTAGTATGTTGATTTCCTGATTTTAGCTTAATGCCAGCCTATTCAAACTTCTAAAGATGAGGGGTGCCTGGGTGGCTCAGTGGGTTAAAGCCTCTGCCTTTGGCTCAGGTCATAATCCCAGGGTCCTGGGATCAAGCCCCACATTGGGCTCTCTGCTCAGCAGGGAGCCTGCTTCCTCCTCTCTCTCTGGCTGCCTCTCTGCCTACTTGTGGTCTCTGCCTGTTATCAAATGAATAAATAAAATCTTAAAAAAAAAAAAGAAAACTTCTAAAGATGAAGATTAAAACAAACCTTCTGAGTGAACACCCACATAAAGACATGTCAGTGAATCGAGTGGTAATCTGAGGCAATGGCAGAAATCTCCAGATAGGTCATTTTAGAAACCGATTCTCTCCATCACTGAATGGGATAAACAGAATTTCCTAAGGTGCCCTTCAGTCTTTTTTCCAAAGAGGCTCCAAATTCCTTGTCCTAGTTTTTGGCCTCTTGCCAGGAGTGCCTCTCCCTGGTCCACTCTTCCCACCCAATCCGGGAACACATTGTCTTGATTTCATTGCTGTGCCTCACTAGACCTCGCCCCAGGGCTGGTTTCTTATTCAGGATTTTAAAATTCAAACAAAACCCCTTCTTTCTGTTCAAAAGTATCTTCTTTTCCTCCTCCTGCCTCCCCTAGACACCACATGGGGTTACAGGGAATCCCAGGAGGCCTGTGACCTTGGCCTGGGGTGAGCCTTACAGCAACTAGTTCTACAGCCTAGAGCAGGTTCCTGACACAGGTGAAACACCGGTTTCCTAACTTATAAAATTTTGGATGATAATACTTATTTTCTTTGACTGAAGGAATAATAGAGATAACTTACCTACAAAGCGTCTAGCACATTATAGAGTTTTGACAGAAGGTATCGTTATAAAGTGTAGGTCTTTTTGCTACATGTAGTTTTCTAAACTTTCCCGACTGTGAAATTTTATGTGTCTTAGAGTGACAGTTTTATATTTTTCCTCATGAAGTTTTTGTTAAATCTCTGGATTCCTGGAAAGTAAGATAGACAAGAACCCCCAAGACTAGTTACAATTCACCATCTCTTACCTAGATGATTTCATTCTAAAAATCTTGAGAAGATAAATTCACCATGTTCCTGTGAATTTTGTGGGTTTTCTTTTTTGCATTAGTAGTGTGCAAACTGTTAGCTTCCCAGTCACACTGAGGGAATATAGCTGAGACTCAACATCTAGAACTTTTGTAGCCTGAGGTTTTAGTTGAAATTTTATTCTTAAATTAATTATGTCTATTGTAGTTTAAAAAAAAAGCACCAGTAATACAATTTTTTGAGAAGTAAATGAAATTAGCTTTTCCAATTCTTAAAACAAATCCAAAATTAAACTGGAATTCAGTCCCAGCTGAATAAAATCTAGTATTGGCCACATTGTTACTATTAAGCAATATTATTCAGGATGGCCATTTATAATAAAGCGTAAAAATGAAATACTTGATACAGTTCTTATAAAAGTTTCAAAAAAGTATCATTATTAGGTTTGATGAATAAAGCTATTCCTGTATCCTTATTTATTATAAGGTATATAATTGTCTTTGAACCTATTAACGATTATTTTTCAATGCATATTTCACAGTGAACAGCTTCTAGGGGTGAATTGTCGGCTATTTCTGGGCCAGAGGAAAGAGGATTTACACCAGATTCAGTGTTACAGTCATAAGGTTCTGAATTACATTCTCTAGAGATACCCCCCAAATATTTCAACTTCAGGTACCAATTAAAAAGTTTTTCTTGCTTTGATTGTTGGAGGACTTGTTTTATTGTTTTAGCTATTTTAAATTTAGACAGACTATCTCCTCCGACCATTTGTGTTAGTTTCCTTTCCTTTCTTTTCCCCTTTAATTATTAATAGAGTTGTTCGTGTTTACTATTTTTATATTTCTTGTGACACCTTCCCAAGGAACATACATTTGTCTGTTTTTCTCTTGGATTTCTCAGGACGGGCGTGAGTGAGGACAGCTGCATCAGACCATTCCAGCTTCCAGGGAAGCACTCTATTTAGATTCACTGAGGGGTATAAGGAACGTTAACAGAAATTCAGATAGTGAGCAATTGTACATTTTGCCTGTACATGCATTTCCCACTTCCCGCTGAATTCACACAAGTTCTGCTTCTTTGTGATTTATTCATTCATTCTGTTTGCTTTATTACTGTAAAATAGAAAAGTGAGATTTGAGGTTCTGAATTGGCTTATGATGCTGTAAGTGAAAAAAAGTTAATTTAGCCACGGCTCATCATTCTTCTAGATGTTTGTAAAAAAGTAATTGAGCTATATTCCAAGCTACATATGGGTTTTCGCATGCTTACCTTGTCTGACAGCTAGTGTGGTGGTATAGACCAAGAAGAGAAGGATGTAATTGAGGAAACTCTGGAAGACTGGTGTATTGGCATGGAAATCTTCTGACAGGTACTTGCTGGTCAAGCCAATTCCACAAATAAGAAGGGATAACACCTGGCCCAGAGCCACAGAGATTAACATCTCCCTGAAAAGTAAAGAGAAACAGCAAACATCAGCAGGAAGTCCATTAACAGTCAAAATTTACTAAGCACTTGGGCCATTCACTAGGCTAAGTGTAATAAATAGTATTTCTTGTTGCCCATCACAATGATCCTACAAAAGAGGTACAATTTTTAGTGAGGTTTTACAGAGGGGAAAAGAAAACCAACCAAGTTTAGAGGATTTGAGGAATTTGCTCACTGTCACATAACTAGGGAGTGGCAAAGCTGGTATTTGAGACTGAATCTCTCCAAGTGATCCTGGCTTCTAGCCAAGGCGTTCCGGAGCCTGTGGGGGGGGAAATTAACATCATCTCTGATGCCCACCATTGCATTCACTAAGTGTGACAAAGAGGCATTGCATTGTAACCTTATCCTCAGGTTCTCATACTAATAAAGAGAGACTCTTGTTTATAGACTGAAATCTTGGATCCGGGCACCCCTGAAAATCCAAAAGAACCATCTCCTCCCCATTCCCAGATTTTGGATCTTCTTTTGCTCTAGCAAGCACTGATAAGCACTAGTCTCTTTTTTCCTTTACACAAGTTACAATTGATTGCATATTAAAACTTATTCATGAAGGAAATTTAGTGACCAAGGTGGTATAATAAAACATTTCACATTTTGTAAATATTTTCTGTGGCTTTTTCATAGGCATTGTAGACCACTGTAGTAGGGACTAAAAGCAAGAGTCAAGGGGCTCACTTTGCATAGAAATAAAGTGCCCATATGGGTTTTATCATCATATAAACCTGCACAATCTGACTCAGGAAGAGCTCCTAGAAATACAAAGCAGGCTTCTGCCTTCCCCAAAGTCCCTTCTGACTTTCCTGGTTTATTTACAGAAACAGTAATGTAAAATAAGCAAGGAGTAGTATATCTAAATAAAAAAGTATTGGTCAGAAAATTTGCAATGTTACATATTTCCTCCCTCACAGCAGATGTGAACCCATCTTTCTGAAAGGGGCAATGAGTTCTGGGTGGATACCTCAGTGGTGTCTTGTCAAAGAAAGAAAGAAAGAATGGAAGGAAGGAAAAAAAGAAAGAAAGAAAGAAAGAGAAAAAGAGAGAGAAAAAGAAAAAAAAATTTAAAGGCACCCATCACATTTTCATCATTCCATTCGTTTCCATGAGGAGGAAAATTCTGGCAAGGCATGAATGCCCATAGAAGGTTTTATTTCCTGAGGTTAACCTGTAACATGCTGGTAGAGGCTTCCCACTGGTTGTTCTGTTCCCAAGTACCGGCCCTGACCGCCACTTCTCCGCAATTCAATCTTTATTAAGGAATAAAAGACATATTTTTAAACAGATATATCTAAAATGTCAGTCTGTTGCTTAAAATCCTATAATGGTACTTTTCAAAGTGCAGTGATCTATAAGGCCTGTGATACATCCTCTACGAAGATGGCTGCCAACATTTCCTCCTATGCCTCCGCATTCATGCTGGTCCTCTCAAAGGGAGGTGGGATCTATTTCTCCTTTTCTAACGAGCTTATCTTGTGACTTACTTTGACCAAGAGAATGTAGGGGAAATGATGTTATGTGACTTCTGGGCTAATCTATAAGAAGCTCTGCTGCTTCCAGTTTTTGCTCTCTTCAGATACAACTTCCATGCAAAGAACCTAGGGTACTAGATCTTGAGAGACCATGTGAAGAGAAAAAGAGAGAGCCAGCCAATGCCACCCCAGCTGAAGCATCAGCCCTGTAAGTGAGGATCCTGGATCCTCCTGCCCCAGTGCAGCAGTACCAGCCTGTGCCACATGGAGCGGAGATGAGCCATCACCAGAGATGGCTGCCCAATTGGAGAATTGCGAGAAACAATCAATGGCTGTTGTTTTAGGGCATAAAATTCACAGTGGTTCGTTATGGAGCAACAGGTAACTGAAATCAAGGACCCAAATGCCCCCCTCCACTCTTACCTCTGGGGCTTTACCTCCTGCTTTCCCCATAAAACCAGAGCTCCAGTCCTACAGAGCAACCTACACGTCAACAATGAGTTGTGGTCTTCTTCGCTGGCATTATTGTGTTATCTTTGTTTTCAGAATGTTCGTCTTGCCTTTATCAGTCTGACTCCTGTTCATCTTTTAGATGTGGCTTATATGTTACCCCCTTTAAGAAGTCTTACCTGTCCTCCTTTCCCCGGAATATTTCTCCTTTACTTCTACATCATGTATTATAATTACGGATTTTACCCCTTTGTTCCCTCTGCCAGACTGTGAAATCTGTATGATATTCTTCACCATATCTGTAGCTGGGCAATAGCATTCAGAAGAAGTAGAAAATGAAGGGATTCAAAGACAGTGCAGAGATAGGCCTTAGGAACCCTGAACAGTTTTACTGAACTGAAAGGTGATAAAAAAGAAAGGCAAAGGTAAAGAGAAGTAGCAGAAATATTCCAGAATTATTTCAAAGGTTTTTAAGCCAGCCTAACACAAGTATGATATCCACTAACAAAAATCATGATAAGGGGTTGGTTTTAGTGCAAAGGTATATTGAATTTGAGCCACCAGATGAACTTCCAGATGATCCAGCAATGTTAGAAACAAGAGATAACAGTTGGATAGGGAGGTCAGCCAGGAGATAAATATGCAGAAGTTATACACCTAAGAATGATGTCTAAAGTGCTAGAAATGGATGATATCACCAAGGAAGGGAGAAGGAAAGAGAGAATAAGAGAAGCTAGGAAAATCCTTGAGGAATCTGCAGATTGGGGGTTGGGGAGAAAGAAGAGGCACATCATTGGAGTCAGAAGTGGTTAGAAAGCTAAGGGGAAAACCAGGATAGTTCTTGCTATCAGAGAAACCAAGGAAGCAGAGACTTTCATGGAGGAGGTAGTTGTAATATTGAAAGTTGCTTAGAGGGTAGAGAGAATGAGGACTGATGGAAGTTAATTTGTAGTCACTCTTAGCTTTTGAAGGACCAGTTTTGGCAGAGTGGAGAGCACCAGGGCAATGTATCATTGAATTCAATGGTATCATGGAAACCAAGGGAACAGAGAATTTACAGAGGGAATAGTTAGCTGTGACTAAGTAGACAGGAAGTGGAAAGATATAAAAGTGCTGACTTTGAAGAATTTTAAAGAATTCAAAGAATTCTTTGAAGGAGTTTGAGCCAGTCACCACAAAACACAATAATTATGATAATAGTTAAAATAATAATGTATAAAATGATTTAAAAATTTAATTTAGCATGGATTCATGATTATCTTCTTACTGGGTCACTCTTAATTACTTGCATAATAACTTACATCCTTAAGTGGAAGAGAAATGAGGAGAGTTACAACTAATTGGCTGTTCCCAGTGCTGAGTACATCCACTGGAGAATACTGGGTATGGAGTATGTCTCCTTGGGAAAAGAAAGTTAAAAACTGCCATGATGTGGTAATTCCTACAGCTGCTTGAATTACAACCCTGGCATTCAAAACCTTGGCAATATCCTGTGCCTTTCCTGAACAAAATCAAGCCACCAAAAATGACTGGTTACTTATGTAATAGAAGAAAATTTTAGTTCTTCTGACATATATGTACCACTATACTATAAAACAGCCATCTACATGTCAGGCACTATATATGCAAAGATGAATAAGACACAGTCCTTGTCATTGAGGAGATACTAACCAAGATTTTAGGGCTGAGTTCCCAAATAACTTATTACAAAGTGAGGCCAGTTAAGGAGAAATAACAATAATAATTCATATTTAGTAAATTCTCACCCAAATACTGGGTGAGAGCCAAATCCTGGGCTTAGCTTTATCTATACTTTCTTTAATCCTCATAATAACTGAATGAGGCAGGTAGTATTTCTGTATTTATTTCTCATAGAAATGTGCTGACAATGGGCACATTCTGAAAGCTTATGGTGCAATGAATCCACTTAATCCAGATAGTAATTTACTCCTTAAGAGTTTTTAAAATACAGTATTGATTATGTCCGCATTTGAATTAATGACCTTTTTTTTTTTTTAAAGATTTTATTTATTTGACAGAGATCACAAGTAGGCAGAGAGGCAAGCAGAGAGAGAGAGGAAGGGAAGCAGGCTCCCCGCTGAGCAGAAAGCCCAATGTGGGGCTCGATCCCAGGACCCTTATATCAAGACCTGAGCCAAAGGCAGAGGCTTTAACCCACTGAGCCACCCAGGTGCCCCTTTTAAAATCAAAGGGGCTAAAGCAGTAGTCTCTTAATATAGAATGATAACTGGAAGACCAAAATATTTAAAAACCTGTTTTATAAATATTTTATATTTATCTATCTACTGCATATATCATTCTACATTCACAGTATACATTTTTACTAATTTATACTATATAAATGCATACATAATATGTAGATATACACTATAAATATATATATACTATAAATCAAATTAATAAAATTATTTCAAGAGCATTTTTTATGATCTAATAAATGTCAGTTATTATACTAGACACAGAATAATATGATTAATAAACATCTTAAGGAACTCAGTTTCAAGTAGGAATGGCGCTGGCTACATAACTGCATATCCTAGTGAATATGTGAGGTCCTTTGTTCAAAAAGTAGGGACAAATGTAATTATAGGTACACACAAAGGTCTCTCCCTTTCAACTTGTCCTTTTTTTTCTTGTCACTTTTTCACCCCTTTCACCCATTTCTCCCAACCCCCAATCCTCACAGCTCTGACAATGACCAATCTGTTCTATTTATCTATGTGCTTTTTTTTACTAAGAAAAAAAATCCACACATAAGAGAGATTATGCAGTATTTGTCTAACTTATTTCACTTAGCACAATGCCCTTAAGATCCATCTCTGTGTCACAAACCACCATATACACACCACAATTTCTGTATCCACCTACCAATTGATGGACTATGGTTGTTTCCGTATCTTGGCCATTGCAAATAACACTGCAAAGAACATGAACATGTTCAACAAACATGAACAATCTTTTCTAGTTAGTGTTTTTATTTTCTTCAGATAAATACCCAAAAGGGGAACTGCTGGGTCATATGGTAGTTCTCCCATCCAAGTACTAACCAGGCCCGACCCTGCTTAGCTTCCGAGATCAGACGAGATCAGGCGTGTTCAGGGTGGTATGGCCGTAGATGTCATAGGGTAGTTCTATTTTTAATTTTTTTTTAAACCTCCATACTGTTTTCCAGAGTGGCTGTACCAATTTACATTCCAACCAACAATGCACAAGGGTTTCCTCTTTGCCACATCCTTCCCAGCATTTATTTGTCTTTTTTTTTTTTAAATAATAAACGTTCTAACAGGTGTGAGGTGATACCTCATTGTGGTTTTGAATTGCATTTCCCTGATAATTAATTATACTGAACATCTTTTCAGGTACCTGTGGGACATCTATATGTCTTTGGAAAAATGTCTATTTTGACCCTCTGTCTTTTTAAAATTGGATTGTTGTATTTCTGCCATTGAGGTCTTTTATTTGTTTTGCTATTGTTTTGCCATTGAGTTTTATGAGTTCTTTATATATTTTGGATATTAGCCCCTTATCAAATACACAATTTGCAAACATTTTCTCCCATTCAGTAGATTATTTTTCATTTTCTTGATAGTTTTCTTTGCTGTGCAGAAGCTTTTTAGTATGATGTAGTCTCACTTCTTTTTGCTTTTGCTGTCAGATTGAAAAAAATCATCACCAAGACCCATGTCAGGGAGCTAATTGCTTATGTTTTCTTCTAGGAGTTTTATGGTTTCAGGTTTTATGTTCAAGTTTTTAATGGATTTTGAGTTAATTTTTGTATAAGATCGTGGTCAAATTTTATTCTTTTGCATGCAGCTATCCAATTTCCCCAATCTCTTCCCATTTATTGACTAGACTATCCTTTCCCATTGTATATTCTTGGTTCCTTTGTTGTAAGTTAATTGACCATATATATGTTTGTTTATTCTGATCTATTGATCTATGTATTTGTCTTTATGCCAACATTATACTGTGTTAATTACTATAGCTTTGTAATAAAGTTTGAAAACAGGAAGCATGATATACCTCTAGCTTTGTTCTTTCTCAAGATTGCTTTGGCTATTGGTTTTTGTTTTTATTTTTGTTTTTTTGTGGCTCTATACAAATTTTCAAATTTGTCTAACTTATTTCCAATTTTCAAATGACAAAGAAATGTTCTATTTCTTTGAAAAATGTCATTGTAATCTTGTAGAGAATGCACCAATTCTGTAGATTGCCTTGGATAGTACGAACATTTTAATAATACTGAATCTTCCAATCCAGAGCACAAAATATCTTTCCATTTATTTGTGTCTTCTTCAATTTCATTCAGGTCTTACAGTTTTTAGTACAGGTCTTTTACCTCCTTGGTTAAGTTTATTCCTAGGCATTTTATTGTTTTTGATGCAATTGTAAATGAGATTATTTTCTTTATTCTCTTACTGATGGTTTGTTATTAATATAAAGAAATGCAACAGATTTTTGTGTATTGATTTTGTAGCCTGCAATTTTACTGAATTCATTTATTGTTTTTAATACTTTTTGGTACTTTTTAGTGTTTTCTATATATAATATCATGTCATCTGCAAATAGTGACAGTCTACTTCTTTTGCTCTAATTCAGATTCATTTGATTTCTTTTCTTATGTAATTACTTTGGCTAGGACTTCCAATACCGTGTTGAATGAAAGCGGTGAGAGCAGGCATTCTTGTCTTCTTCTTCATCTTAGAAAAAATGCTTTTAGGGGGCACCTGGGTGGCTCAGTGGGTTAAAGCCTCTGTCTTCGGCTCAGGTCATGATCCCAGGGTCCTGGGATCAAGCCCCGCATCTGGCTCTCTGCTCAGCAGGGAGCCTGCTTCCCTTCCTCTCTCTCTGGCTGCCTCTCTCCCTACCTGTGATCTCTGTCTGTCAAATAAATAAATAAAATCTTAAAAAAAATGCTTTTAGCTTTTCACCACTGAGTATGATGTTAGCTGTGGGCTTGTCACATATAGCTTTTATTATGTTGAGGATACCCACTTTGTTTAGAGCTTTTATTATAAAAGGATGCTGAATTCTGTCAAATGCTTTTTCTGCATCTACTAAGATGATATGATTTTTCTCCTTCATTTCGTTAATGTGGTGTATCAAACTGACTGATTTGCTGATGTTGAGCCATCCCTGAATCCCTGAAATAAATCCCACTTGATCATGGTGTATCATCTTTTTAATGTATTGTTAAATCTGGTTTGCTAACATTTTGTTGAGGATTTCTGCATCTCTGTTAATAGGGATATTGGTCTGTATTTTTTTTTCTTGTGATGTCCTTGTCTGGTTTGATATGAAGAAAATGCTGGCCTCATAAAATGAGCTTGGAAGAGTTCCCTCAGCCTCTGTTTTTTGAAAGAGCTTCAGCAAGGATTGGTTTAATTCTTCTTTGAATGTTTGATTTGATTTACCAGTGAGGCCATCTGGTCCTGGACTTTTGTTTGTTGGAAGGTTTTTGATTACTGATTCAATCTCCTTACTAATAACTGGCCTGTTCAGATTTTCTATTTCATCCTGATCCAGTCTTGATATGTTTCTAGGAATTTGTCCAGTTTTCTAATTTGTCCAATTCTTGGCATATAATTGTTTGCAGCAGTCTCTTATGTATTTCTGTGGTATCAGTTGTAAAACTGCTTTCATGTTTAATTTTATTTATTTAAGCCCTCTGTCCTTTTTTCTTCATGAGTATAACTAAAGGCTTGTCAATTTTGTTTATCTTCTCAAAGAACCAACTCTTAGTTTCATTGATTTTCTTCATGGCCTTTTTAGTCTTTATTTCATTTATTTCTGTTCTAATCTTTATTCCCTTCATTTCCTTCAAGTTTGTTCTCTTTCTGGTCCTTGGGGTGTAAAGTTGGGTTGTTTATACGAAAATTTTCTTTTTTGAAATATTTTTTGAAAATTTTTTTGAGGTAGGCATATGTTACCATGAACTTCCTTCTTAGAACAGCTTTTCCTATATCCCACAAACTTTGCTATGTATGTTTCTGTTTTCATTTGCTTCAAGGTATTTTTTGTTTCTCTCTTTCTCCATTGGTCCACTGATTGCTCAGCAGCATCTTGTTTAATTTCCACAGATTTGTGAATTTTCCAGCTTTCTTCATATAGATAATTTCTAGTTTCATACTACTGTGGTCAGAAAAGACGCTTGATATGATTTCAATCCTCTTAAATTTATTAAGACTTGTTTTGTGGCCTAACACCATCTCTCCTGAAAATGTTCTAATTGCACTGGATAATAATGTGTATTCTATCACTTTTGGATGGAATGTTCCATACATATAATTGTTAAGTCCATCTGATCTAATGTGTTGTTTAAGATGAATATTTTCTTATTGATTTTTCTCTCTGGATAATCTATCCATTGATGTAAGCGGAGTATTAAAATCTCCTACTATTATTGTACTGCTGTCTATTTATCACTTTAGGTCTATTAATTCTTTTTTTCTCAAGATTTTATTCATTTATTTGTCAGAGAGATCGAGAGAATACAGGCAGGCAGAGGCAGAGGGAGAAGCAGGCTCCCTGCGGAGCAAGGAGCCCCTTGTGGGACTCCATCCCAGGACGCAGGGATCATGACCTGAGCCGAAGGCAGCTACTTAACCAACTGAGCCACCCAGGCATCCCTAGGTCTATTAATTCTTGTTTTAAATATTTAGGTACTCCTATTTTGGGTGCATAAATATTTGTTTACAAATGCTATATCCTCTTGTTGAACTGACCACTTTATTATTGTGTATGCCCATTTTGGGATCTTATTAGATTCTTTGGTTTAGATTCTATTTTGTCTGATATAAGTATAGCTACTTCAGGTTTTTTTTTGTGGTTTCCATTTGTATGGAATAATTTTTTCCATCTCTTCACTTTCATTCTGTGTATGTCCTTATATCTAAAGTGAGACCTTTGTAGGCAACATAAAAATGGGTCTTGCTTTTTTATCCAATCAGCCACCCAATGTCTTTTGTTTGGAGAGTTAAGTCTATTTACATAAAGAATAAAATAATTATTCTTTTTAAGATTTTATTTATTTATTTGACACAGAGAGAGAGAGGCAAGTAGGCAGAGTGGCAGGCAGAGGGAGAGAGGGAGGGAGAAGCAGGCTCCCACTAAGCAGAGAGCCCAGCGCAGGGCTCAATCCCAGGACCTTGGGATCATGACCTGAGCCGAAGGGAAAACTTAACCAACTGAGCCACCCAGGTGCCCCTAAAGTAATTATTGATAGGTACGTACTTTTTGCCATTTTGTTAATTGTTTACTGGCTGTTTTTGCAGTTCACTGTTTCTCTCTTTTTCTCCTGCTCTCTTCCTTGGTGGTTTGATGACTTTCTGTGTGTGCTTATATTCCTTTTTCTTTATCTTTTGTATATTTACTATAGGTTTTGGCCTTGTGGTTATCATAGGCTTACATAAAGCAGCTTATAATAAACATTACAATTTTATAAAGAATTAAATTTTTATAGGTAAGTAAATTAATGCTTAGATTAAGCAACCAGCTCAAGATCACAGAGCTAGCATGGGGAAGAGTTTAGATAGAAACTAGGTTATATGACTCCAAATCCCAACTTCTTAATTAATTATGTTATACCACTATCATGCTGCAAAAAAAACCCCAAAACAAAAACAACAACAACAAAAAAACACTCTTTGCCCTCACGAAAGCACAGTGCTAGAAACCTCAGTTGCTGGGTTCTAGAAGTATTCTGGAGATAGTAAAGGCAAAAAAAGCCAGCCAGACTGACTAATGAAAATTCTTCCACCAAGACCTCTGTAGTATATGCCTTTGAGCAGGAAGTCAACACAGGCTTATTCTAGTTTCTTCAGCAAAACAAAACAGCAAATCTGCAGTAATTAATTTCTGCTTTTAATTACTGACCACATCATTTAGCTGCTTTGATATTATTTGATACAAAATGCAAATTATTGTTTTATCTGTCATACTAATAAAGATGACTTGTAAAGCAGGAAGGAATGGAAAGAGCCCTTTATCAGTTAGTTCATGAGTTCTTTCCCAACTACAGAAAGCTAAATTCTGAAGTTTGCATATCTGAGTTAAGTTACTAGAGTCAACAAAGCAAAAAAAGTAAGTAAATTAAAAATATATATATAAAGAAACCTAAATGTCGACCTAGATAGTAAACTCTGCTAATTCTGCCTCCCCACCCCTGCCATTTTCCTCTCATCAAATTCTCTTTTGTTGTCTTTAAGCACTGGACAAATCCTTTCTGTGATTTGTTTCACAGAGTGTCCTCTCCAACACTCTCTTTTTTAGGATCTTTTCAGTTCACTTGTTATTGCCTTACCACTCTGAACAGTTTTTTGTTTTGTTTTGTTTTGTTTTTGCACAGGTAACCACCACAATAGATCTGCGGTCCCTTCACCTAACTCTTCATAATCTGAAGACCCATCTTCTTCAGAAAACCTCGTTTGGCTACTTATTCTCCCCAAGACTGAGTTAAGTGCCTTCATGCGTACGCTCCTATCTCTATTTGTACTCACCAAACTGCATAACTCATAGCTCCTGAAAAGAAGGCAATGCATTCTATTAATTTCTATGTTCCTTGTGCCTTCAGTATTGCAGGATTGAAAGGAAATTGATGCTCAATAAGTACAGAATGAATGAATAAACATGTTTACAAGTGAACAAATATTTATAATTGAAAAAGGGCAAAGTCTTAGAAGATTTGAAAGATGACTGCTTACCTTACCTTAAAAAAAATGACTAGTTTTGAAAGACAAAATCCACCTTATTTTTACTGTATTCCATCTTCCAGTTAGACACTGAGTTAATAAGCTATATTCTGTTGCCTTTCTGAACAAGCCTGGTAAGGTGCTATCTTGCAAAAATGATGCTAACTATGGTCCTGGGTAGAATTCTGCACAGGGAGCTGGTGTTTATTCATGCAATATATAGAATAACACACCAGATGCATTCTAACATAGGAAACATAGGTTCTATAATTTTAGTAGCAGAGAAGAGACTATGATACATACTTCCATCTTCTTTGTTTATGCATTTAAAAGGACATCCTATCCACTTTAAATTCAGAATGACTAGACAATGAAAAATGTATGAGTCTCAGGAAAAACAGTGCTGCTGGGAGCTGAATACCTATTATAATACAGCTTATATTCATAAAGACTGACATAACCATTACCAGAAGCACTTTATTCTGTTAAAGAGGTAGACTTTAGAACCTTGTGAATAAACTTGTTACAAATTAGATATTCAAAATAATAAGATTTAAAATAAAACCTGAATTGAATCTTATTTTCTACCCTCAGTTATAAGACTACATTCTTTTAAAAGGGTATGAAAAATTTCAACATAGAGTTATATAATCATATTGCTTTGTAATTCTTTGGCATGAGAGTGAAACAATTATGTTATCATCTTGAATCAGAGCACATCAACCTTTCCGTAGAGACATCTTCATTCTGATAACTATTCTCAGGCATGCCATGATAGATTTGGGTCAGCATATGAATTCAGATATACATACACACAGAACATTTAAGTAAACTCCCTTGACTAAAAACAATTTCACTTGAACATGGGAGAAACATGTGTTCTACTATGTTCTTTAAAAGACTCATGTTTACAGAGGTTAGGACATTGGCTTCTGGAAGCTCTTTGCTGAAAGGTTTTATAACATTAAGTATTAATTAGACTTCTACATAAGAAGAGCACCAGGCAAGAAGCAAATACACATATTTGCAGATATAATTCAAATTCTATATTCATGGAGTTTAATCTCTGATTCTGTGGTATCATATTTTTGTTTTGTTTTGTTTTTTAGAGGAAACAAAGTAAGCCACAAAAAGCTCTCCTAAACAATGTGAACAGTGAATCTATGAGGCACTAAGTGTAGGAGACATTTGAAACTCTAGTGTGAGAGAATGGGTCAGAACTGTGCACGTAAATTTTATGTTGTATATCTAAAATAGCACAGAAAAGTGTAAAAGCACCAAATAGGGATTGAGAAGCTTCTGGCTCTTGAGTTCCACTAATTAAGCTCCACAATCTTCTACATTGGGCTTCAGTTCCTTCCTATACAAAGTAGTGAGTGGCTAAGATACCTCTTAATGCTCTTCTTTCAAATCCTCTTGGTCTTATCTACCTCCAAGGTCTTTAGTCACTTATTCTAGCTCCAGTGGAGGCCCAACCAATTTTGCACAGACTACAAATAACATTATGTGGGCCAAACCCAGTGGCCTAATGCCTCATGCCCATTCTGTACACCTTGTGCCTTCTACCCTGGGGATTCCACCGTGATGCTGAGGGTCAGACCTTGTGAGGATCTGCTTAGTGCCCGTTCTGGGAAGTGCAGGAGAATTACTGCACTTTACCACTACAGAACCCACAGCAGACAGATAAAATTCTTCTTTCTTCCTCCCTCAGAGAGACTGTCCTGAGAAGCAGTCACTTCTTCAGGTTCTCTGAAGAGGTCCTAGCTCACAAGATGCTCTGTTGGGTACTCCTTGTATTGTCTCTCCCTCCACCCCTTCCTCATGCCTGCTCCTTGGGACTGCAGTCTTCAAAAAGAAAGAAAGAAAGAAAGAAAGAAAGAAGAAAAGTAGCAGCACATAAAGCTCTGCTCTCTGGATAACTCAGGTTAAGATAATTAGTTTTAAATTTCCTTCTATTCCAGGTGCCTCGTTAGCGCAGTAGGTAGCGCGTCAGTCTCATAAATTTCCTTCTATTCCATATCCTGACTTACTCTTAGAAGATGCTGGTGTATAATCATCAACTCTTGAAATTGGTATCTTCGATCTTGAAGTCCATTCCTTTTGTGTATTTCATTAAACTCTTTTGGTAGTTGAGTTATCAGTAATGTTTGCTCATTTGTTATGTGCAAACTGTGAGTTATGGGATTAGTCACTAAGAAATAAATCAGTCAGTAGTACTTGCCAAGGCATGCTAAGTGCAGGTTATAAGAAAGGAATGTTTGGCCCCTGCCTCCCAGAAGCTTAGAGACATGGAATATAAATAAGTGAAACTATCTAAATAGAAAACATAAAAATACCTATATACTCAAGTAGGTATATAAAATTGCTTGAAGTTGCTGGGATAACTTTAACCTTAAAATGAGACAAAGCAAATCTGGAAGGGTTTCATGGAGAACATAGCTTTGAGTCTTTTTGTTTGCTTTAAATAATGGAACAGATGTAATTTGGTATTGAGAAATTGGCATGCCATCCCAGGTAACAGAAGGCTGTGCTTTCTCAGAAGCAGAGACTGACACATGGAATCACTTGGCTGGTCAGTGAGAATAACAAAGATGGATAGTAAAGATGGGTAAATAGCAGAGGAACCTACAGCATGGGACAGAGTTTTAATTCACAAGGAGTTGTTCTTTGGAATTTCTGAGCAAGAGAAATGAAGTAAGCTTCATTTGTCCTTGAATTTCTCCGCTCATTCCCTTAGAACCAAATCCTGCACTTTTTATGGGGAAAAAAATTCAGGAAGAGGCAAGACTGAAGAACCAGATCTCTTTGTGCGACATCCTGAAAGTCCATTAATTTCATAATACATCTACATCTCACCTGGGCATGCCAGACACACTTTTCATCCTAACATGGCAAAGCTACAGTCTTGCAATGCTTGCTTCTTCAAATCATCAGCATGGCTTTCTATGCATCTCTCAATACCATTTGCTAACAGAAGAATCTGTTTTCATGTGTTGCCACTTGTTTTTCTTGTGTTTTATAGATATTTCTACAGTGATAGGAAGAATTTCTCCAGTAGTATAAGGATTTTGATCATTTATTTACTAATAAATAAGAAATACCAATCAAGGCTAATTAAACAATTACTACATTTAATGGAATTTTTAAGAGTAATGGGCTGATGACTTTAACATAATCCCCTACCAAAACTGCAAAAGTTATATTTATGTTGTGGTTCACTTTTTACTTTTTTGCTAATATTTTGTTGGGTAATATCTGAACACACAATGAACACATAGAGTGAAGCCCATCTTTAATAAATGTGGAAGAAAGTTCATATTTGAAATTATCTTATTGTCACTACAAATTTTGGTGGATATTTTTGTTTCATATGATTAGATTTCATTGTGTTTGTTTTATTTTGCAATGTGGCTAATGAAGAAAGGTCAGAGAGAAGTTTCAATTGAGTAAATTTTTTCTTGTTATTTATTTCTGGCACACTTTGGCATTATCTTTGACTCTTAGGTTTTGTGTAGGAATCGGTTTGTGAAATTTAGTTACTGAGTATAATGATTAAATCCTTTAACTAGACCCACATAAACTGAGTGAAGTCATGGGGCTACTGTGAAACCCCCAAAAGCAGAACATCCACTCTCTTGTCAAAGAATCTCATACCTTAAGTGAGCTGACTATCTAAAGAAGCCAGTCACAAGGGTGCCTGGGTAGCTCATTCAGTTAAAAGTACCTTCCGCTCAAGTCAGGATCCCAAGGATTGAGACTCCTGCATTGGGCTCCCTGCTCAGCAGGGGGCCTGTTTCTCCTGTCCTTCATCCCGCTCTTGTGCTCTCTCACTCTCTCTCTCAAATAAATAAGTAAAATCTTAAAAAAAAAAAAAAAAGAAGAAGAAGCCAGTTACAAAAGACAACACATTCCATGACTCCTTTTATATGAAATGTCTAGACTAGGCAAATCTACAGAGACAGGAAGTAGAGAGGTAGTTGCTTAGGGCTGGGAGGATGGGGAGATAGGGAGGTTTTAGCTAAAGAGTACGGAATTTCTTTTTGAGGTGATGAAAAGTTCTAAAGTTGACTATGCTGTTAGTTGCACATCTCTGTATATAAATACTGATATATTAAAAACCACTGAATTGTACACTTTAAATAAGCGGATTGGGGGCGCCTGGGTGGCTCAGTGGATTAGGCCGCTGCCTTCGGCTCAGGTCATGATCTCAGGGTCCTGGGATCGAGCCCCACATCGGGCTCTCTGCTCCGCAGGGAGCCTGCTTCCTCCTCTCTCTCTGCCTGCCTCTCTGCCTACTTGTGATCTCTCTCTCTGTCAAATAAATAAATAAAATCTTTAAAAAATAAATAAATAAATAAATAAGCGGATTGTATGGTATGTGAATTACATCTCAGTAAAGCTGTTATTAAAAGAAAGAAAGAGAAAGAAGGAAAAGAAAGAGGGAGGAGTAAAATAGATAAGTAAAAAAGATAAAAGAAAAATAAAATTACACAGCAAGTAAAAAAAAATTCAAACATTTCATCTACAAATTGAGTGATTATGCCAAGGTCAATTTATACTAAAAATTAGTCAAGCTTAACAACTTTCTTATATTTTTCTATGTATAAAATAAAGATTTTTTTTCTTTTAAATTAAACATGGCAGTAAAGTTTTCTTCCTGGATCCTAGGGAATCATCTCATATTATCCCTTGAAATGTGTACTCTCACTTTTATTTACTTAAAAGATAAGCTTTCAATCATTAGCTTGGAAGGTAAGAACACTTGTCATTCTTCTCCAGAGAATGTACATGGTGTTGTAAAATAAGAACATGCTTTGAAAATGGATTTGGATCTTGCCTCTGCCACTAATCACTGAGACTCATTTTGTTCATCTATAAAGTGGGGATAATAATATATACCTCACAGGACTGTCATAAAGACTAAATGAGACAGTTTTTTAAATCTCTTTGTATTACAGTAACTGGCTCATGGTAAATGCCTAGAATCATAGCTCTTATTATCTTTCGGTATATTTTAGAAGTACCCATACTCATACTGACTACTGAAATCTATAAGATTGCATTATACATTTAGGAAAAATTAGAGAAAATATTGTTAACATGCATTGAAAATTTTTTTTCACAAGTTCTGACTAGTACTTTTACTCTCAAATTTGGAAAATTTAAAGGATTTCTGACCTTTAGAAATCAAGGAAGGTAAACAAAAAAGAAATGAGGAATATTTATTTATTTATTTATTTATGAAGATTTTATTTATTTGCGAGAGAGTGAGAGAAAGCATGAGAGGGGAAAGGGTCAGAGGGAGAAGCAGACGCCATTCTAATAAGCAGGGAGCCAGATATAGGACTCCCAGATCATGACCTAAGCCAAAGGCAGTCACTTAACCAACTACGCTACCCAGGTGCCCCAAAATGAGGAATATGTAAAGAGTCTTACCTGCCCTATTATGAAACTAACATCTTATTTTTCGTAGAAATTTCAACTTGACCTTCTCACACTTGCTAATAACATCTTCTTGGAGAATAGAAAAGAGATGATATTCTCAGGCCAACTGTATTACTGTTTTTTTTTTCTTTATGCATTTTTAAATGACTTTGACATTTTTCATTACAAAATGCTTTTAACTTTGTGTTTTTAATTATGTTAGTGAACCCTGAGACCAAATGGCAAACATTTAACTTTAAAATGTACTGAATAAATAAAAACAAAGTATACAAGTGCACTGGTGATTCACTTTCTTTTAAAATAAAGACTCATGTCAAATTCCATTATTTTGTCACAGATTTACCAAATTTGTATGCATGCAGTATAGTGTATTTGAAGTAGAGCAAATTGGGAAAATTAGACTCCACTAAGTGCTGAACTTCTCTGCACACAATTAAAACCTGCTTGAAAAATGTATAATCAACTGAGATCATCAATTATGCCTTTTACTTGAAGGATATGCACGGAAATCAGGATAAAAAGGTAGGGAAGCCAGGCCTCAATTTACAAGACAAATATATCTGGCTTTTGCTTTCAAGTCATAAAAGGATCTTCTGAGTGGAAGCTAGCAGACATTTTTCTTCATCATTTTTTGCATCAAAAGATGACTCCAGTTGCCCCTTTACAAGGAACTGATGAGAGTCTCGGGACTTCTGATAGACTGTCTTGAAAAACAACTCAAAATCATACCAAAATCCAATTTTTGCATCATGAGCTAGACACAACTTATTTTAGAGGAAAAGGTTTTCTGTTAAGAATAAAAATTGGATATTTATCATAATTAAATATTATAGTGACTGAAAAGACATTTAACCTATTGAAATTTCTACTGTAGGAATGATTTTAACAGAAAATAAAATCTATTATTGACACTCTTCCTTCAGGGTTAGAGGAAAAGGCAGTCAGAAGGAAGGGAAGGGAGCCCAAAAGGCTCTCAGCTGCCTTTAAGATGGAAAAGGGTAAAAGGCCACAAAGGAGAGAGAAAGCTCTTGAGGCAGGGCAACCTAAGGAGGATTTTTAAAGACTCTGTGGGGGATGAGGGCAGGTAAAGAAAAAAACAACAAAATTAAATTGATGAATTTGTTAAAAGACAACTCGGATTTGTTCATGAGGTACAAAATGTTCCAACTTTTTAAAAGCTACCAAGACTAAACATTGTGGTAAAAACATCAGGAAAAAAATTAAAAAATCAGACAGATTATGAACCAAAGGTGCCACAGTGATTTTTTATTCTGAAGAGTATTCTCATTAAATTCACACTCTCTGTGAAAGAGAGGAGCCTGTTCATACAAGTGGAGCCAGGGCCAAGGCTACTGACTGAAGACCAGTCTCCAGTCCTCAAGTTGTGGGAACCCACTGACACTTTTTAAAGAAGGAAGAAAAGAATAATGAAGGGTTGCTTTAGTCAACATAAGTTGTGTGCTCACCATTCTCCTAGTTGAGCAAATCTGTGAAACACTCTGTTAATCTGACAGGGTGACTTCTGGTATACCTGATGGTGCAAGGCAGTCCCCAGAGTGAGAAGGGGCATGACCCAGTACCTTCTGAACGTGCACCAGGGCTTCACTCTGGTCTACTTTGCATGGTACAACCACCCTTGCAAAATGTGGACTGCTGGGGAAAGCATCACTTACTAGCCTCCAGCGGAAGCCCTTTACAAACCACCTTTCCTTCCTTTTCACTTATGTCAAGACTTGGGTAAAGTCAAGAAATTTCAGAGGTTGAACACATTTTACCTAGCTCACCTGCTTACCTATTAAGGGCTATGACGATGTTTCCAAACTGTCCAAAACACAGAGCACATCTAATGTGTATGTGGCAAAATACCAAAAGAGAACATTAAGATTTTTGTCTTTCAAATTTAATAAAGGAGAAAGGCCTCATTCAGTGTTTTAAAGTTCCTCCAAAGGGGAAATGAATAAAACCTCGAGAGCTGAAAAAATAAACACTCTAATTCTAACAATATTTTTTACTAAACATACATTTTCTGTCTACCTGCCCCTCCTGCACACTGCGCCTAAGTTGTTGCAACTGTCTAAAGCTCCTTTGATGCAACAGCTGCAGGGATATAGCTCAGTGACTAAGAATAATGATAAAGCATTATGACAGTTTCAGCACATTGGTAAACCAAGAGAGTAATGGGCTTACCTTCTACTTGTGAAGCCTTCAGCTATAGGCATTTTGAGATCAAGAAAATACAGGGAAAAGACACTTGTTATCCTACTTTGTTTCTTGAATCACAGAAGTATATAGCCTTGGAGGGCCTCTGTTGTACTAAGTTGATCATGGTAACCAACAACCCAAAGACCATCTTATGGCTATCCTTCAGGAAAATGAACTATGTGAGCATCCTTCCAGTGGTGCTTATGTAGCAGTATTCATGTGATACCAGTCCCTGTCAGACTGCGTTAGACCAATTTGTACCCAGTGTGTCATGTCTATGCCTTCACAATGATAACAAAACAATTTTCAGACATGTTAGTATTTTGAAATATCCTTAAAGAACAGAGTTTCAAACGCCATTCTTGGTTTTCTTGGCAATCCAAAGTTTTGTTTGTTTACTTTTCCACATTTATTTGAGGTGTTATTGACATGCAAAAATTACATATATTTAGGTGGTACCATGTGATTTCTTAAAGGTGTATGATGTGATGATTTAATATATGTATACATTGTGAAATGATTACCACAATCAACTTAATTAACAGATCCATCACTTCACATAGTTACCACTTTTTGGTGTGTGGGGTAAGAACACCTAAAATCTATTCCCTTAGCAAATTTAAAGTGTATGGCACAGTATTTTTATTAAAGATTTTATTTATTTATTTGACAGACAGAGATCACAAGTAGGCAGAGAGGCAGGCGGGGCGGGGGGAGCAGGCTTCCTGCTGAGCAGAGAGCCCGATGTGGGGCTCGATCCCAGGACCCTGGGATCATGACCTGAGCTGAAGACAGAGACTTTAACCCACTGAGCCACCCAGGTGCCCCTGTACGGTACAGTATTAACTACAATCACCATGCTATACATTAGTTTCTAAAAACTTATTCATCTTATAACTGAAAGTTACTGCTCTTTGACCAACATCTCCCTATGTCCCCTACCCTCCAGCCCACTGCTCTACTCTCAGGTTTTATAAGTTCAACTTTTTTAGATCAAAGGGCAGAATGATTTTATCTTTTATGGAAGAATAGTATTCCATTGCATATAAGCACACATGCTACATCTTATTTATCCACTCATCCACTGATAGACACCTAGATTATTTCCAAATTTTGACTATTGTGAAATATGCTGCAATGAACATGGGAGTGTAGATGCCTCTTCAAGATCCTCATTTTTTTTCTTGTGGATATATACCCAGAAGTGGGATGGCCAAATCATACAGCAGTTCTGTTTTTAATTTCTTGAGGACTTGTCACACCATTTTCTATAGTGTCTGCACCAAGTTACATTCCCATCAGTAGTGTAGAAGGGTTCATTTTTCTCTGCATCCTTGCTGTCTCTTGTCTTTTTGATAGGAGACATCCTAACGGGTGTGAGATTATATCTCATTGTGCTTTTGATATGCATTTTTGATTGTGATGTCAAGCACCTTTCCACATAGCTGTTGGCTATTTGTATGTTTACTTTGGGAAAATGTCTATTCATGTCCTTTGCTCAATTTTTTAAAAAATCACATATTTTTACTATTGAGTTGTCTAACCATTATATATTTTGAATATTAACCCTTTTTATCAGCTATATGGTTTGCAAATAATTTCCCCACATTCTGTAGGTTGCCTTTTCATTTTATGGTTTCCTTTACTATGCAGAAGCTTTTCAGTTGGATGTAATCCCACTTGTTTATTTTTGCTTTTGTCGCCTGTGCTTTTGGACTGACAACTTAAAGTTTTAACAGTGAATGTAAGGTGATTTGAATAGAGTCTGAATATTGCTTCTTCTCCTGTATTGATCCATTTATGCATGTGTCTGATGGGAAACAAGGGAGGGGCCAAAGAGATATCTTTTTTTGGAAGTACAGGAAAACTGATACCTGAAGTACCTGTCTCACCAGCACACACACTGCCAAAGAGATTAAATTCAAATGAGTTGTACGTGGCATGCATAATGATGTACATATTTTGTTTCCCATAGTGCTCTTGAGGACCAATTAGTGTATGCATGAAGTGGATTCTTTTAGACATAATACTGCAGGACCAAATAATTCCATTGCATCTTTAAAAGTAAAAATAGCAAATAAAATGAATCAAGGTACAACGTGTAACATGATGTATGCATTCTGCTGAAATTAATTGAGTTCTAATTAAATTCCTTAGAGCAAGATAAATTAGATTATTTTTCAAGCACATTTTAGAACTTCACCTAATGAAGTTCTATGAGTGAAAAAGGCAGAATGGGTTTTATTTAATGACTTGGTTGCTGATACCTTATCTCAGAGTGAATAAGAGGTCAGACAGACCTTGGGTCATTTCTTACTTAAGTGAGACAGATATTACATTAACTTCAGAAAAACTGGCTAAAATGAGCCTAGGATCTTCTTCACATTGATACAAAAATAATTTATTGAGGCATTTAGTTATGTGGTTTCTCCCAATATTTTCTTCCCCTCATGTTCTGAGTCCCCTGGAGTCAGAACAGTTTTTATTAAGAAGGAAAACAGAGGATTAAAACAAATGTTCCTTTTGTTTCTGATTCCATGGAGAGGATTAGGTTAAGGGTAGGAAAGGCAGACATCAGCTAGAGAAGGGAGGCCACAGAAATATCAAGTTGGTGGCGACTGGGTGGCTCAGTTGGTTAAGCAACTGCCTTCAGCTCAGGTCATGATCCTGGAGTCCCAGGATTGAGTCCCACATTGGGCTCCCTGCTCAGGAGGGAGTCTGCTTTGCCTTCTGACCTTCCTCCCTATTTCTCTCATAGAAGAAGAAGAAGGAGAAGGAGAAGGCGAAGGAAGGAGAAGGAGAAGGAGAAGAAGAAGAGGAAGAAGAAAAAGAAGAAGAATCAAGTTGGGGAAAGATTTCTCAAGACTAGGGCAGGTTCTACAAGGGAAAGAGATGGAGACACAGCCCTCCATGCCACTCTAGAGAGGGGAAAGTTATAGACATCAAGGTGGAATACTGTGGTAGACCACTTAGGTAAGTTGTATCCCAGGAACCCAGGCCTCTAGCTTGCATGGATTGCTGTGCCCAAGGATGGCATAAAATCCACAAAGCTTCTGGATTCCAGGGGATAATGCAGGCTTGGAAAATATGTATGCTGGTAGTCCAGTATGGTTTTTTATTTTAAGATTTATTTATTTATTTGAGAGAGAGAGCACGCACTAGCGGGGAAGGTTGGCGGAGGGAGAGGGAGAGAGAATCTCAAGCAGACTCTGCACTGAGCACAGAACCTGACATGGGGCTCGATCCCACAACCCTGAGATCACAACCTGTGCTGAAACCAAGAGTGGGACTTAACAGATTTCACCACCCAGCTGCCCCAGTCCAGTATGTTTTGATACACATAAGATCCTGAGTTCTCTGTTTGGCCCAAAAGTAATGGGCAGGGCTAGAAGAAGTAACATGGAAGGGTCTGGGATAAATTGGGAGTGGGGAAAGGGAACACAGTCTCCAATTGGCTCAAAGAGAATTTCTTCTGAGTCCAAGTCAAGAGAATATGAAAGCAGATTTAAGTTGTTTTGTGGAAAGCTGGAACAGAAAGTCTCTCTTCCACTCTTGAGAAAGTTCATTTCCATTTTGTTAGCTAAGAAGTCATTCATGAATAAAGCATCTTGTTTACCCTCCAATCTCCTCTTTTTCCTACTCCATTGGAAAATGCTTGGAATTTTTTATGGGGAAAGATTATAGTTTATTTGATTTGCGGGGAGGGTGATGAGTAAAGTCTGAAGGGATGGAATAGGCAAAAAAAGAAAGGTTTACAAAGCTAAAGTACACTTAAATGATGTTCTTAAGGATAAATGAAATAGACAAGAAATCATGTGTAATAATATCTAGCAAAATAGAGCTATTCATATGGTATTTGCTAATTTTTCTAGAATGATAACATGTAAAATCAAAGAAGACTAGGTTAAGAAACTGAGAAAGTTACCCAGCCATGAATGGATACTACCCAATCCATATTCCAGCTCCACAGCCAATCTGATGAAGGTGAGAAATGAGGCCCTATGAAGAACAGAACATGATGGCTGCTGTGATATGTATTTTATAAAATGTTTTCTTACAAAATATTTTCTCCTGTGCATTCCCTGAAATATATCAGTGAGGGAAAAAAGAGATGCCAGTTATCTCACTAACTCACACTTTTATGTTTGGCACATAAACTTTTTTTTTTTTTTTAAGATTTTATTTATTTGACAGAGAGAGAGATCACAAGTAGGCAGAGAGGCAGGCAGAGAGAGAGGAGGAAGCAGGCTCCCCGTGGAGCAGAGAGCCCGATGTGGGACTCGATCCCAGCACCCCGGGATCATGACCCGAGCCAAAGGCAGAGGCTTTAACCCACTGAGCCACCCAGGCGCCCTGGCACATAAACTTTTGATTCAGTTGATAATCCCAGGATACATCTGCAATCATTTTCCCATTTCATATTTATGGGAGTATTTGTTGTAAGTATATGTCTGGAAGTGGAGCAAGACTCCCAAAGAACAAAAAGGGAAGGGTGAGAGTGGATGTGTTAATGAGGGAGAAAAGAGGCTCTGCCCTCTACTAGTAAAAAAATTCCTTCAAGACATAAATACTGTGATTCAACTCTAATAAAATAGAAAACTAAAAGAAAAAAAAAAGTTTTATTCCCACCAAGGCATGTATATTAGCACAGAGACCTAAAAATCCCAAATAGAGACACTTAAATAAACCATAGGGTACTTTTTAATCAGTTATGTTAAATGTTTCAGCACTATGGGGACAATTCTTCAAAGAAGGAGCAGATACAGACAGAACAATGTGTTTAATGTGTTAATTAACTGTAGATTACAGGCAAGACAATGGTAGGGAAACATCTGAATTCATCATGATTATTCTATGGTAAATTCAGATCATTGTTAACACCAGAAGAACTATTTTAAAAATGCTAAATTATAATATAGAATAGCCAGCTAAGGGCAGGCAAAAGACAACACATGCTCACAGTGGAGAAAAATGGAGAAAGTGTTCTAAGACAGACTGTCTTTCCACGGAGTACTTGTTTGTCAATGCCAATGCCCAAAGTTACATGACGGGAAAAACCTAAAGGTTTTTGATCTTCTGTGTCCTAGTGTCCTTAAAGCCCAGTGCACAGAGTGAGAGCCCACGTAGTGCAGTCTTTTCCAGAATCTCTGGCAGAAGTAACTTTCCGGCTTCTGGGCCTATGAGGAAGATGGGATTGAAGATCTTCCTATCCCCCAACTATGTGAAACAGGTGGTAACACCTGGTTCTATTTACTCTCTACAGAAATATTTCAAGGAAAATTGGTGAGGGAATTATGCTGGAGATAACATGAATTTTGTACGGTGTATTTAGTATCAGAAATCACCCAAATGTATTGTTCAAGCTCCAACCTCTGTTCATTCCATGAGCAGCAAAGGTCTTCAGAATGGTTAGAAACCAGCAGGTGTTAATCTTTGTGCATGCAGAGACAGATGCTGAAATCCAACTGGACTGTGCAGTAAGTGGGAGGTTCAGCTGGCTGCAAAGCAGCCAAGCCAAATTAAGATCCTGGGCAGGGTCCTACACAACAACCAGCACAGATGGCCAGTACCCTCCATCTAAATGCTTCCAAAGGTAGAGATTTCACATTGCTTCAATCTTCCCTTTATTTAGGTTCATCTTTTTGTGAAGCAACATAAACAATGTTCCCACTGTAAAAATGTAATACAGAATTCAAGGGCACTGAAATTTTATGAATGATATTTTAGAGAGAATGCTATGATTGACAAAAAATTTATAACCTGGAGAATAATTCTGAAGGATAGAAGGATTATGGAAATGGAGGAGAAGCAGGGTGACCCTAAGCCTGCCTCCTCCCTTGAACACCGCTAGATAAATATCAAATCATTCTGAACACCCAAAAAATGCTTAGAAGTCTTTGAGAACAAAGCTGCACATCTACAAACTGGAAGAATTACCCATGGGAGGCAGGAACTGTGAAGATGTTGATTTGTGGGAGAAAAGAGCTGAGGGTATGGTGGTGGTGGGGAGAATACCTAATGGGGAGATGGTTGAGAGAAGAGTGGAAAAAAGAGTGAAAACACACGCAGAGGACTGCACAAGAAAACTGTTCCCCAAACCTACTGACTGGAAAAAAGGACAGAGTTTCAAACTTGTCAGTTTTTTATAAACAACAGAGCATAGAGTCTGATGTTTTGGAGGTAAGCACCATAGCCACGGTCATGCCTGATGAGTTGAGTGGTTCTCAGGTGGGAAGCAACATAGAATCCCCAGAGCACCACAGCATGATCTAAAGATCTCCTGGATCCCACAGGGAGAAGGATTCTCTGCTTGGAGTGCATCTGGTAGAGGGGATATAGCCAGTCCACAGGCAAAAGACCCTACGGGTGCCATTGATCTGCCATATTGACCAGTACAGGAACAAAAAAGCTGGCTGAGGGCAGCAAACCCTGGTGTCAGTTGTGTGTTGCAATTTACCATAAACTCTGAACCACTGCCCAGTTGTGCAACTGTTTTCTGGGACAAGCCTGCACACCAGAGAGCAGCCAACACCCTTCCCCAGGGGATCAGCATGATTAACTATGGGGTCCATTAAAGCGTGGGGCTTTGAAACACAGCCTCCCCTGAGATAAAACACAGGAGTGCAACCTCGTTTGGCAGGTGGGCAGCTCAGACACAGAAAGGGAGAAGGCAGGAATGTGATGGTAAGTGAAAATACAGGAGGGGTCACTGCATGTCTGTGAGGGCCTCCTGAAAAGTGGTGGATGTGAATGTCCAGCTCTTGACATGAGGGAGTGGGGCACAGACATCTTCACCCTTCACCCAACAGCACTGATCCACTCTAGTGAGCTAAATAGCACCACCAAATGGAGAATGAAACTACTACACCAAGCCCTCCCCCCCCCCCCCCACCCACGCCCCGAGCCCTGCAGGCACATCTCCACTATAGCAAGTACCCTTGAGAATCAGGGTAGCAAGTCCCTCCCCCAAAAGGCCAGTACAAATCCCTCCCATGCACTAAGTCTACTGATCCTACTGATCACAGAGTGCTGAAAAGCTTCAGTTCCAGGAGAAACAGAATCTAGCTTCCTTGGGGGTTTTTGTTTGCTTGTTTTGTTGTTTTGGTTTTTTGTTTTGGATAAAAGAAAGAGCATTTTAAAAAAAATTTTGTTCAATATTGGTTTTTTTAACTTTTAATTTTTTATCTTTTTTCCTTTTTTTCCCTATCAAGCTTCTTGTAACAAGCAGACCAAAACACACCTAGGATCTAGCTTCCTTTATTATAAATTTTATTTTATTTTACCCTTTCTTCCTTTTTTTCTCCAAAATGACAATATGAAAAAATTCATCCCAAAAGAAAGAACAGGAAGAAATGAAGACCAGGGATTTAATCAATACAGATGTAAGTAAGATGTCTGAACTAGAATTTAAAATAACAACTATAAGGATACTAGCTGTGCTTGAAAAAAAGCATAGAAGACACTGGGGAATCTCTTACTACAGAAATGAAAGAGCTAAAAATCTAGTCAGGCTGAAATTGAAAAATGTTACAACCAAGATGCAATTCCAAATGGATACCATAACAATGAGGATGGATAAAACAGAGGGATGAATCAGTGATATAGATGGTGAAATTATGGAAAATAATAAAGTTGAAAAGAAGAGGGAAACAAGGGGCGCCTGGGTGGCTCAGGGGTTAAGCCTCTGCCTTTGGCTCAGGTCATGATCTCAGGGTCCTGGGATTGAGCCCCACGTCGGGCTCTCTGCTCAGCAGGGAGCCTGCTTCTCCCTCTCTCTGTCTGCCTCTCTGTCTACTTGTGATATCTGTCAAATAAATAAATAAAATCTTTAAAAAAAAATGAAGAGGGAAACAAAGGTAATGGATCATGAACATAAAGTTAGGGAACTCAACAACCTACTAAAACAGTGTAACATTTGTATCATACGAGTCTCAGAAGATGAAGAGAGAGAAAAAGTGGCAGAAGGTTTATTTGAGCAAATTGTAGATGAACACTTCCCTAACCAGGAGAAAAACACAGACATCAAAATCCCAGAAGCACAAAGAACTCCCATGAAACTCAACAAAACTGGCCATCACCAAGGCATATCATAGTCAAATTCACAAAAATACACAGAAAAGAAAATCCTGAAAGCAAAGGGTAAAAAAGTTATTAGCCAAAGGAAGACAAATCAGGTTCACAGCAGATCTGTCCACGGAAACTCGACCATGAAGACAATGGCAGTATATATGTAATATCCTGAATGGGAAAAATATACAGCCAAGAATACTTTATCCAGAAAGGCTGTCATTCAGAATAGAAGGAGAGATAGAGTTTCCCAGACAAAAACAAAAACAAAAACAAAAACAAAAACTGAAAAACTAAAGGAGTTCATGACCACTAAACCAGCCCCTGTAAGAAATATTAAGGGGGACTCTTTGAGTGGGGCAAAAAGACCAAAAGCAGCAAAGACTACAAAGGAACAGAGAATATCACCAGAAACACCAACATTATGTTACACAATGGCACTAAGTTCATATCTTGCAATAATGTAAATGGACTAAAGGCCTCAATAAAAAGACATAGGGTATCAGAATGGATAAAAAAACAAGAACCACCCATATGCTGCCTATAAGAGACTCACTGTGGATCTAAAAATACCTGCAGATGGAAAGTAAAGGGATAGAGAACAATCTACCATGCTAATGGATGTCAAAAGAAAACTGGACATACTTATATCACACAAACTGATTTTAAAACAAAGACTGTAACAAGAGATGAAGATGGGCATTATATGTTAATTAAGGGGTCTAACCATCAAGATGATCTACCAATTGTAGGGGCACCTGGGTGGCTCAGTCGGTTGAGGAGCTGCCTTCAGCTCATGTCATGATCCCAGAGTCCTGGGATCAAGCCCCGGGTCGGTCTACCTGATCAGTGGGGAACCTGCTTCTCCCTCTCCCACTTCCCTGCTTGGGTTCCCTCTCTTGTTGTCTCTCTCTGTCAAATAAATAAATAAAATCTTTAAAAAAAAAAAAAGATGTAGTTCTTTAAAAAGAAATCTGCCAATTTGAAAGCACCCAAATAAATAAATCAATTAATAACAAACATAAAGAAACTCATTGATAACAATAGATTAACAGTGAGGAATTTTAACACCCTACCTACAGCAATGGACAGATCATCTAAATAGAAAATCAACAAGGAAACAATGGTTTTGAATGACATACTGTACCAGATAGATTTAAGAGATATAGTCGGAACATTTAATCCTAAATTAGCAGAATATACTCTTTTCAAGTGCACATGGAACATTCTCCAGAATAGATCACATGCTGGGTTACAAATAAGCCCTCAACAAGTACAAAAAGACTGAGATCATACCATGCATATTTTCAGACCACAACACTTGAAGTCAACCACAAGAAAAAAATTGGAAAGATCATAAATATATAGAGGTTAAAGAATATCTTACTTGGGGTGCCTGAGAGGCTCAGTGGGTTAAGCCTCTGCCTTCAGCTCAGGTCATGATCTCAAGGTCCTGGGACTGAATCCTGCATCAGGCTCTCTGCTCAGCAGGGAGCCTGCTTCCCTTCCTCTCTCTCTGCCTACTTGTGATCTCTGTCTGTCAAATAAATAAATAAAATCTTAAAAAAAAAAAGAACATCTTACTTAAGAATAAATGGGTTAACCAAGAAATTAAAGACAAAATTAAAAAGTACATGGAAACAAATGAAAATGAAAACATATCAATCCAAACCCTTTGGGATGCAGTAAGGGCAGTCCTATGAAGGACGTATACTACAATATAGGCCTACCTCAAGAAGGAAGAAATGTCTCAAATACACAACCTAAACTTACACCAAAAGAAGCTAGAAAAAGAGCAGCAGACAAAGTCTAAAGCCAGCAGAAAAAGGAAAATAATAAAGACTAAAGTGGAAATATGATACAGAAACAAACAAAAAACCAGTAAGATAGATCAACAAAACTAAGAGCTGGTTCTTCAAAAGAATTAATAAAATTGATAAAACCATATCCAGACTTATCAAAAAGAAAAGAGAAGTGACCAAAATAAATAAAATCACAAATGGAAGGGAAGAGATCACAACCAACATCACAGAAATACAAACAATTATAAAAGAATATTATGAAAAATTATATGCCAACAAACTAAACAATCTGAAAGATATGGACAAATTTCTAGAAACATACACTCTACCAAAACTGAAACAGGAACAAATAGGAAATTTGAACAGACTCATAATCTGAAAAGAAATTGAAACAGTAATCAAAACCCTACCAATAAACAAAAGTCCAGGGCCAGATGGCTTCCCAGGAAAATTCTACCAGACATTTAAAAAAGAAATACCTATTCTCACACTGGTCCAAAAAAAGAGAAATGGAAGGAAAAACTTCCAAACTCATTCTATGAGGCTTGCATTACCTTGATTCCAAAACCAGTCAAAGACCCCACTAAAAAGGAGAGCTACAGGCCAATATCCCTGATGAACACAGACACAGAAATTCTCAACAAGATAATACCAAATCAAATTCAACAGTACACTAAAAGAATTATTCATCATGATCGAGTGGGATTTATTCCTGGGCTTCAGGGCTAGTTCAATATTCACAAATCAATCAGCGTGATACATGACATTAATAAAAGAAAGGATAAGAACCATATGATCCTCTCAATAGATGCAGAAAAAGCATTTGACAAAATACAGCATGCATTCTTGACAAAATTCCTCAACAAAGTAGGAACAAATGGAACATACCTCAATATCATAATAGCTATTTACAAAAGACTCACAGCGGCTAATATAATCTTTAATGGGGAAAAACGGAGAGCCCTTCCTCCATGGTCAGGAACAAGACAAGGATGTCCACTCTAACCATTACCATTTAACATAGTATAGTAATGGAATTCTCAGCCTCCACAATCAGACAACAAAAAGAAATAAAAGGCACCCAAATTGGTAAGGAAGAAGTCAAACTTTCATTATTTGCAGATGACATGATATTCTATGTAGAAAACCCAAAAGACCACCCAAAATTGCTAGAACTAATACATGAATTCAGCAAAGTCACAGGGTATAAAATCAACATAGAGAAATCTGTTGCATTTCTAGACACCACTATTGAAACAGCAGAAAAAGAAATCAAGGAATCCATCCCATTTGAAATTACACCAAAAATGGTAAGATACCTAGGAATAAACCTAACCAAAGAGGTAAAACTATAGAACAGTTATGAAAGAAATTGAAGAGGACACAAAGAAATGGAATAGCATTCCATGTGCAGGGATTGGAAGAACAATATTGTTAAAATGTCCATACTACCCAAAGCAATCTGCACATTCCATGAATTTCCCATCAAAATACCACTAGCAGAGGCACCTGGGTGGCTCAGTGGGTTAAAGCCTCTGCCTTCGGCTCAGGTCATGATCCCAGGGTCCTGGGATCGAGCCCCACATCGGGCTCTCTGCTCCGCAGGGAGCCTGCTTTCTCCTCTCTCTCTGCCTGCCTCTCTGCCTAGTTGTGATTTCTCTCCGTCAAATAAATAAAATATTAAAAAAAATACCACTAGCATTTTTTACAGAGCTAGAACAAACAATCTTAAAATTTGTATGGAACTGCAATCTTGAATAGCCAAAGCAATCCTGAATAAGAAAAAACCAAACTGGAGGCATCATGATTCCAGACTTCTAGTTATACTACAAGGTTGTAGTCATCAAGACAGTGTGGTACTGGCACAAACACAAATACATGGATCAATGGAACAGAACAGAAACCCAGAAATGGACCCACAAGTATATGATCAACTAATCTTTGACAAAGCAGGAAAGAATATCAAATGGAAAAAAGTCTCTTCAACAAATGGTGTTGGGAAAACTGGACCGCAACATGCAAAAGAATGAAATTGGACCACTTTCTTATGCCATATACAAAAATAAACTCAAAATGGATGAAAGACCTAAATGTGAGACAGGATCCATCAAAATCCTAGAGGAGAACACTAGTAGCAACCTCTTTGACCTTGGCCTCTGCAACTTCTTATTAGATACATCACTGGAGGCAAGGGAAACAAAAGCAAAACTGAATGATTGGGACTTGATCATTAGAGAAAGCCTCTACACAGTGAAGTAAACAACAAACAAAACTAAAAGGCAGCCTACAGAATAGAAGATATTTACAAATGGCATGTCTGATAAAGGACTGGTATGCAAAATCTATAAACAAATTATCAAACTCAACACTCCAAGAACAATCCAGTTAAGAAATGGGCAGAAGACATGAATAGACACTTTTCCAAAGAAAACATCCAAATGGCCAACAGACACATGAAAATGTGCTCAACATCACTCATCATCAGAGAAATACAAATCAAAACCATGATGAGATGCCACCTCACACCTGGCAGAGTGACTAAAATTGATAATACACATAACAACAGGTGTTGGCAAGGATTTGGAAAAATGGGAACCCTCTTGCATCATTGGTGAGAATGCAAAGTGGTGCAGTCACTCTGGAGAACAGTATGGGGGTTCTTCGAAAAGTTAAAAATAGAACTATCTTACAATCCAGCAATTGCACTACTAGGTACTGGATATTTACCCAAAGATAAAAAATACAGATTTGAAAGGGTAAATACATCCCCATGATTACAGCAGCATTATAGACAATAGTCAAACTATGGAGAGAGCCCAAATGTCCATCAACCAATGAATGGATAAAGATGTTGTATATATACACAATGGAATTTTACTCAGCCATCGAAAAAGAATTAGATCTTGCTATTTGCAGTGGCACTGATGGAGACAGAATCCATACTGCTAAGCAAAATAAGTCATATAAAGAAAGACAAATACTGTATGAATTTTTTCATATTTGGAATTTAAGAAACAAAACAGATGAACATATGGGAGGGGGACAAAAAGATAGAGGGAAATAAACCATAAGAGACTCTTAAGGATAGAAAACAAACTCAAGGTTGGTGGAGAGAGGTGGGTGGGGGATGGGCTAGATAGATGATGGGTATTAAGGAGGACACTTGTTGTGGTAAGCACTGGGTACTGTACGTAAGTGATAAATCACTGAATTCTACTCCTGAAACCAATATTACACTGTATATTAACTAAACTAGAATTTGAATTAAAAAATTTTAAAAGACTCTTTGGTTAAGTTTATTCCTAGGTATCTTATAGTTTTGGGTACAATTGTAAATGGGATTGACTCCTTAATTTCTCTTTCTTCAGTCTTGTTGTTGGTGTACAGAAATGCAACTGATTTCTGTGCATTGATTTTATATCCTGACACTTGACTGAATTCCTGTACAAGTTCTAGCAGTTTTGGAGTGGAGTCTTTTGGGTTTTCCACATATAGTATCATATCATCTGCGAAGAGTGATAGTTTGACTTCTTCTTTACCAATTTGGATGCCTTTAATTTCTTTTTGTTGTCTGATTGCTGAGGCTAGGACTTCTAGTACTATGTTGAATAGCAGTGGTGATAATGGACATCCCTGCCGTGTTCCTGACCTTAACGGAAAAGCTTTCAGTTTTTCTCCATTGAGAATGATATTTGCGGTGGGTTTTTCATAGATGGCTTTGATAATATTGAGGTATGTGCCCTCTATCCCCACACTTTGAAGAGTTTTGATCAGGAAGGGATACTGTACTTTGTCAAATGCTTTTTCAGCATCTATTGAGAGTATCATATGGTTCTTGTTCTTTCTTTTATTAATGTGTTCTATCACATTGATTGATTTGCGGATGTTGAACCAACCCTGCAGCCCTGGAATAAATCCCACTTGATCCTGGTGAATAATCCTTTTAATGTACTGTTGAATCCTATTGGCTAGTATTTTGGCGAGAATTTTTGCATCTGTGTTCATCAAGGATATTGGTCTGTAGTTCTCTTTTTTGGTGGGATCCTTGTCTGGTTTTGGGATCAAGGTGATGCTGGCCTCATAAAATGAGTTTGGAAGTTTTCCTTCCGTTTCTATTTTTTGGAACAGTTTCAAGAGAATAGGAATTAGTTCTTCTTTAAATGTTTGGTAGAATTCCCCTGGGAAGCCGTCTGGCCCTGGGCTTTTGTTTGTTTGGAGATTTTTGATGACTGTTTCAATCTCCTTACTGGTTATGGGCCTGTTCAGGTTTTCTCTTTCTTCCTGGTTCAGTTGTGGTAGTTTATATGTCTCTAGGAATGCATCCATTTCTTCCAGATTGTCCAATTTGTTGGCGTAGAGTTGCTCATAGTATGTTCTTATAATTGTCTGTATTTCTTTGGTGTTAGTTGTGATCTCTCCTCTTTCATTCATGATTTTATTGATTTGGGTCCTTTCTCTCTTCTTTTTGATGAGTCTGTACACAGAAAATTATAAAGTACTCATGAAAGAAATTGAGGAAGACACAAAAAAATGGAAAAATGTTCCATGCTCCTGGATTGGAAGAATAAATATTGTGAAAATGTCTATGCTACCTAAAGCAATCTACACATTTAATGCAATCCCTATCAAAATACCATCCATTTTTTTCAAAGAAATGGAACAAATAATCCTAAAATTTATATGGAACTAGAAAAGACCTCGAATAGCCAAAGGAATATTGAAGAACAAAGCCAAAGTTGGTGGCATCACAATTCCGGACTTCAAGCTCTATTACAAAGCTGTCATCATCAAGACAGCATGGTACTGGCACAAAAACAGACACATAGATCAGTGGAACAGAACAGAGAGCCCAGAAATCGACCCTCAACTCTATGGTCAACTAATCTTCGACAAAGCAGGAAAGAATGTCCAATGGAAAAAAGACAGCCTCTTCAATAAATGGTGCTGGGAAAATTGGACAGCCACATGCAGAAAAATGAAATTGGACCACTTCCTTACACCACACACGAAAATAGACTCCAAATGGATGAAGGACCTCAATGTGAGAAAGGAATCCATCAAAATCCTTGAGGAGAATGCAGGCAGCAACCTCTTCGACCTCAGCCGTAGCAACATCTTCCTAGGAACAACGGCAAAGGCAAGGGAAGCAAGGGCAAAAATGAACTATTGGGATTTCATCAAGATCAAAAGCTTTTGCACAGCAAAGGAAACAGTTAACAAAACCAAAAGACAACTGACAGAATGGGAGAAGATATTTGCAAACGACATATCAGATAAAGGGCTAGTATCCAAAATCTATAAGGAACTTAGCAAACTCAACACCCAAAGAACAAACAATCCAATCAAGAAATGGGCAGAGGACATGAACAGACATTTCTGCAAAGAAGACATCCAGATGGCCAACAGACACATGAAAAAGTGCTCCACGTCACTCGGCATCAGGGAAATACAAATCAAAACCACAATGAGATATCACCTCACACCAGTCAGAATGGCTAAAATTAACAAGTCAGGAAATGACAGATGCTGGCGAGGATGTGGAGAAAGGGGAACCCTCCTCCACTGTTGGTGGGAATGCAAGCTGGTGCAACCACTCTGGAAAACAGCATGGAGGTTCCTCAAAATGTTGAAAATAGAACTACCCTATGACCCAGCAATTGCACTACTGGGTATTTACCCTAAAGATACAAACATAGTGATCCGAAGGGGCACGTGTACCCGAATGTTTATAGCAGCAATGTCTACAATAGCCAGACTATGGAAAGAACCTAGATGTCCATCACCAGATGAATGGATAAAGAAGAAGTGGTATATATACACAATGGAATACTATGCAGCCATCAAAAGAAATGAAATCTTGCCATTTGCGACGACGTGGATGGAACTAGAGCGTATCATGCTTAGTGAAATAAGTCAATCGGAGAAAGACAACTATCATATGATCTCCCTGATATGAGGACATGGAGAAGCAACATGGGGGGGTAGGGGGTTGGAGAAGAGTAAATGAAACAAGATGGGATTGGGAGGGAGACAAACCATAAATGACTCTTAATCTCACAAAACAAACTGGGGGTTGCTGGAGGGAGGTGGGATTGAGAGAGAGGGAGCGGACTATGGACATTGGGGAGGGGAGGCGAACCATAAGAGACTATGTACTCTGAAAAACAACCTGAGGGTTTTGAAGGGTCAGGGGTGGGAGGTTGGGGCAACCTGAGGGTTTTGAAGGGTCAGGGGTGGGAGGTTGGGGGAACAGGTGGTGGGTAATGGGGAGGGCACGTTTTGCATGGAGCACTGGGTGTTGTGCAAAAAGAATGAATACTGTTACACTGAAAAAATAAATAAAATGAAAAAAAAATTTTTAAAAGAAAAAAAGACAAAAAAAATTTTAAAAAGTGAATTAATAATGTAGTAAAAAAAGGATTATGAACTTCTTAGTTTATCATGTTAGTAAGTAAGAGCCAAACTTGAATTTTTACTATTGTGAGTTTTAATGACTCTCTGATAAACTTGTGTCCTGACTAGGCTTATACACTAAAGAGGGGGGTGTGTGGCTGGATGCTTTTGAAAGTGTGGTCAATCAATATTTCAGAAATACACATCATAATAAAGAGGGAATTAGTTTACTCATAAGCCCATAGAGAGGTGATGTTCTTCTTCTTAATCTCTACCTACTTCACCTTCTCCATCTACTGATTTAGTCCTTGTATAACCTCTGTTAAGAAGTAAGCTTTCCAACTTTGCCCTTCATTTTGACAGACAAAACAAAGTCAACATTCAAATTTTAATCCCTAAAGAAGATAAAAAATGAAGAAGAAGGGGAATAGGAGGAGGAAGAAGAGGAAGGAAGAGGAAGAGAAGTGTAGGAAGAAGATCCTAATGTCTGCCTCCTCTGGTTCATGGAGGGAGTGACTGCAGATCTCTAAAACTGTATAGTTCATTTGTCAGCCACTCTCTAGGTGTTGAGGGATTCTTCTCTTTCACGTGTCATCAGATTTTTCTAGTCCCTGGCTCCACACCCCAGGAGAGGCTGCCTCACAGAGTCATACTATGAAAGAGGAGACAAGCACAGAATAGATTTCCTATGTGTTTCTGCCCAGATCATGCCACCTCTGTTTAGTTCTCTGCCTTAAACTCACCTTGGGATTCTATTAATAAACTCTGCCTCATGTATGGCATCATTCTGTGACTCAGCACTATTTACTGGCCCTCTTGCATCAACTACTTGCCACTGTAAGCAGCTTGATTGTGGACCAACACATTTCTCTTGGCTTTTATGCCCCCAACATGCTGGAGGCAGTCAACAACATTTCTAATTTCCTCTCTCCAACTGGACTTGACAGTTGTTAAAGCAAATGTCTCAAAGGCAGGAAGGAAACTTAAGTAATGAAATAACAGACTACAAGATGCAACCAAACCTCTTTCCTCTCTGCAGCAAGACCTTGACCTTGTCTAACACTGTGTTCTTCTCTAAGGACCACCACTCATCTTGTGCATTTCATTTCTGAATATGGTACAAGGCCAGTCCTGCACAGGCATTCTTCTTTTTCTGATGATGTTGTAATCTATTCCTTTTTCTGATATATCTTTATTAACTTCAGATTTCATACAGATCTGAACTTTCTTTTTTGTTTTTTTTTAAAGACTTATTTATTTGTTTGGGGGGTGGGGAGAGAGGGCAAGCACAGAAGTTGGGGGAGGGGCAGAGGGAGAGAATCTCAAGCAGACTCCCTACTGAGCACAGAGCCAGACGCTGGGCTCCATGTCATGACCATGAGATCATGACTTGAGCCAAAATCCTGAGTTGAACACTCAACTGACTGAACCATCCAGGCATCCTGGGATCTAAATTTTCAAAAGCAAGTTGTGTTACATCTTCCAGAAAGGAGATAGATAGATGGAGATGCTCTAATGTGTGACACTCACATTAAGACTGACTTGATGGTCTCAGAGACATTTATGGGAATAAGGTAATGAGATGCAAAGAAAGGATGGACCACTACTAACCAAGAAGGTTCACTATGGACAGAAAGACCAATGCTTCCAAAAAGCAGAGCACTAAATCATTCAACATGACCAGGCCATGCAGCAACTGGGCATCCACTGAGTGCCAGTTACATGGCCCTAGGGACAGAGACTGTGACAAGGGAGGTCAGAGCAGATGTGTATGATCATATCTAGAAATTAACCAATCCATCAGTAAATTGAAGAATCCATTATTTTTCATATTTTAAAAAAGTCTATAAGCAACAACAATAATAATAAAATAGTGTCCTGGATTCCTACATTATAAGAAAGAAAAGAGAAAAAATCACAACTATTTTTCCTCGAGAATTAAGTCTGTTTTCTGTAAATTTAACTCCAAAATGGAAATCAAGAGAAAATGTTCTTCACTCTGGTAATTCTGCACACTGAAATATTTCTGTGCAGTGAAAATTGGCCTATTTTATTCTATTAATATGATTAACCTTTCTACATACTAGTTCTAGGTAGAAATTCATTTTTTCCTAGCCAGAAATGTTGCCATTTATGCATCTAAAAACTAGTTTTAGTGGAAATAAATGATATTATTTAGAACCTAAAAATAGTTCTGCTACTTAATTTTGAAGAAAACCTAAATCAAGGCAACAGTGTTCTGCTCATCTACAGCACTAATAATGTGTGTTTTGCAGCTAGGTTTCATTTTTTATTCTTCTCTTTCTTTTGTCTCTCGCTTGCTCGCTCTCGCTCGCTCTCTCTCTCTCTCTTTTTTGCCATCAGCAAGGCCCTACATGAAAACACGATGGACGATCCAGGAACAAATAATAGGTTTCTAATTCTAAGAAAAGATCATTTCAAGTATAATGCAGAGAACTTCCATTCAGATACATCACAAAACTCTTAGATTATCCTTTCCAGAGACTCAGGTCCATTCCTGTTACACGTCTTACCCAGATACAACATGCAGGGAAGTACAGGGAGTCATATGTCAACCTCTTTCCTCCCTCCACTGGAAGAACCACATTCAACCCCAGAGACCCCGCTTAGGCCTTCCTTTTGTATCTCCATGCCCTCCTCTAGGAGTGTGGGCTCTTGTGTTGTCTTGACCCCCCAGGAAATCCTAATAACCCTACCAATAGTGCAAGGAGATGGTGAGGGAATATCCTACTTCCTCAGCATTTCAGAAGATGGTAAAGGGAGTAGGGTAAAACTCAATAAAAAGAAATGGCAATAATAGTGGAACTAGACAATTAAGTGAAAGATACATTTGAGGATAGAACTTCACAGTTGCTGGTTAAATCACACCCTATGGGCAAATCTCTTGGGTGGCTAAGAAGATGTGCTGCAAATAAGAGAATTAAGTATCTTTACTCAATCATTCTTCACTTCACTTCTCTTCACTGAGAACACGTTATTTTAGAGATTTCAGTTCTTATAATGTAGTGGCAATAATAAAACTCATCATCTTAACTAACACTTATAAGCACTTACTATGTGTCCAGCCCTCTAAAGGCCTTACATGGATTAATCCTGCAATAATCCCATGACAGAAGCATTTTCATTATCTCCATTTTACAGATGATGAAACAGAGGCACAGAGTGGTCAAAGAATTTGCCCAAGATTACACAGCTAGCAAGTGAGAGAAATGTAATTCAAACTCAACCTAATTCCAGTGTCTGAATTCTTAACCACAAACATACAGCCATTCCCAGATGATCACAGATACATACAGCACACACAAGGGCATGGACATGTGTTACACTGCTATTTTTACATCATTACTTCATTTCACCGCCCTACTTTTCTTTCTTATGTATTTTCCCCCACTAAGTCTTCACTGTTACAATATTTACAGCATTCTGACCCAAGGGCAATGAAATGAAGTGATATGGGCTGGGGGAGTTGGGGAAGAAGAAAGGAGGTATGATCCATTCTGAAGACCTGGATCTATCTGCTTGTGTTTCTTGAAGTAACAACTTCCAAAGAGTAAGGTTTGTCCTTTGAGTTATTTACTAAATCTATATATCCATTTCTTGAGGTCCTTACAAAAGTATCAAGCATGGATTATATATCTGACACTTAGGAAGTTCACAGAGTTCTCTTGACAAAAAAAAGACTTAGTGATATTTATGGTGTTACTTATTTCTAGAAAAGTTTAAGAAAAAAACAAAGACTGACCTTTTAGCAAGAAGATGAAATAATTCATCAGCAGGGTGACATATATTCTTAAATCAGTATATATTTATATATTTACATATGTGGATGTGTGTAAATATTATAATATAGCATATAATAGTATAACAATAGTATATAAAATAGTATAATACTTATAATGTAGAATAGATTTATCTGTCTTTGAATGCCAGAATGCAAAATTTAGAATTACTACATCAGTATGCAAAACTTTCACTTATACATATTAAAGTATTAAAAAAAAGTATACACATTACGAAGTATAAAAACACATGTTTAAAAGATGGGGCACAACATTTCCTGCATTACTGATAGCAGTATATACCAAGATACAATAATATTCATATTCTTTGACACTTCCAGTAATCTCCTATCTGAGAATTTTTTATAAGGAAGTTATCTAAAAGATGGAATAACTAGACTTGCATCATGATTATTATTCACAATGACAAAAACTTGGAAATGACCTAAATGTTATTATAACTTAATGGTTCATTAAGTTACAGTGCATCAACTTGATTGAACAGTAGGCAGCAATTTCACATCATTGCTAAAAGATTGTAGAGATATAAAATGCTTAAAATATAATACCATGTGAAACACACTATAATAAAAATTGCTTCTGTGCTTTGACCACAATTGCATAAAATTATCTTATGCATATTGACAGAGTTTTGTTTCGTTCGTTTGTTCTTTCTTTCTTTCTTTCGGTGTGTGTTCCAACTTTCATGGATCAATAAAAAAAAAATCTTACTTTTGAATCTGTTCTCCTCTAGTAAGTTAATCAAGTAATTTGAAGTTGTAGGAAATAATATGATTGATAGAAAATGTGTGTCTTGGGGCACCTGGGTAGCTCAGTGGGTTAAAGCCTCTGCCTTCAGCTCAGGTCATGATCCGAGGGTCCTGGGATCTAGCCCCACATCAGGCTGTCTGCTCAGCAGGGAGCCTGCTTCCCCCTCTCTCTCTGCCTGCCTCTCTGCCTACTTGTGATCTCTGTCTGTCAAATAAATAAATAAAATCTTTTTAAAAAATGTGTGTCTTTGGGGAAAATATAATATTGGAACAACCAGCATATATATCGACTATTCCCAGCCTTGGACTTGAACAAGACAGTGATATTCACATTTGCAGTGTGAGGGCAGTGTTATGCTAGCTTTCCATGCCACATATTTTATGAAGATCAATCAGAAGATTGTAAAGTTATCTGAAGTAATTGCCTGAAAAAAAAAATTCCTAGTTATAGAAAACATAAAATATTTATAAAATTTTAACATACTTTTCCTTTTCCTTCACTGGCTTTGGTTCTGTTACTTTTACTTAAATGATTTACAATCTCTGAGCTGTTTATTGTCATCCACCTCAAATGCTTTCTGACTGTAGCAGAGTATAAATAGGTAAGAAATAATAATAGTGCTTCATGCATAACAAGTAGTGGTCATTCTCTGCATAGAAAACTGCAGATAAAATTGGAAAAAAAATTGCTGCTTTAAGCTTAGTGTATGTTTTCACCACATTTCTGTACATTTGGCATAATGTAATATGATTGGCCAAGTGCTGTGTATTTGGTGTGAGAGACTCAAAAAACTACTTACATCTTGCTAAACTCTAGTTCTTTTAGAAAGTCACAGCATTCTATAGTATATTCTATAGCAAACTCTACCGATTTCTGAGAAGAAAACCATCTTTATTTTGCAGATGAAGAAACTGAAGCACATATATCCTAAGAAGTCTGCCTAGATTAATAAAAGGAACTAAAATTTGTTGAAATCATACTCTATGACAGACATTGCATGGCACTTTATATAGGTACTACTCGATTTGATCTTCACAGCATCCCACTGAGAAAGATACAACTGTCAAATTCCAGTTTACAGATGAAGAAACCACCAAAGAAAGGTTAATATTTTGCCCCAGGTTTCAAACTCAGAATATAAATATCTCAAATTTCTTGTTACATAATGCTTCAAATGTTTTAGAATTATAAAGTGTTTTATAAATAGCCTATAGTATAGGAAGGGGGGTGGAGAGTTTGTAAAATTAATGGCGATATATCTGAGGCAATAGGCAACCTCACAAAAAGAAGAATGTATGAAACTTAACCAATGTTCTTACATTCAGTGAATTCCTAAAACATTAAAAGGCTCTTCTATCTGTTATAATCTGTCCCATAACACAGAGTATAGGATCCTAATTTTACATTATATGTAAATTATCTCTTAAGTATGTGAAGATTGTTCATTTGGCATCTTTGACTTAGTATTCATCATATTTTTCATCAAAACTGAGGTAGGGAATTTCATTCCATATCCCTGATTCTTCCCTATCTCTCATATTCCAGGCTCCATTCATTTGCAGCAAGTCCTCTTGATCTGATTTCCAAAACATCTCTGTAATCCATCCCTTATTCCCACAACTGCCAACCTCCTAGATCAAGCCACTTTCAGGGTTACCCCTGGTCTCCCAGCTCCCATAACTGCCCACCCTCTTCAATCTACATTTAGAGAACTCAGCTAAAGGAACCTTGGGAAATGCAAATTATAGCACTTAACAACTTGACTTTTTAAAAGCCTTTGATGCTTTTCCTCTTTCTCACTCCACACTCTTCTCGACAATGCCTTCCGCACCTGGGCCTTCATGCCTACTTCCCATTTCCCCTGCTCAGTTTGCTCTCCCCTCAGCTCTTCTCAGCCTTTGTACACCAGCCCAAGTAGCACTTCCTCAGAGAAGCCATCCCTCACCTCCCCACCTAATTTAAGACCCTGATATTATTCTTCTTCATGACTTCCTCTAAAGGACTAATCATAATCCACAATTATTTGATTCGTTCATTTGCTTACTTACTTATCATGGGTCTCCCCCATTAGACTGTCAGCTCCGTGAGGGAAGGGACTACGCATCTCCTGTACAGGGTTGTATCTTGCCTGCCAAGCACCCTGCTTCTCACAGGAAAGACTCTTAAAAAAAGAGTTGATGAATGGATCAATAACAATCTTGTGAAATATTAGAAAGGGTGTAATGGATGGGTTGAGGAGGCACTGCTTAATCATTTATTTCTATGAAATACCCCAAGTTAAAACACTGACATTCTGGGGGAGGGGGGATGTAGTCTAATGCAGCATTTATTATGTGGCAAGCTCTTTTCTAAATATTTTATGTGGATTAATTAATCTAATCCTAACAACAAACCTCTTGGGAGAGGCTATTTGTGTCCTTGTTTTACAGATGAGACACCAGGCCCAGAAAAGTCAGTAGGAGCTTGTTAGTGAGGAGTGCATTGGTGCTCTCATCTTTGAAGTCTTAACCACTATTCTGCCTCTCCTGGTAAAACTCTGACCATATATACTCTGAATTTATTTTCTTACATTTTCTGATCCAGTATCATTTCTAAGTCAGTCAACCTTCCCATGGCCAAATGCTAACAGAAATGTCTACTGCCCTAGGAATTAAGCCAAACTGTGGAAAAAAGCATGGAGATGATCAAAAGCTGTTCCAGGCCATAAAAATGCCAACCAACTTCATCACTGTTGTGGCTCACTGAGAGCGGATGTAATGATATTAACGAGGTCATGTATAAAATATACTCCCCCTCCAAATCTCATCAAAGTCACCGATGTCCCGTGGCTTGGCTTGCTTCATCTCTGGTACATTGGCAAACCCCTCATCTTAGAAACATGAAAAAGTAGAACCAGCCTGAGGTTCTAGTTATGAGGCTGTCCACCCACTGGGTATCTAGGAAAAGTTCTCAAATTTTATGAATTCTGATAAAAGAGAGTAACTCTGGAGAAACAGGCTATGAGGCTTAACTGGGACTGCCCAGGGAAGTTACCAATACTCAGAAATAAACAATCAGTCTAATTCTTGTTCCATGCAAAGGCTTCTCAAGGTCAAAATTCGCTCATTCTCACCTTTTAGAAAAATGCCAATGAATAACTATAAATCCAATGTGACCATGCTACATCTATCATATGTAACCAAAACATAAATTCATTTTTTAAAAAGTGTTCCAATTTTATACATATAATTGTTGTCTTTTCCCAAATAATGGTATAAAGTTAAGATAGCACAGAGGGGAAATGTGACATATTACTCCCTATAACAATAGATTTTAGCTGGCAGTTTTAAATTAGGAATCAGAAATAAAACCTGAGTGCTTAATTCTGAGAACACCATTTTCTTCTTTTTTTTTCTGTAAATAAATGTGTTCTTGACTTTTAACACATACACATACACACACCTGCAAGTACCTACTTACATATCTGTATGTCCAAAAACACAAAAATTTGTGCAAATTACTGCTTATTCCATCAAGATTCTGGAATGTGGGAATATATATGAGAAGCTGAGCTGGATGTTACCCTGTTCCAGAATTTCTTCTGTCCCCAGTTCCTGATTGATCAAGTTTTGTTCCATTATAATTTACTGTTCATTCATCCTGCTATCATCTATTTTGTATACTGTGAAGAATATTGAGTTGTAGAAAGAAATAGGTCAGATTCCATAAAGAGTAGCATTTGTAATTATAACTGTCAGTTATTTTTATAGTTTAGGTTTTTAGTGAGACCTTGAGAATATATAAAATTTCTTGATGAATTCCTGAGACCAGACTTGATTACAAGCACCTACTTGGGTCCCATTCAAGAGAAAGGGACCAAATGTTTGTAAACAAATATATGGGCTTTCATTAGGTCATGAAAGGTGACCTTGGGATGCCACCCAAAGAAGGATAAGTCAGTCTGGATCAGGGCTCAGTAAGAACACAGAGGCATGAAATCTCAGCCAGGGCAAGACAGTGGAGGGTTCTCTCCTTTTTTCCAGTGTGGATACAGGTTGTTAATATTTGTTAGAGAGATATTGTTAATATCTCTCCCTAAGGAGACATAGGGATATGTAGGTCCCATGTCATAGAGGAGACTTGGGACTCTCAGCTTGGAGAATGAAGTTCAGAAAAACGGAATGACTGCTCCATTTAAAAATAAAGACTTCCAGAAGTGCCATTTTGACCCAGAGTTCTCAAAAACTCTCACTAAGGGAGTTAAAGTGGACTTCAGTTCAAACAGATTGTTACAAGAGAATGGTAAGATGTCTTGTCAATGATAGGTACTCACTGAAGTATGTAGGATGTCAATTCAGAAATGTTTCTGTTTTAAGCCTGGGAGTCTTACTTTTTGGGAAGACTATGGGTTGCATTGATTCATTTATTCCACAATTGGCACTTCCAAAGCATTAACATGTAGAACAGCAAGGCACGGAAGGGAGTCACCTCTTAATGTGTACATAGGCAATTCCTTTTCTTGTCATCTATTCAATACCTTATCTGTTTGTTTAGAACCCATCTCCATGGTAACTGTAAAAAAAAAATCTGTTATTTGGAATTGAATTTTTAAGAATGGCCTTATAGCACCTACCAAATACTTTACCTTTGATAATCAATTCTACCCAACAATAGTCAAGTGTTGGAGTTAAGACAAAGTGTAAACTTTGGGTTGAATTTGCCTATTAATTCAGGCAAAAGTGAAATTGTTTTACTTTAAATCTTCTGGGTAATTGCTCTAACCCTCCACCCTAATTGAACTTGGAAACATAGCCAGAGAAGTGTTTCTCCCAGGATTTTCTCTTTAGTTTGTAGATAGGTATTTATTATACAACATAAATGCAATCTAAAGCAAGCTTAAAAAAAAAAAAAGCCTTTTGAGAATAAATCGTACTCAAACTACCAATTACCCAACATCTCATCACTGAAAGTGAAAGATGATCTTTTTTCTAGCTATTAGATGAATCTGCTGCTGCCAGCTAGCTGTCTAATTTCCTTTCTCCTACTGGGGTCTGTTTCTATCTAACTTCCTGCATTAGCCCACAGCCTAAACTCCTACTAGTTGATAAATGTTCCAAAATTTTCAATGCTCTTCCCTGTGCCTTAGTCATTGCTGCGCCTCTGTTAAGTGCTGGGTATTTTATTTTAAAGCCAGCTCTTAATTATTTGGAGGCCAATTAGCCAGGGTCTGGAATTAACTTGACCTGCTCTCCCTCTGTTTTCTTTTCTGCTGCCTGCCTTTTGGCCACAGCACAGCTTGTTAGTTCCTTCTTGGGGGAAGGAGGGACAGGAGTAAGGTAGGAATAAAAGCCTGGAGACTCAGATAAGTTCATTTTGTTATTTGTTGGCAGCTCTGGCTAAAAGTTTGGCAAGGCAGTGTATTAAAAGCACACAATAATAGTAAACTTTCTTTATCATGTATACCTCATTTATCCAAGCTCTCCCAGGTTCCCATTGCTGGTGTTAAGTTGGAAGCCGCCAGAATTGCACTCGGTACCTTATATAATGGCAGGAAAAAATAAAGTTTCTCTGACTTGGCAAGAGCTTGTTTAATGAGCAGCTTTGCTTGGTACTGAATCCTTTCAGATCGGCAAGCTCAGGGCAATGAGCCACTGGAAATCAAACTACCACATTGTCGAAAGCTCAGGACAGCCAAGCTGCAATGGTTCTAGCTAACGATGGAGTTTATGGTTTTTGTTACATTTCCTTTTTTCTTAATAAATCGAAAGAAAGAAGAAGAGAAATGAGGGAACTGAAGTAAAAATATGCTTATATTGGACATACAAAAATAACATGATGAAGTCTTCAACTAGAATAAATTATTACATCATTGTTTTACGTCAACTGAGAAATAAAAATAAGATATCACCGTGTCCTGAATTGCATTCTACAAGTAGAGTTTATTTTACGAGTTTCCCATTTTCTGGGGGTAATTGCAGTGTTTTGAGAAAATGTAACTTTGAAATGGGGAGATTTCTTATAGGATTTGATGGCAACATTTGATTCTGAAAGACTAGGACAGCTATTCTAACAGGGTGTATGAGAACTTATTATGAAATCCCCAATTGCACTGTTATTAAGTCATCTAATAATTTTTGTTTTGTTGATACCTTAAAGATCTGAGAATCATATTTTCCCTTATGCCTACCAGAGTGTCAGTGTTTCTGAGGGTCTTCCCTTCAACTGAGAAAGACAAAAGAGAAAAAACATGACAGATCATATAAAAGATAAATTTAGATACGAAGAAGAAATTTCATACCTTTGAGGGGAATGCAAAGCATCAGCCTGCATCTCTAAGGGAACAGCAAGGCTGCCTTTGAAGACAAAATAATTTCTCATTTACACAGATCACTTAAATGTGATTCTGTGAGATGGGAGGGGGGATGGTTGAAATGATTCTTAAGGAGATGGTTTATTTGCACACAGCAGAAGAAATAGCCAGAGAGCTCTGGATTCATATCCCTGTCCTGCAAAACGCTGGTGCTGTCACCTTGAGCAACACACATAACTTTCTCAGGTTTCAATTTCCTCAACTATAAAATGATGGTCATGAAAATGTACAACAATTTTGTGAAGGTTAAATTAGATCAATATATAAAATCCTTACCATGGTGGCTATATCATAATATGTTTTCAGAAGGTAATTGTTATTTTTGTTAAAGTCCTTTTCAACTTTCTGAAAATAGAGTAGTACCACAGATTCTAATTTATACCTCTGAATAGCAACTCTTGAATGCCTAATAAAATACAGCAGTGACTCTCCACACTCATGCTTATGATGATAAATCACAAAAGAGACACAAGAAACAGATGCTAAAGCAAATCAGTTTTTCCTAATTCTTGGCTTTTTGATAGCTCACAATGCTAATTCTCTTTTTATTGTTATTATTTTCATCTATTTTTAATTGGTCCCCAGTCTACTTTCAAAAAACCTCTGAGATCACTTAAAACAAAAATTAAGCAAAAAATGATGTATTAGATATTTCTGATAGAACTGTTAAACATTTAAAGACTTACTTATTTTAGAGAGAAAAAGAGAGAGAGACAGAGAGAGAAACATATCAGAGGGAGGGGCAGAAAGAGAGGGAGAGAAGCAGACTCCCCACTGAGATCAGAGCAAGGGATCTCACTACCCTGAGATCATGACCTGAGTCCAATGCTTAACTGACTGAGCCACCCAGGAACCCCAAACTGTTAAACATTCAAATTCAAAACAGTTTAAAGGGCAACAGTCAAAAAAAGAGAGAGAGAGAGAGAGAGAGAGAAAGATGAGTATGCCAAGAATTAGTAATAACCACTGAGATAATTACAATTCAAGCTTAAGTTTAATATTAAGAGTTCTGGCCAAACCAAAGAGCTCCTATAATCATTAAATATTTAGAACCTTAATGGAATGAATTCTGTCAGTGACCCTTTAGTGTGGAACCCTGCAAGGGGCTGTGGCTTTCATGGGGTTTTCATGGGACTTCAAGTCACCCATAACCCTCCATCATCAGTTTTAATGTACGATTTTAATGTACTCTTACAATGTACAATGAATTAAGGGTTTGAGCATTTAGTTCTCATTATTTTGAATTATCTTGAGAAAATATGCAAATTATTTGTAAGCAGAAGACACAACCCAACAAACTTATGTTCACAAGAACCATACAGAGAAAAGGGTTAGTAAACTGTAAGGATCCCATGGCCACATTTTCCCCTCCTAAGTTTACCTCTATAGACAGAGAGGGAATTCCTTACTTTGAAGGTAATTTTAAGCATCAGCATGCATCTGTAAGGGAATGATGGGGCTATCTTTAATATAAAATAAGTTCTTGGGGCGCCTGGGTGGTTCAGTCAGTTAACCATCTGCCTTTGTCTCAGGTCACGATCCCAGAGTCCAGGAACTGAGCCCCGTGATGGGCTCTCTGCTCAACAAGGGGTCTGCTTTGCCCTCTCCCTCTGCTCTCCCGCCTACGTGTTCTGTCTCTCTCGCTCACTTTCTCTCAAATTAATGCATAGTCTTAAAAAAAAAAGTTCTTGATTAATCTCTGAATTAGTGAAATTTGATTCTGAGTGATGAGTTGGGGGTTAGCTGAAGTGACTCTGAAAGAGGTCTTGCAAACTCTACCACAGCCAAGCAGATTATCATGAATTACTCAGATAGTGCAGGCTGCATCAGCCTGGTCTCGGCTAAGGTTGTTTTGTAGCATCACTGCCTGAAATCAGACATAAAAGATTTAAGAAAATTTGTGCTCTGTATATAGTTCCTTAGATTCTTGAGAATTTCTAACTAGCTCATCAAATTGTAGCAACTGCCTATTCCATGCCAAGCACCACGCGCTGTGGGAAACCATCTGTATGTTTACTGTAGGTGTCAAATTAACCCAGAAGAAATGAGAAGATACCTTTGAATTGGATTTCATCTGACCCAATTTAAACCTAGAGGCTGGAGTAGTCTTTTGTTGGTATTATGGCCAGAAGCTGCTATTTTTTTAATGCTGTTTGTCTTTCAGGTTTCCATTTCAAAGATTATCCTTTCCAATATGTAACCTTATTATTTTTACAAAGACTTTCATCATGTTTGACTTCCTAATTCATTTTATCTCTTGTTTTTCCATCTGTTGTATACTCAATTTATTAAGCTCAGTAGTGCAAAATATAAGTTATTTATTTAATTTGAATTGGATATCTACAAAAGATAAGCTACTGTGGTCTGAATGTCCCTCAAAAAATGCGCACCTATTATTTCATCCTGTAAAAAGGAACATAATATTGTATATTTCCTACATATTTTAGGTAGGCTGCCAGGATTACTGAGTTTACATTGGGTAATTCTCAAGGGTTCCTAACAGTGCATACAATAGTGCTGAACCAATATTATGTGATAATGACTAAAACTGTGTATTGGACAGAATTGTAGTAGATTAACCAATGATGTATAAATCTTTCTGCTTTTTAAAATAAGAAAATATCGTTACTGCTTAATTATTTTATATCATCTTGTATATAAGCATCCGTTTTAAAATCTTTAAAAAGGCAGAATACTTGTGCTACATATTTCTTTTCTTCTAACATAAGATTTAATGACCACTGAGAAATATTTACCTTGTTTTAAGCCCTCTGTGCTTTGAGACCTATCGCCACATAGCTTTGTCAATCAACATGGCTCACTCCAGTATAGTCTGGAAGTTACCTTATGCTACTTTATAGAAACTTCTGTCGAAAGAGAATGGTTTATTGTCTCTTAGCTCAAGAAGAATCCATGTCTGAGACCTGTAGCAAAAATGCAAAGCATATCTATCCCTAGAAGCTGCCATTTTCATCACAGGGCCTTTCATTTGCATCTTGCCTTGGGTATCAATAAATCACGGGTGTGCAGTACACGGCAGCACACCATTCAGCCATACTGGGAAAAGGGGCTCATTGGCTCCCAGCTCTGCCCCTTCCTGAGATGAATTCTGCTCTGTTTACCTACCAGATTTGTTACTTCCTCCACATAAGAAGGCATTCATGAGAACTCAAAGCCTCCTGGATTCTTTCAAAAATCTGTTTTGAGAACACCACAATTTAAAAGTGAACAAAAAAATGTGAAGAGATACCTCACAAGATATATGAATGGCTAAGAAGCATATGAAAAGATGCTGTACATCACTAGTCTTCAGAGAAATGCAAATTAAAACCACAGTAAAATACCACCACACCCCCCACTAGAGTGGCTAAAGTTAAGATGACTGACGAGTGCTGACCGGGACTCAGAGCAACCGGAACTCTAATACACTGCTGACGGCAATACAAAATGGTATAGTCGCTTTGGAAAACGTCCTAAACATACATTTCCTGAGTAAACCAGCAATTTACATTTCTAGATATTTATTGCATAGGAAATGAAAACATATGTCGCACAAAAATGTATATGCAAATGTTCGTAGCAGCATTATTCATAACAGTAAGAAACTGGAAGCAAATTTAATCTCTCTCAATTGGTGAATTAATAAACACATTGTGCTATATCCATACCACAGAACAATACTCAGCAATAAAAAAGGATGAGATATTAATACATGCAACAACATGGGTGAACCTCCAACATCATGCCACGTGAAAGAAGCCAAACACAAAAGAGAACACACTGTGTGACTCCAGTTACAGAAAATTTTAGACAAGACAAAACTATACTGACAGAAGGCAACCAATGGTTGCTTCAGCTTGGGAAATTTTTTTTTTTTAATTTTTTTTTTTTCTTTTTTACAGATTGAGAGAGAGAGAGAGATTACAAGTAGGCAGAGCAGCAGCCAGAGAGGGGAGGAAGCAGGCTCCCTGCCAAGCAGAGAGCCCGATACGGGGCTCGACCCCAGGACCCTGAGATCATGACCTGAGCTGAAGGCAGAGGCTTAACCCACTGAGCCACCCAGGCGCCCCCAGCTTGGGAAATTTAAGGAGGGGATTTTCTGCAAAGGGTCTGAGGAATCTTTGGGGTGATAGTAATACTCTACTTTGGTGATGGTTGCACAATTATATTTAATTACCAAAATTCATCAAACTGCACACTTAACATTGACGTACAATTATATATAATTACCAGAATTTATCAAATTGTACACTTAACATCTGTGAGTAACACATAAATGAATTTTTTTTTATTCTGGATTGCTCTTTTTGGTTCATTGTATTTGTTATAAAGTGTTTTAAAACTTACTCCAAATTATTGATCCTTCTTACCTAGAAAATCAGCTCTGATAATTCAGAAGCCCTCTCATTCCATGACTGCCCCCATAAAACAAACCATTCCCCTGCTTTCGACTTCTGTTTTCAGAATGTAGTTGCTGCAAGTGTCCATGTGTTGTTTTTTCCTCTCTTTGTTCTATGTCACAAGCAATAAGCACAGTGCCACCAGAAAAGTAAACACAAAACTGCATATCCCTTCACTTAGGAAAATACAGTAAAAATTCCTGAAAAGACTCTGTTTTGAAAGTGCCTGCACTGATAAAGGTGATAATATTTAGAATCAAGTATATGTAAACAGACTTGTTGGTATAGCAAGGTATAAATGACTAACCTCTCCCTTGTCTGCTGCAAGCCTGACAATGACCATCTCTTTTCACTAAAAAAGAAGAGTGAGACATACATGAGGCCTCAGATAGCAGAAATGGAGTCATTTTTGGAAGTTACACAGTTTGTATGTGTGCAAAAATAAACCTCAACTCTATAACTGTTTGAAATTAGAATTGCCTGCCTTGTGAAATAGTGAGTCTCCTCCCACTACAAATAATACAGCAGAGATTGGATAAACATCTGTACAAAAGTCATAGATGTTATCCCAGCATCATTTATGAGGTGAGACAGTGTGATCTCTAAGGTCTCACTTGACGCAGAGATTCTATTACGCAGTGAAACCATTAATGACCTTCTCATCTGTAGTTTGACCAAAGCCATGGGTTAAAAATCTAGATTGCAAAGGGAATGAGCTAGCGATCACAGACTGCTGGCTTCAACAAGTTGGAGAATTTGGCCACGAAGAACAGGAAGAAAATAAGAAAACAGAGGTACATTTCATAAGGTCTCAGCTCGGTCTAATGAGCGCCCCCTTTTAGGAACACGAGTTTCAAAGACAACAGGAAGGAATCAAGTTGAAAAGTGAGCACTAAAGTGACAGAGAGAAGGAAATGAGAGGATGTAGTGTAGGTCCCTATACATGAAGTAGTCGCTGGATGATTTCTATCTTTTCAGTTCAGTGGGAGGCAAGGTGTTTTGAAAAGGAGGAAGAGAAGAGAAAGGGTTTAAAGAAATATACAGTGGAGAACAGATGAATGAGAGGCTGTTTGAGCAGATGTGTCAACATAAAATTAAATATCTTGGATGGATTACTCACATGTTTTATTTCTCCCCTGGTAGCTCAGATTAAAAAAAAAAAAAAGAAGAAAGAAAGAAAAAGCAGACAGCAGGCGCTCTAGGGTTAAGAGTAAGGATTAGTACATTCTCAGCTAAAGATCAAAGAAGAGAGAATTCCAGCAGTAGAAAAGAGCAGCTCTAACATAGTAAACTGAAAACTCAGTGAAGCTAGAAAGGCTTAATGATGTGGATAAAGCAGAAGATGCTTAGAGGTATTAGTAAAGAAGAATGGGAATAATCTCCACAGTAACCAACACCTGATGGCATCTTACCGAGGCTTTTTCCAGATACGTTTTTATTTAATTGCTGCACCAACTCTGCAAAGCATCATTATCTCCTAATTTAAAATTAGGAAACTGATGGGGCGCCTGGGAGGCTCAGTTGGTTAAGCGTCTGCCTTCAGCTTGGGTCATAATCCCAGGTCCTGGGATCAAGACCTGCACTGGGCTCCCTGCTCAATGGGGAGTCTGCTTCTCCCTCTGCCTCTTCCTCTCTCTCTCTATCTCTCTGAATAAATAAATAAATAAAATCTTAAAAAAAAAAAGATTAGGAAACTGAAGCTTAGGTACAATGAGAGACCCTCACTGGGTTACAAGATTCTTATGGTGAGGCTGGGATGTGAATAAGGTCTTCTACCAGCAAACATATGCTTTAATACCTCTTCTTCTGAACTCTGTCTTTTCTGTGTGTAGAGCCCAGTGTAGGGGACAGAGTGGGAGACAGAAGTAGCAAACTTCTCACAAGATGGTCATGCTCCCCAGCATGTCGTCAGTACCCAGTAGTATTAACAAGCACATTGCAGGGACTCAACTCAGTAAAGGTGAACTGAGAGGGGGAAAAAAAAATGGAGAGCTACCAGAAGCCCAGCAAGGAAAACCGTTCTGTGAAACACCTTGAAAACCAAAGGAACATGCATGAATTAACCATTCTAAAGTTACTTTCTTTTATAACATATAAACCATCACAGGTTTTTTTACCTCCACCCTTTTCAGTCTTTTCATTGCATTTTTTATTGTACTGTTTGATACATCTTGACATTTCACTTTTCTGTTTTTTGTTTGTTTGTTTGTTTTAGAGATTTTATTTATTTATTTGGCAGATAGCAGGAGAGAGAGTGAGAGAAAGCACAAACAGGGAGAGTAGCAGAGGGAGAGGGAGAAACAGGATCCCCGCTGAGCAGGGAGCCCGATGCAGGGCTCGATCCCAGGATCCTGGGATCATTAGCCAAGCCGAAGGCAGAGACTTAACCGACTGAGCCACCCAGGTGCCCTCTGGTTTTGTTTTTAAAATAGTCTTCAGAGCAGGGCTCTTGGGTGGCTCAGCTGGTTGAGCATCTGACTCTTGATTTCAGTTTAGGTTATGATCTTGGGGTTGTGAGATAGAGCCTCATGCTGAACTCCATGTAGAGTGTGGAACCTGCTTGACATTCTCTCTCTGACCTTCCACAGCTGCTCATACTCTCTGTCTTAAAAAAAAAAAAGTCTTCAGAGCTATAACTTCTATTAAAGTAACAATTTATTTTTTAAAGTAGTAATTTAGAAAGGATTAATATAACAATATATTTATTTTTCATTTAGCATGAGATAGATGCTAAAGCACTATTTAAATAATATAAACTGTCAAGTCCCTTTCATTTGGATGTGTATTGCTTATGCTATACATCTTAGATGGTAGTAAATATGGCTTGAATTAAATTACAATTACAGGCATTATATTTAAGCAATACATCTTCAATGCCCCTAGAAGAAGGCTTTTATTTCTAGAAATAAACCTTCAAGATTTTCACTTACTGCAAAGTTGTAAAATGTTGATCACTCTTGTATTCATTTTATAATCCAATGGTCATCAAACTGGGTTATGTGTACCCACAGAAACTTTATAAATGCTTGCAAGCAAGGTCCAGTTTGAAGACATTAGTTATAGATCATCAGCTTCCCCTATATATGCTTTCCTAACTGGGTCTGCCTGACAACCTATAGTTGACCATCATGCCTGTGCTCCTTTTCCCCTCTCTTTTATCATGTCCCTTCTCCCACTTTACAGAAGAAATGCATGCCTCTCACCCATTCTGCATTACAGTATGGTGGCAGAGAAAGCCTTGGGGTATAAAGAAACTTAAAGACACTACAAAAAGGAACAGTATGAAATACTGTGTTTGCCATGTCTTCCTTTATCAAGGCACCAAGTTTTTCTCTCAATTGCATATTTGAATTATCTCAAGGAGGAAGTGAAAATTTCCATGTTTACTTCCAACCATTCAAACTTAGATCTTCTAATAAAAACACACTTTGGACATAAATTGATTTTTCATATTTTCTTTTTACTCAGACTTGAATAAGAGACTTCTTACTTTTATGATTAGCAGTTTTATTAACCTTTGCCAGATATTTACTGGATATAAGGCATCCATATACATTTTCTACCTGGGTAGGAGTTGGCTTGTGTCATTTTGTCATCCAATTCTTTGCTCATTTATTCCTTCTTATTTGAAAGACTTATATGAACCTTAGCAGAGTTATGTTGCGGTAGGGGAAAGTGTGAGTAAAAAATTTGAGTGATAAGATCAAACGACTCCAGGCGGTCTCTGGTTCAAAACAGTACCTGGTGTGGTGCAAAGAGCGCACCCTGCTGGCCAGGTTCAGTGTCTGTAAAACGCACCATTCACTTTAAAATTCTGGTGGTGAAGCCTCAAACAAACAACTGATGTTAATTGTTGTGTGAACTCTGGAGTACTATAAACACAGGTATTTTTATTCTAGAAAAAATAGGAGAGAATATGGCCTAATTAATAAAACCACAACTTTGTCCTTGATTCCTATCACTTCATCTCTTCTCCTGGTTGGTACTGTAGTGTTACTTCTATTTCCATTTGTCAACCAAAAAGTGCTCAGTACACGTGCTATCTGGTCAGTGCGCCTTCCTCCTTTCTAGCAGCTTTAGGACCCTCTTCACCTCTACAAATCTTCTCTTTATCTCCTGTCCCTGCTGACAGTTGATGGCCAGCTTTGACACACTAAGCATGAATCATTCTTCCCAGGGTGCTATGACAAGCATGTCAATGTGGAATTATGGATAAAGTTACACCTGACAGACTCAGCTGGAACAGCTACAAGATCTGAAACAAAGCTATCTCTGAACACAACAGATAATGACCTTGATAGACATGCTGAAGGTCAAGGCTAACTTCTTTAATTGCACATACACTGTAATTCTATTTCACAAAAGCAATGATACCCTAGAGCCTGCTTCTCTGAACAGTCATTTTACTCTTTTGTGGTTAAAAATGTAACTCCTCATAATGGCACCCACAGTGTGCTGCAATTACATAGAAATGCACTTCCAGTTATAATCTATCACATGATTAGAAGACATCAGCAAAGCACCTGCCAGAAAAAGTAGCACACTGTAAATACTATTAGTTCCTCTCTTATATCAATGCAGAACAGTGCTGGCAGTAAAATCAGCTGATTGATGCCCAGCATTATCTGAAGCAAAAGCTGGGAGAGTTCCTAAAACAGAACAGTGACTTAAAAGTCAACTAATAACTCAACACAACCGTTTGGGAAGAGCAATCTGGATATCAAATTAGAACTATCTAAAACAAACACCTTCTGTGCCAAGTGTCTTCTACACAGGCCCTGTATTAGATTTGCATGGTTATTCAGTGCAGCAGATTATGGGTCTCTTAAGCTACTCTACTTTTCAAAAATGTAGTGATTTCTTTATATTTAAGGAAGACACTAGATATGTTAAATAAACTGTTTCCCCCCACCCCACCACTGACCATGATTCCAATTCAAAATAACAAGATTACCCTTTCCAAACCTAAATCATGTGAGACTGGATGAAAGTAAAAGGTTATAGGAGAAAGACTTCAACTGATTGGTATAATGGAAGGAATGAGAGCTTGAAACAGTGAAGAGGAGACCAAACATCTTTGGGGTAAAGCCAAAGAATCCAAGCATTGTCAATGCGAAATTTAAGAAACCAAGGGGGGAAGCAAAATACAACAATTCACTCGGGGGCTAAAATATTCCAAGAACATGGCTTAAATATGTGAAGCAAATGGGAAGCATTATCATGATAATACAATGTTTATAAGGAAAGAAGTTACGATGTAGCGGTTAGGTATTTGGGCTCTGGGGTTCAATACTGCCAAGTTCAAGCCCTATCCTTGCCACGTAACAGTCTTGCCTGATTTCCATGGTTCACTCTCTGATACTTGGTTTCCCCTTGGGTACAAATGGAGATAAAACCAGTATCTATCTCTTATGATAACTAACTGACGTATTGCAGCTAGAAAGGCTTGGTTTAAGTTAGCTAATACTGGTATTTTTGCTTCTTTGTTGGTAGTGTTATGTATTACACCATGCTGAATAAAGACAAGTAAACAAGTCATTGAACACCACCGATGCATCATCTAACAGATGACACTGGCACTACGCGATCTTAACAGCTGCAGCTTAGAAGAGAGACAATATGCTTCTTAAATAAGGGAAACTAGGGCGCCTGGGTAGCTCCATTGGTTAAGCAACTGCCTCTGCCTCAGGTCATGATCCTAGAGTCCTAGGATTGGGCCCAGCATCGGGCTCCCTGCTCAGTGGGGAGCCTGCTCACACTCTCTCTCTCTCTCTGTCTGCTGCTGCTGCTCCGCCTGCTTGTGCTTTCTTGCTCTCTCTGTCAAGTGAACAAATAAAATTGTTAAAAATAAATAAATAAATAATAAGGAAAATTGTACAGCATTATTAAATGCTATTGGACAACTAATTTATAATTCTGGGCTCTAAAATATGAAGAATCTGAGAAGGAAAGTCAGAAACATAGTTAATTATCTCATGGGAAAGGCAGTCCCCTAGATGCAGTCTTTCAACCTCCACTGGCCTACATAAAAATGGGCCTTGGGTCTGGAACACTTCCTTACCAAGAGATAAAGAATCCATGCAGCTTGTGCCTGGCTTATCACCTTGTGTGGGAACATACTTACTTGAGGTTCAATGACTACTCTTTTGTCACCGCTAACAGCATGTGCATCACGTCACCCTACTGTTACACCTGTCCTCCACAAGGAGGGGATGACGTGTCTGTAGGCCAACTGCCCTGCATTGGCCCCAGGGAAAGACCCACTGGCCATGGGAGGCTAATACCCGTCACTGAAGGTGATCTTGCTCTGTCTCCTCTCTATAAAGTTCTGTTCCGTTCAGTACTTGACTGTGTTGTGTTTTCCAGTGACTCCAATAAAAAGATGCAATGAGAGGAAACATTTAGAGTCCTCTCCTGGGATTAGCAACTGGTGCACGATATTCTATTCCCTTGGGATTGATAACTGGTACCTGGTATTCTGCTCTGCACTAATAAACTTGGAAATAGAACCCAGGGGAAAAAGTTAAAGAAATGAAAACATAGCTAGAAAAGATAATATTGAGAGGTTACTACAATTTTCCTTGCTGTGACGTCTACTCTTTCCAAAATTAATATAGCTATGCCAGCTTTCTTTGGATTAGTGTTAGCATGGTATATCTTTCTCCATTCCTTTATTTTTAATCTATCCGTGTCTTTTAATTTAAAACGGGTTTCTTGTAGACTATATAGTTGGGGCTTATTTTTCTATTCACTCTGAAAGTCTCATTTTTAATGGATGATTTAGAACATTCACATTTAAAATGATAATTGATACAGCTGGATTAATATCAGTCATATTTGCAACTGTTTTCTATTTGTTGTCTTTGTTCTTTCCTTCCTTTTTTGTCTTGCTATGTGCATTTATGAGTAATCCAAGTCCACTCTCAAATAACACTATATTGCTTCATGAGCCACACAGGTACCTGTTTATTTGGCTTAGTGTTCTCCAAACTTCCTTGATCTGTGGTTTACTGTCTATCATTAATTTTGGAAAATCTCAGCCACTATTAATATTTATTCTGTTGCCTTTTGTTTCTTCTCTTTCCAATATTCACATTATATGTTACACCTCTTGCAATTATTCCACAGTTCTTGGATATTCTATTCCATCTTTTTCCAACTCTTTTTTTTTTTTTTTTAATGTCCCTTGCATTTCACTTTTAGATTTTTACTGACATATCTTCAAGCTCACTGATTTTCTTTGTGGTCATTAGCAGACCACTAATAAACCCACTGAAGGCATTCTTACAGGGCTTTTGCTTTCTAGTACTTCCTTTCAATCCCTTCTTGGAGTTTCCATTTCTCTGCTTACATTAACTACTTATTCTTGCATATTGTTCACTTTTTCCATTATAGTCCTTAGCGAATTAATCAATGTTATTTTTTTTAAAGATTTTATTTATTTATTTGACAGAGAGAGAGAGATCACAAGTAGGCAGAGAGAGAGGAGGAAGCAGGCTCCCTGCGGAGCAGAGAACCCGATGTGGAGCTCGATCCCAGGACCCTGAGATCACGACCTGAGCCGAAGGCAGCGGCTTAATCCACTGAGCCACCCAGGTGCCCCAATCAATGTTATTTTAAATTCCCAGTCTGATAATTCCAAAATCTCTGCCTTGTCTAAATCTGATCATAATGCTTGCTTTGTTTTTTCATATAGTGTTTTGTTGTTGTTGTTCTTGTTTTGCATTTTTTCACACCCTAAAACTTTTTGTGGAAAGCTGTACATGATATAACAGACAATACAAACTAGCAAACAAACGTGAAGTAGAGAGGACTTTAGTGTGAGGTTTTATGTTTATCTGGCTAGGGGTTAGACTGTGTTTACCATTTGTCCTTGCTGTAATGTCAGAGGCTAAAGTTTCCTCCAATGTCCTTTTTTTTTTTTAAAGATTTTATTTATTTATTTGACAGACAGAGATCAAAAGCAGGCAGAGAGGCAGGCAGAGAGAGAGGGGGAAGCAGGCTCCTCACAGAGCAGAGGGCCCAATGTGGGGCTCAATCCAAGGACCCTGGGATTATGACCTGAGCCGAAGGCAGAGGCTTTAACTCACTGAGCCACCCAGGTGCCCCAATGTCCTTATTTTTATCTTTAGGTGTCTCTAGAAATTCCATAAAGAGGGTTTGAGACTTGCAGTTCTTTTGGCTTTAATCCCCTGTTATTATATAAAAGCCCTAATGGTGTGCCCTCCAGTATATCCCCAGTGACTAGCATAGTCTCCCACAGAAAGAAGGGCCTTAATAATTCTATGCTGAATGAAAGACTAAAGAGAAAGGTAATGCTAGGTATAACGAAGGGTTTTCTGAAGGCTGTTAATGGCCTAGACTGTGTCAGTAAGCCAGGTTGTGAAATCTCCCCATATGCCTTAAAAGCGGCTCAGCTTTCAGTATGTGTAGTATGGTTTCTGAGTTCTTCTATTAGAAAGTGAAAGCATGGATCTACCGGTTTCTTAATGTTCCTCACAGGTTCTTCTCCTGATTTTTGTGCACTTCCCTCAGGATATCCTGGCCTCAGTATACTGCCTCATATGGATTAAGAAAGGTTTACATCTCAACTGAAGTTTAGTCTTTTATGCCTTAGAATTATTGTCTTCACTCACTCAGTAAATATTTGCTGAATATCACCTGTGTGTGGGTTGCTGGTGTTCTGTCTTCTAATATATTACATTGTCCACTTTCTTCTACCTTGTGTGACTTATTCTTATTGTATGACAAGTTAACTCAGAATAACTCCTCTTTCTACCACACGCTCCTCCCAGAATATTTAGGTCAACTTTAGCACCTGCCCCTAACCAGTAAAGATTTATATGTTCTCCAAAATCATTTTTTTAAAAGATTTTTGTTTATTTATTTGTCAGAGAGAGAAAACACAAGCAGGGGGAGTGGCAGGCGGAGGGAGAAGCAGGCTCCCCACTGAGCAAGGAGCCTGATGTGGGACTTAATCCAAGGACCCTTGGATCATGACGTGAGCCGAAGGCAGGCACTTAACTGACTGAGTCACCTAGGTGTCCCTGTTCTCCGAAGTTCTTACATTCTAATTGCCTGATAGTGAAACTATAATAAAAGTTTCATATTCAGCTGAAGGTTTGATCCTGAGCATTATTTACTTAGATTATAGTGCTTTCCTTTTCGGGTAGTAACGAAAGTTGATGTATGAGCCTTGAACAGAAGGCTATTGTACCTCTGGCACTGGAAAGAAAAACACAGGGAAAACCCCATAGAGATATCAGTCAATGTCTTCGGGATTTTGAGAGCTAGTATTCTAGTATTCTACAGTCTTTCCACTCCCAACCACCATGACGATGATCAATGACCTGACATAATCACAAACCTTTGGACATTCATATTTCTCCATATGCTCTATATCTGTTTATATCATCCATTTCTACTATGAGTAGGTGAATCCCTTAAAGCCAATGATCTCAAACATTCAGATTTTAGCATAAGGCTTTGCCTTACTATTTCTTATCTGAATCTCATCTTCCCTCTACAGTGATTCCCAGTAATGAGGAAGTTGTTCCTACATGTGAAGTTCCTTTTTAAATTAATCTGCTCCTTTGATACTCTTCTTCATTAACTTTCACTATGTTTTCTAAGTTTCTTTGACTTGAAGCTGTTATAATTTATCCAGCAGGAATGACTTCAAAGGAGCATAGTCATAGAGGACTTTAGAAAGATTCAAAACAAAGAAAAGCAATAAGAATTGCAATTTAATCTTACAAGAAGTTTAATTTTTCCAGTGTGAGAAAATAATATACCCAGAAAATGTCAATGAAACATACGAAGCTAAACTCATTTCTCCAACTATGGCTTGATATAAAAAAAAAAAAATGGATAGTAGTTGATTGATCATTTTCCACATGGGAAAACAGCAGAAATGAGCTCCAAAGCAATTCCCCAACCCATGTGCTAGTAATAACACGGTGCAGCAACAGACAAGGCATTTTAGGAAAAGACTGTTCTTGAGAAAAGATTCTCAAGTAATTTCCTTTCCTTTAATCATACATCCAAGGTATTTTTACACATGTACATTAAAAAGTACCTACAAATAAACAAAAAGGTATCTGCAAACAAGGACCTCCTAGCACTTTTAGCATTTTTGAGGGTCTTCCATTTCTTAAGGAGTTTTCTGGCCTCTCCCACCACAGGGGACTATGGATATGCAGGCAGACTGTCCCAGATCCCAAGACAGTGATAAATCACCATTTATAAAATCTACAGTGACTCCTTCAGATTCTTAAACCAATTTATCCAGAATAGCTTAGGCACTGGCATCAATATGATGACTGTGACAAACGAGTCTTGATCATGATAAAAGCTCACTTCATACTTGAATTATAGAAGAACTATGGAACTAGTAAACTGGTACAGTTAAATATCAAGCTCCAGAGGGAGCTCCCTGGCCTGACAAAGCAACGAATTCTTTGTTATTTGGCAGCAGCAGAGTTTTTTAATGAATCAAATATTTGAGTTGTATACACTGTACACCAAATACAGACTATCAATCTCCAAATCATTATGTGGATTGCACACTAAAATTTTATACTGCTCATTCTTTCTGAAATGATTCAGAAAGCATTTTAACCCATCATAGCACTGCAGGGTAGGATCTAAAGTTCTCATTGTGCCAAAATAGTGTGAGAACTGGGGGCTCATAAAGACCTACTGATAAAACTCCAGGCAGGGTAGAAATTGCTGTAATTTGAGGGAATACTTAATTCTCTGAAAATTCTCTGAAAATATCTCTAATTTTTCCCTGATCCCCAACATCATCTATACTATCTATTTATCTATCTATACTATCTATTACTATCTCTACTAATCAATACTGACAATTCTGATCACACACACACATACACATACACTTTGCCCATGTGTGTATAGGTGTGTATGTCTAATTTACACTCAAGTCCAAAAGTGCCCAATATTATTTTGAAAACTTTTTTATATGTAGAAAAATTGGTCTAGTCTCTAGTCCATTCTTCTTAGAACTAGGATCTGTCTAAAATATTGCCCCAACGAAGAAGATAGAGTCCAACATTGACAGGCTATGTGCTCATTTTTCTAGTTTTCTTGGGCAATGAAGAAAATCTTTCCTGGTAAAGAGTTCCATTTGAGGGGCAAATAGTTAAGGAAAAATATATTTACATGTGTTTCCCAGTTCTTTCCCCAGGCTCTACTGAGTAGATATGCAGCCCAAATGAAAATGGGAGGAAAGGATTTGGAAGTTGAGAGTGCAGGACTTAGAACACGGAACAGAAAATAGAGCAGTAATGGAGGGAATTGTTGGAAAGCAGGCATGAGGTATTTTGCTTGCTTGTTTTCATTCTGATTTTCTTTTGAGAAAGCACAAACTTAGCAACTTTAAATATTTATAGGAAGGATCTAGTTTTTTGGTCCATCCATTCTTTCAGTTAATAGACATTTCTTGAGCATCTTCTATATAACAGACATTGGTCTAAGCATTATAGAAGAGCAACAAATAAAACAGGCTAGATTCCCATCCATAATAAGCTTGCCATTTATTTGGGGAAAACTAATAAGCAATAAGCAAATAATATTAGTATTAGTTGGTGGTAAATGCAATGAAGAAAATGGTACAAAGTGATGTTAAGGGGTGCAGTCTTATTTATACAAAGTAGTGAGGAAAGGCCTCTGAAGGAAGGTGACAGTTTAATAGAGGCTGAAGTGATGAAAAAAATCTAGTCATGAAACAATATGAGGCAAAAGCATGCAAAACAGAGGGACTCTAGGGTAGGGACACAAAAATTGGTATGTCTAAAGGACTGAATGATAGCCACTGAGTGTTGTAAATGAGGGAAAGTGGTAGAAAATAACATCAAAGAGGTAAGCCCATCAGCCAAAGAAAGACTCTGAATCTTATTATTTTATTCTAATCACAATAAGAATGTATTATAGAGTTTTCAACAGAGGGAGTGGAATGATGTTATTCAAACTTTATAACAACTAGTCTCCCTATTGCATGGAGATGGATTAGAGGAGATCAAGCAACAACAACAAAGTAAAATCTGTTAGAGGGCTCCTAGTGTGGTACATGTAAAAGAGATATGGCAGTGAAATGGTAAGCAGTGATCAGACTTCGCTTACAGTAGTTGTAAAGCCAATAGTTCCTGCTGACAGATGGTATGGCTGTGAAAGAAAAAGAGGAACAAGGGTGTCTGATGACTTTTCCACGAGCAACTAGGTGGATGGTGGTGCCATTAGGAAAATGAGACCCTTGGCTTGGTGTGGGGAGAAGAATCAAGCAATTTATGAGTTCCTGTTGAAAGAACAGCATTGACTATAATGAAAGAGGAAGGAGAGTTCTTAGTTTAAGGTTCTAGAGAAAGCAGAGAGATAGTACACAAACCTTATAGGGGGCATTTTTAGTTTTGCGGAGAGTCTGCTCTTCTATTGTACAGGGAGCGTGAGGGAGAGAATGAGTATTATATTACAGGTTTTGGGCTTAATAACATTAGTATTATCAACATTTAGTTGATAATATACTGATGGTTACTATTTTGTCTATGAAATATAAGGAACCAGAGACAGAGGGATGACTGGGATTTGAGAGTGGAGTTCCACAGACTGAGCTAAATAGAAGAGTGTTGCCTGGTAGTACTAGGATATCTTCAAGATTAGTGTGATTTTTTCTTTATTAGTACTCCACCGGTCAGAAATAGGCACAAATAAAGCATATAGGTGTGTTCTTCTAGAGTTCATATTTTATCTGATGGGTGTGATAAAAATTTGAGAAGAAAGGTAGGGGTATCCTATTTTTAATAGGATTCTTGGATGGGATGTCTGGGTGTCAGTCAGTTAAGCATCTGCCTTCTGTTCAGGTCATGATCCCAGGGTCATGAGATCAAGTCCTGCATCAGGATTCCTGCTCAACAGGGAATATGCTTCTCCCTCTCCCTTTGTGTGCTCCCTCCCTCTGCATGCCCTCTCTCTTAAATAAATAAATAAATAAATCAAAAAAAAAAAAAAAAGAATTCTTGGGACCTAAGATAAATAAGCATGCTATTATAAGGTGCTTGAATAATGAATTAAAGGGAATAATGAGGTAGAAAGAATGCCAAAGAATGGTTATAGTGCAAGTGATGGAGCAAGCAAAGTAAAACAAAAGAAAGCTTCACACAGAGTGTGGAACAATTAAATTATTTATTTTGGAGATAGTGATGACAAGGTCCAGGAGTAAACTTAGTGTGGGTTTCTGAGATGGAGTATAGAAGGACCAAAGAAGAGGAGATAAACAGGTGAAGGAACTGAGGCCCAGGCTGTTCAGTGGGTCACTCATGTTTACACGGAGGTGAGGACAGAGATTGAACCAATTACCAAAATCTTTTTTTTTTTTTTCCAAGGATTTTATTGATCTGACAGAGAGAGAGAGAGAGAGAGAAGAGCAGGAATACAAAATACAAGCAGGGGGCTGAGCAGGAGCCTGATGCGGGGTTCGATCGGAGGACCCTGGGACCATGACTTGAGCCGAAGGCAGACACTTAACGACTGAGCCACCCAGGCGCCCCCCAATTTACCAAAATGAATGAACAAGACTGGGTGGTAGACAATAGCAAGAAGGTGGGAGAGGGGCAGTATTAGTTAATGGCATGTCCACAAGAGAAGGGTTGGGTCATAGTTGGACGCAATGAAACAAACAGAGTAATAGATCTGTGTCACTCCGAGGAACTGTAGATGTGAAATAATACTCAGCTACTGTTTGATAAGAAAAGTAGTGTCCTGAGGAGGAAGCCAAGTAGAGTATCAGAAGGCTTTGAGAACTAGCTGTGGAAAGAAAGATGGGAAAGGATCTGGGAGAGCATAATGGAAGGAGTCAAGAAGAGGAGGAGCAAGGATGTCCATGTCTAGGACAAAAATGCTTAGTTCGTGGTTACAGTACAGAACAAACAGGTTTGGACTTGGAGGGGAGGAGTTATTCTGTAGGCTTTAGACAGAGAAGAGAGAAGTAGATTCAGCCTTCAGGATCTTTTTAACTTGGAAGGGCATTAGGCCAAATAAAGATCACTGGGAGCTGAGTGACATTGGTCCAAAGCTTTGAAGTTCCTGTCTTCAGTAGCTATACTGAGAGTTTTTAGAATAATATATTCTATTTACTTTCAGTTGTTTATTTATTTAAAAAACACTATTAGGGATTATTTTACCTCTCCCTTTATACTTTTTGGTTATGATACAACTCTTATAGTGGCTGAACCTAAGAAATGAATGACAACTATCACAAATAATATTACTAAAACATACAAAATTCTCCACAAGTAAATAAAGAAAAGTAGCTAACATTTACTGAGCATTTATTATGAGTCTGGCACTGTTCTTCATGCATTATCTAAAGCTCACAAGAATCCTATGAACCCAATATTATTATTTACATTTCACCGATGCTGTAGCTAAGAATTAAGATGGTTCAATAGTTTGCCCAGGGCCTTACAACCAATAATAGTAAATTTGACCCTGGTCAAATTAGAGTGTAATGTTAGACAGCTGCTGGACCAGGCTAGACACTCAATCTAAGTTCTAAACATACCACTGGAGTATTTAAATACTTGAAAAGTGTTAAAAAAGGAAAGAAAAAAAAGGAAGGAAGGAAGTGATAAGGGTCAGGATACCTCAGAATATAGCATCTTGATATACTGAGTATTTTAAACTGAAGGAGTTTGAGAAAAACAGCAGAAGCAGGAAGGTCACCCTGATCTTTCCCTGCCCTGTTCCACTGAAACAGGTTAAAAAAAAAACAAAAAAAAACCCATTATGTGAGAGGACCTCCCTATACCCAGAGAAAAGAAGCAGCCATGTCTCTGAAGACAAAGGGGCTCTGGGAAGAATCCCAACAGGTGTCACCAAATTTCTTTCAGTTTACTATGCTTACCTCATACTCTTTGCCCCAACATATTCCTCCATGACAGTCCAATCTTCATCAAACTTAACTTTTTAAAATACTCAGAATTTAACTGTTTCTTCATTCTTTCCAAAGGTTCCTACGTCATATAGAATTTAAATAAATGTGAAGCCTTTCTCCTAGTAATATGAATTTGGAAAGGAAAAGATTCTTATCACCTTAGCTCAACCAGCAGAAGCAGGAAGAGAGGGAAGAAGGAAGAAAGGAAGGACGGACGGACGAAAGGGGAAAAACCTGACATGACTCTAAACTAGTACATGACTCTAAACTAGTAAATAGTGCTATTTAAATGCTCCATGGCCAGCTCTGTGAGAGAACATACAGTATTTTGGTGTGTTTACCTTTTCAGTGTAAGTTCACGAGGAGGCATCTACTGATAAAACAGAGTAATCTGAAGCTTTTTTAGGTGGCATTACTGGTTAAAAATAACTGCTGGCAGAATTGAATCATGGCAAATGGAAATGTTAAATCAAAACCATTTCAAGGCCGCCAAAACAATCCTCTGAGTTTGGACAAGCTGCACTCATAAACAAAGCAAGCTCATACCCATTGGGCTATAGCCTGCACCTTCTCTCTTTGTGGGAGAGAGGTCTACTCCCTCCCACAAAGAGAAAGGAAAGAAGAGAGAGATGGTGACTCCCAGCTCCACACAAGCTGCCTCCCCTTGCAGAGACGGCTGGCATTTTCACAGATGAGCAAACACACATTTGGGTTCCTTCAGCACCATGTGGTGGCCTCCCTGCCATTTCTGGAAGACCGTGTTTGACAAGGAGGTGGAATGTGCTCCCTCGGGCTGCCAGGGCTGGCCACAGGGGGCAGTGGCTTGGGTGGGCACAACCACCCACTCCACACGCTGACAGAACTGGCCTTCTACTAAGGCAGGTGTCAGGGCAGGACAGCCAAATGGCACTAGTAACAATAAATCAACAGTAATAAATGAATGTACTCAGCTAGACCTTATAATCCCCAAAGCAGCAGGTCACTAATTTGACAGCTCATAAGATAAACTGGGCATCAGGATAGTGTGATTTATAATAAGAAATATATTTGGTCTTCATCCATGGCTCCCAGTACGTAGCTCCTAAAATCTTTGTAATTTCCTAAGTGACAAGAGTTATAGGGTCAACTTTTGTTCCCAGCTCCTGAAATAGCTCCAGAGCAATAAAGGTGAAATTAGTATTTTTGGTTATGCATAACTAGCTGCCTTCTACCATACCCAAGTATGTGTTCATGAATGACTCCTAAAGAGTCCCTATGGATGAAGGCTGGTTGCCAGGGGAACCAACCACATGATCAGAGGGCTGGAACTTTCAGTCTCACGATCATCTCCCCACCTCCCCAATATCTGGGGAAGGGAGAGGGACTGGAAGTCGAATCAGTCACCAATTGCCAACAATTTAATCCATTATGCCTATGTAATGAACGAAGTTTAGAGAGCTTCAGGGTTGCTGAACACATGGAGGCATTGGGAGGATACTGCTCCCACAGAGTGTGGCAGCTCTGCGCCCTTTCCTCTACATCCTGCTCCACACTTCTCTTCCCTCTGATTGTTCATCTGTAGCCTTTAATTGTATCTTTTTATAATAAACCTGTAAACATTAGTGTTTCCTTGAGTTCTGCGAGCCATTCTAGCAAAGAACTGAACCCCTGAAGGGGCTGTGGGAACCCTGATGTATAACCAGTGAGCAAGATGGATAGTGACACCTGGCATCTGAAGTGGAGACTGTGTCGTGAGGCTGAGCTCTTAACTTATGGCATCTGATGCGAACTCCAGGGAGACAGTGTCAGAGCGGAACTGAACTGTAGGACACCCAGCTGGTGCCACAAAATGGCTTGATGTGTGGAAAACCTTTCCACTGGGTATCAGGAGTGTGATAGTAACATGTGAGTAAAGGAAAATATACAGTGTTTTTCCAAGACAGCCAACAACTTTTATTTTTTATTTTATTTTATTTTTTTTTTAAAGATTTTTATTTTATTTATTTGACAGATAGAGATCACAAGTAGGCAGAGAGGCAGGCAGAGAGAGAGGAGGAAGCAGGCTCCCTGCCAAGCAGAGAGCCCGATGCGGAGCTCGATCCCAGGACCCTGGGATCATGACCTGAGCGAAAGGCAGAGGCTTTAACCCACTGAGCCACCCAGGCGCCCCAACAGCCAACAACTTTTAAAGTCAATGACAATTATTTGCATACTTCAATGTTGCATTAGCAATATAGTTACCTGATAGTCAACATATTCTTCCTGAGAGGCCCATACTGCGTTTCAGGTACCACAGGTATGTTCTTTTATTTATTTCTTTAAAGATTTTATTTATTTATTTGACAGAGAGAGATCACAAGTAGGCAGAGAGGTAGGCAGAGAGAGAGGGGGGAAGCAGGCTCCCCACCGAGCAGAGAGCCTGATGCGGGGCTCCATCCCAGGACCCTGAGACCATGACCTGAGCCGAAGGCAGAGGCTTTAACCCACTGAGCCACCCAGGCGCCCCTGTTCCTTCATTTAATCTCCGAAACAGCCTTCATAGATCTAAGGATCACCCCAGTTTTACAAACGGGTAAATGGAGGTTCAGAAAAGTAAACAACAACAACAAACCTTTGTCCCAGACTATTAAGTACAAAGCAAAAGCATTAGGTACAGGGCGCCTGGGTGGCTCAGTGGGTTAAGCCGCAGCCTTCGGCTCAGGTCATGATCTTGGGGTTCTGGGATCGAGTCCCGCATCAGGCTCTCTGCTCAGCAGGGAGCCTGCTTCCCTCTCTCTCTCTGTGCCTGCCTCTCTATCTACTAGTGATCTCTCTGTGTTAAATAAATAAATAAAATCTTTAAAAAAAAAAAAAAAAAAGCATTAGGTACAAATGTAGGTCCAGGCAGATACAGAGGTCCATTTCCCTTCCATTCCTGTGGCTACCTGGCATCATATCTGGCTGGGTTAAATGAGAGCTTCCTTCACAGCTTTCCTTCTGGATTGAGACCCATGCCTCCTAGGGAAAGATCTTCCTTCCTGCCAACACTGGACTCGCATCTGGCTGATGAGGACAGACGTCCAAAAGGAGAATTCAGAGAGAACAGGAGGAAGTAAGCCTCAAAGCCCATGGATGAGCTCTTGAGGCACAGCAGTGGCTGCTTTCTCTACATCTGAAGCAACTGATTTCAGAGCGACAACTGCAGTGCCATGATGTACAAGTGTCACTCAGCATCCACGGACATTCTGAATTCCTCATTACCCAGAGCTGTCACCTTATAAACAAAGCGGGTTGTTGCATCTGAATATTAACCCATTCCTTTTTTTTTCCTTAAAAAAAATTATTTTTTAAAAAAATTTTTCTTTAAAAAAAAAAAGGAGGGGCGCCTGGGTGGCTCAGTGGGTTAAAGCCTCTGCCTTCGGCTCAGGTCATGGTCTCAGGGTCCTGGGATTGAGCCCCACATCGGGGGGTCTCTGCTCAGCAGGGAGCCTGCTTTCCTCTCTCTCTCTCTGCCTGCCTCTCTGTGTACTCGTGATCTCTGTCAAATAAATAAATAAAATCTTACAAAAAAAAAAAAAGGAAAAGCCCTTTGTTATTGTGCACCAGTTTATGTTGCTTAAACCAGCGGTGTAGGGGCCAAGGGCATGCAGCCCCAACTTGGACCACTTCGGCATTAAGAATATTTTGAGTGAAAAAGCAATCAAAACCCAGTGGATTCAGAAAAAGCTCTTTGCCTCCCTCCTCAACTGCCTAACAGAATTTAAATAAACAACCTACTGTAGGAAGACAACTAGCATCATAGATAGTGACATTATACCTTGAACTTGGTGTGGTAGAGAGGGAGGAACCTGACAAGGCCTATCTGATCAAAGCCCTCTATGTCCCATTTTTCCTGAATGGCTCAGCAAACATTTGTTTACCAAACATTTACTTTTTCGTATCCTGTGAATTTGATTCCTTTCTTTTGAAGTCCCAGATCCCTACCCCCTTCTCCTTAGTTCAGAATGACAAATACACTTCATTTTGCCTTGCTGTCTTTGGAATCTCCATGTCTGTGTGAATTCCTTGTACCTACAAAATTAAATCTGATTTTCTCCTATTAATCTTTCTTATGTCAACTTGATTCTTAGTCCAACTAGAAGGACCTTGAAGGGCAGTATAAATTCTTCCTCCCCAACAGTAGCACTGGACCTAAATGGAGGAGCACGGGTTTAAAAGCTGTCCTAGTGATCATAAAACCCCACCCTTCTCAGAATTCCAGGTAGTGAGTGATAAATAAAGGGAAGATGCCAACAAGAAGATAAAACCAATCAATCTGGCAAACATCCAAGACACTCAGATGCATACAGACAAGCAAAATTAAGCATTCCTTCACCTTTTCCCCTTTTCTGCTGCAAATCCTGATTTCACTCAGATTTGAGGGACTTAAATTTTAAAGAAAAGAGGGCTTGAACGTAATAGGAAATCCCATGTTTGTTCTTTTTTTTTTTTTAAATAACAACCAGTCCTTTAAAATAAAAGTCTCCATCCATGCATAACATGTTCCTTCAGAGCTCACCCCAGCCTTTATACCTCCTTGCTATTCTCTCATTTGCTTGCTCTTATTTGGAGAGACATACATTAATGGCATACAAGCAGATTTTATGGAAGATTGCTTCTTCTGATGTTTTACTCTCCCCTCTCCCATCTGCCCCTCATTATTTTTCATTCTAGAAGACCCTTGGAATTACAACAGCTCTGTCCCTCTATTATTTGTAAGTTCTTCAGTTCAGTCTTTGGTTCCTAGATATCCATTCTTTTCAAAGGCAGACTTGGTTAACTCAAGCATTTTCTCATTTACATGTGAACCAACCCCAATTCACAAGCACTGTAATTTACATGTTGGGTGCATAAAGGCTTCACAACTGCAGAGTCCTGTGGCCTTCAATTCACACAGCAAATACCCACTCACTTGCTATGGAGTTTGTGTTTGGTTTGTCTGCCAGTGAGTTCACTGCAAATTGCTGTGTTGTGCTCACCAGCAGCCTCCACCACTTAGAGCTCTCTAGCTTCCTCCTAATTTAGACGCACTCACCGGTGTCACTTTTCCTGATTTAGTGCTTGATGATTTGAAGAAATTCCAGGAGAAAATGCTTTCCCTTTCTGTGACACTCAGAATTCTGCCTAGCACAGAAATAGTGCTGCTGACCTAAAAGATGTCATAAAATTCACTTCTGAGCATGCATCCTTACTCTGACACACTCCTGGGCTATGCTTTTGTGTAATAAAGAACTTGGCTGTCCTTTGTCCCCAGGTCCTGGGAGGTAACCTCTAAACCCTTGAAATTTCCCCAGTGAATGGAGTGTCTTTGTTATTCATGGTGGGTCCCTGGACCACACCTGATATTTTATGTTAATGAGGTGACTCAGATGGGCCGTGGCCACACCAGAAAGACCAAGCATATGATTAACTGAGGATTTGAGCTACAAGATAACAGCTCTACCTCCAGGGAAGAGAGGAGGACTGGAGATTGAGTTCAGTCAGGTGGCCAATGATTTGATCCATCATACCTAAATAAAGAAACACCCAATAAAAACTCTGGACATCACAGTTTGAGTGAGCGGGCTTGGCTGGCAATTCTTTTGAGTATCTTTTATTTTGATATAGAGAGGACAGCACATCCCTTAAGACAATGGAAGTTTTATAGCTTCTCCCTCACTGCCTCTTCTTTAAACTGGTTCTAATCTGTATGTTTTTGTCATGATAAAACTATAATTGTTAAGTGAAATATCTTCCTGAGTTTGTAAATTATTCTAGTGAATTACCGAAATTAAAGAGATTCCATAAGAACTCCCAGACTAGTCAGCTATCTGAAATGAGGGTAGCCCTGGAGACTCTTCAACTGGTCCAGCAGTCTTATGCAGGGCTGTGCCCCTGACCTTGAGTTTGCCTAACTCTGGGTGGCTTTCTTAGTGGTCTACTTGGTTTAAAATTGAGGAACAGCTTTGTTAAGGTGTATGAAAGGCCCCTGCTGGGGTGATAAGCACAAAACAGTCCTGTATAAGTTAAAAGCAAGTCTAGGTTTTGGCACCCGACAGCCTTGACTCAAATCCTGCCTCTGTTATTTACAGCTTGAATGACCTTGGGCAAGTTATTTAAACTCTCTGTGCTTCGGATTCTTCATTTACAAGAGTATAGTAACAGCAATACCTACCACACTGAGTTGTTGCGAGAATAAATATGTTACGCATGTAAAATGCTCCTAAGTGCTCATAAATGTTACTATACACAAACTAATGCATTATTGTTGTTGTTTATCTATTAACATTAACCAAGAAGCAAGTAATACTAATGTGCTTTGTCTTTTATTTACTACAGTATCAAATCACAGGTTCTAGCCATTTAACCCAGAGCTGTTTTATTGCTTACTAGAGGAATATGTGGGAATTCCTCTCCAATCCATTCATGTGTGACTGTGAGCCATAGCCACTCATAGCCACTCATCTTCTCCCAATGCATGTGTTGGGGCCGGGCACGAAGGGAAACTCTTCAAGTTGGCGGGTACCCCAAAATGGCCGAGGTTCCCGTCATCACCTCCTCTCGGGACACCAATGGATCAATGATCTGCTGACAGCTCGACGCAGGCCCCTACACCTCTCCTTTTGGACTTCCCCAACCAAACCCAATACCCCTCAAACCCCAGAAAAGGAAATAACTCTGACTGGTCGGATTACAATCCTTCCTTTGCATACAGGAAGTAACTGTGACTGGTCTGATTACAATCCTTCCTTTGCATAGAGGAAATAACTCTGACTGGCCAGATTACAATCCTTCCTTTACATGGAGGAAGTAACCCTCACTGGTCATTTTACAATCCTCCCTTTGCATATGAGCCGACCAATAGGAAACAGTTCTGCTTTTCAACTTTATGTAAACCCCTGCCACCTTGTCTTGTGCGCGACTTCCCCGACTCACTGCCCTCTTTAGAGTCGCAGAACCTCGCCCGAGGGTGCCCACAATAAAGATCTGTTCTCAGACCCTCGCTTGTCTTGGCGGTCTCATTTCCATTTAGTTACCAAGAAACCTGACAGCACGCTGTACAAGGTGGGAATGTGCAAGTGCAGAAGGCTCTAGAAGGCTTAATTCATGGCTGACCTCAGATGTGCCCTTGGACACGGGGTTATTTTCAACCTGGGGGTCACTCCCTTCAGCCCCTTTGGCAGTCAGTTCTATCTACATGAGAGACTGCATGCCTGAGCATTTCAGGCTCTGAGAGTCAGCTGTAAACACTAAGTAAAGGGATTCTGTTGGGGAGTAAGAGGAAAGAGAGGGAGAGAGAAAGAAGTGCATGTCTTCTCCTTGGCCATATACCCTCCCTATATGACATGTGTAGCATCTAAATCAGTAGTTCTCAAAGCAAAGTTCCCCAACTAGCAAGCAGTATCAGACCTACTGAATCAGAAACTCTAGGGGTGGAGTCCAACAACCAATTTGGGGGGTGGGCAGGGGAGGAGGAAGGGCAGAGGGTGACGACGGGGAAGAGGGAAAGAATCCCAAGCATACTCCATGCTGATCACAGAGCCCAGTGTGGGGCTCAATCTCACAACCCCGAGATCATGACCTGAGCCAAACCAAGAGTCAGACGCTTAAGCAACTGAGCCACCCAGGCCCCCCTCCAACCATCTATTTTAACAATACTTCCCAGTGATTTTGTTGCTCAAGTTTGAGAACCACTTTCCTAAATGATTTCATCATACTATGTGGGGTTGCCTTCAGATCACAGAATCTTTGTCTTTGTGGCCCTGCCACTCTTACCACCAACCTGCTGAAATCTCTCTCACCTCTGGGGTAAACAGTTCTGTCCTTCACACCATGAACATATTTCGCTCTGAACTTTCCTTTGCCCAACTACCCTAACAGAGGTACATTTCCTGATGCTGTTTTCTCTCTTTGATTCATGGTCCATTTCAAGCCATCTCTCAATGCCCACAGATAGACTTAGAGGCGGCATGAGGCAGGAATCCCAGAGAATGAGTCAAACCCAGTGGTGAGAAAATGAAGGGAACCAGGAAGGGACATACTGAATACGGACAAGGAACTTTCCCCTTCTTCTACTCTTCACATGTGTTATTAATAAAATATAAAAATAAATATGTTGTCTTACTTCTTCTCTACATCAATAATACCTTTTGTCTTGATTAGTACAAGTAATATTTGACCTCTAGTCATTTTACTCAAGGGTATATTACAAGATACATTAGTTTAGTCATCAAATAAGGAATATGCTAGAGAGGATATAGGCAATGGGGACATCTAACCATGAGCTGAAAGCCCGTGAAGAATGCTGTCTGGATACAAAGAGAAGAGTGTAGAAAAGACACAAGACAGGAGTCAGAGAAAGAAGGAAAAAGTCATCAGAGGTATAAAGAAAGGAAAGCCAGTAGGAAAACAGTGGGTCTCTTTTGCAGTGGGGTACTTTAGCTACCTTCACTCCCGGTGCACAATGCATAAGGCTTACTGGCTCAAGAAACTGGATTGCCATGGACAAGATGGGACAGTGAAAATCATACTGGCACTAGCCTCAGGTGACATTGATTCTGATCCTAGCTTTACCACTTATTGGTTATATGTTATTGCTGAAGTCATCAGGACATTCTGAACTTCAGTTTTCTTAATTCAGGAGGAGGGTAAAAGCCTTATCTACCTCAAAAGGTTATTGTGAAGACCAAAGTAGGCATGTATATGAAAATGCTTTGCAATCAACCTATACAATTGTGAAGTAAGTAATAACATAGTTCTGAAGTAATAACACAAAGCTCATGAACATGGAGATTTTTGACTGATTTTTTTGTTGCATCCCCAGCACCTAGAACTGGGCTGGCACATAACAGAACCAAAATACTCTTGTTATTATTTAAAAGTACTGGTATCAATGTTAATTTTCTATTCACGCTGTGTTACAGCACAGCACATGCGAGATATATAGACCTATCTGTCTTATTTTTAGAAAGGAGACACATGATACTTGGAAATAAGCCTGTTTATAAATAGATGTGAGACAATTAAGGAATACCTAGACCACACCTACTCACTTAGCAAGACAGGAAACTTCATTCCAGAATAATTACTTGGTAACTGGGAATTGTCTTGGATGATTACCACAGATTTAGGCTCGGTGCTGTTTTTAATAGATTAGTGTACTTTGTTTTATTGGTACGAAGAATGAGCACTGTGGCATTATCAGCTGTTGCCGCTGGTGTTGGCAGCAAAATAATTCTCTAAATGAAATCTGTGATTTGAATACACTCTCCCGTATAAATCAGTCTTCACAGAAAAATATCACTCTGTCAGAGTCAGCTCTGGCTGTGCACTGGAACGTCCCATTGTTGACAGCTGACATTTAAACCAAAATGGCTTCCCCAGCCCTCCAGGTCCAAAAGGAAAAGAGACAGAGATAAATGTACACCCCCAAGACATAAGTGACTGGAAACCTCCTGAAAGAGAAGAAAAACAAGGCCTTTAATGCTCTGGTTCAGGAAACTGGAAATGGGGCTGAATTGTTTTAAAAGGAAGAAACAAACCCTCCTCATCTAGGACTCCCTTCTCCCCTCAGAAACAGGCCTTCCTTCCTTCCTTCAGTGACATTTATGAAGCCATATTGAAGGTAGTACATTGTGGCCTGGGCATAAAACAAAAGAAAGGTGGCAAGGTGTGAAGCCAGAAAGGGATGCGGGAGTCCAATGAGAGAAAATGATGTGAGCTAGCTTCAGAGTGTGGCCTAATCCTGGGGCAACTGGAAGCAGTTGTGTGCATTTTTAAGAGGGAGGTGCTAGTTTGGGCTTTTAGAAAGATCCTCTGGGCTGCAAGGAGAAAACCTTGAAAGAATATTAAAGAAGGAAAAGGGGCCAGTAAGAACCAAAAGGGAGAGATTTCTGAAATCCTGAACTGAGGTAGAGAAGATGGAGAAGAGGGGATAGATCCCACAAATGCTAAAGAGGCAAAACTGATAGTATTTCATGACCAATACTGCGTATGAAATAAAAGTAAAAGGAGTATTCCGCTTGAGTCAAGGCATTGTGAAAAAAGAGCAGATTTGTAGTAGGAGAGAGGTATACCATTGAATAATAGAATATGCTTCTCTTCACGGTTCTGCATTTTCTAGCAATGTTACCTCATGTCTACGGTTAGACACTGAATGAACAAAAGTGCAAAGAGGAAGGAGATTGGTGTATCTTCCTTAGCTCATTGAAAGTTTCTCAATAGGCAAGTCCTAGAATGAAGAGAACAAAAGATGAAGTGTGATCCCCAACAGTCAACCCCTAGGATTTTGAAAAATAATGAAGGTACATCTATTGTGCATTTAAAGGAGATTTTACAACAATGCCTGAGTGACCAGGGGCTGCTCAGTATGGAGCTAGTCAAAACTGAATGCGCAATCACTCTGAAAAATAAGCCAAGAGAACTGATTATTTATTTATAGCCTAGCCTTTTCCAAAAAAGATCTGAGGTAGTTAAAAGAGGTAGTATGTCTACAAAGATTTGTTTCACTAGAGGTTTTATTCTTTACAACTCACACTCACTGCCTTCTGTTATGCCTTAACTAAAGGAACCATGTGGATTCAGCCATAGGGTGCAAATTTTTAGGCCACGTTGTACCAAGGCTTTACCTAAAAATATCTGTGACAATATTCCTCACATATATTAGTATTTCATTATTTTTATTTGTTCATGTTTGCCAAATGCAAATTCAGTCCTGAATCTGTAACTTGCTTGATTAAAAGAAAGAAAAGGTTGAAATTGGGACAGAGAAAGTTCAGAGAAACAGGATTTAGCAGCAATATTTCAACATTTTATTAATTCAATTCCTTCCTTTTCCCTGCTTCTAAGAGCACACAGAGCCACTCCAGACCACACCTCTCCCAAGTGCCACATTCTCACATTACTTCTTCGGTCAGAGTAAAATCTGTAAATTGGAGATATAGGTCTAGGTTTGGTTCTCAATGGTAATAATGAGGCTAAGACAAAAGAGCCATCTCAATGTTAAACAGAAACACTGAAATATGTGCGTGACCTTCCTCTGGTCCACAACCCCAACCCAACGCTCTGGGCCTTTTTACTCCCTTTCTCCTTTCCTTCTTGGTTCCTTCTTTCTAACTCCAACTCCATCTGCATGCCACCTTAGCCCTCTAGCAGCTCACTTCTTCTTGAACCCAGAGTGCCCTGAGAGTTATGTCCACTTTGGTCAGAGAGCCCATGACATTCCTCTCCCACATATATTAACATCGCAGGGCTCACTAAAGGCCATGTCCACAATCTGAACTGAACACATTAGTCATAGATCTCCACAGCTCTTTACCCAGAGATAAACAGGTTTAAAAAAAAACAACCCTAAAAACAAGTTTTCTGAAGCAAAAAACTCATCAAATGTGTTGTCTAATTTGATATGCACAATTCTCCCTTTGGGTAGGAACTATCAACTCCATTTTACATATAAAGAACATGAGACTCAGGAAATATAATAAAGTACTCAAGGTTACACAGCTACTTCTACCTCCCTGCCCCCTCCCGTCCTTTGCCCAGCACCATGCTCTTTTCACTAAGATATTCAATGTTAACACTTGTTGTGAGGAAGAGCATAAATTCAGATGAATGACCACGACCTCTTGAGAGCATTAAGTGCAGCCCAGTAATCTGACCCTATTTGCCTGGAAAATTTCCCTTCTGTCTTTCTTGAAACTTTCAACACTTTGCCTTCCTCACTCTCTACTGATAACCTTTGCTAATTCACTGAATAAAATGAAAGTAATTTTGCGAGATCTATATCATATACTTATTCCACACTTTACATACCCAGTTCACCCGGTCCTATATACTCTGTCTTCTCTAATGTGTCCGTGGAACCCATTCCCTACTTTGGTCAACGTCCAGCCTTCCCTGTTGTGCCCTGGACACTATCTTCTCTTACTTACTATAGGATTTTGTTCTTGAAAATATCCCTACTCTCTTTGCATCTTGATTTTCCCTCTCGGTCATTCTCAACAGCATAAAATCATGCTACAACTGTCACCTTGAAAACAAAAGTGAAATAGAAGGTCATACCTTCCAAGTTATGACCTGATTTCCCTCAAGTCTTCCACGGGAAAACTTCAAAGACTTGTCTATCCTCCCCACATCCACTTCAGACTTCTATGGCTCCTTTCCATGCTCTCTCCTAAAAGTGTTACTGCTGAGTACAGCCATGACCTTTGTCTAGTCAAATATGACGGTCAGTTTATCAGTCCTCTTCTTATTTTTCCTCCCAGCATTCCTTCCCAGGCTTCACATTCTCCTGAATTTCTCCTATTTTGCTGGATGCTCTTCTTGTGCTCTCACTAAAGGTTAAAGGGCTTTAGAATTTGGTTCTAAGCCTGTGCCTATTTTACTGTCTTGTTAACTCATCCACTGAGCTTGAACACCCACTATATATTGCCACTTAGACATCTAATAGGCATCTCACATTAACAAGTCCAAGTCTAAATTCTAGACCCCTCCTCCACCTCCATCAAAACTATTCATTTCACTTAAGACTTACTACATACATCCAGCCAAAATTAATTCACCCAACTGCTTAGGGCAAGAACTCAAGTGTTATCCTATCATCTTTTATTTCTTTCTCTTTTCTACATCCCCAAATCTAATCCCATCATATCATATCCTCCTTCAAACTCTATTCCACTTCTAACCACTTTTGACCAGCATTCCCACTTCCGTCTAATCCAAGCCCACCATCTTCTTTTGTCTGGACAACTACAACAGCCTCCAGTTTAGTCTCTCTCCTTCTGTTTATGTTCCCCAAAGTCCATTCTCCACACAACAGTTAGAGGGATGTTTTTAGAATATTAATTCAATCAACTCTATTCCTGTGTAAACTCTGTTTAAAACCCTCCACTGATTTTCCATAGAATTAGACCCAATTTCTTAAGATCAAGAAGGCAACAGTTGATCTGGATTCTGCTCATCTTTCTTGCCTTATTTCCTACTACTCTTCTCCTCACTCACCAGACTCCAGCCCCATCTGCCTTCTTCTCACTGTTCAACCATGCCAGGTCCATTCTCACCTCAAGGCTTTACAACGTGCTGTTTGTTTTGTCCATGCAGAATTTTTGCCTGAGGAACTTAAGTTGTTGGCTCCTTGCTTCTCATCATTGAAGAGTCTGCTCAAATGTCACCTCTTTAGAGTGGGCTTTCCTGGCATTTCGATTTAAAGTAACATCTCGCCACTTCAGCTTTATTTCCAGGATAGCTCTTATTGCTACATGAATTTATATATGTTCTTTATCCACTAAGTTACTATCTGTTTCCTTCCACCATGATAAAAGCTCAATGAGGGCAGGAACTCTGACTCATTCACCACTGCATCCCTTTGATGGATGCAACATAGACACCTAAAACCCACTTGCCATGAGCAGATGACAACACCAGGAGATCTGACTTGGAGTATCCTGACTGGAGTCACCATGAGTTTCCATAATGCCAAATGCTTCCAAAATTTAGATCCCACTTTGAGGTTAAAATATGCTAGCAGTTGCCCTAGAGAGATGCAGTCCCTGCCAGAGCTTTAATAATTATCTTGATATCTTTGAGTTCTAAACACCCACTCTTCATTTCACATCAGAGTTAGTTCATACTGCTCAAAGGCATGCAGAATCTAAGCAGATTTTAAGGCATTCCAACTGATCAATCTGTTTTCAAGACATTACCAGCTGCTGTTTTAATCATTTATGGGACCATTACAGTTTTTCGGCTTCAAGTCAAGAAATAAAGCATTGTTTTTTGTTTTGTAAAATTGGCTTACAGAAAAAAGGACTTTCCTTCCAATTCTGCAAAGTCAAATTGCAGGCTAATGGTTATTTTGAGTAGAACTGCTAACAGAACACTCTCTAATCCACATATGCCCTCAGGATCTAAATCCATGGTAGAAGAGGGGTCTTTTACCAGCAATACAGCATGAAAATAGATCCACGAGTCGTCCAAGTGTCTATCTTTGAGCCAGCACTACTGCAAAAATATGGTAGGGAGCAGCTTGTGGCCTCTTATGTGTGTTGTTGATTTTGTTTTTTAGCTTGGACAATCTGGATTAGTTGACGAGGAGCTATCAGTGTCACCTTCCCTTCCTGAGTTGTGCATCCTGCACAGAAAATATCACAAAAATGAGCTGAAGGAAGTAGAAATTAATGATAGTGATTTATGGCAGGTAAAGACTTTGGGAGTAATGAGTACCCACTTCCTTTGGCAAATGGACCTATAGATGTTGAATGACTTTAAACTCCCAGCCAGGCTCTTTTGTTTCTTTTAGGCTTTGGGCATACAGAAGGATGAGCCTCCTTGTGGCTATTTTATGGGGCTCTGAAGATGTATAAAGTAGAAATCCTCAAGCAGCACCTACAGTTATACTCCTCATAACAAGGCTATTACATTTCTCTCTGGCATTGCGGCCCTCAACTCCAGCCTTCCCCATCTTAGTAAATGGCAGCAATAATCACTGAATGCTCAGGCCAGGGTTCTGAAGTCTCCTCCCAGTCTCCCTTTCTTTTTCACATCCCCCGTACCCAAACTGTCAACGTGTCAATCAGTTCTGTCTCCACTGCCCTGACCCTGTCCTAGACATCATCATTTCTTTCCTGGGTTTCTATAATAGCTTGTTAAATGATTTCTTTGCTTCCATTCTAGCCCCACAACTGTGCAGTGTGCGTAGGTCTAGCTCTCTCTCATCCTCAAGGGTGTTGCTAGTCCACAGGGTATCTTACATAAATTACAAAAAAAATTTTTTGCCCCCTCTGGGTTGATGCAATCTCACAGGTACCAAGCATGGTAAGTGCATAGCAACTTAATGCTAATTAGAAAAAGGCCTTCCTTTCTCCTCTTTCTCTGGGCTAACACATCTGTATGCCAGGGTGCATGACATGGCTTAGCCCCATCACCCCTTTGGCTGGAAGCCCCTGCTCAGAGTATAACCTGCACAAGCAAAGGTAGTAGCTTTACCCACCCCTCATGATTCCCTTTCAAAACAAAATAAGATTTATTATAAGTAGTCTGATTAAATATTCCAACATGGAAAAATAAATGAATGAATGTTCAACACCCAATCTGTGGATGAGACATAGTTGGGGAGAGGGTGTTGAAAAATAAACTAAGGGGAAAGCTGCCTGGTTACTGGACACAGCATTTCTTTCCAATGGGTTTTTTCGCCAAGAAACAACTTTCGCGGTGATAGGCAGATGGCAGCCTTACGCAGCTGGTGAGTGTAATCTTGTGGTTTACCTTGAATTACCTGTTTACCACATGGGTATCAGGGATGGAAACATTTATAAGCCATTGCCCCTGTTTACCAAGGGACTACATTTTAATATAAGGGACCGGATAATGTTTAAAATGATACTCCATCATAAATAATAAATGTAAAATTTGTGCTAGGAACAAATGGTGCTTTGGAAGTTCAGAAGGCAAGATCACCATGAAAAATTTATGAAAAGATACATGCTTTAATTAGGCTAAATACTTCAAGTAACCATTAAAAGTAGCTATTAAAATAGTCCAGTGATTATATTCACCATATCAATAATTTGTCACATAGCACCTTTAAGAATATATATAAATACAAGGTGTAACTTAAATATTTATTGCTTTGAATACCATTTAAATCTCTGCTAAGATTCAGTCCAGTTTAATATTTGTTGAGCGGTTGTTGGGTACAAACCGAATGCTTTGTGCTTTAGATTGAATAAAGATGAAGATGATAACAAAGTTTCCACAAGGTGCTCACTATCATATATGAGCAAGGAGGGCTATATATAAATAACATTAATGCAATAAAAACAATGAATAACAATGAAAATGTTATCATACAGGCAGAGGGCTATGGCAGCACAGATCAGGAAAACAGGGTGGTTATCTGAGTTATGCTTGATGGAGGGTGGGATTTTGATAGAAGGAGCATAGAAGACATGTATTCATTCTGCTTTCTAGGAAGGCAGGAAAAGGAAAGTCAAGTGAAAATCAGTCCTGGAACAGGGCTGAGCCTAGCCGAGAGCAGACCAGCAAAGATGATCTTGACTGTTTGCTGACATTGTGTCTCTAAAAATAAAGAGAGAGACAACAAGAGCAATAACCCACAAGGGTTATTACGGACCTAATTCTGACCTGTTGGCACCAGCTGTAGAAAGGAGCCTACTATGGGCTCAACTGCTTCCCCAAAAGTTAACATGTTAAAGTCCTAAGCCCCAGGACTTCAGAATGTGTATTTGGAGATAGGATCTTTAAAGAGGAAATTAAGTTAAAATGAGGTCCAGTCTAACCAGTGTTCTCATAAGAAGAGGAAATTTGGACACAGATGGTGATGGACAAAAGACCATGTGAAAACATAAGAAGAAGATGACCATACAAGTCAAGAAGAGAAGCCTCTGAAGAAACCAACCCTGCCAACACCTTGATCTCAAAAATCTAGCCTCCAGAACCATGAGAAACTAAATTCCTGTTGTACAAGCCTCCTTTGTCTCTGGAGTGTTGTTATGGCAGCCTGAGCAGATTAATACAGAGCCCCAGCATCTCAGAGTTCCCTGGGTGGGATAGGTAGGGAGCAAGGAGAATGTATTTGGACATGTAGAGCAGGCATTATGAATAGGCTTTTACACATAGCAGAAAGCTCACAATAGAGGCAGGCATGATACATGTTCCAAGACCATATAATTCTGAGTCCACCTGATAAGGAAGAGGAAGTCAAAGGAGTTGCATGGGCAGGTTCCCTGATAAGCCTGTCTTTTATAAGACCTGCACTAAATATAGAGAGAAGGACATGCAATCAAGGGAAAGCATCTAACTGACACAAACAAGTCAGAAGGGTCACAAAGATTAAAAAGCACAGTGAAGGCTTCTAAAAATTAAGTGGGCAAATAATGAGAGCTTCCTAAATTAGAGCTGATGCCCAGAGACCAGGGCAGGCCAGGACCTGGGCTGGATAGATGCTCTAATGTTCCCAAATGATAGCTGCAAGGAGAACCTTCCATTCCTCTTCTGCTTCCGTCTTTGTCAGTGAGAGGGGGATTTTGAATGAAGAGACAGGAATGAGCCTTAGTAAGAAGGAATTGACATGCAAGGGAGGTGAAGGATGATAAAAGAGCACACGGCTGCTCTAAGCGAGTTCAAGTATCCTGACCTCGATAAATCACATCTCAAGGTCACTGCAGAATTTGCAAATGAGTGGCAGAACGGCTGACACTGACCTCTGTGAGAGCACAGAAAATGGAAGAAGGAGACAAGACAGGAGATGCGCATGGCATGGCCCGATTTTCACCAAAAGGAGGAAAGAGACACCTACAAACTATCAAATGGACACTCTGAAAGTAATCACAGGGAAAAATCCTCAAATGGGAGAAGGATGAACATTTAAGAAGGAGAAATTTGATTATGAGAAGTCAGCATAGACACATATGGGAAAAATAAGAAATTGCAGAATTGCAGAATTGGAAGGGTCCTTTAGGTAGCTCAGCCCCCAAATCCATCAAATGTTTAAATTTCCATAAGTTTGTGATCCAACTTATATTTGAACGCCTCTAATGGTTAGAAACTCATTACCTTTTAAGGCAGCCCATTTACATAATCATATTGGACACAACCACAGAAATTCATCTGGGGCAAGTTGTAAGATCAATGTATTAGTATTCAGAAGGGCATATCCCGAAGATAAGATAGAGAACTATAGGCTGGATAACTGCACACTTAGCTAAATTTGTAACCAGTTTGAATAGGCTTTATACAAAGAACATTAACTCATGGATTTGTGAGAAGGATGTTAAATATGTTACTCAATCACAATTTTAATGTCATCAGGAAGATCCCAAGGAATCTGGTCCAAACTGGAACAGGTTGGCCCCAAATCTGTCAGAACCAGCTGGCAGCCCTGAAAGTAGGCCATGTTAGCAACAGCCTTGTAGAGGAATGTCCCAGACCTGAAGAGGCTCTCCCAAGGGGGAACAAATTCCTCAGGACCTCTCAGATGTGAGCCTGAATTCTAGGAAGGCAGGTCCCGAGTCGATAGGTTGTGGTGCGCACAGAGCAATGGCAGTGAGGATCTTGCTACCTGGGTTCTGACCTGCCCTGTCACTGCTCCATACATAAACCCTATCTCTCATGCCACCTACAATTGGAAGAGGGGCTGATCAAACAAATGAAAGCATAAAGATGCTTAATCGATGGCTCCCAGTTAATGTAATACTGTCTGAGAGCAGGGAAAAGCATGAACTCCAAAAGCTGTTTATTTGTTTGTTTTCCTAAAACTGTAATTTCAACCTGCATCCTCTTTTCATGGATTATCTTATTACCTCCTCTGTACATATCACCAGGTTAGAGTGGGGCTGTTCTATGAAATATTATGAAAAATGACACATAGGATGGAAAAAATAGGTAAAAACACCCATAAAATTAGAGGTAGAGGTAATGAGACCTCGAAGCCCCTGGAAGGCAGGCTGCTGAGTTCCCTGAATCTCTGGGATCATTCAGTATAAACACTGACGGCTGGAGAAAGGATAAATCACCCCATTTCCCACCCTCAGCACCCAGCTCACCTCTGACACCTGCCCTAAATCTTTTAATAATCTGCCAATCCTTTAAATGACTTCTGCATTTTGTTTTCCTCATCACAACCTCTAGGGTTTCTACCCTAGAAACCCACATATTTGCAAGAGTATTACTATTTCAATGTCACTTGAACCTCATCATTTACTGCACTTCTTTGTAGTTATTTTTATACCAGTCTCATCTCCCCCACTAGAAGTTGTTATGGACTGAATGTATCTCCCCTAAATTTATATGTGGAAGTTCTAACCCCCAATGTGATGGTATTAGGATGTGGGGCCTCTGGAAGGTGATTAGACAGATGAGGTCATGAAGATGGGACCCCAAGATGATATTAGTGGCCTTATAAGAAGACCCACCAGAGCTCTCTATCTCCACCAGGTGAGGATACAGCAAGAAGATGGCTGTCTACAAGCTGGGAAGAGGGCTTTTGTCAGAACCCAACTCGGCTGGCATCCTGATCTTGGACCTTCTAGCCTCTAGAATTATGATAAAATAAATTTCTGTTGTTTAAGTCACTTAGTTTATGGTATTTTGTTATAGTAGCCCAAGCTGACCAATACAGAAGGTAAAGCATTCGCAAGCAAATGTTGTGTTTAAATTATTCTGTATCTCTTTTGGCACATAAGCAAACAAAGTGGGGATGAGAGAAATTCAGAGAATAGCCTTATATTATTTAGAATCTTTTAGAAATGTTCACAAATGTTTATGTGTAAAACTAGAGTTAAAATAAGAATCAGTATCTATTACATCTTTTAAAATTATCTATTCCTTAGGCGCCTGGGTGGCTCAGTTGGTGAAGTATCTGCCTTCAGCTCAGGTCATGATCTCAGGATCTGGGGATCAAGCCCCAAATCAGGCTCCCTGCTCAGCAGGGAGTCTGCTCCTCCTTCTCCCTCTGCTCCTGCTCTCTCAAATAAATAAATAAAATTAAAAAAAAAGTTATCTATTCCAGCTTGATATAGAAAATAGATTGGAGATGTATATCTTGTTTATATGACTGGACTCCTTCACTTAATTTATGAACTTTAAATTTCTTCTTCCTTTTTTTCCTCCTCCTCCTCTTTCTTCTTCATCCACTAAGTCATGGGTCAGAGAAACAGTAAGAGAAGAAAGGATCTAGGATTAAGAATTTGGGCTTTGAGACCAGACAAAACTTGATTAGAACCCTGGTGCCAGAACTTATTAGCTGTGTGACCCTGAGCAAGTTACTTAAACTCCCTAAGACTCAGCTTCTTTATACACAAAATGGAGAATCAAAGCATCCATCACATATAGCTGTTATGAGAATTAAAATATACATATAAAGGGCTTAGGATGTGTCTATCATACAGCTAGTGCTCAAAAAATGTTATCATTATATGTCCATGTATGGAGAGACAGCAAATGTCTAAGGCTCAAAATTCCATTCAAATGACCTCAGTGTAACAAATAAGAAATGGGCAGAAGATATGAACAGACATTTCCCCAAAAAAGACTTACAAATGGCCAAAAGACACATGAAAAATGCTACACATCACCTGGCATCAGGGAAATACAAACCAAATCACAATGAGATACCACCCCACACCAGTCAGAATGGCTAAAATTAACAAGTCAGGAAACAACAAATGTTGGTGAGGATGAGGAGAAAGGAGAACCCTCTTACACTGCTGCTAAGAATGCAAACTGTTATGGCCATTGTGGAAAACAATATGGAGGTTCCTCAAAAGCTGAAAATAGAGATACTCTACAATCCAATGATTGTACTACTAGGTATTCACCTGAAGGTATTTGGGTATTTACAAACATAGTGATCCGAAGGTGCACCTACCTGTACCCCAGTGTTTATAGCAGCACTATTCATAATAGCAACACTATGGTAAGAGACCGGATATCCACTGATAGATGAATGGATAAAGAAGATGTGTGTATATATGTATGTATCTATACATACATATATGTGTGTATATATGTATGTATCTATACATACATATATATAAAATGGAATCTATACACACACATATATATGTGTGTATATATGTATGTATCTATACATACATATATATAAAATGGAATATTACTCAGCCATCAAAAAATGAAACCTTATCATTTGCAACGATGTGGATGGAATTAGAGGGTATAACACTAAGTGAAATAAGCCCATCAAAGAAAGTTAAGTATTGTATGACTTCACTCATATGTGGAATTTAAGAAATAAAACAAAGGATCATAGGGGCAGGGAGGCAAAAATAAAATAAGATGAAATAAAAAAGGGAGACAAACCATGAGACTCTTAACTATAAGAAACAAACTTGCTGGAGGGGGGTAGGTGGAAGGATGGGGTAACTGGGCAATGGACACTAATAATTAAGGAGGATACTTGATATAATGAGCAATGGGTGTTATATGCAACTAATGAATCCCTAAACTCTACCTCTGAAACTAATAATATACTATATGTTAACTAATTGAGTTTATAAATAAAATTATAAAAATATGACCTCAGTGTAAATGGTGAAATCTGGAGAACAGCAAAGACACGGAGAAAATTGTCTTTTATAATATGAAGTGGCAATAACGACTGCCTTTAAATGATGCTGATTAACTAATTAACTAATTAATTAAAATAGCTAAATTGCAAATTATTTTTTGTCTGTAGCCAGAAGGCAAACAGACTGCCAAGTACCAAGCAAGATCAACCACAGAACATTTTTTTTCCCCACAGAACATTTTTTAAGGTACATCATATAGCAGAGAATCAGGTACTAAATTATTTCTTGACCTTGACTTCATAATAGTGACATAAGAACATCCTTGGAATTAGTAAAAGTGATTCCCTTCTTTGCTTTTAATATCTGAGAGGAAAGAACCTCAGAGATGATATTAATGATTTTGAATTATGTATTTTTTACCTTAACATTTCCTCATCATTTTTTTTTCTTACAAGCATCACTAAACAGGTTGTAGAAAGCTATGAGCAGCTCAAGTTCAAGGTCATATTCTCAATACAGGAGCACATCTGCATACAAATATATTGGGAAAGGAAAATCCTTATTACTTTACCATGTAGGTCAGCCCACTTATCTTGGAAAGGTTCATAAAATGCCTGTTTGAATATCTGTCCACACATTTGTTTACTTCATCAATTCAATTTGAATACAGCCATAGAAGAAACTTATTTTCTATGCCCTAGAAGTGTCTGATGTGTGACTCCCCAGAGATTACAAAGCTTAATGAATACTAGAATTTTGGGCAGACAAAACAAAATCAATCAATTTGTGTTTTAGAAGATAGCCTGCTTTTTCCTATCCAGCAGTTCTTTCCCTTCACCTCTTGGGGAGTTATTCTACTCTACCTTCAGTGGTCCTGGATGATATGCTAATATTCCCAACTTCAGAGCAGGGATGTGTCACATAGGCTGACCATTCAGAGTGCTTTTTCCTCAGGCTATTGCAACAAATACAGGGACAGACAGGTTATTCAGGCAAGGCCAATCAGAGCCTTCCTTGAGATTTCGACTATGGATACACTATTAAGAGAGAGGGACTCCTCCCTTTTGGATTATGTAAGAGAATAAGTTTGGGACTATCAGTGGCCACTTCTTTTCTTGAAAGTGCTTGCCTGAGAATGAAGCTAACACAAAGAGAAAAACAGAGCTGAAAGATTAAGAGACAGAGCTCTTCTGTTTTGTATTGTTTTATTTTATTTTTTTGAGTTTCTGGATCCAACTGTACCTGAAGCCCCAATTTTTCATCTCTCCTTAACTGAAAAAAAAAATCTCTTTTTTGCTCTTTAGAGATGAGTTTCTGTTACGTGTAACTAAAAGAGACCTGATTACAACTGTTTAAGGAAAGGATAGGTATGATGGTTTTAGCTGAAAATCAGTGCTACTTTAATTTCCTAAATTCTCATCTTCTATCAGGAATAAACTCCAGGTCATTTGTTTTTATTATTTTCTAAAATTCTTCCCCAAGCTCTTCAAATTTCAATTACTTCTATCACTAGCCACCAGCATATTACAATAAAGACACATACATAATTTAAATCAGTACATCTCCTTTGGGCATCTTTAAAACTAGGCTTTGTTCTTATGAATACAAAATGGTTGAGACCAGTGACTGTTACCTGGTATTGGGATGTAAACTAGAACTACTAATTCCATTTTTAAGAAAATTAACAATTGCCTAAGATCCCAATCTCAATGAGTTATCACTAAGTTTCACCGTTTGGAACCCTGAAATGTATTTTTAAAAACTTTGTGTTTCATATAGGAATCACCTGTAACTATTCTAGGCAGGTACCTTCTTTAAAGAAGAGAAATGGATTAGATCAATGGGATTGTAAATCCGCGTAATGAGCAAAATCATGGAGTGGTCTTTAAAAACATAGATACTTAAGACAAATTCTTGGAGATTTTGATTCAGTGGATCTTTTAGAAATGTTAATGGCTCCCCAGGTGTTTCTGATGGCCACTAAAACTTAAGAACTACTAGATTTAATGAGGGGCCAAGTCACCCTCAGTGAATCTATGTTTACAGCCATTCTGCAGACATCGCATAAAGAGCCTTTGGAGGGATAAACACAAGCTGAAAATTTATGAGATTTGGAAGGCTTTGTACTGACCAGCATTTATTTGCACACTGTTGTGTTCAGCCCAGACAAACCAGGTGTAAAGAATGCGACAAGTCATATCATCCACAAAACAAAAACAGATCAGATCATTTTAAGGGAAAAAGAGACAAAAAGCCTACAAACCTTTACAACTATAGGTTTCATCATCCTGGTCTTTTCTTCATGTGCCTTTGTGAGTATGCCCAGGTCCTGCTCCAACATCTCTAGAAGGTAAGTCCTAAATATAAAGTGTGATTTACAGGAGGAAATCTGTCCTTCTATCATTGAAAAGTTCAGTGAGTACCCCCTAGGCCAAATGGAAGTAAATGAGGGCAAAAGAGGGTTACAGAGAAGCTTTCATCTGAAGCTTTGAGCTTCTGAAATCAGCCACAAAGAAGAGGCGGAGGCAGAGGACCTTGGCTCACCAGCTTCTTAGGTTTAGACAAGGGTACTTCTCATAAAGAAAACCAACATACATAATAAAAAGATTCAAGGGGCTGGGAGTTACTATTCCTAGGCAGACACTGGCAAAATAAGTAGAATGATACTGATGTGCTATTAGGATCACTGCTGATTTCTTCATTAGCTTCTTCTCTCATTGACTGTTACCAGCTTTTTCTGCCTTACTCCTAGGCGGAAGGCAGTAGGAATGCTGCAAAGGGCAGCTCAGTTTCCCTGCAAGGTGATGATGCATATTAGCTCTGCAGCCACTGGGAGCCCAGGCACATCAGTAAGGACTCCCACTGTCTTCCCAGTCACTATTTCACTCAATCTAGAAGAACCCCTGCATATGCTGCAAGCATTTTCATTTTATTTCAAACCTGGCTTAGTCTCTAATAGCCCAATTAAGGTCACAGCCAAGCCATTAGAAATCAATAATCATATGAAATAGCAGTCTGAACTTGTGCAGTTCTCTTTACAACGATGCCAATTTGTCATTCCTCACCTTGTCATATTATTTTAAGGTATGTGTATTAAAGCTTTTGTTAGGGTGTCAATAGTCACCGTATCTGAAAGGAGACCCTACATGCATAGGCTAATAAGAAGACATTGAAAGCCTCCTTCCAGAACTCATCAAGCCACCAAATGGGATCCCCCCCTCACCTCACAGAGCAGTTTGGCTTCATCAAAACCAGAGCTGAGGTTGCAGGACATACAGAGCAAAGAAGAGAAACTGACCAGAAACTGGCAGAATAAATCATGTTGCTAATGTAATGGTGATAGTAGTTTTGATACATTTTATTGACGTATTTTTTTCCTACCCTGCCATATCCCCATTTTTCGAATTGATGATACTTTTTACTTCAGTATTTGGTGGATACCACCTAGGAAGAAAGAAACCTGAGCTCAACTTTGAGTTTCAAGCTAAATGTTTTAATGTTCAGAGTGAGATAGCAGTTTTGAAAGACTGGTTTTGTTGAAAATAAGAGGCTTTCCATATTCCAAAAGAGTTGCTTTGCATATTAAAAGGGAAATTTAGGAGATGAGCATGCTTAACTCTACGCCTTATCATAGAAAGCAAGAGGATACGGTGTGGGGAAAATTCTTGACAACAAGAAGGGAGAAGTAGAAGGTCCTGTTACTGGAGCACAAAACAATGGAGAGGATGTGAAGGTCACGTGATCCGATGAAGGAATCCTGGCTCACGTTTCTTAGGGCTGAAACCTCAAATCACAGACAGGGGTTACAGGGAATCAGAGAGAAAGGGAAGATGTTCCTTTGTCCAGGGAAAGCTCAGCAACATTTAAGTCCCCACACTCAGCCAGCACCAGGGCAGTACAATAAAAAAAGAATGAGGAAAATGTCTAGGCAAATAGACTTGAGGACAGCTTCACACACCTCAGCGAAGTATGGAGTAAGCAGCAGAAAGCTGTTAGATCTCCAGTGGATACCAAAAAACCTTTAAGATGAAAAGTGGACCCCTCTCCAGCAATTCCACTCCGAAGCATATACCTATAAGAATTGAAAGCAAGGACTCAGATACTCTTATACCCATGTTCACAGCAGCATTATTCATAATGGCTAAATGGTAGAAACCCAAGTGTCCATTGACAGAAGAACGAATAAATAAAATGCATAATACATACACATATACACACCAGGGAATAATATTCAGTCATAAGAAGCAGTGAAAGTTTTTTTTGTTTAAGATTTTATTTACTTGACAGAGAGAGAGAGAACAAAAGCAGGCAGAGCCGCAGGCAGAGGGAGCAGGAACAGCAGGCTCCCTGCAGAGCAGAGAGCCCAATCCCAAGACCCTGGGATCACTACCCCAGACAAAGGCAGATGCTTAACTGACTGAGCCACCCATGTGCCCTCAAAAGCAGTGAAATTCTGACACATACTACAACATGGACGAAGCTTGAAGACGTTATACTAAATAAGTCAGTCACAAAAGGACAAATATTATATGATCTCACTTATATGAGGTACCTAGAATAAGTAAATTCATTTAGACAGAAAGAAGGACACGTTACCAGGAGGTAGTAGGAAGGCAAGCATGGGGACTTATTGTTTAATGGGTATAGAATTCATGTTTGGGATGATGGCAGAATTCTGAAAATGAAGAGGGTAATGGTTGCACACTTTTTTTTTTTTACTTTCTAAAATTTAAATTTAATTAATTAACATAGAGTGTATTATTAGTTCAGAGGTAGAGTTCAGTGACTCATCAGTTGCATATTATACCCAGTTCTCATTACATTAAGTACTCTCCTGAATGCCCATTGCCCAGTTACCCCAACCTCCCATCCACCTCCCCTCCAGCAACCCTCAGTTTGTTTCCTATAGTTAAGAGTCTCTCATGGTTTTTCTTCCTCTCTGATTTCATCTTATTTTATTTTTCCCTCTCCTCCCCTATGATCCTGTTTTGTTTCTTAAATTCCACATATGAGTGAAATGATATCCTTGTCTTTCCTTTCTCTGATTAACTTATTTCACTTAGCATAATACCCTCTAGTTCCATCCATGTAGTTGCAAATGTAAAGATTTCAGTTTTTGATGGTTGAGTAATATTCCATCATCTATCTATCTATCTATATCTATCAATCAATCGATAGATATAGATAGATATATCTCACATCTTCTTTATCCATTCATCTGTCGATGGACATCTGGTCTCTTTCCATAGTGTGGCTATTATGGACAATGCTGCTGTAAACTTTGTGGTGCACTTGCCCCTTTGGATCATTATGTTTGTATCCTCTGGGTAAACACCTAGTATTGCAATTGCTGGGTGTAGGATAGCTCTATTTTGACCTTTTTGAGGAACCTCCATACTGTTTTCCACAGTGGCCACAGCAGTTTGCATTCCCACCAACAGTGTAAGAAGGATCCCGTTTCTCTGCATCCTCACCAACATTTGTTGTTTCCTGACTTATTAATTTTAGCCATTCTGACTGGTATGAGGTGGTATCTCATTGTGGTTTTGATTTATACTTCCCTGACATCACTCAGTGTCAGGTTTAAACACTTTGTGAATGTACTTAGTGCCACTGAATTATACACTCAAAACAGTTAAAATGTAAGTTGTCTGTTATGTATATCATACCACACACAATAAAAAAAAAAAGTTTTAAGTGGACCTTTAGGACCAGGAGGGTATGGTGTTCAAAGGGAGAGTGGTAGAGACAAAGGACTTCAGCAGTGGGTGCTCACAAGGCATGCCAAAAACCCAACCCCAAACAGCTGTGGCTCACGATGCCAAGAGTTCAGGCTGGCTGAAGGACATTTCCATTGAGACCAGGGGAGTCTCAAAAGACAGCATAAGGGCCAGAGGGGCAACAGATGTGTCCCCACTAAGATACACTACAGCTAAAAGGACACGAACACTCCTTCTTGCACCCTGACACCATCTTGAGGTGAAGCAATGGTAAAGATCTCTGAGAAGGAAGAATTCTCCTGTTGGTTGATTGCACTGAGTCGATTAATTACTCTCAAGTGACAAAGTTTAGCGGGAATTGTAGTAACTGTAAAAATCAAAGTGTAATCCGCCACCATAGGATCAAAGTATTAGGGCAGGATGAGGTCAGTTCCATACATTTTTTACTTTATTTATTTATTTTTTAATGCGAGCTCCAGTCTATGACGGAACTGGTGTGTGAGTACTTTGGTCCTCAATGTGGCATAATGATATGGTACGTATTACGAATTCTTTCTCTTACAGCTCCCAGTACACATATTCTTTTAAGGGTTTTTACGATACTACACAACAAAAATAAAATAGGTGAATTTGTTCCTGTTTCTGACCGGCTGCAGCATCAAAATGCTACCCATTCTCCTTTTTCTTAATGGCCTCTAAGGTTTTCCATCCCTTTCTGAGTTCACTGTCTTCAACCTGAGCCACCTCTACATGGATACATAGTTTTTGCTTTACATTTTTTTTCTATAAGCTTTGGACAGAAATATAGAAGGAAAGAGCTTTGAGTATTTCTCTCACGCATGAATTTAAAAAACAATTTTAAAAATACTCCACCAACTATGCCATGCCTTTGAGTGACATCAGTGAAATGAAAAGCCATTAAAAACAAACAAAACAGTTTCCATTGCTTTAGTCTGTGTAGGACATCAATTAAAAAGAGAGACACTTGCCTTCTCACATTTTTTTTTTTAATATTCCCAAGAGGCAGAGCTTAAATTGACTACCAATGGCAACTTAACCCTCTACTGAGAAAACTTAGTGAGCTAGAAAATTAAAACACAGCTAGAGTAGGTGAAAAATGGGCTAAGTGGTACATTTGTGGTTGGATGTGAAGGTCTTTAGACTGTGATTTCTTGCAGTTTCAGAGTTTTCTGGGAACTCTTTCCCCCACCGCTAAATGTAGTTAATTTATGTCTCAGTCTGATGATTGTGTGTGTCATAGGAAATTCCAGGGGCAGCTACACACTCTGCACTGCACCATATGCTGATAAAGCTTTGAAATAAAACTACCTTAAGTCTTCAATCTGCTGTCCAGCTATTTAGATTATATATGGCTTTGTTGAAGCGGAATATGGGTTACCGCTTTCCGTGTTTATTATGAGTAAACTAAAGTAAATGTTTGTCTTAAAGTCTATATGCATTGAGAACCACAATCAGCTCCAAACATCAACCAGGCTGTTTCCAAAACTTAAGTGATAACAGACCAAAAATATTGCATTTGTGTAACTCAAAGACTATTATGCAAACACAAATACCAATGCAGTTTTAAATATTATATTAGAGCTTTGTTGCTATTTGTGCATCTAATTACAATATTTGCCACCTTAATCTTTGCATGAGGCTGCCAGTGCATCTTGGTTTGCTCTTATAAAATGTTTCTAGAAGAAAAAAAAAACCGGATGTGTGATCACAAAATCCGATAAACTACTTAGTAATGCTAAAAAGATGCCAATATAAAATTAATAACAGGTTTTCTTTCGGAAATAACACTAGTTTCCATTTATCATGCAGATTTAAGCTCTTACTGCATAGCTATTAATATACTGTGACAATTAATGCAAAACCACTGAAGAAACTAAAAATCCTCTTAATTATAATTAGAAGTGAGAAATGTTCTGAGTCCCAAGGCTTTATTTTCTGACCATTTATATTCTGACCAACATAAATAAGATCCTGACTGCAGGTTCAAGAATTCAATTGATGGATTAAACCAAACTTTTGAAGATCCAAAATTCTCACTGAACAAGCATCATGTCCTAAAACAGAATATGGGTTCATTGTCATTCACCGAGACGACATGCATGGAGAAAGGGCTGCGTGAACAATGAATGTGTTGGAAAGTAAAGCTTTGGTACTTAGCAAAGTCGAAGGCCATATCCTCCCAAATATCTATGTCTTAAATCTATATATCTCAGAGTAACTGGATAGTTACCAAATCACTACTCTGTACTATGCCAAACCACCAAAACCTCAAACCTACGTTAGGGTCCTGAAGAGTCGGAGCTGAGACTGAGTGGATGGGGGATGATCCTCACCATCGATGAGAATGAATCATATCAGGTAAGTCAAGCTCAGGGTGTGCTTTGGAGGAGGTGGTGCCCAAGAACAGAGACTTTTACAGAAAGGATCTGATAGGCTAAACAAGAGAAAGTCAGTCAATTCTCTATGCGGGAACACAACAGCGATGCGCTGTACAATCCACATTACCCTACCTTCCTACAGGTAGGAATGGATCCTGTGCAAGCTTTAGACAATTGTCATGAATTTGAATGAAGCATCCCCGCCTTGTATTTGCATAAGGCTGTACACATTTCAGGGAGCAGAAAGGACATACTTGCAGTCTGCAACAGAGGCCAGGCTAGAACCCATGTTTGCCAACTTACAACACAAATGCTTCTTCCTGACTGCAGGGCATAATTATAAAAAGAAGCTATAATAAATGAAAAAAAATACTCTATGGGGAGAAGCTAAAGTAATTGGATTTATATAATCAGCAGGAAACATTTTTCAATTTTGACAAGCATTTTTTTCCCTGGATTTGCTGACATCAGAAAAAATAAAAAATGGGCCATATTTCTTTACTTAAATTTTAGTACGATAAATGATTTTTGCATCACTTATATTACAAATCAATTTAAAATGTGTGGACCAATTTAACAAACAAAAGACTAATTTGCCTTATGTTATTAGAGAAATCATTAGGTGGCAAATGGTGTTTTTAAACTACAACATGAGGCTACAAGTAAAAATATATATTACTCGTTATTTAAATAATAATGGCAGGAAATTCTTTTCAAATATTGACACTGAAAATAACACTGACACATAGCTGTTCAATTACATGACAAAGTTTCACATATAAACTTCATTTTGATTTTAGGTTATGTAACTAAATATGTTGGAATTTATAACTAACTGATTCATGTTATATCTATATTTATAAATAGCATTATGTTTGTTGTTCTTTGCAATTCCAAGGGGGATGGTTACTTTAATATTAACTAGTAACACTGAGTGATTGCTAACTGTTTACAAAAAAGCCAAGCACAGACTAAGCCTTTTGCAAGCATTAGTATATTTCCAAAGGTCATTCAAGGACTCAACTTTAGGCTCTCCGTCTCCAAAGCAAGAACTCTTATAAACTGTGGGGTATATTTCAGTCTTTTCCATAAAGGATAAAATGCAGAGGTGCAATGAAGTGCTTCTATTTTGTGTCTCCCTCCTCCCTGAGCCACTGTTTAATCAATGTGCTCTCCACACCTTAAGTCAGTGGTTCACAAATGTTGGTGTGCAAAAATCCTCCTGAGAACCTTATTTAAGTCAGAGTTCAAGACTTTGAATTACATATGAAGGTTTGACAAAAAAGTATCCATCTTTCCTCCCTCCAAAGACATCACTTAAGTGACAATAAAGGAATTTAAAATGTATAGAGTCATAATTAAGCAAGCAGGAGAGGAGCCATGAGGAGACAAGGGAGGTGAACAAATTTCTGGAAGAGAGAAATTGCATGGAGGAGTAGTTACTATTATGTAGGTCAGAGGAGACTTTTGGCATGCAGAAGAGATGAAGCCTCAGTTTCCCCCGTTTCATATAAAGAATGTCTAATAGCTATGCATTTACCCATCCCAGGCAATATTTCTTCTGAAGAAAAGTGAATAGCCAGAGTTGGGGGGGTGGGATGTGAGGGAGGGAGTCTATAATCTGGGATTCTGGGTTTTTAATGAAATTGTCAACTCCTTAAACACTCAAATCAAAACTCTCCAATTAACACAGTCTACATAAATAGAGCCCACGATTAGATTTCTAATGCCTTTTCCTAAACGTATTTGGAGACTCTAAGGAGGTCTACAATATTAGAACATGGTAAAGGAAAAATTAGTTGTGGAAAGATAATAAGAAAGAAAATTCAAAAGTAATTAAGAAAAAGAAAACCTCTAATTCGTATGCTCAGAGAGATCTGAGAAAATATTATCTCCACAAAGGGAAAAAAGAAAAAGAAAGTGGGCTTGGAAATTAAACATAAATCTCTATGAATTCCCAATTTTAAAAAATTAAGGAGACAATCAAGGAAATCTCTCAAAATAAAAAGATAAAGATATGTAAAATGCAAGAGATAATATAAGAGGTGTAAAGAATCAGGTCAAGCATCTGAATAATACAATTCCAGAAATAGGTATAGGAGAAAACAGAGAGGAAGAAATTCACAAAGCAACAATACAGAAAAATATCCCAGAGCTAAACAGTATGAGCCTCCAAGTTGAAACCCCTCATGAGTGAAGAGAGGGGGAAGGTCCACAGCAAGTAGCATTCCTGTGAAATTCCAGAATCCCAGTCAAAAGGCAAAATACAAGACTTTATCCGGGAGAGGAGGTGGAGGTTACCAAAATGGAAAGAGAATCAGGTTGCCTCAGACTCCTTAACAACAGCAGATGGCTGAAAGATAAAGAAGAATCCCTTAAATATTATTAAGAAAAACTATTCTTACCATGGAATACTATCTAGAGCCAAACTCATCAACCTGAAGGTGAAATAAAGAGTTTTTTTCAGCCATGGAAGGAGTTCTGGAAATTTACCTCCTTTCTGAGAATGTCCCTCCCCACAAAAAAAAAAAAAAAAAAAAAAAAAAAAAAAAAAAAGAAGAGTGAACCACAGAAGGGATGATGTTGTACAGCAGAAACTAGAGGGGAACAACCCTGATTGGGACTATAAGATGATGGGATTCAGGAAAGGAAAAAAGACTAAAAAAATACCTAATATGATGAAGCCTTTGAAAAAAAAGTAAGGATACAATAATGGGAAAATAGAGCAGGAAAGAAAAAAGAGTAATTAGAAATTCCAGGAAAGCAAAAGGTAGTACAGGAAAGGAAATGTTGCCACAGTACAATACTGGGTTAACAATATTTACATAAGATTGCTATTTTGAACACACTATTGCTACTATGTAAGCAGTAATGATCAATTTAAAAAACAGGGTAATATTACTATATTGGTATATAAGATGGGCTACTGTCGAAGAAATTCTAAGTCCTCATCTATGATAACAAGAAGTAGATGTCTAAGTTTTTAAATGTATAATCTTTTCAAAAAAGGGAAATAGCAGAAAAGGCATATTGTTTAGAGAAAGTAAGGTAACCACCAAAAGAAGCAGCTACAACAATTTAAAATAGATTACATGGAGCTGGATGGCAGTGGGGCGGGACACGGTGCAATAGGAAGGAATTATAAAATCTTGAAACTATTCAGTTTTAAAAATATGTACATCAAGTGTGTAAGTGCACACTTCTTTTTCAGAGCATTGTATAGTTGCTGTGTTTAACTCCAATCCAAGAGGGTAGAACTTACTGTCCTTGTTTAAAGTAGACTTCAGCTTCTTGATGCAAGATTTATATTCTCATACCTACCATGCCACAGAAGAAACATAAATGCCAACTGGAAATAAAACTCTGTTGATAAGATTTAGTGCAGGTTGCTGTTCCTCTGAAATTTAAGTCCTTACCTCTATCCAAAGAGAGAAGAGAAAAGCAATTTGCTTTTTTCCGCCTGGTCTTAGATTTCCTTAGCTTTCACTGCATAATATATTATGCACCAGTTAAGTTATCTTTAATTAAATGAACATTCCTGCATAAATGATCTCATCTTGAATAAGCAGCTGAATACTGGGAATCTCTGATCTTTCAGACACAGAAGGGACAAAGTTCACATTTAAGGGCTTTACATTGGGTAAACTATACCCCCACAATCGCTCAGGACTGGTAAATATAATTATTCCTGCTGCAATAAAAAGTTAAATTGCTAGATATTAGCTAGAGAAATCAACAAGGAGGCTTACTAATCGTTGCTATGACAATCTTCTGCTTTGTTTTTATATGTGTCTCACAATACTGTCAAAGCTGAGTGGCAAGGTAGAGCTTTGAGAAAATATCTCTGACTGGCCTAGGAGATGTTAGTAGAAAGCACATGTTACTAGAAAGCATCTTCTTTCTTTGGGCCTAAATACATTCCAGGAGGAGGGGGCTGGCAAACAAATAAACAAACAAGCAAAATGCTGAATAAATCATCTGATTCCTTTCTCTTCCCCCACCTCATATTCAAAGAAAGACTGTTCTCCTGATGAAAAGAGATAAAAAGCTTCCTCCATGTCCTCGGTTATCCTCAAGATGGTTCTAAACAGGATGTGAAGGCTTCAGATTGGCTCTGTCCTGCAATGAGAGCCTAATGTTACCTTGACGTGATAGGGAAATTGTCAAAAACAGAATGAGCGGGGGGCGCCTGGGTGGCTCAGTGGGTTAAGCCGCTGCCTTCGGCTCAGGTCATGATCTCGGGGTCCGGGATCAAGTCCCGCATCGGGCCCTCTGCTCAGCAGGGAGCCTGCTTCCCTCTCTCTCTGCCTACCTATCTACTTGTGATCTCTCTCTGTCAAATGAATAAATAAAATCTTAAAAAAAAAAAAACAACAGAATGAGCGGAATCAAAGGGAGAGTTGTGTGTGGTGCATATGAATTACATAATTAATCATATTCAAGTTCATAACTTGAACTCATGGCTAACTTTGTTAAAGGTGATCCATTTCATACCATCTTTTTATCCTCTTAACTGTTGCAACCTGACACAGTCAAAATTATTTCTTGAATATTTAACAACTTTTAGTCATGCCAGTACATTTATGACTTGCCATATACTGTATATCTTTTGTTAATTGAATATTTTTTAATTTACTTTTAAACTTAAATACTTGAGGCCTTGCTCTATAGAGAAAAATAATGATATTGGTTTTTATTTAGTGAAATTTGTACCACCTTTGCAAACTCTATAGTATGGTGAAAGAGCAACCTTTGCAATGAAGCCCAAACCAATTTGAGTTTAAACTCCAGATCCAGAATTTACCAGCATAACTCAAGTTAGTTTTTCTGAGGCTCTCATTCCTGATGTCTATAAGAAGAACAAAGATTTTTTACCTCCTAAAATGGTACCAGGTTTGAATAAGACAGTTTACAAAGAATACTCAATACACAACAGATATTTACCAACTAAACACCATTTTCAATGGTGTATTTTCTGCTTGCATATGGTTATCTTCAATCGTCTTGAAGGAGATAATGAAAAGAACATTTCCCTGAATAAATCTCATTTCCCTCACCTTTCCTTCTTCTAAGAAGTTACAAATGCACTATCAGCAGAAGCTTTTTTACTGGCAAAGATCAGAAAAGGATTAAATCCTTGAAAAACGATTAAAATGAAGAAGGATTTGTAACTAAGGATACAGACAACACAACATAACCTGAGATATCCTGGATTATCTAGGTGGGCCCAACCTAATCACATGAATCCTTAAAATCAGAGAACTCTCTGCAGAGTGAAGAAAGAAGGAGATGGGACAATGGTAAAAGAGAGGCAAAGGCGCTGGCTTTCACGACGGAGGACGGGCCGTGAGCCAAAGAACGTGGGGTGCCTCTAGAAGCTGGAACGGTAAGGAAACAGATTCTCCCCTAGGGCCTCCAGAAGTGTTAGATACTAAATTTCTGTTGTTGCACCGTAAACAAAGAAACTATAAAGAACTTGCAAGAAATGAAATGTCTTGGGCCACACCCTGGGTGTACTGATTCAGAAGCCCTAGGAGCGCTGCTCAGTCAGTACTCTGTGCTTTAACAAGCCTTCCCGGTGCTTCTGCGGCTGAAGTCTGCACACTTTCCTGCCTCCCCTTCCTCACCCGTTTGTCATTCTACCACAATCGGAACCGATCCCCCACCACCTGCTACTATACCTGCTTCTGAAATCCCCTCACTTTCCTCTTGGAATCATGTCCTCAGCCTTTATTTCATCTGAACTTTAATCCTCCTTGGAAAAGATGTACCGTCCCCTTCCCAAATTCACTCGGAAAGATGGCTTCCCAGACATCTCCTACCTGTCTCCGTTCATCACACTTCATCTCTCTACCCTTCACCTCTTCCCTGTGGTTCCTCCCGTACCCACACCTCTGCATGAGATGTTCTTGTGTGGTGTTCTGCCTCCTCTCCTGTCTTCCATCCGGCTCCCTCTCCTTGGGTATCTTACCTACTCTCAAGTCATCCTTCCACCAAACCCTAATAACTCCCAGTTTCAGCACCAATTTCTCCTGTGTGCCACTCCTAAATTTCAACTGCCTTCTACATCTCTACCTACATTCCTAGAGGGGCCTCAGAGTCAATGCGTGCCCTGTCCCAGCCCACGCTTCCCCCAATCAACCTGCCCCTTCTCTTGCACGTCCCATCTTATGCCCTGAGCAGCCGTTGCTTTGCTCCATTGTCTGTGATCCTCTTTCAGCCCTACCTGTCACAAACAAGGGCTCACCGATCATTTCAGTTCTATTTTAAAAATATCTTTAACCTTATCCCTTTTATCCCTTTTCCTCTGTCACTGGCTACAAGCCGTACTTCAGTGTCTCTCAAAGGTCAATTTCAAACAGGAGGAATCACTTACGGAGCTTGTCAACATTCCTGGAGTCCAACCTAGACACACTTGAATTAGACTGTCAATGGACCAGGGGTCTGAGAATCTGCATTTTACACAAATAACTTTGGTGCTTTTAATGCTACCAAATTTTAAGGGCTACTGCCTTAGGAAAGTTTTCACTGCAGACTTGAACTTTATTCCTCGACCTTTATATTAGACTTTCTTTTGCTGCAAAACAAGTGACCACCAATTTAGTGACTTAAAGTAACACAGATATATGATCTCACACTCTATGTGGGTCGAAAGCCCAGACATGGCTTAGCTGCCTGGCTTCTCTACTCGGGGTCTTTCAAGGCTGCAATTAGGTATTGGCTAAACTACGTTCTCATGCGGAGGCTCAGCTAGGGAGGACCTATTTCCAAGCTCCTTTAGATCGCTGCCAGGACTCATTTCCTTGTGATGTATGACCAAGGATACTGGCTTCTTACTGACCAGAGCCTGGAGCTTGCCTTCAGATTCTAGAGTTCACCTGCAATTCTTCGCCGGGGATAAAAAGAGGAAAGCAATGACAAAAAGAGGAAATTCTGTCTTTCTCCTTTAGATAGATGTTCTACTGACATCAAATAATGGAGATTTTCTTTTGGAAGATATTATGAATCTATTATTTCAACTGAGTCTCATAGTAGCTAAACGACTTAAATATTGGAAATAAGCCAAGTCCCAATGTTTAAAAATACTATTTGCAAAGTCTGTGACACTTTGTATGAAACTCTAAGGGATGTTTATTAAAAGTGCACATTCTGGAACCCTATCCTCCAGATTTCTTATTCAGTATAAGCACCTAATCTAAGGATCATGATTTGGTAACCATTATGCTGTAAGATGTAATGAAAAATAAATGTATGTAGGTTTAAATGTCTTATTTCAGATTGTAAACTAACTCTTTGAACAGAGATATACAATTACATGCAAGAGGGGCACCTGGGGGGCTCAGGTGCTTAAGCATCTGCTTTCCACTCAGGTTGTGATCCCGCGGTCCTGGGATTGAGCCCCATGTGAGGTCCCTGCCCAGCGGAGAGCCTGATTCTCTGTCTCCCTCTGCTGCTCCCCCTGCTTGTGCTCTCTCTCTTTAGCTCTCTGTCAGAATCTTTAAAATATATATATATATATATATATATATATATAAAATAAAATTCCATGCAAGAGAAGAAAACCTTTCAATTACAGTAGGGATGATTTATCTATTTTCAAAATTACACAACAATGAATAGTTCAAATCAACAGTATAATTTTATAAATCTAACATTCCATGGTGATAGATCATTGCCTTAGTATTTATGAAATTAATTTGTATTGTAACAGTAGAACTCCACTAAATTTAATTAGCTGAAAAATTTCAACCAGTCCTATGTAAATCTTCCAATAAGGAACCAATTCAACCTTTTCTTTGCTCAACAGCAATATTTTAATTTTTATAGTTTTCCATTTCATATTCAGAATGCATTTTTGATGTGAGCATGGCCTGAGTGATGCAACACAAGGCAATATAAATCTATCAACCACCAAGATGAGCATAAAGAAAAAAGTCTATAAAATCATGTTAAAAATTAATCTAGTCCTATCTCTGAATATCTCTTAGCTTTTGCAGAAGGCAGACTACAGATTATTGGAATAGAAATCCATGTTCTTAGTTTACTGTCCTGCACCAAAATATCGAAAAGCAAGATTTATTTATTTATTTATTTTTGCTCTGCCTCCCTGGGAAGTTCTGTGTGATCACATTTAGCAAGCACAGCACTAACCTAGGAGCTGGAGGCCAGAACTGTACCCCTACCTCTTTGTATCCCATTATAAACCTCTAGTGGAGGACCACGCAATAATTTAGGATTTTTTTCCCCCACAGTAAATCCAGTTAATTCATATAAGATGGTGACCTTCCTCACCACTTCCCTCCAGATTATCTAGATTAGCTGGGTGTTTGTTCTTTTATACATCAATTGGTGGTGTAACCTTTCATTGGCTTCCTGTACTTTGATTCAATTCAGTCCATCTATATTAAGTAAACAGTAAGTACAAGACACTGAGGGGCGTGAAAATATTCGCAAGACAGCAGCCCTCAGCAGCCAGAAAGAGAGAAAAGGCATGACAACAGATAACCAAGAGGCATGTGGTATAATGTAGAAAGTGATAAACTCCTCAGAGCTGTGACAAAGTTCAGAAGACAAGTTCAGGATTTGACTCTATTGTTTATTATTCCAAAGGAAATAAGGTCTGAAATTTCAGGGCACCTCAGATGTCTGGCAGAATGCAAGGAGATCTGAGACCTTCTAAGAGAAGCACTCATGACGTACCCGCTCATCTGCCAAAGTCCAGCTTTTACTCACGTTGGACTTTCAGATGTCCTCCAGCCACCTGCACAGGAGACCAGGGCTGCCAAATACTAGGGAACCCTGGACAATTCTAAGGAGTATTTCAAGGTGTAATGGCAATGGCTGTTGTGCTACAGTTTGAACTCATGATTTACTATCTGTGTCAGGCTATGATGCAAAAGCAATCTCCAATTCTGCAAGAGCCATGAAATTAAAATGATTAAAACCTGCAAAGGGGCTGATGAGTTTGCTTTCTTCAGTCTAGGCAGACACTTTCTTTACATGATTTAATCATGCCACTCGTGTGTATTTATCACACATTTAATGCAATTTTTTAAAAAAGTTGATACTAAGTTTTTAATAAAATTATTTCTGAATCATCTCAAGTTTCTTTTCAGGTATTTGTTTAAAACAGCATCTGATTTCAGAATGGAGACAAAAATACTAGAAGCACCAGACCACAGTTCTCTCTCTTAGGTGCAATTTTAATTATTTATTTATTTATTTATTTATTTAAAGATTTCATTTATTTATTTGAAAGAGAGAGAGCACCTGAGAAGAGCATGAGCAGAGGAGAGGGGCAGAGGGAGAGGACCAAAGGGGGAGGAAAAATAGACTCCCAGCTGAGCAGGGATGTGGAGTTTGGCTCAATCCTAAGAACCTGGGATCATGACCCGAGCCAAAGGCAGACGCGCACCGACAGATCCACCCAAGGCGCCCCTCTTGGGTGCAATTTTAAAAGTACATGGTTACATGCAGCATTTACTCACAACAGTCAGTCCTCAGTGATTATTGTGGAGAAGGAAGAATGACTTACTGTGTGAGGATACTGCACCAGCAGTATACAAAGCTTTGATTTGGGGGGTGGGGTGGGCATGGGGGCGATGGAGGATGGCTTTTGATCCATTCCTGAATTTCAGAAACAATCAGCCTTTTATACAGTGACTATTCAAAACGTATGTCAATAAAAATACAGAGGGAAAAAATACATACACATTACCTAATTTCCTTTAGAAACATTTGGCCTTTCTGTCAGGTTCTTAACCCAAAGAGGAATCTTGAGAGGGCATCAAGTAGGATAAGGAAAACAGCATATATAAAAAGGAAAGAAATGAAATATTTTTGTTAATTAAGATTTTCTCTCTGGGGTGCCTGGCTGGCTCAGATAGTTAAGCATCTGCCTTTGGTTCAGGTCATGATCTCTGGGTCCTGGGATCAAGTCCCACGTCAGACTCCTGGCTTAGCAGGGAGTCTGCTTCTCCCTCTGCCTCTTCCCCCTGCACGTGCTCTTTCTCTCTCAAATGAATAAAATCTTAAAAAAAAATTTCTTCTCCCCTTTGTTTTCAAAATTTTCTATAATGGAGTAATACATCTTATTTCACTGATGATTAACAGTGAAAAAAATTTAGAATATTTCTGTGGACATCTGATGATAAATTAAATGCGAAAATTTATGGAAAAGTATAAGTAAGACAAAAAAATGGTAAGTTTCACCCAAAGGGGATTCTGTTTCCTTCTCCCCTGATTATAGACTGTGGCTCTCCAATCTTCTGGTGACTACACGACGATATGACATTAAAATTTAGCTGCTTTTTTCTATCATAGAAATACGAAATACGGAAGTATCATATGACATATCATACCCCCAAAATCCATGTATTAGGAGATAAATAAAATGTCTTTAAAAAACAAATCTTCGGGGCGCCTGGGTGGCTCAGTGGATTGAGCCGCTGCCTTCAGCTCGGGTCATGATCTCAGGGTCCTGGGATCGAGCCCCGCGTTGGGCTCTCTGCTCTGCAGGGAGCCTGCTTCCTCCTCTCTCTCTGCCTACCTCTCTGCCTACTTGTGATCTCTCTCTCTGTCAAATTAAAAAAAAAAAAAATTAAAAACAAATCTTCATGCTCTCTAAAAATAATTATAAATTAAGGAATACCAAATAATATTGATGTCGCACAGCTTTAGGAGTTAGTTGTTTTCTTTTTCACTTGTTACCCAATTATTTGACCATCATGAGCAATCAACTTCCTTAATTAAAATCAGAACATCTCTAATATGATTTTTTAATAAGATGAGGTTTCTCTTTCAGTGTCTTATAAAGTATTTTCATTTAAAACTACTGTGTTTCATTGTAAAGGCATATATTTCTCAGGTTTAATATACGTATATATTTTTAAAAAGCTCGTTCTGATTTTCTTATCAGAAAAATAAAAAAAATCTTCTTTAAGAGTTCAAAGGCTCTACTGCCATTATTTTTTAAAAGACACACTTTGTTTCAGCTTAGAACAGTCAATTTAAAATTCTGCTAGTGAAGAGGAAAATTACCCAGAGCAGGCCCAGGCCAGCAGGCCCCAGAAGATGGGAAGTTACTAGCAGTAATAATAGATAACCAGAAGCCTCATGTGAGTAAGAGGTAACTAGTCCTTTCTGCTTCTGTAGACAGTCTTCCCGCCACAAGCTTCCTGCCCTGCCCTAACCCTGTTCCTGCCCAAAGCAAAGCCCCCCTGACCCCATTTAAACCCATCGACAGCAGTCAGCACAGCCCTTGGAACCTGACCCCTGTACTGCCCTATAAAAGCTCTGTAACTCCGCTACCCAGAGCCCAGAATTTCGAGTGCGAGCTTGTCTGGGTCCACCAGCATAAAATAAATCCGAGTTCTCCTACTTCTCCAAGTGTTGCTTGGTTTCTCACCAGTCTAATTTTTTTTTTCCCATAACACTAGGGCAATAGCATGATACAGATACAAGTAAAAGGCATCTTACAATCCCATTTAAATTTGTCTCTTTTAGATCTCATTCTGAGTATATGTGACCTCAGAAAATAATAGCCATTCAGTGTTCTGTTAACATTGACAATAGATTTGCTTTCTCAAAACTAAAAAAGCCTCTCTCTCTTTTTTTAAGAGTTTATTTATTTGTTTATCAGAGAGAGACGTAGCACACAAGCAGGGCGAGCGGCAGGCGGAGGGAGAAGCAGGCTCCTTAATGAGCAAGGAACTGGGATTTGATCCCAGGACCCTGGGATTGTGACCTAAGCCAAAGGCAGACACTTAACTGACTGAGCCACCCAGGTCTCCCTTTAAAGGTCTTTCAACTGAAGTTTGTGCCCCTTCTTAATGTGACAGATCCTGCAGACATTTTAATCATTGGAAGTTCAGTCATCAAAAAACCCTCTAAGCTGATATATGGGTTCTTTACTTCTAGTTACTTTTTCTAAAAATAAGAAAAAAAAATTAAGTGGAAATTTACTGGAAAATGGATAAAACTGCAGTTTATGATTTAAACTATGGAAAAAGGTCCTATTTTATGCACACAGTTATTAAATAACATCAAAGAAGACACCAAACACATACACAGTTGATCTTTGCACAGCAATGGGGGTTAGAGGCACCAAACCCCACACAGTTGAAAATCGAAGTAAAGTTTCTGACTCCCCAAAACCTTAACTACTAATAGCTTACTGTTGACCAGAAGTCTTAATTGATAAGGTGAAGTCAACTGACACGTATTTTGCACATTGTATATATTGTGTACTGTATTTTTTTAAAGACTTATTTATTTGAGAAAGAAAGACATAGAGAGTGGCAAGGAGAGGGGTTGAGGGAGAGGAAGACCGGAAGACTCTCTGCTGAGTGGGGAGCCCAATGCAGGGCTCAATCTCAGGACCCTGAGATCATGGCATGAGCTGAAATCAAGAGTCGGACACTTAATGACTGAGCAACCCAGGCATCCCTGGATATTGTATTCTTATAATAAATGACACTAGAGAAAAGAAAATGTTACTAAGAAAATCATAAGGACAAAGTACATTTGCAAAACTATACATATTTAAAAAATCCACATCTAAAGTGAACCCACACAGTTCAAACCCATGTTGTTCAAGGGTCAACTGTGTATACAGAAATGTAATAAATATGTTTGTACATGTATAAGGTGTCTAAGTCTTTATCTTTATGTCTCTATACAACAGGTCTATGAGCATCTTCATGTGTCTGGTTTTTTTAATGGCATCATTTGTTTGAAACTATCAACTAACCTATCTTTAGTTCACTCTTGATTTTGAATTCACAAAAAGAAGCAAAAACCCATCAAGAAAAAGCAATTTTAGAGGGATAGGAATTGGGGCCAACCAGGTTGTATAATCTATTTCCTCTAAAAATAACCAACAGAAGGCCTGGCAGCCTGTCTTAGTTATCAGCAGCTTCCCTTCATTAAATCTAATTGCTATGCGGAGACCATTTCAACTGATGCATGTAAAAAGCAATTTCAAGTCCACGATGGTGGCCTCCAGCCTCTCTGGGGAGTAGATGGTCCATTCTGCTCCTTTCTATGTTCTCCTTAGTATGGAAGGCAGTTGAGATCCTAATGACTGTCCATTCTGTGACTGTCACTTGGCCTGAACTTGTCCGTGAGTTTACCAAGAGGACTCAGAATATATTTGGAATTGTGAGACGCAAATGATTTTACTAAAGAGAGAGAAAAGGAAAATGAATGAACAAACCAACAAACAGATGAATGAGTGAGATGTGGTACTTGAGCTTGGGCTTGAGGACCACATTGTCTGGTTTCAACTGGCTCAACCTCTTATTCTCTGTGCAACCATGGATAAATTACTTAATTCAGTGTCCACATCTGTGAAATGCAGAAAAGAGCAGCTCCTGTCTTGTTGTGAGGATTAAATGTGTTCATGCATATTAGCTCTTGTCTCTGTTTTAATAAGTACCCTCAATTCAAGCTGGCAAAATGATAGAGAACTGTATCTTATTTCAAAAAAAAATGTTGGTCTTTTCAGTCAGTCATTCATCCATCCACTTCAGATTGTCTGATTTTATTTTGAGCATCTTTTACTTAAGAATGTGACCAAATCTTATCTAGTGAACCAAGGCTTCTGAATCTTTTAGGGTGAGTCTAGATTAATAACTAACACTAGCCACTGCAGAATAGTAAACACAACAGGAGAGTGGCTATCTTCTGTGCAGTGATAAAGGGGCAATTTTTAAATTATTTTTTAAAAATACACTATCATTGTATCTGTAAAAAAAAAAACTGTATCAGAAGTAGACTCAGTTCTCTTCACTCAGATATATTCAGTAGGAATGAAAACAGCACATTTGATCAAACTTGCTTAATAAATGCCTGTCTACATATATACGTCAAAGCATAATACTTTGTACACTGAAGTGTCCTAATAATCATCATCATCGATCAAATGCCTACTATGTGGCAGGCACTTTGTATCTGCCATCTTATTAAATCTCACAATAACCCAATAGTACAGATATGATCCCTGTTTATGGACATGGAAGTGAAATCATACAGCGACTAAGCTCTACTCTAGTGCTAAAACACCTGTTTTTCCTTATTTGTTGTGTGGCTTTTATTTTTATAATTTATAATATTTCCCTCTAACCAGATACATTATCTAGTCTCATTTAATCATGTCCTTACTCCCGCTTTCAGCACCTCAGGTATTAACAATTCTTGTTTTTAATATGCTGGCCTAAAGCATATTTTATAAGCCTACAGGTATATAATACAGTGTTTTTCCCCCCACCTCTCTAAACATACCATCAGATTGGTAGTCCATCTTTCATTCAGTCAGTGGTCTCCATGATTGCTTACTAAGGCTGTTCATGAACTCTGGGTCTCTCCTTCTGGGTATGGGGTAGAATTTTGGAATCCTCTGCTTGCTCAAAATCAGTGTGGCCGTAAGTGGAAATAATGATTTCAACAGCAGCATCTGAATCCCCATGTTCCTTTCCCCCTGTCTCACCAACTGTGAAACCAGGGGTGGAGACGGCACCTCCGTGGCTGGGTTTCTGAGTAACGATGACGGTCGGTTGCAGTGGACACGCTGAGCGAGCAACACACAAACTCAGGTACTGTAAGCCACTAAGATCTTGGAGTTGGTTGGTAACACAACATAATCTAGTTTGTATGACTGATAGAGCATCTTAAAATCTAATCAATATGGCATTTACCTTAAGATCCCAATTTAACATTGTAAAGGTCAACTTGAAGAAAATAAAGGAAAGAAACTTCAGCATTTTATAACAATTTACAAGGTGATAGCCCATAAAGTCAGACTTCGTCTCCCTTAAACTGTATTCCTTAGCCATTTTCCCTTTCGTGCTACCAAGGCATGAACTGGGTAAGGGTGGGAAGTTTCAGCTGACAGTACAGAAGCCATTCTCCTCAGTGGCCTCAGTGTACTAAATAACAGATCTGATATTTATTTTTGGTATAAGAGAATCCAAGGTTGACAAAAGTGCTAGCTAAGGTGCATTCTCTGTTTTGTCACGGTGACTATCAGAGGTAAATCAAATGTGTGAAATGCATCTTTTCTGGGCTTAGTGATTCAATATTGTGGTATATACCTCCTCACATCCTGAATTGCTAATTAAATTATTCTTATAACTATGAATTGCCACAAGTCATCTCACTGAGGTTAACTTCATGACATCTTTTATTATCAGAAGAATATTTTTAAAGCCCCCACAAACAATTTCAGTGAGAAGTGAAATATTGTTATATCTTGAAAAGGTTATGAATAGCTTTTACTACTGACAGCACATTTCTCCAGATTCTATGTCCTGAAGTAGAGATTTTCATTATATTTTCATTGCATTGAAACTAAATTAAAGCTGATCTTATTATAGAAAAAGAATTGCATTCTATTTTAAGAATGAGTCTTCCAATTCCAGCTTATTATAATGCCAGAGGCCAATAGAAAGATAGCAAAGTAATGATTTATTAGAAAGAAAAATATGATTATTGAGACAAATAGCACTTTTAATAAGTTGACTCTTTAAAGCTACTTAGTGCTCCCACCATAAAAATATCCACTTATTAACTGTGAAGTTGCTTTGGAAAGTCCTAATAGCCAATTCTCTAAGTACTTTCATTTTTATTTATATATTCTCCACCTTGTTCCATAAAAATCTCAAGGTGATCTGGAAGAATATGTACAGATCAATGGGATTTAAAAAAAGAAATGAGGAATTTGGGTCTATGAAATACAAATGTCTGGAAATAAGACAGAGATCAGATCAATCTGTAAGTTAAAACAACAATTTCCAATGTGCACAAACCCCATATAATGGAAACAAACCAATTCCTGGGGCTCTGGTTTAGGGAATGTCTTTGGAGAAGCCAGGCTAAGCTACTGCAAGAAAAAGGACCTGATCCTAGACCTCCAAATTTTTACATTCTTTACCACACTAGTAAAAAAAAAAAAAATTGGAAATGGACCCCTAGTACATCTGTGTATCTATTCATGCATTTATATGTGTATAAATCTGTGCCAATACATTAGATACATTAAAAATACATGAAGAAGATCAAAGTTGTAATAGATTGTTCCTATGCCCCAGGGAATCATTCTCCCCATTCCACTCCCACCAGGTGTGACAGGAAAGCACACTGATGCTTTCCTAGCGTTGCCTGTTGATAAAGAACTCTTCCCTCACCCACCTCAGGCATTGCTGCCTGCCTTTGACCTGAAGGCTTCCACACACTGGGCAGAGAATGTTCTACAAGTTGCCTCCCTGTAAACAACAGAAACCCAAACCTCAGATGTCTCTTCCTGTTCTAGTACACAGCTGTGTCCACTTCTCAAAGATTTTCCTGTGAAGAATCATTAACTTGTTCTACCAACACAAGATACTGGACACAACCACCAGACCTCATCTGCTCTTCATTTTTCCCAGAACCATTGAAATCGGAATTTTTCCAGTATTTTACTCCTACCATAGCAACCTCTCACTGAATTTCAAAACCGTATCTGACAAAACACAGAAGTCAAAGATTAAGGCAGTAAATTTTTGGCAGATTAATCTCCTACCAAATTAGGAAGAGAAATTATTTTTTTAACTATACTTTCGTAGGTTGATTTACATTATGTCTTTAGCTTTCTGCTGTAGAACTCATCTGCAAAACTCCCACAGCATTCAGTGTTAGAATCCCGTAGCATTGCCTCCTCCTGCTCAAGGCCATCAAGGTCATTGCTGCCTCCAAAAGTATACTTTGAGACTGGCCAGGTATGTATCTGTCCAGCTCTCAGGCCCATGCAATAATTTCGCTATTAAAGCCCATATTAAGGGATTTGAATGGCGAGTTGTAAAGTCTCTAGCATGAGATTGGTACAACACTGCAATAAACACTAATCAAACTAATTCGGTGCTTAATTTCATTTGCCCCTGCTAAATGGCTCATGTGATGTGGCAACCTTAAAGGCAGCCTTCTCATAGACTCTGGAGTTTAAATTTACATGAGGCAGAGGTAATCACTTCCCAAATGCAATTATCTCATTACCACCAAATCTATATGTGGAGAACTAAATTAGGACCAGCACACTTTTCACCTTTAATTTCTTACTATCTTTGTTTGCTTGTTCTTTTTAAATAGCAATTGCTGACAAGGTAAAAGAATATAGGCAGTGCTGTCAAACAACGTGGTCTAATAAGCAAAACAAGGACAAATCATTTGTTTTGATTTTCAGTTTTCCCAAATGCAGTGTGATACATTATAAAGACCAATTCTCTACTACCTCAGGGCATTAATTATCAAGATAGTGATTATCAAGCTCAAGGAAATTCCCATAAAACGTCTTCATATAAATACAAACCATTTCGCTTTTCTACACTTGAATGCACATACTCTTCTTAGGTTCACTGAACTAGAATACAAGGTATCAACTTCACCATTTATTATGATAGAGTTGGCTGTGGTTATTTTGTCCTCCTGAGAGGGCAACCAGATTTGAGTTGCAAAACTAGCCTCTATCAAGCCTTTATAGATTGATTTAGTGTTGGCTGAATATTCATAAAATCAAAGCACTATCCAGAATGTAAAAGAGGACTGCCTTCCTCTGGGAACTTGTGATCAACCGAACTGAAGTATCAAAATGTCTTCTTTTATGTTTCCTTCATCTGAAATACTAAGTAGATGTTACGAGGCTAGCATTGTTTTTGAGATGTATGTCAATCTGTCCATACTAAGTCAGGATTTACTTCTCAGAAGAAATGGTATTAATATTTAAAGAAAACAGGGGAATGATGTTATATAGTTAGAAGGAGATAAATTAACAAAATTATTTTTAAGAATGCTATCAAACTTAGGGGCGCCTGGGTGACTCAGTGGGTTAAAGCCTCTGCCTTCGGCTCAGGTCATGATCTCAGAGTCCTGGGATCGAGCCCCACATTGGGCTCTCTGCTAACCAGGGAGCCTGCTTCTTCCTCTCTCTCTGCCTGCCTCTCTGACTACTTGTGATCTCTGTCTGTCAAATAAATAAATAAAATCTTTAAAAAAAAAAAAGAATGTTATCAAACTTAGAATTGTATATTTAAACTGTATTTAAGCCAAGAGCATTTTAATAATAAAATAAGCCTAAAGATAATTGTATATACTAAAGATAAAAGATGTAATATCAATATCACATAACATTGTAACATTGCCTAAAAATCCTTACTATCTTGCTGCCCAACCAAAGGGCAACCGCAGTCACCCTCTTGAATGTGTCCTTAAGTCAACACCTTGGGAATTTTCTCCAGTTTCTACTTGCCCTTGGATGTTCCAGCTACCCTCGTCCTGCTTTGGTAAATGGAAAACCTGGAGATGCCCCACCCAGTTTCCGCCCTCCCGACTGGCACTTCAGTTATATATCGGCTAAGGCTCTTGGTGGGCTTTGCCCTGGATGAGCTTCCTGATCTCCCGTCTCCTCACTTTGCAGATTTTATGGCATAAGAGAGGTATGTCCCATCCTTGTTCCCACTCATGCATTGTCTAAGCTCCTTCCCATTTGGAAAGAAACCAAAGACAAAAAAGAAAAGGCCTAGGATACCTGGGAACCCAGCTACACACCGAGGGGATTAGGACTCACTCTGAGATCTTCAATGTCAAGGAAAATCCCGGAGATGAGGATGATGGGAAGGAAGAGAGCCACAACAGAGGAAAGGACCACACAATTCTTCTTTCTCTAGAAGCCACAGAAGTGGCCCCGACTTCTGACTATGAACTGAAGTCCAGCCTGTCGTGGATGCAAAGACAAACTTGACCCTTGCTTGGGACCATTCCACAGCCTACCTGGTTTGGTCATGGGTGCCAGTCAATGACCAAGGAACTCTTCTCTCCAGAGGTCTTCCTGCCCAGATATTTTTTGGCTCGAGGCATGTTTATAATTTACCCCTAATCTTTCCTGTGCATCTCATTTCAACCCTACCCTCACAATCTGTAGTTCTGGCTCAGCTATCTGATAACTTGATGCTTTATCACCCAGACTAAAAGCACTGTTTCCAAGAATAACTTGCTTGGATATATTTATCTCCCAATGTTTTTACAAGATAACCAAGCATTATTATGATTCATGCTATGATTTCCAAATTAATTTGAAAAAAGCAAAATAACTGGTCATTTTAATAATAGGTCCCTTCCTAAAATGAAAAATTCCTCTTTCTTTGAGTACTACACATGGGAGGCCAAGGGCAATGACTTTCAGAGACATCCAATATCAAAGAGGCTTTTCTTTCAAATATCCACTATGCTATCCAGGTACCTTAAATCAACATCTGTCTCCATAAAAAAAAGTTATTGATAATGAAAGATAATACTTGTATTGTGAAGTTTAATCACCGAAGCCATTGATAAACCAGGCAGAACTACATTAAGAGGCTTCATAGCTCATTGTTTAAATACGACATTCTCAAAAATTTAAAGTAGAAATTCAAAATTTAAAGTAGAATCCGACAACAAATCAATCTTCAGACATGGAAAAGTAGCCTCTACCAATATTACACACTAGATGTCAATATCTAAACATCTTTTCAAACCCAGACATATTCATCCACTGAAAAGAATGAGAGATTGACTCATACAATCAGCCCAGCAGCAGGCTTCTCTCATACAGCGGGGACAATGGGGCTTGCTGGAGTGTCAAATCTGCCACCCATCAGTTTTAACAGAATAGAATAGGATGAATTAGTTCCAGAAAGGGAATGAGGTGATAAGTAATGTGAAATACTAGAGGTACATGGGGGAACAACTCCTGTGAATCCACATCCCCTTTAGTGCCAAAACAGCATCCGGAGACTGCAAGACTCTAAAAATTGATGTCCTCTCTCTAAGCTCAGGTTGCAATTGTGCCAAGAGCCAGGAATTATATTCCTAGATGAAAAGCACCTTTATAAGTTAACCCCTAAGTAAAACATTTCAATCACACAGTCAAAAAACATTCTTTAAGGATTCTGAAATTGTAGTATGATATCTGACTAAAAGAGTATCCTTTTATTTCCATTCATATGGACAGACATTTATAGGAAAGAACGCTATTACCAGGCTATCTTACCCCAGCCAAATAAATTCTGTTCCCAACGCTCCCTCTCTCTGAATGCCTCATTGTCTAGAAAGTGCTTCTTCTGCCCAAAAAGCCTTGCTCATTGCTAACCAATTGCAAAAAGTTATGATGACTGCAAGAAAGAAATCAGGACTCCAAAAGAGACATCAAGGAAAGGAAGTCAAGTATCCAAAGACAAGGAAGGACAATTATTCAACAAACATATGGAGTAATTTTCATCCTTACTAATTATCAAAGCAATGTACATTAAGACACAATAAAATACCATTCTGCACATATTAAATTAGAAAAACTAATGAAAATTATTAGTGCTATCAATATGACATAACACAGAAATAAATTGCTAATAATGATGTATTAGCTAAATTCTACTCTTTTGGACTATAATACAGGAACATGTATCCAGAACCATAAAAGTGATCTTGCTCTTTAACCCAGAAAATTAAGAACTCACCCAAAAAAACTCTCAGGTATAAAAATAATATATGCATGAAGATGCTTATTACATAAGTACCTATAATATGAAAAATAAAGACATTAAAAATAGGGGAACGTTTAAGTAAATACGGACGCTTTGGCTCACTAGCCTATCACACGGCCATTAAAAATTATGAAAATGGGGGCGCCTGGGTGGCTCAGTGGGTTAAAGCCTCTGCCTTCGGCTCAGGTCATGATCCCAGGGTCCTGGGATCGAGCCCCACATCGGGCTCTCTGCTCCGCAGGGAGCCTGCTTCCTCCTCTCTCTGCCTGCCTCTCTGCCTAGTTGTGATTTCTCTCTGTCAAATAAATAAAATATTTAAAAAAAAGAAAAATTATGAAAATGAACACTATAAAAACAACATGAAAATGTTACCCATACACTATTGGGTGAAAATAAATATTAAGTTATATACTCCCTATGATTATAATTAATGAAATATACATGAGGATAGGGACAAAACAGAAATGTTTTTAAATATAACAAATGTGTTAGGAAAATGGGATTAGGAGGATTTGCTTAATGACCTTAAGTATTAATATTGTCATAATACTATTTTTATAATTTAATATAAGGTTTTTTGAGATACCAAAGATATTTTTCTCCTCCCCAGACATTCAAGTTATTGTTTTAAAGCCCAGAGCTATATTTTATTCATCTCTGTGTCCCTGTGAGCACTGGCCCAGCTCCCTGTAGCATCATTACATGCCCTCATTTTTAGACAATAATGTAGATTTCTTACCCCTCTTCAATTTCATCATGTCTAAGAAGTAGCAAGTAATGCATCCTCTCTTAGGAATGCCAAAGAGCAGCAGAATTTCATAAAGTGCATTGCTAGTTCTTTAAAAATCTAATGTTAACAATATTTCAGCTTGTTTGGAGTCCTAAATTGAAATTTTTTTTTTTAAGATTTTATTTATTTGACACAGAGAGAGAGATCACAAGTAGGCAGAGAGCTAGGCAGAGAGAGAGAGGGGAAGCAGGCTTCCTGCTTAGCAAAGAGCCCGATGCAGGGCTCTATCCCAGGACCCTGAGATCATGACCTGAGCCGAAGGCAGAGGCTTAACCCACTGAGCCACCCAGGCGCCCCCTAAAATGAAATTTTCTTTGGGTAAGTTTCCCTACTCTGCAGTAACTACGATACGTAGTTACTACTGCATAGGGAAGCTCTTAGACAAAGTAAGTTATAGATAGTGGTACTTGAAAAAGCCAGTTTAAAAGCAGCCTTAAGGGGCACTTGGGTGGCTCAGTTGGTTAAGCACCTGCCTTCGGCTCAGGTCATGATCTCAGGGTCCTGAGATCGAGCCCCGCGTCGGGCTCTCTGCTCCGCAGGGAGTCTGCTTCTCCCTCTGATCTCTCCCTTCTTATGCTCTCATTCTCTCTCTCTCTCTCAAATAAATAAAATATTTTTTTAAAAAAGAAGCCTTAAAAATCTAAAACGTAAGTGAAAACAAGTAGAGAATTTTAATATGCACTTTTAGCTAGAATTCTCAGATATTATCAACTTTTAGCTAGAATTCTCAGATATTATCAACTTCTTTTCAAATCACTTTCAGACCTAACCAGTGAGAGAAGCAAAAATGGGAAGTCCTGATGTGGACTATATATACATATATACATATTTATGTATATGTATATATAGAATAGAAAGAATAGAAAGGGCATTTTCTATTAGACAAATGGCTTAAGGAGATGTGAGATGACAGAAGGCAGGATGTATCTCCTGGAGTCACGAGTATGGCAGACTGGAGACAAGCCTGGTAGTGATAGGATCTCAGTAAGACTAAGAAGATTGGAACCAAATGATGGCAAAGCAATAACATTAGGTATTGGTCCTATAAAAGAAGGACATCAAGGCCATGCAGTTCTTGGTTATCATGACTCTTCTTTTCCCTGGCACCATGGTAAGCATCAAGATTATTCTCACCTATAAAACCTTCTGAAGCAAGACAAACCATCAATATCCAAAGTCAGCTTGCCATTCAGGTTCTAGCATCTCTCCTGTACAATTCACTTTATTACACTGGCCCTTACTGAGATCCCCTTCTGCACCCCTATTGCACTTTGTCCTTTCAACCATAACTCTAAGCTCTTCAATATTTACCTTGCATTATTCCCTGCTCCTCTTTCTTTTTCATTTATTATCTGGTTCCTCACCAATATTGTGAATTGCAAGGGAGTATTATGTGCTTTATATTTTTGGAACTGCCCTCCAGAAATGCAGAGTGATGGCTGTGCAGTGGACGAATGACAAACTTTTACTTTTCAATGATTTATTTTCCTTCTAACTACCAAAGCTGAGAACTTCTCTTATTTATCTTTAAAACACACACACACACACACACACACACACACACACACACACAAGCATCACACTCATTACATGTATAATTAGAAATTTAGTCAATTATTCAGTGAGGTACTGAGCAATAGTCAAGCACAAAGCTGTCAACAGGGCTGGCTCCACAATTGGTACTTGTTAAGAATTGATGCATATTAAATAGAGGCGCAAAAAGAAATATACTTGAAGCTTCTTTTTGGGAAAACTAAATAACATGTTTCTGAGAGAAATGAATTTAGAATGATAATTAAATAGGCACAAATTTTAAATAGGTAAGACTACATAAATGGTAAGAAGTTGACAAACCAGATAACTAAGAAACTGATTGGAGGGTAGATTTTTACCCTAGAATGAACAAAGTAACATTAAATAGTCCTTTAATGAATCAGGTATAATTTTTCTATAACTTTATTTGATAGAAGGGAAAAAATCTTCTAGATGTCAATATACTCATCTTTATAGTTGCTTCTGTGCAGAGGTATTCCTATTTCACAGAGGTTTTTATCAGCCTTAGATGTTTTCTCCACCCCACAGCTGCCAGGAGTCTCCCCCTCACTGTGTTCTCTCTCATCTCTCCAGTCAATGTCAACCAGGAATGATAGACACCATGCTCTACCTACAGTATCCTTACTTTAATGCCTACCAACTCTTCTTAGGATGAGGGCTAAGCTCCCAAAACAGTCTACAATAAAACTTGGCCTGGTCTGTCCCCACCTTCTTCAGCATCTGCTCCCCTCACCCCTCTCCCACCTAGTGTTCAAGAGAGAATTTTTCAGTTCCTCAAGCCTTAGGTTTCCTTTTCCCCAGTCTTTTAAATGTGTTATTCCTTCTTTCTGTCTAAAACACTCTTCCTCACCTTTGTTCCTTTACCTGGATAGTCTGTGTTCTTCCACAGCTCTTACTTCAAGAATTCTCTGGTCCTTGGGGCACCTGGGTGGCTCAGTGGGTTAAGCCTCTGCCTTCCGCTCAGGTCATGGTCTCAGGGTCCTGGGATCCAGCCCACATCAAGCTCTCTACTCAGTGGGGAGCCTGCTTCCTCCTCTCTCTCTGCCTACCTCTCTGCCTACTTGTGATCTTTTTCTCTTTGTCAAGTAAATAAATAAAATCTTAAAAAAAAAAAAAAGAATTCTCTGGTCCTATGTCTCTTGCTCACAGCCAGGGTTAGCTGCTCCTCTTTTAGGCCCTCGTTGTCTCTGGACCTCTACCAATGCACATACTGCACTGTAATACAACTGTCAGGTCTTAGTTTGGTTTGTCTTAATCCCTCCATGAAGACATGAATTCCTTGAGGACAGGTGCCATCTTGTTTGTTATCTGTTGCTATTTGTTTCCAGTGCCGGCTGTAAATTGTCCACAGATAAGGGCCCTAGAGTAGGTAAGCTCCATTCATTGCAAAGATGGATATTATGGTGGAAGACACCATGTGTATTTGCTAATCAAGTCTAGGGAAAAGACAAACATTTGTTTTCAAACAGACTCAGCTCGGTCTTTGTAGAAATGCTTTATAAAGTTTGCTCAACCAACTTTATTTTTTATCTATCATAGCATAAAGCCAACTACACGAAGTTCATATCTACTAAAAATTGCTCAAATGCTTCAAAGAAAACCTAATACCCTAGAAATACTTAGTAATTGAAGTCATCCTTCAAGAGCTCAAAGCTATACAGAGAGCACCAAATTTGTGAGATGAATGCACTAGATTTTATGTCTACAAACATAATTCCCCTTTGAATTTGGAGATGATGTTATAAATTCTTTGTACCTAACATTTGTAAAGGTAAGAACAATAGAAGAAAAATTGCCACATCCCACCTTGACATGTCTACAATAGAGCTACCTATCAGTCTGAATTGATGGGATAGCAAAACAGTAGAGAGTTTCAGTAGCTAAAATAGAACATTTTTTTCAAAGCTTCTCGTCTTCCTCTGTTCAGCTGAAAAAAAAAATATGTGTGTAATAATTATTGGAATCTCTGAAAGTATATCTTTTCCTGGACTTTTTCAAAGTTTCCTTGGGGAAATACTTTCAAGTCTCCAGTCTTAGTTTAATAAATGACTTCTCTTTAGGTCCCAGCTGCTCTCACATAAATGAACTACCTTGAAACTAAAAATGGTATCAGGTAAAAAGTGTTGTTTGGTGTCTAAAATTGTGTTTCGGCAACCATTTCATTAAAGAGCCAGAAATTTAAATGATCCAAAGTTTCAGTTTAATTTTAGGTGGTGCAAAGTAAGCTGCTGTTAGGATTTGGGTTCGTCATCCCCCCACCCCCATCCCCGATCCCCGTGCACTTTAGGTTGGATAAAATCAGTGAAACCCAGGGGAAGAAGCTACAGTAGCTCACGGACAGCTGCTTAGATTTAGGTTCTAGGTCAACCCCTTAGCGGCTCTTTGGTTGTAGCTACGTCACAGCTTCTGCGTGCTTCTGTATCCTCATACATAAGATGTGGGTCATAATGGCACTCATCTCTTTTTTGTACCTTTGAGAAATGAATTGCAAGTAAAACACTTAGCATTGTGTCTAGCCCAGGTGATCAATGGACAAGATGTGGCCCACAAACATCTTTTATTTGATCTTTTCAGATTTATAAAAAAATGATTGAGTTGGCGATTTCAAAATTGAGCTTTCTGACTTCTCAAGAAAGCAAGAGGTTAGGTAGCACATATGGTTAGCTGATGTCCACCGACATCCCCACTGTGCTCCCCACAGTGTGGAGGGACCTTATGAACCCAGATCTCCCTACTTCAAGCAATTTCTTTTCCTAACTACCACTGCCTGCTTCCTAGGCCCTCAGAAGCATGAATCTGGGGTATGTTCTCCAAAAAGTCTCTCAGGAGGCTCTCAAAGATGATTTGGCCTTAGCTGCCTACACTCATTAATGAATTTCCTTTAAAAAAAAAAAAAAAGCCTATATTAAACAACAGTTTAAGGTTCAAAGCAAAATTAAGCAGAAGGCAGATACAATTCTCATAAACCCCTGTCCCCATACATGCATAGTCTCCCTATTATTAACAGTCCCCACCATAGGTGTACGTTAGCTATAATCAATGAATCTACGCTGACACATTATAATTACCCAGAGTCCACAGTTTACGTTAGGGTTCAATGTTGTGCACTCTATGGGTTTGAACAAATGTTTAACAACATCCATCTACCCTTATAGTATCATCAGAGAAGTCTCACTGGACTAAAAATCTTGTGTTAATACACCATTCACTGGCTTTCATCCCTTCCTGGTCTCCCTTCCCCTTTCCCTCACCATGCTTCCTGGGACCCACTCCCAAATAAACTACCTATACTCAAATTCCTACCTCAGGACTGGCTTTTGAACAGATCATCAGTCCCTCCCTCAGGTTCAGCAACATCTGGAACTAACTATTTGCAGCTCTTCAACTCCCCATGGTCCTCACCACTCATGTCACATCTGCACAAGCAATTTCCCTTGGCCCACAGTGTCCATTCAAATGATGTGTCAGACTTCTGAACTTAGAATCCAAGAGCCAGACCAACCCTCTTAATTTTATGAATGAAAACACTGAGCACAAACAGAAGCAATGACCTGCCCAATTAGACTGAACTTCAACCTGGGCTAGAGCCCTCAACTTTTAGAGCCCCTTATTGCTCCTAATCCCAGACTCCAAGATGTCACAGGTAGATGCCACCTGTCACAGGATTCCATAGGCTGATGCTCCCACTTATTTTCTTATCTTCATCCATTCCAGCATCCTCCTTTTCATTTGGATTTCAAGAGGATGAAGCTTGAAAGAGAATATTAACTATCTAAGACACAAGCAAAAAGGAGTTGTCTATTTAGCAAACACATACACATCCCCATCCCTTACATTCCACAGGGGATGCCACTGATTAAGAGCAGAAGAAAAGAGAAGGATCAGCTGGTCAGCCCCTGAGGCAGAGCAGTGAAAGATAAGATGAAGCTCTGGGAACCTAAAGGAGAAGAGAGAAAGGAAAATGCATAGAAATTTTTTGCGGTGAGATTAGAAAACAAAATATGATTTTTCCTATTTCAAAAATCTATCTCCGTATGTTTTCTTACGTAATTCTCACAACTTTGAGAATGGTTGCCATTACCCTCATTTTTCAGATAAGGGAACTAAAGCTAGAGAGGCTTAGCAGCTATGTACCTACGTTCACACAGCTGTGAGATGTTGTACCTGAACTCCAAACCCAAGCCGCTCAACTTCATAGCCCATGCCCAAATCTCTCTGCTACGCTTTGAAAAGGCGCTTTGTATTAACTACTAACATTATGAACTTCACATGAGAAGCATCATCTAATTAATTTTTTATTTCCTGCAAGTCAGGATAGACAGGAATGTAAAGGAGACTCATTAAGAGAATGGATATTGGCTTCATGGTACCCTGAACTTTTGGCCACTATCACAGCTTTAATGGTGATACGGCATGGTCATTACTGAATTTTGAGTAAGGTCAGCTCTGAGGGAAGCCAGATTTTACTTTGTAATGAACGGTATAGGAAAAGGTATTAAGTTCATCTGTGTTAAAGGTGTCAGACTTTGCTTACAAAGCCAAATCAGTTTCCAGAAGGACAAATGTCCACAGATCCCCACATTACTTTAGGAAAGGATTCACAGATTCTTTTAAATACCTGTGCATTTTAAGTATTTGGCTTCAAGTGCCTGAAGTATTTTATAATAGAGCAGGTCTATAACCAACTGGTTGAGTCACATCTCCATGAAAAAGATACTCTTCCTGTCCACCTACCTTCCTCATCAGTTATCTGATCTCAGAGTCAACCCCAGAGATAACCAATATCTGGAGAAATGAACAAATGATGACAATGTCAAGAGAAGGAGAAAAATGTTGTAAGAATACTTTAGTATCCTTCTCCCAGTGGAAGTCTAACTAGAACAAAGTCATCAACATCATCCAAAAGGGCACATCTAAGCTGCACTTAGACACTGTCCCTTCTACCTCCTTCTAGAAGCTCACAATCTTACACACTCACAGTCAGGAAATACTCAGTAAATTCCAAAGACATGAGAGTCAGGTGGGAGGGTTTTTGTGTGCCTGTGATTAGGAAGGAAAAGAGGAATATAACAGTCAGCTTCAGAAATTAAGACAGATAGCTGTGGGTAAATGTCCAAAACTAAATTTCCGGACTTCAAAGCTTCTAATAAGAGTTCAGTTCGTGCAACATCCATCAAGAGCTTCCTACAGACCAGACTCTGTGTGTGCCCTTGACACATCCCTCCCCACAAACATATATCTAGTGAACTTGATCTTGGACTTTCTTAACTGAAACAACTGAAAGATTGTTACATTCATAGCTAGCAGCCTAGGAACACTTTCTTGTGTGTTTTTCCTTTCTAGTAGCAAAGCATGTCTTACTTCAAAATCTCTCCACTACAAGTAGTGGAGCCTTTAATAGACAATACAATCCAAGAATGTGGAATTTCACCAATTCTGATATCACAAAAAGAATCCTTTAAAGGTAAATTTGTCTAACAAGGAAGTCATTTCCTGAGTTCATATTTTGCCTTTAAAAAAATGGCATAATAAAATAATTTAAAATTGTTTCCCTGAAAAATTCTCCTCATAGCTGATAAATGCAAGAATTCATCCTGAAGTATTTACTTAAAACAGATTTTTGTACTATGTAACATAATAGTACAAAAATTATCACATGAAGAATGTTTTCGAACGTCTGTTCCCCCATAGCATCTAATCTCTTATCCTTCCTAAATTAGAAGGATTACATCTTATGGAGAGAGATCAATTCTGCTACCGGATAAAGTGCTAAAAAAGAAAATGGGGAGACTGAGGAGTAAAAGGTGTGTGACTGGATCAGGGAGAAGAGCTTAAGGTGTGAGGGCAGTGAATAGGAGGAGACAGGGGATTTTATAAATGCAGCTATGAGCTATGTATTTTTTACCTTCAAAACACTTCAAAAGACCTAGATAATTCTCAGTTCTTTTGGCCACCAACTGGTCACTAGTTTGGCTCTTCAGCTGTGCATCCAGAGACACTGCCCCTGCGAGGCTGAGCCAGGTACATCTGATGACGATACAGGTGGAGAGAAAGGAGAAGCTGCCAGCCCTCCTGGCCACTCACCCACCACCTCAGCTGGTGGTGACTCAAGGAACACCTCCCCGGAGCCAAGGGAAAAGACTTAGAGAGGGATTTCGAGCTGGTATCATAGATGTAAATTGTACAGAGAAAGAAAACCAAAGAGAGAAAAGAATTGTTGGGGCACAGGGAAAAGAAGGGAAGATCGGGTGGTAGGAAAGGGCATAAAGTTGAGGAGAGAACGCCCTTGACAGAAACTCTAGGGCAGAGGAGTTTCCTCACAAAGAGGTAAGCAGTCCATAATGGCTACGAATGACAAGCAAAGTGAGCACCCACATTAGCCACGGGTGCCTAAAGCTTCTAGACTGAACCGAAGGGGGCACCTGCTTTGTGGCTACCAAGCGCTTTTCTTTCACATCCCTGCAGGCGCTGGCCTGCACCCCGCAGGGGGGCGTCCTCGCTTCAGTCAGTGGGGGCCAGTGCACCCACAGCTGGGTCAATCAAGAGATGCACTGACAGTCCTCTCTGCCCTCCGCCATCTGTAATCACCACGGACTTGTCAAAACCAAGGGGAACGGGTCATATTCCGGACAGACAATAGAGAAAATCAAATTCCCCTAAAAAGCCTGAGGTAAAAGCAATTCTGAAAGCAGTGGCAGAGGAAAAGACATTTTTTTTTTCCCCTGCAGACCTGAGCAAAGGATTTTAGGATTCTTTTTCACGAATACCTGGTAAAACTGACAAAGGTCAGAAAGTTAAAATTTCTAAAAAAAAAAAAAAACAAAAACATAGGTGTACAATGCATTTTGGAATAGAAAGATTTAGTGTGAGGGAGTATGTCTAGCACCCTCAATCCCAGATTTGTAGAGAAATACCCAATAAAATAGAAGAACATGGGGAAATCTACATTCGTTCACTCACCTGTTAAATATTTATTGAAATTTTACTGTGTGTTAATCACAGCTCTAGATACCAGATAAACAGTTGAAAATAAGATAAACATGGCCTCTTCCTCCTTTTTCTACCGGAAATCTTGAAAACATATCACATCAGTGCCACAAAGTAGCCATCACTTTTTGCTACGTAAACTGCGTGTGGAGTTTGTTTAAGGAAAATGTAAAGGCCGATTCAAAACTCTCCTCTGTGAAACAGATGCTGGTTAGACTTACCCACTCATCCTAACTTAAAGGGGAAGGCAAACTCATGCAGAGAGCCAGGCTGGTACTTAACCAATGAGCTTACTTAACGTTCTGTTAGTGCACGGGAGCCCAAAAGAACAGTCAAGCAACTTGTGAAAAAAAGAATCATCAATGTTACAATTCTATTTATTTATATTTTAATATATATTTATTGAGCATCTGTCAGGAACAGATCATGTGGGTACTGCTAAGAAGCATTTGGAAAAGCAAAGTCCATGATTCTGTTCGGTTATGGCCAACATTCTACCGAGTGAGATAAGGCACCCTTATAAAACAGAATACTAGCCACACAGGGTACACAGCAGCAGCTGCCAATTGAGTTATAAACTCAATAAGGGGAAATAGGTATCTTGGGTGCACTGTAGTAACTTTCAGTGTAACCTTTCAAAATGGAACTGATTATCTCTCCTTTAACCATGTTCCTCCTCTTCTGCTTACTCTTTCAGTTAATGGTGGCAACTTTCACCTAAACCAGCTCTTTCAAAGCTCTGCTTTTCCCATATGGTCCCCATTCAACTGGTGACCAACACTGGTAGTTTCTAAGCAGAACTATCCCTTACATCCAGTCCCGACTACTCATTCACTCTATCATTGACTAAATTCAGGTCTTTATTATCACTCATCTAGAGTATTTCAGCAGACCAATATGGCCTCCTATCTTCTTTCTTTCCCTATCCGAGCTCACTCTCCATACAGCCACCAAGTAACATTCTAAATTTCTTTTTTTTGCTGTCCATATAAAGTCCAAACTCCCAGGCAAGGCATAGAAGGCTGTCTATAACCTCTTGTAACTTAATGCCCAAGTGTTTGGTAACCATCCTAGACCCTTCACCATTACTCAGACTTGTAATGTTTACTCATGTCTTGAGGTCTTCATACATTCAGACACGTGGTCTGAAATAGCCTTCCTCAACTTCCCCACACAGCAAACCCCTACTCATCCTTTGAAACTCTACTCATGTAGAGATGGTTGTTTCTTCTGTGCTCCCAACCAAATGCTTCACTTTTCATTGGTTATAGCATTCATCATGTTTAATCACAATTATCTGTTCATATGGCTATCTTCATCAGCAAATAGTGGGCTTTGGAGAGAGAGAGAAAGTGTCTTACTTATCTTTGTATTCCTAGGGCATAGCATGGTGCCTGGTACATAGTGAGTACTCAGTGAAAAGAATGAATGGATGATGAATAGAAAAGGGAAAAAAAATGCATCCTATCAGAGCAGTCAAGAAAGACCTTATGGGGGTGCCTGGGTGGCTCAGTGGGTTAAGCCTCTGCCTTCCGCTCAGATCATGATCTCAGGGTCCTGGGATGGAGTCCTGCATCAGGCTCTCTGCTCAGCAGGGAGCCTGCTTCTCTCTCTCTCTCTCTCTCTGCCTGCCTCTCTGCCTACTTGTGATCTCTGTCATATATAAATAAATAAATCTTTAAAAAAAAAAAAAAAAAAAAGAAAGACCTCATGGATGATACTGGGTTTGAGCTTCACTTTTAGAAATGGGATAAGAGCTGGATTAAGAGGAAGAAATGAGACAGAGAGTATCCATATGGGACTAACTATGTGACCAAGAGCTCACACTTTAAGTAACACTGATTAAACAAAACAAAACAACAACAACAACAAAACAAACAGCAGAAAGTCTGGTTGGAGCAAATGACCATGAATCAAATATGAAAACTTTATCACAGATAATAAGGTACCAATTATTCATATACTGCTGCTTCTCTAACTCCCTGATTTCCGGATCCCTGACTCCACTTCACCCACTCTGCCTGAGTTGTCTCTCTGAAACACCAACCTCATTTCTGCCTCGAGGCCTTTTTCCATTGCTGTTTCCTTTGCTTTGCTTGCAAAATCCTCAAGGGGCAGTTGGTGTTAAGGTAAAATAAAGTTTTTTCAAGGAGGCCTTTCTCTGTCCCCCTCTCTGATGGGCTTTAGGCTCCTGCTCTTTATTAGAACCTCTGCTTTATTCCTTCACACTGGTCATCACTCTAAGAAATTTTCATTTATTTATTTACTTTATTTTTGTTGAAATTAATTCAGTTATGATAACTGTGATTAACTATGATAACCATCATTAAGTTTTGCAGATTCTAAATTAATGGTACCACTCATTTTTTATTTAGTTGGTATTCTAATCCTCTTTTAAAAAAAAAAAGATTTTATTTATTTGAGAGAGAGATAATGGAAGAGTATGAGAGGGGAAAGTCAGAGGGAGAAGTAGACCACCTGCTGAGCAGGGAGCCTGACCTGGGACTCAATCCTGGGACTCCAGGATCATGACCTGAGCTAAAAGCAGCTGCTCAACCAACTGAGCCACCCAGGTGCCCAGTACTCTAATATTCTTATAAAAGTACAGAGCAGGGGTGCCTGGCTAGCTCATTCAGTGGAGCAATTGACACTTGACCTCTGGGTTGTATATGTGAGCCCACGCTGGGTGTAGAGATTACTTAAAAAAATAAGCACAGAGGCCGTTTAAGGCCTTTTCATATGTTCATACCACCCGAAAAAGTCAGAACAGCAACTAAATCCAACTTGTATTTATTTATGCCCCTGAACCAAAATAAGTGGAATTTAAAATAGACCTAGCTGTTTAAATTTAGTAAAACAAATATTTATACTCATAATAGTTTAGATTCCCTCTGTTAGATAATTTTGTCTAATTTTTAGATGTTGGGCTTGTGGAAATGCAACAACCACACTCAGGACACAGACACAAAGACTTCTGTCAAGCAACTATATGATTAATTCGAAAAGTGAACTGAATTAATTTAGGCCATACCCTTCACTTTGGGACAAATATGCAAAATGATTAGCTAGTTAATAATTTTGATGTCCTGCAGCCCCACATTTCTAAGATTATATCTTGTGCTGATGCCTTTGACTATGAAAACATTGTCTACTGTCACGATAAAAAATATTTAGATGCTTCTAGAACTATGGCCGGTACTTATACTGCCCTATCACTGTTTTGTTCTTTATAGAAGTAACTTTTTCTTTATTAATAGAAGTATAGTAAATAATTTCCAGATCTGCCATGGCTATGTAATTTCTTTACAATCAATCCCTCCACATTGATTATGCCTATAAACTCTTGAAAAGCCACAACAGCAACAACCCAATCTGAGAATTCTGCAAAGTAAAAAGGAAGATCAGGAAGAGTGGCCAAAACTTGGAGAAAAAATTAGCAAGGAGATTAGCTTCCCAAGTATGTTTTTCTTTTACAACTTTGCCCTAAGGGTGGACGGCAACTGCTCAGTGTAGGCAGCTATTTAATAGAAACTCTGCCTCTTTTCTAGTTGGAGATACAGGGAAAGGAGGCCCAGTGATCGGGGAGTGGGGAAGAAATCCCAGAGAGTAAAAAGACAGAGAAGGAAACCCCCAATTCTCCGTAAGACTACACAGGTATAGACCCAAAGCAGCACAGCGAAGACTTAGAGAACTGAACTAAGATATGAACCACTGGAGACAAAAAACAAGATAGAAATAATCAAATTGATTGCCTACTGAAACAGAAACATTCTTCAGAGGATTATAACAAACCTTCATTCTCTACCAGGTAATATTTACAATGTGTATGGTACAATCAATACTTACTTGACATACAAAGAAGGAGGAATATGTAACTCAGTCTGAACAGAAAAGGCAATCAACAGAAGCCAATCCTGAGATGACTCAGATACCATATCAAAGACACTAAAATAGGTACTAGAATTCTGCTACATAAAGAAAAAGGAAAATAAACTTGAAATAAATGAAGAAAAAAAAAGATACTGAGGCAGGAAAAAATGGTTGAAGACATCTCAAATTAAGTAAAATATACAGACCTACAGATTCATGAAATTCAGTGAACAAACAAAATAAATTAAAAGATAATATGCTTAGATACATCATAATCAATCTGCTAAAAACTAAAGAAAAAATCCTGATATGAGCTAGAGAAAAATTACACATTATATACGGGAATAAATATTTAAATAGCCATGGAATTTCTATCAGAAACTATGGAAGTCAGAAGACAATAGAACAACATCTTTAAAATGCTGAAATAAAAAAGCTGTCAAGTCAAAAATCCATATACAACAAATATACCATTCAGGAATAAAGGCAAAAGAAAATAATTTTCCAAAAAAGCCTAAGGGGGAAAAAAAAAATCTATCTCAGCTAATTAGTTCAGCAAGGTTGCAGGATACAACATCAAGACACAATTTTTTTCTATATACTAAAAATAATAATTTAAAAATGAAACTAAGAGGGGCGCCTGGGTGCCTCAGTGGGTTAAAGCCTCTGCCTTTCGCTCAGGTCATGAGCCCAGGGTCCTGGGATCGAGCCCGGCATCCGGCTCTCTGCTTGGCAGGGAGCCTGCTTCCTCCTCTCTCTCTCTCTCTGCCTGCCTCTCTCCCTACTTGTGATCTCTATCTGTCAAATAAATAAATAAAATCTGAAAAAAAAATGAAACTAAGAAAACAATTCCATTTACAATAGATTAAAAAAGAATACAATATTTAGGACCAAATTTAACAAAAGCAAATACATGTAGACTGAAAACTACAAAGCATTTTTGAAAGAAATTTTAAAAGACCTAACTAAATGTAAAGACATCCCATGCTTTTTGATCAGAATACTTAGAATAATGTTAAATGCAGTATTCTTCAAATTTGTCTATAGATTAAAACAATCTTGATCAAAATAAAGACATTTTCGGATAAAGGAAAACTAAGGAAATTTTTGCCCTGAATCCTGCTTTATAAGAAATACTAAAGAAAGTTATGCAGGCAGAAAAGAAATAATATTAGAGAGAAATCTGGTTCTTCAACAATAAAGAAAAACATATCAGAAATGAGAAATATCTATGAACACATAAAAGACTATAGATTTCCCCCTTAAATTCTTTAAAATGGTCTAAATGCTTAAATTAAAAAAAAAAAAAAGTAAAACTTTCCAGTAGGCTTTCAATGTATGTAGATAGAATACATAAAGCAACTACAATATGAAAAAATAGCAGGAGGGCGTGGTGATGGAATCTTTTTGGCTGCAAATTTCCCTATTTTACCAAAAGTGGTACAATACTAACTCTAAGTAGACTGAAAAAAAAAATCAAAGACATATAACCAAAAGCCACTAAATAATTTAAAATCAAATACCCATACTCAAATAATCCAAAAGAGGGCAGGAAAGGAAGAACAAAGGAATAACAGGCAGAGGAACACACAGAAAAAAAAATGATAAAAGGTAAAGCAATATCCCTAAAACTGTCTAAGATTATATTCAGTGCTAATGGTCTGTCCTCTCCAATTAAAAGGCAGAGACTGACAAAGTAGATAAAAAGGAAGACTCAAGTATATACTGCTAAAAGAGATATACTTTAAATATTAAAACACATAAAGGTTGAAAGATAATGGATGGAAAATGTATAATATTTAAAAATTAATTATACAAAGGCTGAAGGTGCTGTATTAGTATCAGATAAAATGGACTTTGAGACAAAATGTATTCCCAGACATAAAGAGCAATATTTCATAATGATACAGGCAGAATTCGTCAGAAAACAATTATAAATATGTAAGCACTTGATAACAGAGCTTCATAATACATGAAACAAAAATTAACAATTAAAATTAGAATCAGGCCATTCCAAAATCATAGATAGAGGTCTATCACCCCCTCCAGCAACTGATAGAACAACCAGACAAAAGAAGATCAGCCAAGACACAAAAGATCTGAACAACAGTATCTTCACTTAATTGATGTTTCTAGACTACTACATCCTACAATAGCAGAGTATACACTTTTTTTTCAAATGCATAGATGCACTTACCAAGATAGACCATAGACTGAGATTTAAAAGATGTCTTAAGAAATTTGAAAGGATAGGGGTGCCTGGGTGGCTCAGTGGGTTAAGCCTCTGCCTTCAGCTCAGGTCATGATCTCAGGGCCCTGGAATCGAGCCCACACCGGGCTCTCTGGTCAGCAGGGAGCCTGCTTCCTCTCTCTCTCTCTGCCTGCCTCTCTGCCTGCTTGTCATCTCTGTCTGTCAAATAAATAAATAAAATCTTTCAAGAAAAAAAAAGAAATTTGAAAGGATAAAAATCAGATGTTCTCTGACCACAACCAAATTAAATAGGTATCAGTATTATTATGATGCCTAAGGAAAACTCAAATATCTAGAAATTAAACCATATTTCTAAGTGATGGATAAATATCACAAGGGAAATCTACATGACAAAAAACCGCACCGCACAACATATCAAAATTTGTAAGTTATAGCTCAAGTTGTGCTTGCAGGAAAAATACGCTGGTATTAGAAAAGAAGAAAAAATAAAATAAATAACCTAAGATTCTACCTTAAAAAGTTAGAGAAATAGGAGCAAAGTAAATTCAAAATAAGGAAATAACAAAGGAAACAGTAGAAATAAATGTAACAGAAAATAGGGAAACAATAGAGAAAATTAACAAAGCCAAGAGTTGGCTTTTTAAAAAGATCAACAAAATTGACAAATTTCTAGCTGCACTGAATAAGAAAATGGAGAAAGAACAGAAAATGGGAAAGACGTGTCAACACTCATCTTACAGACATAAGATGACGAGAGAATACTAAGAACAATTTTATGCCAACCAATTTTACAACTCAGATGAAATGGACAGATTTCTTGAAAGTTACAACTCAGCAAAGCAGGCACAAGAAGAAATAGAAACTGGATAGCCTTGAATCTATTAAAGAAATTGAATTCCTTATCACAAATTGTTCCCCAAAGAGAACTTCAGGCCCAAGTGGTTTTACCAACAAATTCTAAGCAACGTTCAGGGAAGAAATAATGCCAATCTTACATAAACTTTTTCAGAAAATAGGAGTATGAGATACGGATGAACTCTTTTTAAAATGCCAATATAGGGGCACCTGGGTGGCTCAGTGGGTTAAAGCCTCTGCCTTCTGCTCAGGTCATGATCCCAGGGTCCTGGGATCAAGCCCCGCATTGGGCTCTCTGCTTAGCGGGAGCCTGCTTCCTCCTCTCTCTCTCTCTCTCTGCCTGCCTCTCTGCCTACTTGTAATCTCTATCTGTCAAATAAATAAATCTTTAAAAATAAATAAATAAAATAAAATAAAATGCCAGTAAATCCCACTACAAAATCTGAGTAAGAAGACATAAATTCTATCTCAATGAAGTTGTAAAATTAAAATTAAAAAGTGGAGTCCTATTACTATATACCCTTGTGACAAAGTCTTAGACCATACAGAAATGACTTTTGCTACAGAAAGGCCTCTAAGGGCCCGATTACAATACAGCCTCTGGTAAAACACAGTATCAACATACTCTCTAGATAATTATCTAACCATTTTGTTCTGTAGCAGAGAAACTACAGCCCAGGGGTCAAATCCAGCTCAGCCCAGTTTTTGGTTTTGTTTTTTTTTTTTTTTGTTTTTTTTGGTATTGCCTGCAGGCAAAGGAACAGTTTTTACATTAAAAAAAAAAAATGTTATCTAAAAAAAAGAAGTAAGGAGGGGCACCTGGGTGGTTCAGTCTTTAAGCATCTGCCTTAAGCTCAGGTCATGATTCCAGGGCCCTGGGATGGATCCCTGAATTGCGCTCCCTGCTCAGCTGGGAGCCTGCTTCTCCCTCTCCAGGTCTCCATGCTTGTATTCCCTCTCTATCTCTCTGTGTCATAAAGAATAAAATCTTAAAAGAAGAAAGAGGAGAAGAAGAAGAAAAAGAGGAGGAGGAGGAGGAGGAGGAAGAAGAACAAGTAGTAGTAGTAATAGTAGTAGTAGTAGTAGCAGTAACCAGCATCTATGTATGGCCTGCAAGGCCTAAAATACTCACTCTTTGGCCTTAGAAAAAAAAAAGAGAAAGAAAGAAAGAAAGAAAGAAAGAAAGAAAGAAAGAAAGAAAGAAAGAAAGAAAGAAAGAAAAAGTTTTCTATCCTTGTTAGAATAACAGGTTTATGACAGTAAATAATTGTATGATTTCACTCTCAGAAGGGGTGGGTATGCAAAATGCTCAGAGACCAGGACATAGGCCAGTCCTCCTGTTTTGTACCCTTCACTTAGCTCCTGATTCATTCATTCATTCATTCATTCATTCATTCATTCAATAAGTATGTAGGTGAGCCCTAATACATATGAGTCACTTTACCATTATATCTGCAATATGGTGATGTACAAACTAGGCAACCCAGTCCTCAATGAGCCTATGGGGTTTACAGTAGAGATTTCAATGTTTACTCAATGAATGACTCAATGATTCCAGCCTGGTTTTACCAAAGCCACGTGGTCACAGTGATTACAGCCCAACACACCCTCCCCATCTTTTGCTGCTGGAGCTTACTTTGCACTCTGCATTGAATTCTATGCTCCTCTGGACCTGAGGTTTCTTGCCATTCTAATACAGAGATAATTACACACTTCGTGATAAAAGATGAAAAATTAATGTGAATGTATAGGAGGAAAACACAAGATTTTATTGCAGTCTTGTGTCTTCCTCAGTTGGAGGTTTTAAAATTGTTAATCCTTCTCTCAAATTGAAACTCTTTAAATCTCATATTTAAAATAAAATGAACACAGTTGAATATTAGGGAAAGATAATGCCTAGGCGGTTTTGTTAATGTATCCAAAAATAACTGCCTATTTTCAAGTTAATAAAAAAATCTCCCAATCCAAAGCATATGCAGCTTAATGTGTTAAAAAGCATTAGCTAACATTTACTTAGCCACTGATAATTATTTGGGTTCTAAATCCAGAGGGTATAAGAGAGATTTTCAAAAGGAGTTGAGGGCAGCATTAATACAGGCAGAAAATACAATGCTATCCAACAAAACACAACTGAGGATATTTTCAGGGTAAAGTGGCTGGAATCAATTATTTATTTCATCAGATAAAAAAAAAATTTGCTGAAGGGAAGACCCAATCGAGGGAACATGTACAAGAGAGTGTCGAGTAAGTTAACGATGTTCTTAGAGCGACATGGTCATCAAAATAATCAGAGTGACTTGGGTCGCAGCGATGTCACCAAAAAGAAAAGAGGAAGAAGACTAATGGTGTATCACTTGCAAGCCCCAGTTCCCAGGAGAAGTGGACACATTTGAGAAGGGTGAGAAAAGCTAAATAAGAATGATTGTTAAGACGTAAGACCTTAATTGAAGGGAAAGGATTTAAAATTACCTAAAATACAGACTGAAGGAATCAAGGTCAAGAAACCATGTTGGCTCATGAAAGGTATTTAAAAAGTCAAGACCTTTAAAGCCAATAGTTTTTCTGGGTTGTAAGAGAGCATGATGACAAATTATAGCCTAGGGAAAAGAAGTACACTGAATAATATCAAATAGCTTTTTTAAACAATACTAGCAGCAACCTTCCTAACAATCATTTTTATTAAACTGGAATCACTTGTAACAGTTAAATCAGGCTGGGAGAGAAACAGCCCCCATGGCATGTAAGTTATTGAGGATTTGATTCCTATTCTTACTTCTAGAGCCAAAGAGCGTTCGAGAAAAGCAAGACGGCAGGAGGGATAAAAAGGGAAGAGGTGTTTGAGGCCGAGAATCTATTCTCACTCCACTTCCTTGAGCACAGACTGTGATAGCCCCAAGCACATCATTAATCAAGGTATCTGAAATAAATACAATGATGAAATTAGCGAAAAATGGACAAACCTACTTTGTTCTGGTCATTAGAGTTGTAAATGACCCTGTTGTCATCCTCCTCCTGTCCTCTTTCATCTCTTTTCTATGTTAAAAATTTAATGATTATAGAAATCAGAACTTACAACATGAAGAAAAACTTTTTTTTCATCATTACAAAGACGAATAATGAAAGAAACAAAATGTCTCTAGGTTTACTGGGATATATTAAGCATCCAATTTTAATACCCTGTGACACAGTTTACACACACACACACACACACACACACTCAAACACTTCCTCCCAAATACGTATTTAGATAAGAACGCCAACCACGCTTTATGCATAAGATTTTAGCATATTCATTCATCATGTACTCACTTGAAGCAGCCTCAGACTAATCAATTGCTATAATAATTCTTTGCTCCAGCAGAACCTCCCAGCAGGTCCATCTGAACAATTGGGAGCCTGGAATCCCCTGCACCTCAAAGCTGTATGAATCCTCCGCTAAAAGTAATAATCTGTGAATTAGCTAACATTATAGCAGACCTCATACCTGGCCTAGAAAGTTATATTTTATGCAAAAATAACTTCTAGTTCAAGACATATATTTACTTAAAATTTACTACTAAGGGTTAGATGCAGGGAAAAAAGAAACCAAGCTTTCAAAAAAAAAATCCCAAGTGTGAACAGGTGCATTCTGAATCACACCTTCCTTCAAAACCATACTAATTTTCCACTTCTCATTTCACTCTATTTAAAAATAAACTCCGCATTGAATGTACCACTCTGGGCTAATAGTGGGAAAAGTTGTGAGTGTTTGGGGAACAGGGGTTATATGGGAACACTCCGTACTTTCTGCTTGGTTTGTAGTGAACCTGAAACTGCTGCAAAAAAAGAGAGTAAGAAAGTAAATAAATAAGTAAATTCTAAGGACTCGAATGTTTTACATGCTGCCATGAAAAAAATTAAGACCTCCTTAAAGGACATCCATTTTCCAAGAGTGAGACAGGGAATGACACTATTATTAAAGATAATAGACTGTTTCTTAAAATACAGATATGAAGAAAGCCTCGAATGGCAAACAGCTGTATATCACCAGGGATCTCTAATTTTATAAATCCTAGTTGCAAAAATCTTAGGCAACTGGGTTGATTGTTTGGTGTGTAACTCCTAAATATAGGAGATAGTTGCTTTTTCCACCTCCTTTCTCTCTATGCCCAGAGATCTGTCCATTCTTCCTTTATTGCTCCCAGACTCTTCCATGTACCTCAACAACTCTCTCCTGTTTGGAGCATCCTTAGCCAAACTGTGGCATGCTCTCCTCGGCTTCTACTTGTTTCTCCGAAGCCACAAAAATGATGCTCTGCTCTTCCAGAATGGGTCAGAGCGGAAAGCATTCTGGCCAAGGCTCTTCCAGTGGCAGAGAACCACTAGCCAAAATCAAGAGAAGGAGCAGTGGAAGATGCTGACCGCTGACACTGATGGGAAGCATAAAACTAGAAACCCACTCTGGACCACACAGGTCAATGCCTCAGTCCCAGCTACTGCACACTGCGGAAGCATAGCCGGAAAGGTCCCAGACATACACCTCTTACCACCTCTCCCACAACTATTCCCTTCTTGCCTTACTGTCCTTCTACAAACATGGGAGGCTGCTCAAGCCCCTGTGGCGTGGCCTTTGGAATGTGAGTCCCCGAGAGGCAAGCATGGTCTTCCTGCCTTACGTATTTCTAATCTTCAAATACATTGTCTTCCCCTGAACACCCTGCAAATTGACCTCTGAACACATTTATCCCCATTCTTTATTTTTATGCATAATACATCAAACTTAATGTATGCTATAAACTTATTTATTTTCTCTCTTCCCTCACTAGAAGGGAAGAAAGGAAGAGGGATACAAAGCCCTGGACATAGGAAAAGCTGCATATTATAATTCACTTCTTTTTTTTTAATTTAAATTCAATTAGCTGACATATAGTACATCATTAGTTTCAAATGCAAAGTTCAATAATTCATCAGTTGCGTATGACACAGAGTGCTTATCACATCACGTGCACCCTTAATGCCTCCCACCCTATTACCCCATCCTACCACCCACCTCCCCTTCGGTTTTTTTCCCAGAGACTCAGTTAAGAGTCTCTCCTCGTTTGTCTCCCTCTCTGATTGCTTCCCATTCAGTTTTCCCTCCCTTCCCCCATGATCCTCTGTGCTGTTTCTTATATTCCACATATGAGTGAGACCATATGATAATTGTCTTTCTACAACTGACTTATTTCGCTCAGGATAATCTCCTCCAGTTTCATTCATGCTAATGTAAATGGTAAGTATTCATCCTTTCTGATGACTCAGTAATTCGCATTAGCGTGTGGAGACTGTCAAGTGTCATAAAAAAGAGGCATTTTAAGCTATTTCAGTAAAGAAGTGTTTTTAACTTTAACTTTTGTAAACATAACATTTGCTGTTGTAGCATTTACTAATAGCTGTCAGAACATACAAGCTGGGACACACTAAAAGAAAACGTTCCTGATGCTTTTCTTCAGCATCCTTTTTCCTTCATCCCCAGGATCCTTCAAGGTCACCAAAGTCATAAACAAATATAACTGCCCCTTGTGGCTCCTCCTCTGCTTGACCTCTGCCCCGTATATCTGAGTACTTCCTGAAGCACCTCCATCTGTTTGCCTACCACTTGTTTGGTTCCCTCTGCTAGTTCTCTGAACACTCCTGGTTCCCTCTGCTGTTTCTTATCTGTCCTATAGTTTTTATTTATACGCACCTCCTGAAGTTAAGTTCTTGTTTTATTTCTCCTTTCGCTTTTCTTCTCCTTGGAGAGGCTGATCTTATATTTTCTTCTTTTTTAAGATTGATTAATTTATTTGAGAGAGAGAAAAAGAGAGAGAGTGGGTACATGCAGGAGTAGGGTGGGAGGAGGGGCTGAGAAAGAGGGGGAGAGAGACTCTCCAGCAGGCTGCATGCTGAGCGAGGAACCCAACACAGGGCTCTACCCTAGGGACAGACCTAGGAAGGACCTGGGAATGTGACCTGAGCTGAAGTCTAGGGTTTGACACTTAACCTACTAAGACACCATCTTATACTATCAAGTTTCACTTCTGTAATTATCCTCAAGACTCTAACCTAAACCCTGAATTCTATTTCCAAAGATCAACTTGATACGGTCAATTGTTACCTTTCGCAGAAGAGTATAGCTTTTTAAAAAAACAACCCTATCCTCAGTTCTTAAACTGTATTTTCATCCCAAATGCCTTTGTTTCTGCCCCTAGACACATCATTTTCCCTGTCCACCAGACTGTTAATGTTGGAATTTATCTCTCACACCTGCTTTTTTTTCCCCCTCTACATCCTCCCTTGCCCTCATCCCTTAGTGTTCTCATCCTTTGCACGTTCTCTCAGGTGGTTATTTTGTGCTCTGGGCCCCTTCTCATTCCTTGGGCCCCTTCTCTTCTTCCACCTATGGAATTTCACAAAACAACAGGACCGACCCCCTGAGTCAGTCTAGCAGCTCTGCTACCAATCGTTCCTCCTTCCTCATTTGCCCCATGTACCCAAGCCAGACTTCCTGAGGCACAGGCTTCGCTCCTGCATCTACCTGCTTGCTCCACTGTGTGAATCATCTCTATTTCCTTCAGTTTGCCGCAGACCCCCTGCTCTCTCTCCATTGACTTGTTTCCACTGATCTCACGAGACTCTCTCCAGAGTTTCCCAGTCTTTTGGAAAAGACTGAAAATGAAAAATAGAAACAATTTTACAAAGAGAGTCTCGCTGATGTTGATTATAGTTGGGAAGAAGAAAAAAGTATACAGGACACAGGGGAAACAGAGGCACTTATCTCTTAAGGAGTTTTGTCTCCCAGTTGATATATTACCATCAAACTCTACTATAGGCATTAACACAATACAGACAGCTATTGTATACAAGAAAATCAAAAATTCCAGGACATATTTTGGATTTTTCATTTGAATAGAAAAATCTATGAATTCAAAAAAATTTTAATAAAACCATAACTTGGTTTTATGTATGTTTACATACATAAATGTATGTAATTTTGTTTAATATGGTTAATACCATATTAAACAAAATTAACTCAAAATGAGCCATGAAACTAAACATAAATTCTAAACCTAAAAATAAAACTTCTGGAAGAAAACATAAGAGAAAATCTTTGTGATATGCATGGGTCAGGCAAAGTATTCTTCAAACAGACACAGACTGTGAACCATAAAAGAAAAATATAAATTGGACTTTGTCAAATCAAAAAGCTTTTGCTCTTTGAAAGGCATTGTTTAGAGAATAAAAAGACAAGCCACAGACTGGGAAGGAAAAAACTGCAAAACACACATGTGATAAAGAGCTTGTATTTAGCATAGACGAAAATCTCTCACAGTCCAATCAATAAGAAGACAAATAGCCCAATTTTAATTTTTTAAAAAAGGAGGGCAAAATATTCACCAGTCACTTTGCCAAAGAAGAGATACAGAGATGGTCAATGAGCCAAGGCAAAGATGTTTAACGTCATTAACTTATTAAAGAAAAGCAAAGTAAAACTACAATGAGATACCATGACACACGTATAAGAAGCGCGAAATTTAGAGACTGACCATATCAAGAGTACTTGGTGAAACGTGGAGGAACTAGAACTCTCCTACGCTGCTGGTGAACATAAAAGATGACTGACTGCCACCGTGAACCAGTGTGGCCGTTTCCTACCTAGTTAAACAAACATTTACCATATGAAACAGCAATCCCATCTCTAGTATTTACCACAGATGAAAGATAGTATGTCCAGGCAAAGGCCTGCACAAGAATGTTTATAGTAGTTTTCACACAATTGCTGAAAGCTGGAAACACACAAATGTCCATCAGCTGGTGAATGGGTAAACAAGAGAACAAAAACTTCTGGGATAAAAAGAAATGAACTGATACATGTGTCAGCAACGATGAATCTCGAAGCATTAGGCTAAGACAAGCCGGACACAAAAGGCTACATATTGTATGATGCTATGTATATTCTATTTATTTCATTCTAGAAAAAGCAAAGACAGAAATCAAATCAGGGGCACCTGGGTGGCTCAGTGTAACGGTTAGGCCTCTGCTTTGGACTTAGGTCATGATCTCAGGGTCCTAGGATCGAGTCCCACATCAGACTCTCTGCACAGTGGGAAGCTTGCTTCTCCCTCTCCCTCTCTCTGCCTGCCTCTATGCCTACTTATGATCCCTCTATCTCTGTCAAATAAATAAATAAAAATGTTAAAAAAAAAAAAAAAGAAATCAAATCAGTAGTGGCCAGGGGCTGATGATAGAAAAAGGGACTGACTATAAAAGGGTACCAGAAAAATTTCTGGAGTGATCAAATGTACTATATCTCCCAACTCTGGTGATGGTTCCACAACAGAGTGCATTTGTCAGAACTCTTTAAACTTCATACCTAAAAAGGGTGAATTTTCTTGTGTATAAATTACACCTCAAATAAACCTAACTTTAAAGAAATCAAGACTTAAAAAAAAAAACCAGAAAAGAGAAAGCAAATATTTTCTTTTCCTTATCCCAATCTCCTTGTTAACTTCTCTCCCCCAACCACCTTCATAATAATTTCACAGCATCAGCTTAAGGACACACTTTTAAATCTTGCAAATAACAAAAGCAATGTTAAGACTGAGTCTGCTGCAAACAAAAGAGGAGTAAAAATGTACACTGTGGGGCACCTGGGTGGCTCTGTGGGTTTAAGCCTCTGCTTTCCACTCAGTCATGATCCCAGGGTCCTGGGATCGAGCCCCACATCAGGCTCTCCGCTCGGCAGGGAGCCTGCTTCCTCCTCTCTCTCTCTGCCTGCCTCTCTGCCTACTTGTGATCTCTGTCTGTTAAATAAATTTAAAAAAAAAATTACACTGCAAAATTTCCACAATTCTGGGATCCACAAAAAAGTTGTTAACAAAACAAGAAATTGAGCAGGGTCACCAGAAATGATATAATATTCTTACTAATACATCCTAAAGTCAGAATAATTTTTTTCCTTAAAAAAAAAACCCACTCATAAGCTGAAATTAAACTCCACCTATAAAGGAAGTATAACCACCCACTTTCACTTAAATATACTATCTATAAATCCACACAAAGTTAGGAGCGCCAGTCAAACTGAACCACTTGCCTGGCCCCAGGGTAGTTTCTTCCGGCTCCATGTCCTGCTCCCTGTGTTCTGTACACAGGTTGTGCTGTCCTCCCCATCTCATCAGCTCCGAAATCAGAATCCTTTCTGTCCTTCAAGGTCCATCTCAGACACTAGGAAGTTCAGGATCCTTTCAAACATCCTCAGGACTGAAAGTGTTCTCTGCCTTTTATAAACTGTCATTGCCCTTTATCTGCCTCTCTCTTAACCTTCTGAATTTCTGTACTATATTTATATGGGTACTGACATAATTCACCTATTGCCTTGCAAGCCGCTAGAGGCTGGAGCAAGTGTGTGTGAGTCACTCACACCTCCCACAGCCCCAAGCAAGTGCCACAAGAAAACATGTATCGAATGAACACGTGTTGAGTGGCAGAAAAATTAAATTTAGACTTTATCTGGTACTATCATAGAAAATTTGATGCAATCACAGAAAAATGGCCCATTTGAAAATTTTGCTGACCTCTATTTTATTTCAAGGTAACAGACTCATTTTAAATAGAAGATATATTCTGGTGTCTTTTAAAAACATATCATACTGAATTTCCCAAAGGCCAAAGCTAAAACACTTTGAGCAACAAAATAAATAAACCGGGAGGGATTATAACCAAAAACGTAAAATAAATATCCATGAGTCTATACTGACCCAATTATACGATGGAGTAAATAAATGGAAAACAACAGACAATCTCCCATGCAAGGGAAGTACAAATAATTTCTGTAGATAATCCACCTTCAAGGAGGTAGAACATAAGTCCCTAAGTGTGGGCTTCGCAGAGTGACTTCCTTCCCAAGAGTACTGTATGGAAATGGGACATGGAGAAATCTGACAACACCTCAGCCAATGGACGAAGAGTAAGATCCGGCGCCTGGGTGTTCAGTGGATTAAGCCTCTGCCTTCGGCTCAGGTCATGATCCCAGGGTCCTGGGATCGAGCCCTGCATTGGGCTTTCTGCTCAGCAGGGAGTCTGCTTCCTCCTCTCTTTCTCTCTGCCTGCCTCTCTGCCTACTTGTGATCTCTGTCTGTCAAATAAATAAATAAAATCTTAAAAAAAAAAAAAAGAGTAAGATCAGGGTTGACAAGGTTGATAGTATGTACATTTGAGGTAATATGATGAGAATGGTACACTTCCTCTCCAAAACACATAACCTGAGGAAAATATTAGACAGATCAAAGTAAAAAACCTTCCACAAAATACCTGACCAATGTCCTCAAAACTGTCAAGGCCGTCAACAATAAGTATTAAAGTCTAAGAAACTGCCACCACCAAGAAGAGTCTGAGGAGGCATGACAAACTACAATGAGATCCTGGACACGAGTCTGGAACAGAGAATGGACATAAAGGGAAACCAAGGAAATCCGAATAAGGTTAGAGTTTAGTTCACCATGATGCATAATTATTGGCTCATTAATTGTAACATACTAATGTAGGATGTCAACAATAGGGGAATCTGCATGTGGAACAAATGGGAACCTTGTACTGTCTTTGTAATTTCTCTGTGAAGCTAAAACTGTCTAAAGTTAGAAGCTTATTTCTTTTTTAAATACACAAATTTCATATTTTAAAAGGTTATCCTGAAAACAAGATATGCTTTTAAGGCAATAAAGAGTTACGTTATATCACAGGAGATTCGCCCTCCAGAGAAACACATCCCTGGACATAGCTTAGCTCAGGGGAAGAGTTGCAGATGAAGTTTCCAAATACAAATAAAATTAGTAGTTTTAATATTTACTCGAAGGTTGTTGTCTTTAAATGCATCATTTTAAATTTATTGCATATGATTTCCTTTACCTTAAGTTCACCAAGAAGTAGTGTAACTTTATATTGAAAGCCACTGAAAAATGTATGACTTTATTCAAAGAAATTCACCCTGTGGTCGGCTTTATCGAAAACAGATTCCACTTGAGGAAATGATTGATTTCTCTCTTATCTTTCCCCATTCTGAATAAAGGGACACTATACATGGCAATTAGAATTTAAAAAATGTTTTATGTTCTTAATCTTCACAACTCTCCTTCCAAAATAAACTGAAAAGAAATTTGATATTGGCAAGATCTTAGGCATTTGACATTGCTAAAATTATGAGCTTTTTTTTTTTGCCTTTCTATCTTAATGAGCTTCCTTGAATAAATTATATCTGTATTGGAGACAGTGTGGTCAAAAAGTCTGGGAAAGGGTTGTTTTTTGTTTGGCTGGTTGTTTTTTTAGGAAGGAAGTCAGGGGAGCCTGTTCAGCTGTTCTACGAGCCATCCTCTAGGACCTCTCAAGTCATCTCCTTGCTGACTGACCTGGAGAAAACCTCATCTCTGAGGCTCAGATTCCTCCTTTATAAAATGAAAATATTTTTATTCATAATCACTTACCTCTAAACTCACTCTAGCTGTAAAAACAAACAAACAAACAAACAAACAAGTCTGAGTATTCATTTCACAATCAGCCTTTCAAATAAGCATGGCGAGCGTGATTCCCCAGTAACCCCACATCCCATCAAGGGCAGACTTTGAAATTCATGGTAACAGCAATGGGAGTTTTCTATCTGTGAACCAGAAATTATGCTGTACAAGCAAAAACTCACTGGGGCCAACACCCCTTACTCAACTTTGACTTCAAAATTTGTTTCCTGCTCCCTTGTCTCTGGGAAGAGGCTTCTGAAACTAAAGCACAACCTCCCCATGGCACAGTGATGCCAGAATTCAGACAGACACAAAGAGAAGGAAAAAGGAGAGAGGGGAAAGCTTTGTATGCTTCAGAAAAGACAGGATTGTAAGAAAACTGTGCTTGAGAACTCACCAAGGCTATCAGGGACCAGACACTGTGACATAGGACTTGAGACCACAGAGATCATCCTTTCCATTTAAACAGGCACAGATGAACAGTGTGGGTCAGCCCTTAGATACATTATGCCACCAAATACCTTCTATGCCCACCACCTTCCTTGCATCCATCACTTTTATTACTTTAGTTCTTTATGTGTTGACAAAAGAAGAGCAAGAAAATGCTCTTTGAAAGGCATTGTTTAGAGAATAAAAAGATTTGGAATAAGAAATTTTGACTCAGTGATTGTGTTCTACTCTGTCTCTACAGATAGTCTCTGGATTTCCCTCATTGCCAGGCCAACTTCATGAGCATTTGACATGTGCAGTCACACAGGGTGACACACCCAGAAGGGCCTCCAGGTTGGCTTGATGGCTTTCTGGTCACCGTTTGAACTTCATAATTTTTGAACAAGGGGTTCCACATTCTTGTTTTGGCATTGTGTCCAGCAAATTATGTCGACCATTGCTTTTAAGAGCTCTCATTTGGATCTTCAGAAATTCTGATCTTCACTTCTTTCCCTCACATTGAGTGAAGACATTTAATCAACATCTGAACATCAATAACTGAACATCATGATTGATCCACAGAATTCCCTAGAGGAATATGTCCACACGAAAATGGCTGAGCATTACTAGAAAAAATTGTTCAACCTGTAGTCTCAAGATACCCACATTCAGGTTTTCCATTCTCTGCCCAACACTGTCCATAATCCCACATTTCCTCTGCCTTTCCATTCTCAACAGCAGCATTTTCACCAGCTTCCTTGAAACCCTATTGGTTTTCCCTCTCATCCTTAGATGAGACATTTGCCTGCTTCTTCATAGATGTCTTCCAGGCTTCTCGGACTCAACCTCAACTCACCTTCCCCTTCAAGCCTGCTGCTCATACAGTGACAATCATCACTTTCTTTCATTGTCCAAACAAGAGACATGGTCTTCATCCTTGACCCTCCTCCACACCAAATTCACTTCCAAGTATTGCCATCCTAATATTTATTCGAATCTATTCATGTTTGTCCATCCCCTCTGTCATTGCTTTAATTAATACACCTATAACTATCCTCTTGGTTTACCACAATAACATCCTGATTCGTCCCCATGTTTCCAGTCTAAATTTTCTTCCTGATCATCAAATGCATTTTCATGCTGTAGTCATAAAGAATTTATTTTTTTTTTAAATCTGATCATGTTCTATAATACACAGAAAACAAAAAATGCCACAAATTCTTCCCACTCCTATATGCATGGCTTTTTGCAATACAGTTTTGTCAATCCTCCCCTTCCCTCAAGAGGGAAGTCTACTCCTTTTCCACCTCAATTCTGGGCCAAGCTTGTGACGTGCTTTGACCAACAGAATGTGGCACAAGTAGGATACTGTGGGAGTTCTGAACTCAGCCTCTAGAGGTCACCGGGGTATGCAGGCTTCTGAAAATATATATAGCCCTTACTCAGGGCTCTATGCTGGTTGCTGGAGAAATTCCTTTCTTTGTGATGGATAGAAAGTTTTACTTGCTCACAGATTCTAAAATAGTTCTCTCTTTTCAACATCCCATCGATAGCATCCTGAAGTAGGACACTGTGAGTTATCTTTGGTCCTTTCCTCTACTTTATCCTCCATATTCAATTTCTCTACAATCTAATCACTGCTTGTTTCAAAAGCAAATCTCAGATGTGTCCTTTCACCTCAACCTCCAATGCCACTGCCTCCGTTGAGTCTAGGTCCTTAGCTAAATTCCAGCAGCAGTTCTTCAGCTAGCCTCTAGTCTCTACCCTTGTGCCCTCCAAGTATAACACACAGCCTGATTTTCTTAACAAGTCTCCTATTATTTCTCACACACACAAAAGTCTTTTTTTTTTTTAAATGAAAAAGCATCAATGCAGTTTATTTTAATGCTTCTACTTCACGAGAGTCACTTCTTAATGCTACAGGAGAAGTCAATTCACCAATACTTAATTTGGAAAGCATAATCAAGAAAGACTCCAATTTTTATTGGGACTACACAACTCAGCACAGTACTAGGCACCATGAATCTAGAACAAAAAACCAAAGTATGCATGATACAAGTAAATCTTGAACTCCAGGGGATCCATGAACCTCTGAAAAGTGTATACCAAAAAAGCTGTGTAGTGTGTGCACACATTTTTCTGGGGAAAGGTCCCGTGGCTTCAATCAGCTTCTCAAGGGGCCCCCACAGTACACTGGAGAATTCTAATCCCCTCGGTATTTCCAGTACAGGAAGCTGGGACCTCCGGGAGTTGACTTTCGCACATCTCAGAGTCCGTTTTCGCGGCAAGAGGGTGGGAAAGAAAACAAGTGAAAGTAGCTTGCAAGGACTAGGCAGGGAACAACTCCAGAGCATTATTTACCTTGTAAGTTTAGTAACATGTTCTGGGCTAGGGAGGGGGAACAGGGATGTAGGTGCTTATGTCCCATTTCATGAAGTCAATACTTTCTATTTCACTTTCAAGGGTTCCCTGTAATTCCTCCCCACAAGCCTATCCAAAATTATTTCCTAGGATCGGAGTTTGCTACTTTTTGAGAGTATGGGTTATGCCTCTTTGCATTTTGGAAGAACTACATTAGTACTTATTTTTTTAAAAAAAGATATATTTATTTAAGAGAGAGAGCAGGGGGAAGGGGCATAGGGATAGGGAAAGAGAATTTTGAGCAGACTGCCCAACATGCAGGGCTCCACCCCACAACTCTGAGACCATGACCCAAGCCAAACCCAAGAGCCAAGTGCTTAACCAGCTGAGCCACCCGGGCACCCCTCAAGTTAAATGTTTATATACAATATAGTTTGGGTTTTTTTTCCAGCTTCATTGAGGTATTATTGACATATACCTTTGTGTGAATTTAAGGTACAACGTGATGATTTGATACACCTATATATTGTGAAATGATAACCACTATAGAGTTACTTAATACCTCTATTACCTGACATAATTACCTTTTATGTGTGTATGTGGTGAGAACATATAGATCTATTCTCTTGGCAACTATCAAGTATATAACATAGTATTATTAATAATACACGAGTACCTATTTTCACGACAAAAGATACCCAAAGATGACTTCTGCTTTTACGAAAAGAGTCCAAAGGCGAAAATATCATTCAGCATTCATTATGCAGCAAGCCCTTAGAGAGGCAGTGAAGACCATGAGCAGCAAGAGCAGCCACTGCCAAGCTCTTTCTCTTGGAACTATACTCTGTCTCAGCATCGAGCTGCCTTAGCTTTGAAATATGTCTGTGAGCATCTGTGCTTCATCTTGATTTATTTTGTGCAACTATCAGCAAGATGTGTCCCAAGGTATCAGAAAAACCTAACACAGGTTATTTTGGGGGGCCTGGGAATGCTCAAAAATTTTTCCATATAACTTAATAGTAACTGCTTCTTAACTTTATGCCATTTCATCTCAGGAAAGGTTTCAGAGGAATACTTGATTTTCCAACAACAAACCTGGAGTATCCCTTCACGTACACCCTCTTCACCATACTAGTTCAATTCTCTCAGCTACACAGAAAGTGCTCAGTCATATTCCCCTGTCCTCTGTCAGTCATGGATACCAGTTCATCTATGTTTTGCTCTCTACTAACTCGAGTTCTACTAATTTTACAATTTGAGTTCTACCTCCGTAACTCCTGGACCCTAAATTAGAGACATGACACTAATCCTTGCTCTACCCAAAGTAGTTGTTTATAACCTGAAGAACGACTTCAGTTTCTGTATCTGTACTTAGGGACTGAAACTTCTAGCTGGCACATTTGAAAATTCAGTAATTCTTTCAAAACTCTAATCCAGATCCAGTCCTTTCTCCCTGGGTTTGACCTCCTCCACTCCGGTCAAGCATTTATGTTCTAAATGTTTCCTTTGTGATCACTCCCCTTTACTTTCCAACCATCTGGTGTGTTTTGGGAACCATGTCATATCTTGCTCAGGTAGCCCTATGGCACGTGGCACATAACTAACAATCAGAAGAGTCCAACATGCAAACTAGTGGTTGGGAGAGACATCACACAGACTCTGGGGCTGGTAGGAGAAAACTGGTGTTCAGTTTTAGTTCACTAGAATAATTATACCACAATACATCCTAATAAATGATGTCTTTGAGAAAGGGACCAAAAATGGAGACACTACAAGGACTCATTTTGGCTAGTTTAAAAGGTGAAGAAATATCATGTCTATTTTCATTGAATCTTCAAATGTGCCAGAGGCCAGTCTCTGATATTGTTTCAAATGCTGTGATATTGTCTAACATTTTAAAAGCACTCTCTATTGAGGAAAAAGGCATTATGATGAGTTAGATCCATCATGATAAAGGGTATAATACAAATAGGATGAGTGTTTTGTTCAAACGACTCTTCACTGAAGACAAATAGCAAACAAATCAAACAGTATCACCACCATCCAACTAGTACACAAAAATACACCTACATTTTCTCCACTAGGGTTGCCCAAGAGATTCAATCTGAAATAAGAGACTTAAAATGGATGAGGTCAGAGTCACTTAGGATAATATATTATTCTGTGCATTATAGAATATGAATTAAGAAGCATGGAGCTAGGGGAAAGATGTATAAAAGAGTAATTTGTGCCTAAAAACAATATTCATTTTCAGAACTTTTCCTCCCTTGTCCCTCTTCTCCAATCCATCATATTTACATACATACATACATATATATATATACACATACATATATACACACACATACATATATACATTTCAACACAGAGTAGGTGCTAATTATCTACCAATAATACTAACTAAATACCACTACTCAGAGTAAACAGAAATCTAACTTGCTTCAACTACCAATTTCTATCCTTATATCTTATTACTCTTTATTAACACTTACACAGAAGATGTATTGAAATGGTCACACCACAAACATGTTTCATTATTTGGCACTGAAAACATCAGCTAAGGATTTATTTACCTACTATATAAAAATAGAAATACATACGGATAAAATGATGTATTGACAATGTAAAGTACCAAATGCACCATATATTTCGATGTATCTATTCTAATATCAAAACTACATTTGTTCAAATCCAGTGTTGAAGAGTACTAACCCTTGGTCAGTTTCACATTATAAAAGCCATTGTATAAATTTATACATGCAGAAGATTAAAACCATTGTCTTTCAGGGTAAGAAAAAAAGATAGGTGGGGGCAGCAACTCCATTGGTTTTGTCTGACCTGACGCATTCAACATAAAGAGCTGAAATTGTTTTAAATGATTTTATGTCTGCTGGGACAGTCCTCATCAAGCACTATTGTTACAAAGCAAATTGGAATTCTCTGTCATGGCATGTGAACTGGAATGTCCTCAAAACTGTGCAAGTTGAGGAAGAGTCACTAGAGGTCAATCAAACGACGATGTGTGTAGCATACCTTAACAGTACGCATTTGGACACCCTGCAGCTGCAACCAGTCCCACGAGCCACACATCGCCAGGTGGCTCCATGGGCTCAGTAACAGAGCATGAGATTTTCTGGAGGAGATTCCGCTACACAGTACTGCTCATCATTATTCTCATTAACAGAAATATTCAAAGGTTCCCATAAAACCCTCTGTCTACATCCCAAAGCACGAAGGCCTTAGTTTTACATAGAAAGTCATGTTTACAATATCCTTATCTAAAGCAGTTTGGCATTAACAACAACAACAAAGATGTGTATAATTTGCCAAACTGCAAAGTGCTCTGGACAGACACAAAGGAATCAACACCTACAAAAAGACTCATTATCTCATAATAACCCTGAAAGGTAAAAACTATTATGCCCAGTTTGGAATGGTAAAGAGAAGCTCAGAGAAATTGAAGGATTTATGCAGCAAGTAAATGATAAAGTCTGTCCTTTGATTACAAGTCTAATGCTCCTTCCACTTAAAGAATCTAGATTCTGATAATGACCACTTACGAGGCACCGTACGAACTGCGGCTGTGGCTCTTGGGGCCGAGGCTGGAGGACTGTGACAGCAAAGTGCAAAGTAATGATAAGGCCCATTGGCTTCTTTATGCATTTTTAAAAACTGATCTTAAATCAAGTTGCCATTAACTACTCCACAAGAAGGGCTCACCACAGTCCAGTCCCTCTCTTATTACGATGATCTTAGAAAACAAAATGAAAAGGGAACTTAACTTCAAGCACTTTATTTAATGAGCAGAGCTTACATAAGTGTGCAGAAATAATACCCTGGAGCTATTTTATATATGAGCCACAAAAGATCTACCACAGATGAGTGACAGAAACATAATTAGTACGAGCTCATGCAGTTGCCGAGTTGCTATTATTTAGAAGAGCACTCTATTTCAAGTTGAGCTTTTGCTACCCACTGAATATCAGTCACCAGAAATTGAAGAACAGTAGCCCAAGAACAGATAAACCTGCTAGGAATTCCTGGGGAGCACTGTTATCCCTAATGAGAAGCCATATTCCTATCCTGGGCTGCCTTTGCTGCTGCAAAGTGACACACACACCAAAAAAAAAAAAAAAAAGGAAAAAGTTCCTTTCCTGGGAAATCAAGCACCGAGACAAAGGCACCCAGTCAAGTATGGACTTGCTTCCCCTTTGTCCACAGCTAGATCACATCCTGCTTGCACTCTGGCTCCCGGCTCAGGAAGGCCCCTGGAACTCATCCTGCAGTGGCCACTGGATTTAGTCTATGCCCACGTGAGACAACACTGAGAACACTAACAGCTTCTGCAGTTCTAGAGTGAGCCAGAAGAAGCAAGGCATTGAGTCAATGTTCTCTCTCCTAGATGAGCTCTTGAAGTTGCTCCCAATTTTTTCAGAAATATTTCAAGGAAGGAAAGATAGGGGGAGGGAGGGAGGTATCACACAGATCCTATTCTCTAGGCAAGCCTGTGTGCTTCTGGGGAGGAGTGAGAGATAAAGTCAGCCTCAATCTGGCTATCTGGAGCCTGCTTCATGCTTAAAAACAATTTTGCAACTTCACTGCCCGAGTGGTTTGGTTAAGGGACTTACTTGTTGTTAATAATGGTAATGGTAGAAATTATGAGATGGGGGATTGTGGAGAGGGGGCAGGAACGATTTGGAGCTTTTTCTTTTTGAAAATATTCATTAGAAGGCATGCCTTTTAACCTTGAAAGCACTATTGTAAGTATTCAAGAAAAATATCTTGGATGAAAACCCAGGACACCAGCAATGAATCGAATGCTGATTAATTCAAGCACTAAGCAAATATTAACCACCAGACACGGTTCAGGCATTGACTCCATCACTGTCACACAGTGGCTTGGAACCAGTGTCATTCAATAAAAACAGAAGTTCTTGAACAAAGAATATCTGCAGCTTAACCCTAAAATGTTGATTTAAGAAATGAATTCTACTCAATTTAAAAAGAACAGGACATAAATTATGCTACTTCACCCTCCCACCCTTTCTGATAGACTAGACTGGACAAAATAATGTTTTTAAATGTGTAAAGGGCTTAGAGAATTCCAATTCCTTAGCCTTTACTTAAACCAGTATTTCTGTGGGAAATAATATTACATAATGAATCACTTTTTTTTTCTTGTGTTCAGCATGAAACAGTAAATATTAGGCACACCACTTCCCCAAGGATTGAAATGACATGAAAGAAGCATGAATAGTGATAGTTAAAGCTAGCTATTAAAAACACTCATCCAGACACAGCGGATTGGAAGTCTGGTGCCTGGAGGCTGACTCAGAAACATACCAAGGGGGAAACCATGAATGCTAGGGTTACAGAAGGGCTCCTAGGAAATACAGCAGACCAACTCCAAGACTAAGGTGTGGGAAAGAGCAAAGGCAAAACGAGATTCTCAAGCAGCAGAACTCACTGGATAGGAAACCGGAGAACGGGTGCATGTTTTAAAAGTTGGTTAGATCTCAAAAGGCAGGTGTGACCAGGCATGTGGCTGTTCCTTGATAAAAGCCATCTTCAGGAAATTAGATTAGTTTTGTAAATCATCTTCCAACAAAGTACATACAGACTCTTTTAGCAAGTAGCTGGATTTCCTAGCTGTTCAGGGCTCCCTGAGAGCCATCGACTATATCTGAACACCCTCAAAATGTACCAAATGTGCTAGTACCAAAATGTACTAGTAGAGTCCTTGCCCTCGAGGACTTTTTGGTCTAACAGAGAGGTGTGGGAATGGGGGTGGGGGTGGGGGACCCTGTCTTAAAGGAATTAAGAGGTGGGATGTGATTATTTCCTGCTGGGGAAGCAAGAACTTTTCATTTAGGCAGACCCCCGGGGATTAAGATTGGATATAAATTAAAGACTAGAATTTAAAAAACAATGTTTATAGAGAACACTGAGAACACATGCTCAGTTGGTGTGAATGGGTGAAAAGAAGCAGGGAGAATTAAAAGTGGAGAAAGTCAGCCTGTGGATCTACTAGGACACGCAAAGCCTCCAGTTTTAGCGCCAGAATTTCTAGGCAAGTGTCTGTCCTACTACCTGCTCTTTAAGCTCCTACCTGATTATCATAGACCCTCTAGCCCGTATAGATGAGCATCAGAGGGAGGTTGATGCCTACCTCTCGCTTGGTCTTAGTCCATTTTTACGCTGTCTATGAGTCTGAACACTTGCTCTAGGACATATGGCCACATCTCCACTTCCGCTTCCTTTAAATTCAGTGTCCCTCCAACTCTCCCTGAGAGGGACACAGCAGCACCTTCAGCTTTCAGTTGACCTCAGCTTCTGCTCCCACCACCCTTCACAGTCCCAGCCTCGAGAAAAATCCAATGCTGCTTCCTGTCCTGACCATACCCACCCAAAAAGATACCTTGCGACAACTGGGTTTTAAGGGGATTACGTGAGAAGTGACAAGTTTGAGTTTGGGTTTCAAAACCCAAATGTCACAATTATTCCCAGTATGCTCTTTCTGTGTTTACAGATTCTTGTTTTCAAAACATTACCATGGTTAATACATCCTAGCAACCTGTGGATTCCTTGTACATTTAGGGCCCACCATTTCTCAGAGGCCATCAGAGCCCAGTGTTGGGTCTACACCAGCGAACTCCTCCTGGACTACTCCAGCCCGAGAAGAGGACATCCTTCCATGAACCCTGATAGTCCTCAAACTGTAGGGCATGTGTTGAAATCTTCATAATAGTGGGTAACACACAGTGAATGTCCACTCTGTTCTGGCGTGTTATACACAACGCTTTATTTTATCCAGATGATGTGCCTACAAGGTATGCCATATTACACCCATTTCACAGGTGAGGAAAATGAAACTGAGAGATCAGTGACTAAGATAATTCAGCTAGTAATACTGATTCAAACTTCAGTGTGAGCCAAAGGCTGTTATTTTCCCCACTAGGTAGCAAAAGCAGTCTTTGATGATTCCACAGTATTTTTATGTCCTATAAATCTCGACTGTAAATTCCTGTTGTTCTGAGTTTGTCTGATACTCAGCACAGTGTTAGGTTTATTGTGGGTGCCTGATTGACTAATCGTGCGCATAATATATAGCGTGACTGGAAAATCCCTGCACAAGTGGAAGAAACAACGAATGCTGTAGAATTTTACTCTGAGGCACAAACAGTTGGACAGATTCACATAGAGCCAGGACAGTCAGGTGTGACAAGACAATAAAACAATAGAATCGGTCAATTCAGTGAGAAAAACGGCAATCAAAGCTGTTCTAAGCCACGGCATGAATCAAAACTAATTCCATGAAAGCTTCAACTGGCTATGCAGAACCTAATGTCCTCATGGCATCTCTCCCCGGCATAAGCAGAGCCTCACAGAAGCTGTGGCAGATACTGCAAAGGAGAAATGCACTTTCCTATTTACAGACATATCCACCCTGGAAAATCATTACACAGACTTGCTGTTTTAAACATCTTCCGTTTTATTGATTTGACTGAACTGAAAATATTGTGGTTTCCCTTCACTCCAGATACAGGAAGTATGTCTCCTCTCAGGGAAATTCAACCTAAATAGAAATTATGCCACCTTACCCCATCTGACCTTGCAATGCATACACTGCAGATCACTGTTCCAAGGCCTGCTGCCCAGTCTCCAAAGCTCCCCCAAGAATGTCATATACACAGAAAGCTGGCACCTGGATGAGCTTCAAACTCCCCACATGGGCAGTGGGGTGAGCTCATCACATCAGGCTAAAAATCACCCTTTGTTCACAGTGTCACGTCTTGGCTTAGTAGGAGATGGTTTCTTCACAATCACCTCCATTCATGAGGGAAGAGCACTGGGGTCCACACTGAACAGCTCTTCATTGAGCTACAGAAAACAGAGAAATAGCTGCCATGCTTTCCCAGTGATGTTATTAGTATTTAAGTGCTGTTCTCCGGCAGGGGTGGGGGGTGGCGGGGGGGGGGGGTGGGCAGGGGACCTTAAGAATCCATTTCCAAGAAGGGTCTGACCTATTTTCATGATTCCTGTGGCACTAAATGAACTAACTGCTCAAAAATTCCAAAGGGGGGAAAAAATCAAATCCATCCGAATTCTAAGTAACCACCAGAGAAGGCTGGTTTGGGCAAGAGATGTTGCTTATAAAACTTGCAGCAGCTTCTACTGTGAACCATGTAAAAGATTCTACATCTAAGTGGAGGGCTTAACAGTCTGGAATAGAAGCACTCATTTCCACTGTGGCGGTTGGACATGTTCTAAATGAATGATGGTATTAAGTAAAAACACCTGTGAAATGGCACCTTACCTCTGAATTCCAAGTTCTCACTGTATCTCACCATTCTCATGCAATTACAGACAGCTAATGGAGGGAAGCATAGTCTCACTTCAGCGAGGTTAAGCGATTTGCCAGGAACCACTTAGCAAGTTAGCAAGTATAAGTAAGGACCGAAGCATTGGGATCCTTCAATAACGCTGGGCCCACACACCAAGCACGGCGTCTCAGCTCAGGTTTGCCCGATTAGGAAAAAAACTGGGAAAGGTCCGCCAACAGTTTGTTAATCCTTCTGCTGCAGTCACCAAGAAGGGGCGCCTGGGTGGCTCAGTGGGTTAAGCCTCTGTCTTCGGTTGAGGTCATGATCTCAGGGTCCTGAAATCAAGCCCCGCATCGAGCTTACCCCTCTCTCTCTGCCTATTTGCAATCTCTCTCTGTGTCAAATAAACAAATAAAATCTTAAAAAAATAAATAAATAAAGAGTCTCACGGTCACGTATCCAGAGTATCTTTTCTTCTATTTAATTTTGTTTTCCTTCTCTCTGTTCCTGTCCCCGCATGCTGTCTCCTGGGAGAGCTTCAAGTTCAGGAGGAAGATTGATGAAATGGCAGTTGCTAACTTTATTAAAAGGTACAAGGTATCACAAGTCTCACTAAGTAAACGAATAATTACCTATTTCCTTGCCATTCTCCTCTCCTTTTCTTTTTGGTCCCTGCTTCATTTTCCTCTCCATCTTGATCACAGATGGTAGAAGTAATAGATGTAGTATTATGGAAATCCTTTCCTTGAAGATTTTTTTTTTACTTAAAAGTCCATGCATGTTATCAACTGCAATGTTAATGTTACAAATATTAACACCATTTTTTTAAAGATTTTATTTATTTATTTGACAGAGAGAGAGATCACAAGTAGACAGAGAGGAAGGCAGAGAGAGAGGAGGAAGCAGGCTCCCCGCAGAGCAGAGAGCCCGATTCAGGACTCGATCCCAGGACCCTGAGATCATGACCCACCTTATGTAAAAAGTGGTCCCTCTGAAAATGCAAAATAATTTTTTTTTTCTTTTTCTGATGGGTTTATAAAAAGCAGAGACAAATGAAGATCTCTGGTATCTCTTGTCTCCTGGCTCAATGCTTTCGGTCTGTATCAGGGTTTCTCAGACATGGCACTATTGACATTTGGGGCCACATAATTCTATGCTGTGCAGGCTGTCCTGTGTGTTGTAAGATGCTTGCCACATCCCCGGCCTCTACCCACTAGATGCCAATAGCAATCCCTCCCCCCGAGTTCTAATAGCCAGAAATGTCTCCAAACATTGCCAAATGTCCCCAGGGGGGCCCCAATCAGCCCCAGACAAGAACACCCCTAGATCATACCATTGGGTCATCCATGTGTTTGCCTGCCTTCAGGAAGAAAGGAAATGATTTTGAGTTTTTTAACCTGTCATTCTTGAGACAGGGATGAAGCTGGGGATCAGTGAGGTGAGAGATTATTTTCTTTAATAACATCTGCTTGCCTCACACTGGTCTGGAGAGAATTGCTGTGAACACCACAAGACTGGTTAAAGGATCTTGAGTTTCTTGGTGGAAAAAATAAAACCCGAAAAACAATAACAAAAGCACCAAAGAGTAACATGTTTTACACAACATGAGGGGACTGAACCTAACAGAACCACAGGCATTTTCGGACTTTTGTATATGTTAACAAGCTAACATTTTTGGGCATTTACTTATTGATATGGCCTAATAAAATGGTAAAAAGAATATTAAAAATAAGAGTTCATCCTCGAAATATTAGAGACCACTTTCACATTCTCTTGTCTTTACCAAGGATATACTAGTCAGCTCTAGAAATATGTTCAAGTGCATTTCACAAACTAATTAATCCTTGTGGTGCATTAATACGGAAGGAATCACTATCATCTCTTACTGACAAGGCAGATGAAAGGGACATCCTTCCCTGAATCCTGATAAGGACAAGTGGCATTGCTATTCTGAAATACTACAAACTAAGAAGAGGCTCTTAAATAGAAGATTTTTATAGCAAAACATCAGTAAACCTCAATTTATATGTAGGTTCAGGATGTAGAGACCTTCTTGGACCACAGAGAAAAATTTGCCATGTCTGATTCTAGAATTAACACTCTAAACACTTCTATGCACTATCAAAATTAAATTTAGTTAGGAAGTATTTTCCTTTTAGACAATTTCCACCTATAAAAAGTCTATCTTATTTTTAAAAGAATCCCAAATAAGAGCATAAGCATCACGTATGCATGTGGTTTTGTGACAATAAGCCAACTGGTCCTAAGGGTTAGGCTGCTTCCAATAGACACACTCCTCACTTGCTTAAGGTCCTTGATCTGTAACAGAACTAATTTACATTCTTTAGGATTTGTAGGCCACTGGTCTTGGGGAATGAAGGACCAGAACGTTCCCAGGCCACAGGAGCCAGAAAGTCTATTTGAGTCCCCCTCGGCTTTCTGATTAGCCAGCAATCTTCTGGCAAAATGTTTTTCTTTTTTAAGGTCATACAAAGACTCTACTGACCTCCCTTTGAGCATGTGTAGACCTTGCCCTCCCTTGCCAGAAAAACAGTGTACTCTTGCACAGTCCATGGGTACCAAGAAACCAGACCTTCTTACAAATACCCCTGAGCACCAAGGAACTAGAACTTCTTGCACAACCTCTGAGCACGGAGAGAACTCTGTCTCTGGCATCATCAAGTCTGCATGTGATCAGGAAATGTCACAGACCACTGCACTCCCTTAACCAATTAAATTCCTTTAAAAATACGTGGGTCAGGCAGAAACCTCTGGAGCTGGCCCTTGGACAAGAGTCTTCCTCCTCCCCAAGTGGCAGGCCTCCTGAATAAAGCTCATATTCCTTTCTGGTCTAAACTGGTCTCTTGAGTATTGGCCTTTTGAGAGACAGGCAGCCCATCTTGAGTTTCCATTGGTAACAGTTACTATCTCCAGAGGTCAACTGTGAAATATGCAGTCAATAAATTTCCAAAAGCTCACTCCCCCAACATGCAAATTTCCTTCTAAATAAAACAACAAAATTCCTTTGTTTGGCAACCGGATGCCCGAGACTAGGACAATTTACCCTAGAGTACACAAACATGAAACATAAATCGAAGAGAAAATATCAGAAAATATCGTTAGACAAATTTGGATGACAAATCTTTTTTTTTTTCCTTTAAGATTTTATTTATTTATTTGTCAGAGAGAGAGAGTGCACAAGCAGGCAGAGTGGCAGGCAGAGAGAGAATCATGGTCCCTACTGAGCAAGGAGCCTGATACAGGACTCGATCCCAGGACCCTGGGATCATAATCTGAGCCGAAGGCAGTGGCTTAACCAATTGAGCCACCCAGGTGTCCCTGGAGGACAAATCTTTAAAGAAAACAAGAATAAAATTTATACTGAGGAACTGAGGTTTTCATTTCCAAAGTACTTTTGCTGAGTGAATAAGCACTTCAGAAAACAGCAAAGAAGAACCAACAAAAGATGTTAAAGTATTTTATGGAGCTGCAGTCAGAAGATGATTGGACTTGGAGGAGCCAAACTGCTGTCTTGCCTCTAATTAGCTCTGTGAACTTGGGCAAAACTGTCTAATCACATTACTGCGGGGCACAGAAATGAAAAAGGAGAACAGATCGGTGATTTCAATATTTTTCATACCTATTTCAACAATTCCTCTGAGTTTTCCTTAGGTTTAAAAAATGGAAGAGATGGAATTTCACTACTGATGAGACTCTGCTCATTACCCACCACAAGTATCCAGGATTCCTTGACACACTCTTACTTCACCATCTGTAACATTGAAGCAAAATGTCTAATTTTAGAGAATAAAAGAACACAAGGAGCTTCAAGCTCTCTTTAGCCTAACGTCTCTATCCCTTCCCCTTGAAGGTAGGAGCCAGGTCTTCCCGAGTCTCGGCCGTATCCCCAGCATGAGCACGTGTGCCTGGCTCACGGCACGCACTCAGAAAATATTTGTAGAATAAAGAAATAATTCTGTGCATCAGACCCAACGCCACGTATCTTTCACATGGTTCGTTGGTTGGTGGTTAACTGACGACACACACACGAAGTGAAATGGCACTCGGACAGCACATACTCGTCACGACAACACAGATTTTTAAGGGCCATCAGTATTTCAAGTTCTCCGAAGTGCAGTGTTCAGTAACTATTAATACTGCCACCTGAAATTCTCCTGCTAGGTCTTTAGTTCCTCCTAACAGAAATGAAAACATGAGCAGAAGAGCCAGATTCTGAGGAAAAGTACCAAGAAAGCAACTCCCGAGGGAATTTGGATGATGGAAGAAAAATATTAAAGACTGTTATTCTCCGCAGCAAGAGACAGACTTTTCAAACTGAGGCTGTTGCCGTCTGCACTTGTCACTGGCCATCTGCTTAGGTCTAATCTGGTCTATTGCTAGCCTTGAATATAAGTTTAAATTCTGTTCCTCTAAGTAAATTCCAAGAAAGGTTCTCTTACCCTTTCCTGAATAGTGAGCTAAGTTTTCATCCTTGGACTATTTCAGCAAAAGCATTAAAATGCTACCATAATGATGAGGGAGCAGGAGGCTGGCTGAGGACAAAGCAAAAGCTGGCACCTTGCACCCCCTCTCCACCCGCTCCCCTCGGTAATATGTGTGACATTCCTCAGGCACCCCTGGCTGCCCTAAAAGAAAAACAAATAATTAACTTGCAGAGATCACAATCCTGCAAGACAGGAGTCTCCCTTGGTTTACAAATGTCCTCCATAAATCTGTAGTTACCATATCAAAAGCCCAATTTCCAGAGGCACATAACTCAGTTCCTCAAGCCCTAACATCACCCTCCCCTCCATAAAAACTGAGGGAGGCTGAGGCAGAAGGAAATGTAAATAAAGTTAAATTTCTTCTAAACCCAAATCTCACTAACAAGGACGCTTGATAGGAGGAATGTGACATTTCACCAGGAAACTCCCAACTATCTTCATGTTAGTGCCTCATTAAAGGGAAAAACGGCCTTGGCTTGATAGTAACCAGGCCTCCAATATCTGACAGCCTTCTTTACTGTGACAGCCCTTCTGAACACCCCCTTTGTCCTCACCTACCCAACTCCTGTGTATATAATCAGCCACTCCTCACATCCCAGAGGCAGCAGCTCTTTCTGCCCGCGGGTCCTGTCCCCGTGCTTTAATAAACCACCATTTTGCACCAAAGATGTCTCGAGAATTCTTTCTTGGCCATCGGCTCTGGACCTCACCCCACGCCGAACCTCACCTAGGTTCTAGAACTGCATCAATAAGATCAGGCTGCTGACCCCGCACGCATGAGTGCCAAGTGAGGAAGATAGTCACACACTCCATCGCTGGTGGTGCAACTCCTCATGGCCCAGCCTCTGCTTTGTTTTTAAATGTCAAGCCCACGATTCAGTTACATAGTGACACCAACGTATCAATGTCATACAATGTCATATCAATGTGGGAGGTAGAATTCTAAAATGACCCCTCAAGATCCAGCTCCCTGATATGCAGGCACGCCATAACCCTCTTCTGTCGAGTGCAGGTGGAGCCTGTGGGTATGATGGGACAGTCATCACCTTCCTCCATTATGCTTATGACTGTCAACAGACCAGATGGGACTGGAAGTCAGAGAGAGGCACTCCTGCTGCCCTGAAAGACAGAAACCATCTCCATCATGAAAAGGCCTATGGAGACCATAGGAGCTTCAGTGGGCTTCCCCGTTGCCAAAGGGGCCTCTGGCCAGCAAATGGCAAGGGAAAACAGGGACATTAACCTAAAAATCGCAAGGAACTGAATTCCCCAATGTGAGCTGAGAAGAGGACCTTCAGCTCCAGTTGAGAACGGCACCCTGACCTAGTGAGCTTCTGAGCAGAGGACCCAGTGAAACCCTGCTGGACTCCTGACACACAGAATGTGAGATAAAAAAACGAGTGCTATTTTAAGTCATTAATTTCATAGTCATTTGTTACACACCAATAGCAAGCTAATACAAAGAAGAAAGAATCATGAGAAGGTTATGAAATCATGTGAATGGGCAGAGTGCTGGAGAAGTTAAATTCAGTATACATAATGAGAAGGGATGGGCTCCAGGCTACAAAGATTGAGCTGTCCTTTAACACTGAGACATAGACTTGGCATGGGAACACAGCCACCCGATAATGAATGGGGTTACTATAAAGTCACTATACCCATGGGAATTATAGCCAGGTGGCAGAGCACATGCTTTCCCCTGCCTAGCACATATCTGGCATAGAGGGGGTGGTCAATAAACTGTGTTGTTGAATTAATAAATATTGAATAAATAAGCTTACTTATTAATGAATAAAATGCTGTCTTAAGAATTAAGAAAATAGTGAACATATTTATTTGCTGACTGAGTATCCATTTCATAAATCCAGAGTGCCTTGGAAGTTACTACCATGTACCAGGGTGGTTGGTTGGCATCCCACTCTTTTTTTTTTTTTCAAAGATTTTATTTATTTATTTGACAGAGAGAGATCACAAGTAGGTGGAGAGGCAGGCAGAGAGAGGGGGGGAAGCAGGCTCCCCGCTGAGCAGAGAACCTGACGTGGGGCTCAATCCCAGGACCCTGAGATCATGACCCGAGCCAAAGGCAGAGGCTTAACCCACTGAGCCACCCAGGCGCCCAACATCCCACTCCTGATTTAGGCTCAGGTCATGATCTCAGGGTCCCTGTGTCGGGCTCCACACTCTGCGGGGAATCTGCTTGGGATTTTCCCTCTCCCTCGGGCCCTTCCCGCATGGTCGCCTGGCGCTGCATCGTGGGTTTGGCAGGCCAAGTGAGGACGTTTTTAGTTCATTCCAATCCAAGTCAATATTTATTTATTGTATTTGGAGGAATACCATGAGCTACAGAAAACTGCTAAAGGCTTCTGTAGCCAAAGTGGCTTAAGTAGATTAACTTATCAGGGGTAGGGATATTGAACAGGCTGGAGGAGAAGAAATCGGGGCAGCGGGCAGAGCCTTCAGGGGGACCCAGCAGCAGTCCCCCACAGGGAAGAGGAGCCCCAAACAGGGCAAAATGGTAAGACTGGGAATGTCTAGAGACACCATGAAGGATGGATTAAAGCAGAATTATTAAATGGTTTGGAGAACAGCAGAGAAGACAAAGTAAAGACACTGTGGTTTTGAATCAATGTGACTAGGGGGAAAGTGGTTTTGTTGACAGAGATAAGGAAGACAACTTTCCGTGACTCCCATGATTTCTAGATTAACAGTCAAATTCCAAAGCATCCCACTGAAGGCTTCCTGACGCCTGCTTTCTCTCTGCCGCACACCCTCAGGCACGTGAGCAGGCATGCACACCCTGGGACCATGCCAGGGCAGTCCTCTGAACACAGGGGGCCCTTCCACTACTCTGTGCCTCTCCTCCCCTTCTCGATTTCACTGTCTTCTGCTCAGACTTCAAATGTCTCTCTGTGTCTCCTCCTCCAGAAACCCTTCTCAGTCCCACCAGTCTAAGTCAGATGCCTCTTCTCTTGTCCTACTCTAACACCTGTGAATAAAGACCTCTGTCACGACATCCACCAACTTGCTTATTGTTACGTGCTTGTCTGTTTCTCCGCCCTAGACTGTGGGTTCCCTGAGAGAGCAAGCCCTGTATGTTCTTTGATTTTATAAGCTCAGCAACTAGAACTATCCCTGAGACATGAAAGACACTCAATAAAATTTGTTGAATGAATTTTGAATTGAGTAGATCCTGAATTTCAGGTGATGGAAGGACAGACTGGAGCATGATTAGAACTTTGTGTTCCAAATGCTTAGCATATGTCCTAAGGATTTAAGTTTCAGACAATAAGCAAAATAGTCACAATTGAACTAAGCACTTTGAATCACCACTAAAACTCTCTGTGATAAAATAGAAACTCGGATGCATAACTTCAGGGAACTCTAAAAATTTCTGCTGATATTATCTGCACAAGAGCATTTAGAAGGATCACTCGATTTCAACATTTGAAATGAACAAAATAAAAACTTCAAAATAACACTCTCCAGACACCTAAATTATCCTGTGCAATCATCATCTTTGAAAAAGAAATGAATGCTTAGCAAAAATACAACAAATAGAAGGTGACCTGGGGCACATATATCCAGATTGCCTGTGTTTGCAAAATACAGGACTTGCATACAAAAGGTGTAAATAATAATAATAGCTTGGTAATTTACATTTTAAGTTACTTTCACATACATTCTTTATTGGGCCTAATATCCCAATATAGTCAAGATGTCAGTATCTTCATTTTATGAATGAAGATCCTGAGGCTGAATGAGTCCTGGCCCTCTCCCCTGTTATGGGAGGAGCAACTCTGTTCTTCTCACTTCTGTGCACCAGGCAGGGCAGATCCAGACTCTGTGGGACCTGAAGCTTTATATAATTTGGAGTGCCTTATCCAATGTAGAATCCTTAATATAATATATATAGTATATATATTATGTATATAATAATAATATAAAGAATGTAAAATCATTAATATAAAGTTAGGCATGAAGCATAACTTCAGGGTTTCACATGTATTAGTTCATTTAATCTTCATGGAAGAGGCACTGTGATTATCTCCATTTTACATATGAGAAAACTGAGTTGTTTAGGTTTTCTCTCTTTTTGATTCTGTCTCAACATCTGAACAGTATGCTCTTAGATTACATCCAGGGCCCAGACCTCGAGCCAGGGCAGCGCTTTGTGAAGGACGACCCACCTGAATCACCCATTGTCAAGGATGAAACCCATCCAGATGCCCGAGCCAGTAGGTTGCCATGGGAGCCAGGTCCAGAATGAACCAGAACCTCCCACACCTGGGCCTGCGCATTCCATGGCTTTATCGGGATAACTGCAGAATTAACTAAGTCTATGGAATCTCAGAAATAATCCTCTTTTCATTATTCTGAGGGGGGTTTCATTTTTCTGGGTTTATTGGAAAAGCTATCTTAACCTCTTTAGACAGGCCTAAGGGTACACACACACACACACACACACACACACACACACACACACACGGGGACTCAGTTATCCCACAGCAAAGGAAATCTTGATGTGGCAGAGTCTGGAAAGGCCATCCATGCCGACTCTATTTTATGCTGAAATTCCACTGACAATGTTATCACTACACCTAAATGCAGACGACCTGATTGCAGTTCCCCATGGTTCTGCATCCTAAACAAGCTCGTGTGCAGGTTATCTACTAGATGATTCGCTAGGCAGAGATGTGGACAAAGATGTCAGCGATGCTGAAGCCTGGCTTCACAGCTACTGCGCGGAAAGAGGAAGCAACATCCAAAAAGCATACATCACTGGAAAATATAAAACTGATCTCATAATAGCATGTCTAGAGTTGTAGGAATGGCTGCCAAATTTGTTAAGTCCTCAAAAATAATTTTGAGCATCTTACATCTGATGCTACTTTTTTCTTATCGCTTAACGACTTTTCTTCCAGGCAGTCTGGAAATTCTCACATCATGAAAAAGGTTAAGTTTCTGCATATGTCCAGACATTGTCTCTCATACCAAATTTTGCCCTGAGACACAGTCAAATAAGATATGGAAAAGCCATTATTTAACCAGGAAAAAAAAAAAAAGAAATTCTTATTTAGCACAGTCATACAAATGTTGGCTTCCGCACTACTCTAACGTCACTGGGTTTTAAAAGTCCGTGCTACAACCATGGAAGAGTCTTAATACTGAAATGTTTTCTTTGAACGTTTCATTTAAAAAAATGTAAGTGTACAGTTTTCATATTTTTAACTGTGGGGATTCAGAAAAAAAAAAACACATTGAACAACTACTGACACACTATAAATGTTCATGCTTGTCTTTGTAATGTTCCCTCAGCCACAGAGGACACTTGCTTCTCCAAATATGGGACATAGTAATAAGGAGTCCCCCATACTGATGTTTTATTTATCTTAAAATTTGTTCAATCATAATTTGTCTCCTTTTGTGGAAAATTATATACACTTTTGATACAATACAATCCATCCAATCTATCAAAATGTCCAAATAAAAGTTACTTACTTGTTCATTTCTTAAACAGAACTTAAATATGTTTCCCCTTGGTATGTGGGAAATGAAAATCATCATCCAGCTATCACTTCATTCATTCATTCGATAAATATTTATTTAGCCCGTCCATGAGACAAACCCTAGGCCCTGGACATACAAGACAACACCCTTATCTTCACTGAACCGAATTTGAGTGAAATTCCCAAAGGTCCTCACTGGTATTTAGCAAAACATTTGCATATGTTGCCTAATTTTCTTCCTAATGGGAACTACCTTGGAAATTTTTCCTAAACTTCATAATAAAGATCAGTGGTGGAAAATGACAGAAGCAAGATTTTTATTTCATGAAAGAAGAAATGACTATTAAAGCAATCCACTGGTAAGGTTGACTACCTTGAAAAAAAAAATAGGAAACTCTGGGACGCTGTTAGTATTCTAGTCATGGAAGGAATCTCAAGCTGGATGAGGAAGGCTGGAGAGTTGGAAACATTGCCTCACAGACTCCCACATTAGGTGAGATGTTGTGGGTGCTTTATTCAAAGTGTGCTAATTCCAAGAGTGCCAATGTTTTCAAACTTGACTTACAGACTAGACTATCTACTGAGAAGACAAATATACCAATGACAAGACATTAGTATTCATGCCACAATAATGTTTAAAGTCATATTAATTGGTTTGCCTGAAAATTGAAAAAAGAAAAAACAAAGAATGTCAATGTCTGATGCAGAAATTGTTCAAGAAGATGCATATGTGGTCTCATCCATCTTAGCTTTTGGGAGAGTCCTAAACATCCTGATAAAATTTTACTTTATCAAATAATTTAATTACATCAACAGTCAAGCATCCGATCAATCAATATTTTACACTATTTTGTTTTCACAGATGAAATGCAGTAGCTTTGGAAATGGAGTTCAAATTCCAATGCAATATTAATAGTTGCAAGGCTTTGAGCAAGTACCTACCCTCTCTGAACTTCAGCTTCCTCACCTGTAGAACTGGGCTATGTAGTGCCCATCTTGCGGCATTGTGGGGAGGATCTTGACAGTAAGAAAGAGCTCTTCCCAGGATATCCTTGAAAGCTGTGGGAAGCAAAATGGCTCCACAAGTATGTCTATATCCTGATCCCTAGAACCCACGAATATGTTGCATTACATGGCAAAAGGGACTTTCTAGCTGAAATTAAGGTTACAGATCTTGAATTGGGAGATTATCCTGGATTGTTCGGATGGAACCAATCAAGACACATGAGTCTTTAAGAGAACTTTCTGGTTGGAATCAGAGAAAGGCAGCAGAAGGGAAAGTCTGAGAGACTCAAAGTGTAAAGTTGCAAGAGACACAAGATTTGATGATTTGAAGACAGAAGCAGGAAACATGACAAGGGAGGAAGGTGGCCTTTGAGAGCTGAGAGAGGCTCCCAGCTTGCAGTCAGAAAGGAAACTGGGATCTCAGTCTTACAGCCACATGCATTGAATTCTGCCAATAATCAGAATGAGCACAGCACCTCCAGACAAGAGATCAGGTTGGCTGACACCTTAATTTTTGCCCCATGAAACCCAGTGCAGAGAAACCAGCCAAGTCTACCTAGACTTCTAACCCACAGATGTGTGAAAGAACGTCTGTGTTGTTTTTAAGTTACCAAGTGTGTTGTAATTTGTTTCAGCAGCAACAGAAAATGAAAACGTTATACGCTTAAAATTAATATAATGTAATTTGTCAAATATGCCTCAATTTAAACAAAAACTAATACACTTATAATTGGACTCATCCCGGGACTGTAAGTACCCCCACACTGCATCACTATTATTTACAACAAACATGGATTGAGGAGTGTTGTTATGGGTAAATGTAAAATAAATTTCAGTTAAGAAAACAAGAAAGCTATTTAAAGCTGAACAAGTTCAAGACACTGTCAGAAGGTATACTGCTCAGATTTCTAGATTTTTCCTCAGGCTCTGATCTCAATTACGCAATGATTACAAACAGGTGAAAGCTGAATTGGTCTCTGGGGAAATAGCAAAGAAAAGCTCTCAAAGGATTTGTCCAGAGTCTTTTGTTGTATTGAATTATACTGGTTCTACAGTAGCTGCTCAATAAAAATCTACTAACTGGACAAATGAAAGCATATTTACAGTGACAGCGGAGAGAGAACTATTGCTATGCTTTGCACTGAACGAGTACTTCTGTAACAGCATCCGTTTAAGGAACTGCTCTAATTTCAAAAATTTCAACTTCGTTTTGGCTAAGTTTACACAAAACGTGTGGTTACCAGTAAACATTACCATAGGAAGCCATATGTCCAAGCAGTGCTTTGGGAGTAAAGGGATCAAGAAGGAAGATGATGTCGATGGGCTCCAGAACGAAATGCATGTTGGCTGTGCCCCAGCTCGGGCCAGGCATCTGCGAGGGCAAAGAGAGCATGTTTCTATGGATTGGCTCCTCAGGCTAATGGGCTGTTGGCACTTCTCTCACGGGACCGTTGAAACTCCTGAGACAGACTGAGCAGGAAGAGAGAGCTCGCATTTCCCTTGTGATAAACAGGGTCCTCGTCGTTCTTTGCATGAATGGCTGCATTATGTGCAGATGTTCAGTGCACTTCCACAAGCTTTTATGGATGAATAAGTGGTATCATTATGATGTGATCTGACCAGAAATGAAGCATGGCCCACTGCCATCTGCAAAAATCCTATCTTTCTGATATAGAGTGTAGAGGGATGAAGCTAATGAAACTAAAATACTCCTCAGAAATAGAGATGACTCCTGGAAAGACTATCAATTAATCTCAAACGAAGAAACTGAATTTCTCTCTGCACCATTCCAGCTTTAAAAATCTTTCACTTCTGGCCGTCTCTTGGTTGCATGTAAAGAAACAACTTAAGCCACTCCATGAAAAAAAAAAATCTCTCTCGCAGGAAGATAAGTGGAGATAAATGGGAAATAAACCAAACAGCTATGGAAGTGAGTAATTTTTGTCGATCACAGAGACACATACTATGGGCAAAGTAATCGTATTTCCAACTTTGACTTCTCTGTGACCAGGTCTCCACACCTTTTAGTGCAGGAGACAGAAAATAGGTTTTGTATTCATCACATGATAATTGGGGGAAGATGAAGAGGTGATGAGGGACATAAAAGCAAAGAAAGAGGGAAAATTAAGGGAGTGGTTGGCTTGCTCACACCTGCTTCATGTGCAGGAGAAGATTTCAGAATATTAAGAAGTGGACAAGGAATGATGGTCCATTGGGTTGACATTTGGGATCATCCCCTCCTACCTTCCAAACTCAAGAACTGAACCCCTCAAATACAACAAGATCAAGTCACTGGTAGATGGAAATACACAATACTTTGTGCAAAACATTAGTCAGAAGATGTACAAAAGTTAACAAGAAAAAAAAAAGAAGTTTAGGGGAAAAAAACTACTTGAATATCAGCTCTCAGGACAGAGGAGGGTTTTCTAAATAATGAATGAGTTCAGAAGACTATATTAATACATTTAGCTAAATCAACTTACATCTTTCTATATTAAATTTGCCATAAAATGAAAAGGCGAAGAAAAGAGAAATAAAATATTTCCAACAAATATTTTTTAAAGGTTGGCATCCTTCATAGAACACTTGTAAAAATTTTGATAACATAAGAGAAATATATTCAATGGACACAAACAGAAATTTTTAAATGGCCAGTAAATACCTGCAAAAAATGTATTCTGCTACTAATCAAATACGTGTAAAGCAAAATAAGGTACTATTTTTTTTCTATCAAATGAGAAAGTTGTTTATTATTTCATTAAAAAAATAATACCACTCTGGATTGTTAAGGATACCCTTAACAGGTACCCTTAACAAGAGACAGACTTGCTGGCAGACACATAAACCAGATCCAAATAACAAACTCTAATAAAAATAAAAAATGGATTAAAAGATATATGCAGCAAGCTGTTCACAGAAGTCTATTTAAGCATATAAAATGAGAATCACTCAGAGACTGGTTAAATATAGCTATGGCTCAGACACTGAAAGTGTCTTCAGAGATTTCTTAATGGCATGAAAATAGCCTTATGATGTGGTAAGTGAAAACTCAAAATTAAAAAAAAACTACATGTTCAGTATCCAAACTTAATTATAAAATTTGCTTTTACCTATATAAGAAAATTCTAGAAAAAATATACATCCAAATAAGAAGAGAGATTGTCTTTGGATTGTAGGAGGGAAGGGTAGCAAGGTGACTAGGCCAACAGTGGAGCAAAATCAACAATTTTTTTTTCCCAAAAGAACTTCATGATTAAAAAAGAAAAAGCAACAAATTAGTCATTATAAGGAAAAAATCAGAACATGGTTGGACTTCTTTATATTTGCTGCACAGTTTAGTATGTTTTAATTTTGAAATACAAACGTGGGTTGAAGGGACTACATTCTCTTCTTTGTTTAATGTCTTGATTTTCTCTGAATGTCTTGATCTGGTTCTAGTTACAAATGATTTTTATTTTCATCTTTATATTTTCCTACATTCTCAATAATTCCTGCAACTAGAATGTCTAAATTTCTAACGGCAGAAAATTTTTCTAATCAGAAAAAAAATTAACTGAATCACCAAACCACTCACTTGATAACTTTATATCCTATTTTTTTATATTTGGGGGACAATATCATTAATCCCCACAAGTTAGCCACATCTCACCAAGTCCTGGTCATTTCTGAAGACTGAGAGCAGAACCAGCAGCAGACGAGATGGATGGAACTGACACCCCAACAGCAGCTACTATGGAACCAAAGACACCCCAGCTGGATCTGGGATTCCTCTCACCCTCTCCCCCCATGCAACTGGCTTCTGTTAAAGTTGCTAACTTCTAACTCTCCATGAAAAGCAAGGATAGATTTTACAAGGGCAAAAGATATCTCTTTGTCTTCTTTCCTATGTCCTCCCATGCCTAGCAGGACTCAGCACACAGTAGGCACTTGCTCACAGAGTGATTTTAAGACCAGAGAACTCATATAATCCCTCTGTAAACTCTAAGTGGGATATAAATGCAAGCAAGTCATAGCTGCACTACTTCCTACACCAAAATGTCCTATATATTTAGTGAATTTTTAAATTATTGGAAGAATAAGAAACTTCTTCAGTTATCTAGTGACTCATACTGGAAATTTACTGCTGAACAAACTAGACATTCCACCGTAGGGGAGAGAAGAAGCATATGGTGCAAACTCCCCCAAGTGTTGGCTCTTGTAAGACTATTCACACTTCCTAGTGACCTCCGCAATAACCCAGAAGTTCCTGAAAAAAAATTTTTTTTTGAGGGATGCCTGGGTGGCTCGGTGAAGCATCTACCTTCCGCTCAGGTCAAGATCCCAGAGTCCTGGGATGGAGTCCCATATTGGGCTCCTTGCTCAGCAGGGAGTCTGCTGCTCCCTTTGCCTGTCCTGCCTGTTCTGCCTACAGCTCTCCATGCTTCTGCTCTCTCTCTGACAAATAAATAAATAAAAATCTTTTAAAAATTTTTTTTTAAATAATCCAAGTGCCCTGAAAATAGAAGCTCTCCAATTAACCATTTCTAACCAAGGGAAATTAAAATTATCAGCTGCCACTCTGAATCAGATATTCAAGCAGCAAGAAAATTCTGAATTTAAGAACTTCACTGTCACAATTATATGCTAAGTTGGACTCAACTCTGCTACCAAAAATAAAAAACAAGAAACAAACAAAGAAAAAACACCACCACAACAAGTAGAACAGAACAGCTTGTAAAATGGGAAAGCCGTTGTCATTTGTCAGGCCAAATGAACTTGATATTTCTAATGAAGGCTTTGCAAGAAAATCAAGTTAAAAGCTTTGTTCTAGTGATCTTTGTTGTTTTTTTCCTTTTCTTAAAGTATACAGAAACTTCATCAGTGCCATTAATATTTATTGCTTTACTTCATTCTACCTATAAACCACCACAAACCTGTATCCATAGTCACTGAGGAAATGACCTACAGCCAATACTAAGTTTAGTAATTGTTCCCAGTTTTAGGATACCTAACTTTAAATACTGTACATATGAGGGTTTTTTTTTAATTTTAACTAACAAAAAAAAATCATTTATAAGGTCAGAAATTACAATCTAATTTTCATTTTTTAAACCCCTTCGGTGAATCCAAAGAGCCTTAGAATGTCCCAAAATTAAATGCCGGAGATAAAACCTCCTCAAAAGAAAATCTACATGTGACCATGAGACCAAAACTTATTTTGAATAGGAGGCTTTTTTTTTTTTCCCTCAGACATGCCACTTACTATGCAGAAGAATCCCAAACGATCTGACAGGCTACAAGTGAAAAGCACATCCCCCGCTGCTGACAGTCTTTCAGAAAGCTCAGTACATGGTTTGACAGTACAGAGAAGGTCTCCCATTTGGGGACAGAAAAAGGAATAAATGTGTTTGGCTAAAAATGGTACAAGGGTGCTGTTCCTGTAACTGCTTCATCTAGAGAGAGAGACCTGTTATTTATCACAATGCAACACTGGAGTTGCTGGGTTGGGGAGAGGGTGGAGAGGGCGGGTCCCTGAAAGCAGGGACCACTCCAGAGATGACCTACGAGAGGTCACTAGCCATGAATCATCTAGGACTTAAGTCCACATCAGCTACCTGGATACCAAGAACTTCCCATCTTGCTACAGAGATAGTATTAACTGCTTTGAAATATGGCACCTTCAAAAACTCACAAAATAGGACACTTTCAATGTAGTAAAATATACACAACATAAAATTTGCCATCTTAATCATTTAAAAAATTTTATTTCAGGGGCACCTGGGTGGCTCAGTGGGTTAAGTCCTCTGCCTTCAGCTCAGGCCATGATCCCAGGGTCCTGGGATTGAGCCCCGCATCAGGCTCTCTGCTCAGTGGGGAGCCTGCTTCCTCCTCTCTCTGCCTGCCTCTCTGCCTACTTGTGATCTCTGCCTGTCAAATGAATAAATAAAATCTTAAAAAAATTTTTTTTAAATGTTTAAAAAAATGTCTATTTCATTTTTTAAAGATTTTTATTTATTTGAGAGAGGGAGAGAGCAAGAATGCACACAAATGGTGGGGAGGGGCAGAGGCAGAGTGAGAGAGGGGATCTCATGCAGACTCCCAGCTGAGCAGGGAGCCCGATGCAGGACTCCATCTCCAAACCTTGAGATTACCATCTGACCTGAAACTATGAGTCAGATACTTAACCGACTGAACCACCCAGGCATCCCTTAACCATTTTTAAGTGTACAATTCAGTGGCAGTAAATACATTCACATTGTCAAGTAACCATCACTGCTACCCATCTCCAGAAATTTTTCATCTTCTGAACCCGTCACCATTAAAAACTAACTCCTCATTTCCCCTGCCCTTTGGTCCTAAATAGGACTTTGATAATAAATATTAAGAAACCAGCTTTGTATACCTGAAACTAACGTAACACTGTATGTTAATTATACTGGAATTAAAATTTTAAAAAGAAAGAAACCAACTTTATTCCACATTAGGAAGCTATAGAATTTATTTTCTCCAAGGGAAACCTTCAGTGCTGTTACATTTCTCTGTATCATAAAAGAAATCAGAGTTACAGTCCAGTTGGTCAATATTAATGATAGATGTATCTCTGATATTCAAATAGTATTACTGAAACAACTTTCACAATGAGTGCTTCTCGCCAAAGAAGCATCATCATCTCAGTTGAGGTGCTGGGGCTGAGAACTCTGTTCATTTAACTCTGCACAGTCACAAATAGAGCTGAGATGTTTGAGGGTTTCACTATAGAAGGTTTCTCTACTGGTTTTCTCTTAAGAGAAGTCTTCAATGGCTCTGAGAAATCCTTAAACTTCTGATGTGTACTAAATTAAGAAATAGGGAGCAGATTATGATGTTCTGTCAGTCTAGATTGTCTTGTTGCTCTGGGATAGATATGAAATGACAACAAATAGAAAACCCACCATCTTGCCTCCCACCTGGGGATAAAATAATATTGTAGCTCTGTAGTGATTCACACACGAGATACTCATTGTTCTTCACCTTGGTCATTCACTTAATAAACATTGCCTAAGTCCCTGCTGTGCCCTACACTTTGCTACGGGGTGGGAACTCCACAGTGATCAGACCTACATGATCCCTGCCTTCGTGGAGTTCTGGGGGAGTGATGTGTGTCTTCCTGACTGCTCTGAATGGAGGGACGAGGCCTTGCAGGCTTCTCCTCTCTGTGGAGGTGGGCATCCTGATCCTTCCTTTCTGAAGGTCCTGCCACTAGTGGGCTCTGACTGTGCACCCCAAGCTTCAAGCCTCCTGAAAGAAAAGCTATTTTTGTCAGCTTTAGAAGTGTACTGCTTGGGCTGAAGAATTTATAATTTTTAGATATTTAAAAGACATAAAATAATGTGTTTTAGAGAAATGTCCTGGCAGAAAATGATTCACAAGCTTAATCTATATGTCCTGGGAGAGGATAGAACTTTACTGTCCAACGGGCTAATACCTGTAGGGCACAATAATTACTGAAGTATTAATTTGTCTTTGTTTTTCCTAGACTTATACCCTCTCTCCTCTACCCTACTCCCACTCTATTTTTAAGCAGGCTTTGTGATGCCTTGCTTGAGAGGCTGTAAAGTGGAACAAGCTTGAATTCAAAGCTCTGCTAAACTGCTAAATCCATGCAGAGAGACATGGCTGCATGTCCTGGATTGGGCTGGAGGACATCTCCCGTGGATGTGGAAAATCCAAAAGAATCTACTTAGAAACAGAATTAATGAATGAATGTATCAAGGTTGCTACAGATAGATCAAAGTACAAAATAATGTGTTTTATTTGTATAAAATAAAAACTAAAGTTAACAAAAATACCATTTATAATAATATTGAAACCCATTAACTATCCCAGAATAAATCTAATGAGGTTTACCTAAAAACCTACTGTTAAAAATTACATAACTTTATTGAAAACCTAAATGAATTGGAAGACTTGGTGTCGTAAAGACATCGGTTCCTCAAAATTGAGTTACAGATTCAAAGCAATCCCAATCAAAATCCCACTAGAATTCTTGGTGGAAGGGGAAAGGCTGATTCTGAAACGGATATGCAAATGAAGGAGGAGGAACTTGAGAAATGAGAAGGACCAGGAAGAAGAAAGCTGAAAGACTCATACTACTTGAGAGCAAATTTGCTATAACGTTGCAGTACTTAAGACAATATGGACATAAGCAGAGACAGATGAATGCACAGGACCCAGAACCACACCCACACATGCATATGGTTCTGATTTATGACAGTGGTGTTCCCCAGAACAGGGAGAAACTGAAACTGAGAGAGGAGGTTGGTAAGGGGCACAGGCTTACTCCTTTAACATGACTTTTTTAAGAAACCTCACTGTAGACCCAGATGTTAATCTGAATGCCCTTCCTCGGTGCTCCTTAAGACCCTGCATATTTTTAAATCTCTATAATTGATGGTGAAAATCAACTCTTTGTTTGACTCTATCTCCAGCATACAACATATTGCCTGCTACGTAGAAGGGTAAGTGAGGACCCGAGCTGAGCATCAGAGGTCCAACACAGGCTGCTAGAAATCATCTCCAATAGTAGGAGCTGCCAGGTTGTCAAGAATGAAAGCTTTTCAGAGCTACTAGAGAGCAATGGCACCTCAGAAATATCTGACCCTTTTTGTCATCTTTAAAAAGTGGGATAAAAATAGAGATACCTCATCTTTCAAAACTCTCCAGGGTGGAAGGGATACACTAACAATTTTCCACTAGTGAAGCTGGAAGATCAGATATGCTGTGCAGAGCTGGGGTCAGCCATACAGAGGTAGATTGCCCTCAGAAGCCTAGTGGTAGATGTGAGCAGATGTGGTAAATGTGAGCAATTAGCGAGCTTTTCCAACATTCAGCTTCAAACAGCCCAACACCCCAGGGGACTTGAGCACTTGTAGAAAATAAACGAAACAACAGGAACATATACAAATATAATCTCAGCAAGCCCCTCAGAGTTAAGCAAGAAATAGTAAAGGTAATAAATAAGCAGTCCATTCATTTCTGGTCTGACATGGGCAATTGGGGTAAGTAGTAGATACATCTCTGAGACTCTGCCCAGACTACCACCTCTTTTTCCTGAAAATTCTCCTCAACCCAGGAATGGAAGCCAATGGTCATGTTTCAACTATGAGAACTAGATCTCTGGCCACAGCTGATTGGCCCCACAGCCAAGCTAAGTCAAACAGATTCTGTCGGTTAGGAACTGGAACTGGTACACTGGTTAGTCTCTGGTGGCTGTGAAAAGGCCATATTCCAAAATGTGAATGGAGTAGCAGAAGAGACTGGTCTGAAGAAAGAGAAGCCTAAAGCAGCCAGTAGGAAGAATCTGAAACAAGAGACCATATGGCCTGACGGAGTGAGAATGACACCAAAACACAGCCACCCGTCTTCAAACATTTATCGCCCTGCCCAGTCCTTTGTGATGCCTCCTCACATTTTGCTTGAATTCCATGAAATAGCTCTGAAGAATATCCATGCTTACCATAAATTTCCACCTTTTCATTCAAGCTAATGATATTTCTGCACCTTCCAAACAAAGGAGACCTACCTTTAAGACAGATGCTCCCTGTAAGTGCAGGCACTTTGGCTTTATTTTTCCTACAAATTTAAAGATACATTAAGAAAAAAACACTGAAATAATTTTATGAACCATTTTCTTTGTTCATTAATCTAAAGCCTTGAAAGTCAAAAGGAAATGAGTCAATGGATAGAGGTACTATTTAGTTTCTTTGAAAAGATTTTAACATATGGAACATATGGCTTAAGAGTATGTATACTGAGATATTTATGCCACTCAAATACAGGTATTCAATGGCCTCAGATGTTCCTGTGATGATCATGTTGAGATAATCCAATTTGAAATGTATAATATAATGACTTCTTAATTGTTGCATTTTCCTACGTGACAAACAACTCTGCACACAAGTTGAATTATAAATTCAGATGGCGTTTCTCAAACACTTTCTCCCTCTGTGTGCCCATTACAAGTGAATTGTGATTTGTCTAATGTTTGTTTTTAGCTAAGCCCTACTGTCAAAAATAGAGACGAATGGATAAAGAAGATATGGTCCATGTATACAATGGAGTATTATGCCTCCATCAGAAAGGATGAATAACCAACTTTTGCATCAACATGGATAGGACTGGAGGTGATTATGCTGAGTGAAATAAGTCAAGCAGAGAGAGTCAATTATCTTATGGTTTCACTTACTTGTGGAACATAAGGAATAACACAGAGGACATTAGGAGAAGGAAAGGAAAAGTGAATTGGGGGAAATCAGAGGGGGAGATGAACCATGAGAGACTGTGGGCTCTGAGAAACAAACTGAGGGTTTTGGAGGGGAGGGAGGTGGGAGGATGGGTGAGCCTGGTGGTGAGCATTAAGGAGGGTACATATTGCCTGGAGCACTGAGTGTGGTGCATAAACAACGAACCTTGGAACACTGGAAAAATAAAAAATAAAAATAAAAAAAATAGAGAAACCCCAATGATTACAATCACGGCTTTATTTAAAAAGCTCAAGTCACAGGCATCCAATTTAAAGCACTACTCTTACTCATGATCTACTCCTCCTGCTGTTCAACTGCTCCTTTGGTTCCAGGCTCTACTCACATCAGTTTGTTTGCTCAGCACTTACGCAGACAGGTACCGAGAGAATGGGGAGGAAACTTTTTTTTTTTTTTTTTATTCTGACATATGTTCTTCCAAAGGCTCAGTCAACTGCAGAGTTTGATGGATTCTTTATTCAACTACGCAAAAGATTTATCAAACTGTGATCTATAATCTGTGATCTATAGGAGCGCCTGGGTAGCTCAGTCGGCTAAGCGTTCAGCTCTTAGTTTCTGCTCAGGTCATGATCTTAGGGTCCATGTCAGGCTCTGCACTCAGTGTGGTGTCTGCATGTCCCTCCCCCAGCTCTTCCCCTGATTCCTCCCCCTTCTCTCTCTCTCTCTCCTTTGCTCACTCGTGCACGCTCTCTCTCACTCTAGAATAAATAAAGTTTTTTTTAAAATTGTGATCTATATTGTGCTCAGCTCTCTGTGCATTAGCTTTAAGTGTGCATTCACTGAATTCAATTTACTGAATTTCAAGAAGCAGTTCAGAGAGAACAGCATGGTTATAGAAAAGGACTGAATTCTTAATCACCAATGGAGGCAACTGAGCGTATGACAAAGGGCAAGCTCTTCCACATCGGACAGACATGGGTTACTCTCTCAGCTCTGTCACTCTGGCCAATCACATCTTTCAAGCCTCAGTTTACTCATCTGTAGAAAGGGAACAATAAAGGCACATACCGAGTAGCATTGTTATGAGGATTAAGTGAGCTAACATATGTCGAGTATGTGGTATAGAGGTTGGCAAAGTTTTCTGTGTAGGACCAGATGGTAAATATTTTAAGGTTGGCGGGTAAGACAGTGTTTACAGCAACTACTCCACTCTGCTGTTGCAGTGTGAGAACCGCCTCCAACAACACGGAAACGGGGCGGGGTGGCTGTGCGCCACAACTTCACTTCTGGTCACTAAAATTTGAACTTCCTGGCATTTTCTCACGTCACAAAATATCATTACTTTGATTTTTTCAACCATTTAAAAATGTGAAAATGATTCTTCGCCTGCGAGCTGTACAAAAATAGGCAGGAGGCCTGCCCCACAGAAAACCCTGAAAAACATTATTAGTATTGCCAATCACAATAATAACTGAAACCAGAGGAGGGACTGTGTTACTGTGAAATAGAGAAAGAAGTGTTTTTAGGAGTAAATGTGTTACTTTTTTTCCTATAGCTGAAACTGCAGTTGGAGGGCAGATCAGAACAGGGATTTTCGGATGGTGCCAAGGAGATGACAGAATATACCCTTTCGAGGATTCAAGAAGGATCAGCGAAGCCCAGTCTTCCCACGGCAGCCTCCCACGTCGGCGGGTCCAATTCCATATGGCAGCCTCAACTCACAAGTTTAGAAGTACCTACATATCTAACATTCAAAAAATCAGACCAGTCATGACAGAACTAGGGGATCAACATGGATTTTAATTAAACATAGAGAGAAATAACCCATTCTGCTTCACTTTTTCATCTATACAATAAATGGGCTCTGGTATTTTAACGACCTTTCTAGCTCACTAGAGGGGTCAGAATGCTACAAGTTTTATGGACCAGAAAAAACTTCCTTACCTATCTAAAAAGCATGGCATGGATTTATGACACTTCTGAAGTTTCTAAGGCAGGGGAACCCAGTAACCAATGAGGACTTAAGGAAATCCACTTTTATAAAAGAGCTTTCCCATGCTGGATGAGCACAGCTCATGTCTGCAATTAAGAACTGACAATGTGTCATCCGGAAAAGACCAAGCATCAGCCACCTATCAAAGAGCATGTGCTTGGAATTGGTTTTCAAGGTCTTAGACTCATTTCTCACCACTCCATTGCTGACCGCCCTTTGAGACCAAGGGAATACAATTATAAGTCTGCTGACAGAAGGATAGCTAGGGGCAAAATTAGAGTTTTCTTTCTTCTATACCAAGTGTCCCAGTCCAAGTTTCTCCAGTTTAAGGAATGGAATCAAGAAAAGTAGGTAGATGGAGAAGACGTGAAATTTAAATGCTACCAATTCAATAAGGTGTTAGTCAGGGAGTAATGCTGGATAATTGAGATCATTTGGTTGAGAGACTGAAGATGCAGAAAAGTTAATGAATGTATTTAAAGAGGGTCTCCCAGGTAACATCCCTAAGTCAGAAGTTTACTTTCCTCATTTTTAAAATCTTTGTTTGTTTGTTTGTTCTGTATTCATTCTTTTTGAGCATTAGTAGCCCAAGCACCAGCTCATATCTCCATTGCTTTCCCTTCTGAGAAGTTCGTGTTAGTAAACATTCATATAGTTCTGCCAGCTGGGAACACCTTCCAGTCAGAGAGAAACCTGTTCTCAAGTCAGCTTCTTAGAGGTTCCCTTTGTCCATCCACACATGAATTCTGTTCCAATTAAATGTCAAATCATCATCCTACATTACGCACCACAGCTAATGTTCTGGGGGCTGTTACCAAGAAAAACTGAAACAGTTTCTGGCCTTATTTTTATAATGTTTATGTGTAAGAGAGTGAAGGCCAGAAAGAAAGACGCTGTCATTCTCTAAAATCATAGGAGTTTTTATTTCTTGAAATTGAAGGTTTTGATGCTAATCGAAATCCTCATTAAATATTGACTTCTTGGTCTCCTATTCCACATTTTGCATTTCAGTAACTTTCAAAGATACTCATCATCTCGGAAAAGAAAGCTAATAAGAAATATATGTTGGAAATAACCCATGTAAAGTTAGAATCAAAATAACTTCCTTATATCTGACTTTTAAGAGACAGAAGATATCAATGTGAAAAGATTTCAGAAAAGGCTAATTCACTTAGAAAGAAAAACAAACTTTAAATAATATACTGTGAATATAAGTTTGACAAAATACATTTAGGGATTGCAACAGTTCACAGATTAAGTATGAATCTTTATATCTTGTTGTATCCTTAAAAGCATAAGCATAGAGCTGTAAGTCCGAAAAATGCAGATAATGCAATGCAGAAGTTGCCAGACACACGCCAGTATCCTTTACACCCACTGGGCAACAGAGACACCAGAAAGTTCTACCTGCACTAAAAATGATCTCTTTGCAAAAAAGAAAAGACAAAGAACAGCAAAGTAAAGCCATTAGAGACAACTACTCTCCAGGCTGAAGTTATGAGAGTAGTATCAGTGGTAATGTGAATATACATTTATTCAACCACTGTCCTATATATTCCTTAGCAAAGTTTAGAAAATTTAAATCTTAAGGTAGATTCTGAAAATAAAACAATAGCCATTAACCATAATCCACTTCGGGTAGCCTATTTTCCTTTTCATCACTGCTAAGTAACGCTAGTAGCCCATACGCTTCAGCCCTTCTTCCTCTCAACCAAAGCTGTCTTTGGTTGTCTCAATGTCTTTGGTTGTCTCAAATTTACCTCTTCTTCTTTTTTCCCACTGCCCCTGCCTCTATCCATGTGTTTTTATTATAGCTACAAGTAATCTTCCTACATTCTGGGGTTTTTTGGAAGATTTTATTTATTTGAGATAGAGAGCATGAGAGAGAGAAAGCAAGGGAGCACAAGGGGGCAGAGAGAGAGGGAGGAGCAGGCTCCCCGCTGAGCAGGGAGCACGATGTGGGGTTCAATCCCAGGACCCTGAGCTGAACGCAGACGCCAAGGCACTTCCTACATTCTGAGTCTTGTTTCCATAACCCAGAACTGATGACTTCCCTTTATGGCTTTCCTACCATCTGGTACCTTTGCTACCAGATAACTCCAATTACCTCACCTGTCCCTGTGTCTTCATTCGTATCCCTCCTGCTACCTTGAATGTTCTCTAGGACACCCTGCTGAACTCCTTCATTTCCATCAAGGTTTAACTCACATGTTAGCAACTTTGAAAAACCAAGTGGTCCACATGCATCATTAAGTGACTGTCTTACACTGTCCCTTCAGGACTCATTTCGTACTCTGTAAGTATTTCTAGTCAGACTTTGCTACAACGTACTCTGATTAATTGTTTCAGGTATCTCTCCTTTTTCAACCTTGAGCTCCCTAAAGCGAGAGGGACAGTAACCAGCACAGTTGCTGTCACAGGGTATACTCAACAATTGTCTGATCAGTAACTGAATGGAAACAAATTCCTTTCTGTCCCACCTTCGCTTTTTCCTGACTCCCACTTGTGCTATTTCTAGAAAACACAGTATTCTCCGCTGAGATGTACACAATTGTTGAATTAGTCAGACACCTCAACATATACAACATTAGAACCAGATGTTCTACCCAATTCTTCAAATTCCACAAGGTCATCGGGGACTCATGAAATGGGAATAAATAGGCAATCTTAGTTATAGACTCTCCTAATATTTAGAATGGTCAAGGCTCTGGCAAATCCCACTGTTTCCTGTATTTCTCTGATGATGTACCCCCAAGAATCCCAGACTTAGCAGGGGACTGGGGAGGTCATCTAGCCCATCTGACCACCTGCACCTTTGTGAGGAGGTTTAGTCATGCAGGTTTCTGAAGCTTCCCTCACACATCATTTGAAAATCAACAAAGATGGCAAGAGTGTGCCACAGAGAGACGCTACGGGGCCACCGCAGTCACACGGGGGAGGCTTTGGACAGCGTGCACGGCAGTTGGCTCTGCAGCTGCTACACACATGCACCAACAGAAACCCACCCAGAAAGTGGAAAAGAATCTGAAACCCCAGCGTCAACACAGGGTAGAAAGAGTTTCAGAACTCTGCTAACAGCAAGTTGTTACCACTGTGAAAGAAAAAAATCCTGATAAGTCATTTTTGCTGCCAGAGCTCAGAGAAACATAAATCAAATGTCCCCACCGAGATCCACAAAAAGCTCCATCATCCCCTCGTGCTGGGAAGCAAACGTCTCCAACGCTGGAAACCGCATCAGTTGGATTCACTAGAGAGGAGTTAAAGGACCACAAAACGATGCTCACGCAGCACGTGCCCACGGAAACAGAATCAGATTCTCTTCTGTTCTACCACAGACCCTCGTACGTGACCTTGCGCTAAGAGTCTAAGAGAAGTAAAGAAATAATAATAGAATGGTAATGCCTCTGCGCTTCAAAAAGAGTAATTTAAAAAAATTTTCTCTTTTGGGTGTGAAGGCAGAACACAGCAGGATTGGGAACACACCGGTATGCTGATTGCTAGAGAACACGCTGTGTGAGTGAAAGAAAAAGAGCTATTAATACTTTCTAGATGCAGATAGGTGAAATGAATGCATCTGAAATCTAGTTCTGTTAGAAAAAAGAAAAGCACCAGGAGGCGGAGCCAGTCCTTACCCTGTATCTGCTGCTCTCTGCTCTACACACCCAATAACATCTTCTTTTTTTTTTTTTAAAGATTTTATTTATTTATTTATTTGACAGCGAGAGAGAGAGATCACAAGTAGGCAGAGAGGCAGGCAGAGAGAGAGAGAGAGAGAGGGAAGCAGGCTCCCGCCAAGCAGAGAGCCCGATGTGGGACTCGATCCCAGGACCCTGAGATCATGACCTGAGCCAAAGGCAGCGGCTTAACCCACTGAGCCACCCAGGCGCCCCCAATAACATCTTCTTAACAGTTTTCAAGGGACCATAAACTAACACCTGCCTCATGAGGCGATCTTCTAATAGGGTAATGGAAGCTTGTGACTTTCATGGGCTGCACAAGGAAGAGCTCAGTACTGAGTCCTGGTTCCACTGCCAGCTTTTAGAATTGGAAACAGTTGAAGCTGGTGGACGAGGGAGGTAATGCTGAGGAATAAGTGAGTTTCAGGCATGAGTGAGTAGGGTATCTGCTCTCGGGTGGCCTGCCCTCTAGCCCCATCACAACATCATCAACTAACATATAAGTGAGTCAGACAATAACACAGAGTAAACTGAAAAAAATGTATGCACATTATGTAGAAGAATTAATAACACCAAGTGTACAGGGAAGAGCTCAAGGCAAGCCAGGATGGGGACCAGGTTGAAAAGAGTTCAGACAGGAGGTATGGTGAGTGGGGGCGGAGCTCCACCTGACCCAGAAGGAGGTAAAAGGAGCCATGAAATGAGCCACAGGAAGAGGGCAGGAGTGCCAGATAAAATACAGGACACCCTTTTTTACCTATTTTGGAGTATAAGTATATCCCAAACACTGCATGGAACATACTTATACAGAAATAAGTAATCTTTGTTTATCTGAAATTCAAACTTAACAGAACATCTTGTGTTTTTATTTGAGTCTGGCAACCCTAAATGAGGGAAATGAAGCCATGCTGAGAAATGGGGCCTTGGTTGAGAGAGTGACAGTGGACAACCAGCTCCATCACACACACAGTGAGGTGGGTTTCTTACAGGAAAGAAGAGTAGTAACTTGTCACAGGAGAAGAACTCTACTATGCATGGAGTTAGGCTGTCTTGCAAGGTTGCCATGGGTTCTAACCAAGGAGAGATGACCAAGATCTGAACTGAGCTGGGAGACGAAGGAAAAGGCCTGGAAAGAAAATCCTGTGAGGGGAGAAGTTCAAATCTTTGTCATGAGCAAGTATGTACTGTAGAAAATAATCCTAACACTATAGGCCTTATTGCTCATCCTGATGAGGATGGAAGGGAGAAACTAACCCAGTCAGAAGAGAAATGCTGAGTAATATGGTAAAGCAAAGCTGGATTCTAGGCCATAACCCACAACATCTGGCAAGGTGGGTTATCTTGGCAAACTGGAGGGAGAGGAAGATAGAGAGCGAGAGAGAAAGGGACTCATTCTCCACAGGCACATTTCTTGGAAAACCCAAAGAGGAGGTAGGCCCTTATGTCTATTATCTGGTATGTCTAAAGCATGAAAAAAATGAGACACCTCATTAATTTGGGTGGAAGAGAAGTTAAACCCAATAGAACAAAAAAATCAAGTTCAATCTAAGTCCACCTAAAGAGATAAGGAACTAAATTACTCTGTAGTTCCTTGAGTACAGATCCTTTACCTCTTTGTTTAGTTTATTCCCAGGTATCTTATAGTTCTTGGTGCTATAGTAAACGGAATCAATTCTCTAATTTCCCTTTCTATATTTTCATTGTTAATATATAAGAAAGCAACTGATTTCTGCACATTGACTTTGTATCCTGCCACGTTACTGAATTGCTGTATGAGTTCTAGTAGTTTGGGGGTGGAGTCTTTGGGGTTTTCCATATGAAGAATCATGTCATCTGCGAAGAGAGAGAGTTTGACTTCTTCCTTGCCAAATTGGATACCTTTTATTTCTCTTTGTTGTCTGATTGCCGTTGCTAGAACTTCTAATACTATGTTGAACAAGAGTGGTGAGAGTGGGCACCCTTGTCGTGTTCCTGATCTCAACGGGAAGGCTGTGAGCTTTTTCCCATTGAGGATAATATTTGCTGTGGGTTTTCATAGATAGATTTTATGAAGTTAATGAATGTTCCCTCTATCCCTATGCTTTGAATAATTTTAATCAGGTACAGATGCTGATTTTGTCAAATGCTTTTTCTGCATCAATTGAGAGGACCATGTGGTTCTTCTCTCTTCTCTTATTGATTTGCTCTATGATAGTGATTGATTTGTGAATGCTGAACCACCCCTTCACCCAGGGATAAATCCCATCTGGTCATGGTGGATAATCTTTTTAATGTACTGTTGGATCTTATTAGCTAGGATCTTGCTGAGAATCTTGGTATCCATATTCATCAAAGATATTGGTCTGAAATTTTCCTTTTTGATGGGGTCTTTGCCTGTTTCAGGGATCAGGGTAATACTGGCTTCATAGAAAGAGTCCAGAAGTTTTCCATCTGTTTCTACTTTTCGAAACAGCTTCAGGAGAATAGGTATTATTTCTTCTTTGAATGTTTGGTAGAATTCCCCAGGGAATCTGTCGGGTCCTGGGCTCTTGTTTTTTGGGAGGTTTCTGATCACAGCTTCAATCTCATTACTAGATATTGGTCCATTCAGGTTGTCAGTTTCTTCCTATTTCAGTCTTGGAAGTTTATAAGCTTCCAGGAATGCATCCATTTCTTCTAGGTTGCTTAACTTACTGGCATATAACTGATAATAATTTCTAATGATTGTTTCTATTTCCTTGGTGTTAGTCATGATCTCTCTCCTTTCATTCATAATTTTATTAATTTGGGTCCTCTCTCTCTTCTTTTGGATTAGTTTGGCCAGTGGTTTATTGATCTTATTGATTCTTTCAAGGAACCAGCTTCTAGTTTCACTGATGTGTCCTACTGTATCTCTGGTTTCTAACTCATTGATCTCTGCCCTAATCTTGATTATTTCCCTTCTTGTGCATGGGGTTGGCTTAATTTGTTGTTGCTTTTCCAGTTCTTTAAGGTGTAAACCTAACCAAAGATGTAAAGGATCTGTACTCGAGGAACTACAGAACACTCATGAAAAATTGAAGAAGACACAAAAAGATGCAAAAGCATTCCATGATCATGGATTGGAAGAATAAACATTATTAAAATGTCTATACTGTCCAGAGTAATCCATACCTTCAATTCCATCCCAATCAAAATTCCACTGGCATTTTTCAAAGAGCTGGAACAAATAATCCTAAAATTTGTATGGAACCAGAAAAGACCCTGAATTGCTAAAGAAATGTTGAAAAAGAAAAACAAAACTGGGGACATCAAGTTGCCTGATTTCAGGCTTTACTACAAAGCTGTGGTAAGCATGTGCCAGCATGTTACTGGCACAAAAACAAACACATAGACCAGTGAACAGAGTAGAAAGCCCATATATAGACCCACAACTCTATGGTCAAATAATCTTCAACAAAGCAGGGAAAAAATATCAAGTGGAAAAAGACAGACTCTTCAATAAATGGTGCTGGGAAAATTGGACAGCTATGTTTAGAAGAATGAAACTTGACCATTCTCTTACACCATACACAAAAATAAACTTGAAATGGATAAAAGATCTTAACATGAGGCAGGAGTCTATCAAAATCCTAGAGAAGAACACAGGCAGTAACATCTTTGACATCGGCCACAGCAACTTCCTTCAAGACATGTCTCCAGGGGCGCCTGGGTGGCTCAGTGGGTTAAAGCCTCTGCCTTTCGCTCAGGTCATGATCCCAGGGTCCTGGGATCGAGCCCCGCATCGGGCTCTCTGCTTGGCAGGGAGCCTGCTTCCTCCTCTCTGTCTCTGCCTGCCTCTCTCCCTACTTGTGATTTCTATCTGTCAAATAAATAAATAAAATCTTTAAAAAAAAAAAAAAAAAAAAAGACATGTCTCCAAAGGAAAAGGAAACAAAAGTGAAAATGAAGTTTTGGAACTTCATCAAGATAAAAAGCTTCTGCACAGCAAAGGAAACAGTCAACAAAACAAAGAAGCAACCCACGGAATGGGAGAAGATATTTGCAAATGACACTACAGACAAAGGACTGGAAACAGTCAACAAAACAAAGAAGCAACCCACGGAATGGGAGAAGATATTTGCAAATGACACTACAGACAAAGGACTGGAAACAGTCAACAAAACAAAGAAGCAACCCACGGAATGGGAAAAGATATTTGCAAATGACACTATAGACAAAGGACTGGTATCTAAGATCTATAAAGTACTCCTCAAACTCAACACCCAAAAAACAGATAATCATGTCAAAAAATGGGCAGAAGACATGAACAGACACTTCTCCAAAGGAGACATACAAATGGCTAACAGACACATGAAAAAATGTTCATCAGCATTAGTCATCAGGGAGATTCAAATCAAAACCACATTGAGACACTACCTTACACCAGTTAGAATGGCAAAGATTAACAAGACAGAAAACAACAAATGTTGAAGAGGATGTGGAGAAAGGGGAACCCTCTTACGCTATTGGTGGAAATGCAAGTTGGTGCAGTCACTTTGGAAAACAGTGTGAAGATCCCCTAAAAATTTTAAAATAGAGCTACCTTATGACCCTGCAATTGCACTACTGGGTATTTATCCCAAAGGTACAGATGTAGTGAAAGGAAGGGCCATATGTACACTAATGTTCATAGCAGCAAAGGCCACAATCGCCAGCCAAACTGTGGAAAGAGCCAAGATGCCCTTCAACAGATGAATGGATAAAGAAGATACGGTCCATATATACAATGGAATATTATACCTCCATTAGAAAGGATGAATACCCAACTTTTGTATCAACATGGATGGGACTATAGGAGATTATGCTGAGTGAAATAAGTCAAGCAGAGTGAGTCAATTATCATATGGTTTCACTGACTTGTGAAGCATAAGGAATAACATGGAGGACATTAGGAGGAGGAAAGGAAAAGTGAATTGGGGGAAATCAGGAGGAGATGAAGCATGAGAGACTGTGAACTCTGAGAAACAAACTGAGGGTTTTGAGGGGAGAAGGGTGGGGGAATGAGTGAGCCTGGTGGTGGATATTAAGGAGGACACGTATTGCATGGAGCACTGGGTGTTGTGCATAAACAATGAATCCTGGAACACTGAAAAAATAAAATTAGAATTTTTTAAAAAGACAATTAATTTACTCTGAAAAAATAAAAATTAAAAGCCACTCATTTATTCATTCACTCAACAAAGTGCCTCCAAGCACTTACTACATTCCAAGTACTGAGCCTGAGGAAACAACAAAAACCTTAGTGACAAGTAACTCACCAAACTTACTGATGACCTGGCACCTTTAGAAGATGTAACCAACACTTTACAAAGAAGCTGTGAAATTAAAAAGGGCCTTGAGGTAGAAAAGAAAAATTGGGAAGACTGTAATAAATGCTTTTATTGGCCTCCCAAGAGAGGCTGTGATGCAATACAGAGCAAAATCTTCTTAAAATTCAAGTAAAATTGGGGTACCTGGGTGGCTCAGAAGGTTAAGCCTCTGCCTTTGGCTCAGGTCATGATCTCAGGGTCCTGGGATCGAGCCCTGTATCAGGATCTCTTCTCAGTGGAGAGCCTGCTTCCCCCTCTCTCTCTGCCTGCCTTTCTGCCTACTTGTGATCTCTCTCTCTCTCTGTCAAATAAATAAATAAAAATCTTTTTAAAAATTTCAAGTAAAATTCTAATCTATTCCCAAATTAACATAATAATAGATTGGGATTTTTTTCCTTCTCAATATTTACTATTTCAGCTGCTTGCTTCTCTTATAAATCTTTTATTAAATGAAACTAGAATATAAGTCACAGCTTCTGAAAACATTTCCCTACCACAAAAAAAATGTGTTGATAAAGAATTATCTGAATATTCTATAGACTAAAAGAAAATCAGTGACAGAAACCACAGAGGTATTCAACAGACTGAAACACAACAAACCTTAAAACTCCTCTAGTGTATATGAGTATAAGCAATTAAATGGCAAAGTACAAAGTAGGAAATATTCCAAACAGAGCCGGTGAAGATAAGAAAATCTTACACACCATGTAGGAAAATGGACAAAAGTCATGAAAAAATAATTCTGAGAAAAAGAAACAAAAATGGCTACTGAACACAGAAAATAATTAACTTCTCTAGCAAGAAAGGAAATCCTAATTATATTAACCATTAACTAACATTTACACCTATCAAATGAGCTATTATTTTTAAAATTAAAATATTCAACAATAATGAAGGTAGTTTATGAGTATCACATACTCTCCTACTGTATAAATTGGCAAAAACCTTTCTAAAAAAGTAATTTAGTAGTAGATGTCAAAGGCCTTAAAAATGATCATATTCTTCCACCTAGCAATTCTACTGGTAGGAATCTGTTAAGGAAATCATCAGATGTACTGTCATAGATATCATACTATTATTTATAGTAGGAAAAAGCATATAAATGTTTGTTAATAGGATAATAATTAAAATGGAATACTGGACAATCATTAAATCTGCATCTGAAACAATTTAAACAAACCTTGAAAATAACTGATACAAGTTTTTCAAAGTAGCACACAAAACTATATTTATATGTCACATATTAGTATTATCACAATCATATATGGAAAGAGAAGGAATTAAATCAAAATATCAACTATGATTATCATGTTATAAAATTATGAGTAATCCCTGTTTCCTTTTAAATTGTTTCTTCTACTTTCTGAGGTTTCTACAGTAAATATGTCCTTCTTTGGCAATCAGGGAAAAAATGAGAACAGCGGGGCGCCTGGGTGGCTCAGTGGGTTAAAGCCTCTGCCTTCAGCTCAGGTCATGATCTCAGGGTCCTGGGATGGAGCCCTGCATCAGGCTCTCTGCTCAGCAGGGAGCCTGCTTCCCTTCCTCTCTCTCTGGCTGCCTCTCTGCCTACCTGTGATCTCTGTCTGTCAAATAAATAAATAAAATTAAAAAAAAAATGAGAACAGCATTTGCTAAAGAGCTTTGTTCTACTATAATAAAGAAAACAAATATGGATTCATCTAAGGATATGCACAGGGCTTAAACCCATACACCTTGGCATTTATTGAAATACTTGTACTTATAACTTTATATTTATAGATTTCTGTAAGTATTGATACTTGTTATTTACTGTCATGTCAACAATACAATAAAAGAAATGAACAAAAAAACAAAATCTTTACTTGCTAAATTAATTTTCCCCTCAAAACTGAGTTTGCCATTTATGAGACAAGTATGTGATATGCTGCACTTTTTTCAACCTAAGATCTGTAAAAATTGAAAAGAAAAGGAAGCTGCTCAAAGAAAAGGAAGCTGATCAGCAGTTGTTCTTGTGCCCAAGATTTCTCTGCTTTGACCATGAAGATGAGTGATTTCAGGAAATTTATTCTCTTACCACTTCAGGCATGAATATGAATTAGCGCCCTCTTGTGAGCACAGAATGAAATTTTGAATGTATTTGGAGCCAAAAAAGATTGCAGTGTATTATTTACTATGGAGAAAACACACAACCATGCTACTAGAGACAGAGATACCACAGTCCTGAAAGTAAAATCGTCCCAGAATTCTGATCATCTAGGCTTTTGACATACAATGCATTTGTAGAGGAAAGTGCCTGATATTCAGTAGAGAGTTAGCTTGTCTTAAAATTCATGAGGCAACGTGAATGTTCTGCTGCACTGTTACCACAGCGTGTGAGGGTTATCACAGTGGAGCACTTAAGAATCTCCTTTGGGGCAAATACACTCAGTTGTGTTCACAGGGAAGAAGGTCGCAAAAAGGAGTCAAGCCTTTCTGAAGCCAGAGAAGATGGTTACTTTTGTAAAGTCTTCACTTATAAAGCAATAAATCGTTACTTTAAAACTAAACATGATAAAAACAACTTATTAGGCTGGGAACAAAATCAAATTAGAGATGGCCTAGAATAGAGGCCATGACCCGTGCAGCATATGTAGGGGAAAATGCATCCCCCTTTACCGAAATGATACCATCTACAAGGAAGAGAACCTTGCCCTTCGCTCTGATCTAGAGGTTATTTTTTGCAACCTTACTATGGAAATATAACATCGGGCTGACCGACTGAGATACACAATTAAGTTCATCACAAGCCAGTGGGAAGATACTATTAAGATGAAAACAAGTTCTCAAGACTCCAGATCCTATACCCATACTTCAACAACACTGCCAGACTTTTCCTGGAAGGCTACCTGCCAATCCCAGGTCAAAGCTTAACTGACATTCCCAGTGAGAGGGCTCTAAATGTGAGAAAAGCACTTACAGGGTAGTTAACACTAATCAAATTTTCTGTTTTTGACAAGTAACTTCCCAGTGTGGGCTGGGGGTCTTTGGGAGTCCCCACGGTCCTCTGTGGAAGTCCACATGCTCAAACGTATGTTCATCATCACACCAAAACGTGGCTGGCCTATTTCACTCTCATTCTCTTACAAGCACCCACTGCAAATTTTGCAACAGCATGATGCAAAAGCAGGTATGTGAATCTACCTGCCTCGTGTTAAGCCAGACATCAAAGAGATTTGTAAAAATGTCAGACACTGCCACTCTACTCGTTGAATTTTTGTTTCTTTTGGAAAGTATAGTTCTCTTCCGTAAAAATATGTGATTTATATCAACCCACAATTGCCTTATTTTTGTTATTTTGGACAATACATAAATAGTATTTAATTTCTCAATTTTAATTTCTCATATGATAAATATGAATTGATACAGTCCACATAAGCAAAAGCTCTTTAAAGGATCCTCGATAATTGGTCAAAGAATGTAAGGAGTCCTACACCAAAATTCTTGTGAACAGCTGTCAAAGACCTCTGATTTGCCTCAGCATTAAAAAGTTTTAAGAATGTTGAACTCAGAGGCTCCCGAACATCTTTCTGGATTTTCACAATCAAAGCAACCTTCCACTTTGCTACAGAGTTGAAAGGCATTTTTGTGTGACTTTATGCTTCTCAGGATCCAAATTAAATTTCACTTCAGCGCAGACCTAAGTAATAAGAAATTTTCAAATATCATGCATGCATCGATTCAATAAAAATTTACTGAGTACCTATCTTGTTGGTGTTCTGAAACCAATTCTGCTGTGTGGCAGGGGTTGGGAGGAGTCCCCACACATACAACTAAGCAATTCTGTGACACCAGCGGGGTGTCCCAAGAATTCAACTCAATCCTGACCCTCACCTACCTGGAGATTGATAGTACCAGATTTCACAGGTGAAAGGCCCAGGGCTACAAGACTGCTCTCCAGCACACATACACTGACACCGCAGACACCAGTCATAAACCCAGGTTATCTGTGCTTCTGACTGACCAACTGGCTATAAATCAGAGGCTTCCATGACCTTGTCCTTGGGTTTCCTTAATTTACTACAGCAGCTCACAGAACTCAGGGAAACGTTTTACTTACTAGATTGCTGGCTTGTTATAAAAGGATAGAAGTCAGGAACAGCCAGATGGAAGAGCTGCATAGGGGAAGATACGGGGAGAGGATCTCGACCTCCCATGCTCTCTGAGAATGCCACTCTCTCCTTATGTCCACACATTCACCAAAGGGAAGCTCTTCTAACCCATCCTTTGAGGTTTTCATGGAGACCTCCAAAAAAACACATGACTGATTAACTCATTAGCCATAATCAATTAACTCAGTCATTGATGACTGAACCCAACCTCCAACCCCTCTCACCTTCCCCAACAATCAGTGTGGGAATAAAAATTCCAATCCTCTCTAATCTCATGGTTGGTTTCCACGGGCAACCAGCCCTTAACCTTAGGTGTGATGCAAAGTCACTTTTGTTATTAACATAACAAAAGACACCTTTTTGCCCTTTCTTCACTTAGGAAATTCCAGGGTTTTTAGCTCTGTGTGCCAGATATTAATTTATAATATTTCTTACTGTAAATCACAATGTCATAAGTATCATGTGCAAATACAACTATGTTTGGTAAATTGCTTGTCTGGGGGAATAAAATGACACCCTAACAGCCTAGGGGAAAAAAAAAAATAGATTTGTGTTCTTTAAGTCACCCAGTCTGTGGTATTTTGTTAAGGGAGACCTGGGAGACTAATACATCAGTCTATCTCTCTTACATTACTGCATTTTTTTTTTAATTCCACAGTTTGGGCATCCATCATGCCACCTGTCAATTTAGTAAATCATGACGTCTGGATATCTGTCTGAGAAGAAAGTCAGAAGTGTCTCTAATTGCACACTGAGGATCTGCCGGGGATAACAACAAGAATTACAAGTTGTGGTCAAGCTCTCTTGTCCTCAAGTTGCTGACAAGGAAAAGCTAGAGGAAAAAAGACTAACCTACAGGACGCTATTGAAAAAGTATATATAGAAATGCAAAGTCATACATGTCTTACATGTTATAAGAGGGTGGTATCAGGAACTTTACGAGCTGTCGTGAAGGCCAATAAGGCCATACCTGCTATGTTGACGGATGTAGCTCTTGCCCTCATCACAGTCAGGAGAGCTCCTGAGAGAAACAGCATTTTAGAAACAGGGCATTATAGATGTAAACTTGAGACACTGCAATTAGCAGAGTCACTGACAAGGCGAAGGTGTCCCATAACTACCTCATTCTATCCACTGATGACAGTAACTACAGCTCCAAAGAGTAAAGCAGAAGTCACAAAATTCAGACTAAATCACTAAAGATTTCCGAACTTGCTAAAAATGTAAAGCACTGTCCTTACAAGTTAAAAAAAAAAGACAACAATTTGAACCAGCAAAGTCTGATTATCCTTTTAACTGTTAGAATACCAATTAGATAAAAAAAAATAAAAATAAAAAATAAAAATAAAAATAAAATAAAATTTTTTAAAAGAATAAAAAAAAAAAAAGAATAGCAGTTAGCTCAACTTTTCTGTGACGCAATTTAGCAATTAGTATCCAGAGTCCTAAATATCTCTTTCGACAAGAGTTAAACTTCCAGGAATTTATCCTAAAGGAATGACCAGGAATGTCTAAGTTTTATATATACAATAATAACAGTAGTTACATGGATTTTGAAAAAGAGAAAAATACACCAAAATGTTAAAAATGTTTTCCTCTGAGTTTTGAAATTAAAGATGGTTTTCTATACTTTTGTTATAGATTAAAAGTTCCACAAAGGCTATATATTACTTTTATGAATCAGCAAATAAAAAAAAAAATACATGTTTTCTTTTTTACATGATTAACCAACCATGTCACCGGAGTTCTGATCACAAACTGGGCAAAATCTCTATGTATCTTCATGTCTCAGTTTGTCCTTTCATAAAATAAGGACATAAAGAATATGTTTTTTATTAACAAAATAAAACAAAATGAAACAAAGTTGTTTCATCCCCCAGGTGAAAATTTTGAACTACATTACAGAGAAATTTACTGTGAAAATGTGAACACGTTTTATAATGAACGTACCTGTTTCTCACTTCAGAAAGACCATCTTTCCCAGTTTGTTTATGTCAACTGAAACACATCCGACACTAAGAGACACATGGGAGAGATACTATTGTACTGAAATTATAAAATCGCTTTTAGTCAATAAAAAACATTTCCTGAGCTATATAGGCTTACCCATATAAAAGTCTCATCACCTAACACCTCTCTGGAGCAAAATGGGTAGTTGGTAGACTTATACCCAGTGTACAACAGAAAGAAGGGGGAAAGAGATTAATAGACAAGCAGGCATCAATGCTGCCAAAATAAACTGTCTGTGAACAGAGTTATTTCCCAAAACAGTTGCTCCAAACTTCACTGTGCACGAGAACCATCTGGAGAGCCCTCTACAAATTCAGGTCTTTGAACGTCACCATACGGAATCGGAATCTCAAGGGACCAGGAATAGAAGACTCAGCAAGTGGCTTAGATGTTTTTGATTCAGGTAGACTGTGGGCCATATTTTTCAACAGTCTCTAAAATATGCAAAGGGTTGAATATTAGATTGCTGGTATACCACTGCCAATCCAAATCTCACTAGGTTTATAAAAATAAGCAATATATACTTCACTAGTTTATTCTGATACATAATTTTACTTAAGATAGTTGAAATAAAATATTCAGAGTTTTGGCACACCCCAAATCTTTCCAGCATGTTTTTACCTCTATCCAATTTCTTTTCTATCACTCACTACTACTTTTGGATTGGATTAATCCAAAGTGATCTTAATGATGACACTCCTTTCATCTGAATTTACCTAAAATCTTGATTCCTGATACTACCAAGTATATAATTTCTTTTCAGACAAAGAATGGATAAAATTCAGCCTTAATATGGAAGACTATTCTCAGTGAGAGAACCAACATCAGCTAATTTGGTGAGACTTATTATTTTTACAAATTAAAATAAGGTTCTTGGTTTCCTTAGGAAAATAGGAATGTAATCCAGAGGAGGGATGAAGAGAGGGAATGGGTCCTCTCTGAAGCATGCACACACACACACACACACACACACACACACACACAAATACATTTCTGTCCTTCTTACGCAAACAAGATGGGTCCACTAGGGTGAAGAACACAAGTACAATTCAAACAAACACATGTTGAATGACTGCCAAAAAGTATGCTAATCTCCCTGCCAGCTACTTCAGAAATGAAATAAAACAGTACTCTGGGAAAATATTTAACATCTTCCTTTTATACAATATTTCATTATTTCTCTCACATAAAAGCACACACACGCATCCATTTCTCCATCACTATAACTAAGAATTCAAAGAACTAAGAATAAAAGAGGTTTTGAAATACAATTTTTTTTAAATTTTGCTCATATTGGGCTGAAAGGGCTCCCCTACACTACTTTTAGCTCTTTTCTTTGTGTGGGTTTAAAACAACTAAATTTTCGGTGCCAGCTTCCATCCTGGACCAGATTTATCAGGCTAACTTTCACTAACTCACTCACAGAGTAAGACTGCCTGGCTGATCTTTCTGCTCTCAGTGCCTTGTTTATTTAAATGAACATTAACAGTCCTTAGTACTCAGAAATTGCTGAAAAGCCATCAATTAGTTTTGGAAACAAGAGCAAATAGTAGCATACTGGATCGATATGCCAAATTGAATAAACATTATCTTGAGGTGTTAAGAGTCTCCCAGAAAGACCAAGGCAATAGTTAAATAATTAATCATAAAATGGATGAGAACAGAAGTGTCAGGAGGAATAATCTGCTAACTTCAAGTTTTTGACAGGCAGTAACAGTAGCATTTACTTAAATTACTTAATTTATTACTTAATTTAAATTACTTAAATTCATAACACCGTCTCTCCCGTGGAATTTTCTGATTGTCCCATCCTGCTTATTCCCATAGAACACTTTGTAGAAACACAATGTAGGTTTTCTTCTGCGGTCTCAAAATAGATTTTTGACATTTTCCATTTTTTCTGACACTTTCCGTCCCTTTTTCCTATGTCTCATAACTTTTCCTTTCATTTCTTCAGCACCTTCTGCCATGCATTCTAGTGATTTCTTATGTTACACATTTCATATTTTCACAACTATTTGGATGATGTGGGCAAAGTAAAATTCCCAAAAATATTCAGGGTTACCTATTTGTATTTCCAATGAACAGAATTTTAAGTGGGCTTTTGCCTGTCATCTCAGAATCTGAGACATCTCAAAGCTGAAACAAACCAAAAATACCAAATTGTCTAAAGAGAAGCGTCAGTGACACCCAGAGCCAGCAGAAACAACCCTACTGTACTGTTACGGGCTAAACTGTGTCTCCTCAAAATCATATGCTGAAGTCCTAACTCCTAGTACCTCAGACTGTGACCGTGCTTGGAGATTAGACCTTTAAAGAGGTCATTAAATTAAAGTGAAGTCATTTAGAGCAGGCTTTAATCCGTCTGATTGGTGAAGGAATCTGGAAGAAGAAATCAGCCCTGCCAACTCCTGATCTCAGACTCCCAGCCTCCAGCACTGGGGAAAAACAAATTTCTGTTTAAGCCACCCAACCTGTGGCTTCATCATGACAGCCAGAGTGGACTCCTGTCCCTCCACACCAGCTACCCCCAGCGGTGGGGAGCTAATACTAGGAGCCCCAGACTGGGTAGGGAGAGCAGGGCTCACAGTGGAGGATCCCCTGGGGGAGGAAGGAGGGTGCTTCTCCCTCCCTAAGCCAAGAGGGCCTCCAGGAGATTCATCCAAAAAGACAGGTATATGCAAGACTGCAATGCAAAACCACTATTTGGTTCCCCAGTTGGACTTCTGCTTTGGCAGCAGCCTGGCCTATTTCTGCCTACCTGAAGAGTTTATGAGAACTGAAGAGAGATGGGAAGGGTGACAAAAGGTTTGCTGGGGAGCCTACAGTTTGGTCCTACTGCTCTGCCCAGCAAGACCTTGTGAATTGTCTGTGGGGTGCATGTACCTCCCCGGAGGCTGGAGCACCTGCATGCTCTGCTGGCACCCCACCACGGAGGCTGTGGGGCAGGTGGCTGGTGACTGGAGTGAGTGGGGAGAAGCTGGTCAGCCAGAGCCCAAACCTCCACCTCAGGGAAAGGTGAGGACGGTGCCAATGGCTCGCCGTGGTCAGCGCATCAGCCAAAGAAACAGCAGAAGGGCCCTGGGCACACTGGGCTACAAGATCAAAAAACGCCCTCTCCCCCCTTCCCCTGCTTGCACCCGACACTGGAGGGGCCCCCCTACACCAGAGAAGAACGTGTGTGTAAACACGAGATGAGAGTCCAGCCCTCCTCCCTTCCAAGCCTAGTAGGTCACAAGGCAAGACTGAACTGGAGGAGAGAAGAAGTTTGGAATCAGAATCATGTTTTCTAATATCCTTCTTTTCCCTCTAAAACGTGGTGTAGTACGCTGAGTTATTTTAAGATGTAAAATACATTAAGATTAATTTTATCCTTAGAATGTGTGTTTTCAATCATAGCATTTTTGCAGCATTTGCTACTCTAAAGCCAGGGTTAGGATCACAGACTCCCCAAAAGTGCAAGGTGGTATGCAACTAGAAACAAGGAATATAGTTAGTATTTGCTAAGTATTTACCATTTTTCAGCATTTAAGGTGCTAAGAGATTTGCATACATTGTCTCCTAATCTTAACCACAACCCTAGGAGGTAAATTTTATTATGCCCATTTTACATATCAGCAAAGATATGCCGGTCCTGGCTGATAACCCAATTATTAAATATTCAGAAGTTTTGCAAGATTCTGAGCCACCACTCTTGACAGCTTGAATAAATAGCCTCGGTGGAAGTAGTTATACCATGGAAATCGGCAAATGCTACAAGTCAGGGGCTTCCCCAACTCCGCTCCCTGGCTTCCCCTCACCCATGCCCCAGAACCAGTTTATCAGAACACTCGGGGCATGAAGAAACTGAGACTCTTTAGAGTTTAAGCTATTTGTTCAGATCACCTTGCCAAGACAGGTGGAGCCAAGCTTTGAGCCCTGGTATTGGGGGGTGGGGGACAGCTGGCTCTCTCCCACTTGTGCTCCCCATCTGTACAAGGCAGTGCTCTCCCTCGTGATGAAAAGTGGGCAGAGCAGCCGATTACAGTTAAAGAGTCCCCCAGCTAATCTGCATTTCTCAAAATTTCCTCACATTCTACTCTGAAGCCCCTTTCTTCTTTGATCACTCAGGAACACCCTATGTGGAACAGCTAACAGGAGCCCACAGGCCCTCAGGAAGTCCTGGCCTGTCGGTGGGAGAGGAGTGGTGGGCGTTAACATCTTCCCTGCTTTGTTGCCCTTTTCATCCCAGCTTTGTTTGCAGAGAAAGAGAGCAGCATCTGCTCTCCCAGTGAGCAGATGATTATACGATACCCCATGGTTTTATATCAAAGACGAGTGAATCTTAAAATCTTTTGTGTTTGTGTGTGTGCCAGAGTTCAAGGTCCTGCATTTTGAAAAAGCAAGGGGGGGGGGGTTATCATTTCAAAATATAAACATGCTGAAAGATCTACAGAAACAACAGGGATTTTTAATAAGTGAAGGGAAAAAAAAAAGTAATTCTCATTGTCTTACAAAAACATTACACCTGGGTTCTGGTTTTCTGTATTAAAATACTGGGGGAATATTTCATAAGCTGGGCAGCTTCCTCACCCATACACAGGAGTGAGGAAGGGAGATCAGTAGATGGGATGCGAAATCGAGACCCTTGCCCATCTCGAGTCTTGTCCCTGGTTACATGCTGGCCTGGCAATGGATTAATCCTGAACTCTAAAGAAATACATATTGAGGACCTCAAACCTCTAAATGGGAACTGAGTGATTCAGTCCATAATCCAAGTGTTGGTAAACACCCAGATGTGAGAAGTGCAACTATGGCATTCCCAATAGTATCAGACAGAGGTCCTCACACAGAAGTAATGGTCACGAGAGGCATTTATTTTATTTGCAAATTTGCATCACTGCCTTGTCTTCCATCGGCTAAGACCTTTCTTCACATATATTTGCCTATAATCTGTAAGACTAGGCATTACAAGGGAGACATGAATGTAAAGAAGGGCTACTGATTTAGTTGTGTCGAATAAGAAGTACAGCAAATGAGGTATGTTTGGTACTGGAAAGGAATTTCTCATTTTGCAGTACATTACTGGGAAAGATTAAATGATTAAATGTGTGTATGTTGCACTGTAAACCTAACATTAGACTTCAGACTAGTGTTCAGATTAAAAAGCTCCATAGTGAAATCAAGAAAAAATGATAGCTGTGTCCCTCAGGAAACAGGGCATCTGTGCCGCCCATTGACCGGCATAAAGGGCAACAGGGAGGAGGAGCTGTGGGCAAGGAAGAGGTCTGACACAGACAAGGACTGAGAAGCCCTGGAAATCACTTCCCCTCTAGACGGGCCTGAACTCTGGAGCTTGAGGCTGGGCTCTCTTCTATTAATCAGCCCTTTGTCCAGATGGCCTGAGTGTCAGCCGGGAAGGAAGAGATCACAAGTTTTCCATTTGGTTTTATTAAATGTTCTCATCCTGTGGAGATGACCAGAGTCTTGGTGTCCTGCCTGCAAGTGTCCTGGCTTTCTGAATAGCTTCAGTGATAAAGCAGAGTAAAGGCATTCTCAGAATAATTGAATCTGCCAGACATTCTTTACTTATCCATTCATTGAGATTCAGTTGTCTCATTTCCAAGTTTTTCATGAAGTTCCTTATAGGATTTCCCATTATAAATGAGCAGCCACCCAAGTACTTATAGTAGAAAAAAAAAAAAAGAAAGAAAGAAAGAAAAAGAAAAGGGGGAAAAAAAAAAGAGGAAGACAAGACAAGACGCTAAACCTAAAGGATATTTGCAATTCACAATTCCTAAAAGAAATGAAATACATTCCAATTCTCCTTTTAATTCCCTTCCCATTTGTTTTTTTCTCACGTATAGACCTTAAGCAGATGTTGTAATGCTCTATCAGGATTAGGTGGTGCCAAGTTAGTCAAAGATGATTGACCAGAAGCAAGGTGCCACATGACCCACATCTTCCTCTTCCTGAACTCTTAAAAAAAAGTGAAGAGCAGATCCTGAGGTGTGAAGAAGCTGTCACACAAAGGAATGCAAATGTCACACAGTTATAGAAACGTAAGAAAAAAATAAAGCAACGTTTCCTAAAATAAGCTCTAAGGCACCCCATTAGTCCTCACATTTTTCCCCTATTTTCTCTGGTCATCTGACTTTTGTCTCTCAAACGCCTGAGCTAATAGTCTATCCCTTTTCCACAAAGCATCAGTTGTCACACAACTTTTCTTTCCTGCAAAGTTACCTCATCCACACCCATCCACTTTCCTTGGAGATGTACCAGAGGGATTACTTCCCTGCTCCTCCTTTCCCTTCTCCAAGTGAGCTCCACAACACCAGGACAAATCTACTTCAGCTTCAGCTGTTGTCACATCGGGAATCAGAAGTTTGATACAGGGACGCTTGGGTGGCTTAGTCAGTTAATTGTCTGCCTTCGGCTCTGGTCGTGATGCCGGGGTCCTGGGATCAAGTCCCGCATCAGACACCTCGCTCAGTGGGGAGTCTGCTTCTCCCTCTGCCTGCTGTTCCCCCTGCTTGTGCTCGCTCCCTCTCTTTCTCTCTGATAAATAAATAAATAAATAATCTTAAAAAAAAAAAAGAAACCTGATACAATCACTTTTCTTATTTTAACATGATGCTATATTACATGCTATATTACAATTCTCCCACCAATCCTTCAAAGTAACCTATACTTTGAAGGTGACGATAAGCCTATACAGTGCATAATCTCTCTGAAAACTAACACGTCAGGTAACAATGTAAGGTAGCAGCGGTGACAATTTGGGATGCACATATTTGCACAAATAAGGACATTTAAAAATAGTATCCTTGAGAGAACACAGTCCCTCATGAACTGTCTAAACTACTCAGCATAGTGACATGTCTACTCAAGGTAGATGTCTAGGAATGCATAACAGAAGGAAAGAAGTAAGTGCTTGCTAATAGTTGTCATCCCATCTACACGGTCAGTTTCTGAACGCAGGAAGCATGCCTGTCTGGTTTGCCTGGGATTCCCAGTACCCTCCTTGGTGCTTTGCACACAACAGAGGCTCAGTTAGTTTCACTCTGGTCTGAACCAAATTAACCTTGAAAGACAGTAAGATTATAGCGGAAAGCATATGGAATCAGAGTTAGGAATTCCTGGATTTGAATGCTGTCTTGTCAACCATTAGCTATATACAACCTCACATAAAGCACTTACAATTTCACTTTAATGCTTCAAAAATAAAAATGATAATGTGTGACTCATATGTCTCTGGGTATATCAACTGAGGCAGCTTTGTGAAAGCATTCAGCACATAACAGATAATCAAAAAAATTATCTCAATTTATGATTATTTATTTATCTATGTCAGGTATCATATATACTCTGAATCTATCCTAATAATAGCTCTTAAGAATCTCTTGGTTCAGCAAACACTTTTTCAGCTATATACGGGAGAGAGGAATTTCAAATGCTATCATACTAGTTTGTTCTTTTTCCATGCATTATTTAGCCATAAAGTTTGCTTACTGAGTCCTATTTTTATATCTCCAAATTTATGCAGAAATATGTTTTATTTATTTTTCCCACATTTCAGATATGGGAAGGAATATCTATCTCCAGATGCTAGAATTGTTTTCTCCCCTCAGGTATGACACATCAGGCTCTAGATGGGAAACCCCTTGTTGCAGAACCATCCTGAGCACTGGGGACTGTTGCCTCCACCTCACAGAGAGGTTTAGTTACTGAAAAGGTCCTTGCTACATGGAGGTCTCACTTACAAGTCCTGGATCTGGAGGACAGCTTTGGTATAGGGCACTCACAAGAGCAGGGTACTCAACTCCCAAACACAGCCCTATTAAAGAGCTGTGAGGCTGCCCCGGTCTCTCGCCGCCCCCCTCCTCCCCGCACAAAGCTTGCAATTCCCCATCCTGCTCAGGGTACCTTACTGTAACCGTCTCCAGGACTTAGAATGTCAAGAAATAAGAAAACATCAACGGAGTTTACCAGGTGCCACACTGTTCCACTACCTTATTTCGGTCAGCTCAATAAATCTCAGAAATGCCCTATGAATATCCCCATTATATGCTCTAATTCCATTAAACTTCATCGCCAACATAGGAGTGTTAGTCAGGAATCAGAAATTCTAGAAATGCCAAGTTCTACCAAACAAATGCCTGTCGTACCACTACCATAGTCTTTCACTGATGCACTCTTTGTCACTAAAAACCATGCACAAAATGAGAGTAAAACAGTTCATTTAAGTGACATGAAAAAGTTACATTTTAACAGCCAATACCAAGAATTCACAACCCTATGTAATTTATATAACCCTATATAAATCTTTTCCATTTCTCAGCAAATACTCTAAAACAGTAACAGATGATACAACAAAACTATTTTTCAGGTGTTTTTATCGAAGATCACGTCCAAAAATTCAAGCCACTCCAGATGCTGACGGAACCTATAGTGAAAATTCTAATCCATGTTAAGGACCATGCCAATGCTTTACACTTTGATGCTCTCTTTTTTACTGTAATTCTTGTGGCTTTCTCCGAAGCAGAGTCCCAATGTTGTATAGTTCTAGGCTCAGCAAACTATGAAAACTGAACGGGACAAAAGTATTTCTGTCAGAGTTGCAGAATGACCATAAAAGAAGTTAGATCCAAGAAACCCTCCAATATTCCCAAGGGCAACTGGGGTCATTCTTTCTTTGTATGAATGTTCATTTCTACCCAGAAATATGTCTAGAGAAGATGGAAGGAAAAGCGATGAACACAATGCAGAGGCAAAGCCATAAATCATTTAGGGTATCTGAGTCGCACAGAGGGCTGCTCACGAAACATATCTCGAAAGAACAACCTCCCTCCCAGGGGCCAAGAAGGAAGTCATTTCTATGGGCTTAGAATATTGTTCAATGGACAAAAGGGGGTAGATTCCTCATTCATCTTCCTTTCTTTTCCAGTTTTCATTTAGATGGTAAGAGTTCTACCAAATGCCCGAGTTTCAGGTTAGATATTTGCTTAAAGAAAGTATGGGAAATCTATGCACAAAGAAGAATGGGGTTTCCCTACCTGCTCAAGATCTGCTGCAATCTTAACGTTCCATGACCTCTGCTCAAACCCTAACCTATCAGCAGGGTTCCCAGTGATAGGTGACAAGTCCTGAAACGTTCCAATGAGAAATTAAAAGCATCACTTGTAGGCGCTTTAAAATGGCCTCTGCAATGCCTCCGATTACTCAGCAGCTGGTTCAGATGGCAGAGTTGGACAGAAGCCCGCTAATGAGGCCTGGATGCACTCGCACAAAGAAATAGTCATGCTTTCAACCTCGAGTTTTATCAATGAACTGACTAGATTCCAGGCACTGTCCCTCCGTTGCCTAGTAAAGGCGCGCTCATTGAAGGTTTAATCACAGTTTGCCATCCACAATGAAGGGGCCAGAATCTCTCACTGCACAAGGCAGCCCAACAGCACATCAAAAGACAGCACCATCACCCTGCTGTTCTCTCTGCCTGGGCAAGGCAAAAGGACCAATACCCGATCATCTTCTGGAAAAGCCTGATGCCCACAGTGCTCCAAACCACTCCTCTCTGGTGGGGCAGTACACTCACGCCGGTCACCCACTGGAGACAAAGAGCTTGAGGTACTCCATCTGTCTGTCAGGGAGACGCCCAGTTTGAGAACTGAAGAACAGGCTTCTGTGAACTACCCAGAGGCGTCCACGCAGATGCAGGAAGGACACAGAACGGTGGGCTTTGGAAGCAGAGACTACGTGCAGCTCTGGCCGGAGGCTCCTACCGTTCCCGAGTGCAGCTCGCGGATACCGCCCAGAGTCCCAGCACTGCTCTCCCCACAGACCAGCATACAGCTAGTGGTTTAAGGCAGCACAGTTCTGATCGCTCAAACCATTTCTCTTAATGACTATTGTTGGCATTGGTGGATGAACTTCCATGGTTATAAAACGCCTGCATGTATGCCTCCCTGTCCTTAATTCTACACTCCTGTAGCTGCTGTTTATTACCTCAGACCGCCCTCAAGCAGGGCTGGCCCCTGCACTCGACATGGGGTACGCAGCTTTCGGTGGAGCGTGGTAACAAAGGCAGTAACTGAGTCAGCACAGGCATGAATGATAGAAAGTGGCTGACCCTGGATCAGGGTTCCACTGGGCTGAGTTCTCATAGTCCTACCTGTTCTCATTCCTGGTTAATCTCTTTCCTTTACCTTGGGTCTCTGGTGAAGTGGGGAGGTGAGGAAAGTTCCTTGAACAGCTTCAGGAGCTTAGTCTTGTCCATAATTGTTGCTCAGGAGCATCAAGATTCCCCTTAAGATCCAAAGAAGCAATAAAGAACTTGCAGCCAAATACAATACGATCCTGCATTCTAAAACCGCATGCAAAGCTTCTACCAGATGTCAGTGGCTCTGTGTATGGTAACCACTGGCTGGGACAGTCCTGGTTCCAAAATATAGTCCATTTTTCAGACCACTTGTCACACTATACAAGTTCCAAGTATAGCTTTGGAAATACGGTCTCTAGTTTGGGAAAGGAGTAAGTATTACAAAATGCAGTTCAGGTAGTAATTTTGCTTGCTAGTCCTAAAAGGTGCTTCTTCTGGCAATAGCAATTTTAAAAATCACTTAAAAATCAGGAGGTATGAGTCCAGAGCTATACGACAGCATGGGGATTCTACAATAAATTAAGTGGCATAAATGTCATGTTCAGATGTTAGTCAACTTAATGTTAAAAAACGTATTCGCTTTAAGACAGAATTTTTTCATGATAAATTTTAAAATGAAGTATGAGCCCCTAGGTATTTGGAGTAGTCGAAGAATGGATTGTGAAGCTTAATTTAATATTAAGGCTAATGGACAGTTCGAAATAAATTATAGATGAGTTAATATTTTCAAAGAATTACAATACGATAAAATATGCTTAACAGTCCAAATTTTATACTGAGTATCCATTAGTAATCAAGAGTGAGGAAACCTGAGGGCCATCACTGTATTTCTTGCATATTTAACCATCTGCACTGATGAGAAAACTGAGGCACAGACAGTCTGTGGAAGGCACACCAAGAGACCAGCTGAAAGCGAAGTCTGTATCCTGTCTACGCAGATACTGGGGTGCAGAAGATCACACCGCCAGCCCAGAGAACGATTCCTCTCTGCCATCTGCACCCCGACATGTCGCTTGAGCGACAGAGATCTCCTGACTCTGCCCCTGTAGCTTGAGCACCGTTATTCTGGTGCCTCCCCAAAACCCTTACCATCTTGGTCACCACAATATTACCGATGGTTGTTCAACTGGCTTACTCAATGCGCCACTGTCACACTGTGACCAAGTTAAAGCCATGGTAACCTATGAAGATTCCTGTAGAGCATCAAGCTGCTTCAACGAAATTCAGGTAACTTCTTGAGTTGTGGAGATCTTCTTCCCAGTCGCTTACATGACTTGAGGCTACAGATCCTCTTCATCCACAGAGGCCAGGGATAACAAGGAGGGAGTAGACTGACCACTCGTCCTGGTTGATACTTGCTGCTCTAGCATCCCACTCAATTAGTGTTCCCTTTCATTCTCCAAATGACCCCAGCTTTTTTTTTTTTTTAAGATTTTATTTATTCATTTGACACAGAGAGAGAGAATGAATGGGAGGAGGGACAGAGGAAGACACTGACTCCCCACTGAGCAAGGAAACTGACATGGGACCCTGGGATCATGACCTGAGCCAAAGGCAGGCACTTAATGGACTGAGCCACTCAGGCATCCCAAAATGACCCCAGTTTTAACAATAAATCATGTGCTTTAAAATTTTAAAAAAATGTTTTTTAAATTTAATAAATTACATGCTTTATGTCCCCGGAGAATGGCAGGTAACCCACTCACTGAAGATACCTTCATGTCGGGCCCAACTAGGGATGTGAATTTCTACTTCCCCAAACATATAAACTCAAATATTCACATATAAAATAGACTCCTTAGCCTCCTCTTCTAGCCCCTGGCTGACCCTTAAATAAGAAGCAGCAACAACTTATATGTTTGAGGAGACTTTCCTGATGCCTCTATAAAAAGGATTTTTTTAGGGTTTGGTAAATGGATTTGTACAAAGGAATCTCAAGGATGCTCTACTACTGGAGACATGGGTGTCTATCAGAATGAACTATGCAAGAATTAGACTAATATGTCTTTTGTGTATATGTGCAGGTATAGAAGTAAATGCATATATAGGCGTGTATTTATTTATATACATATACGCATACATACCTAGAAAAAAAGGTCAATAAAAATTAAAGCACAGTTCTGGGGTGCCTGGGTGGCTCAGTGGGTTAAAGCCTCTGCCTTTGGTTCAGGTCATGATCTCAGGGTCCTGGGACCGAGCCCCGCATCGGGCTCTCTGCTCAGCGGGGAGCCTACTTCCCTTCCTCTCTCTGCCTACTTGTGATCTCTATCAAATAAATAAATAAAATCTTTTAAAAAAAATTAAAGCACAGTTCTTACAGTAATAAAATGCCAAAGGGCGAGGATGTCATGTTGACAGCTACATAAGAAAATTTCAGCATATAGCAACAAAAAAGTAAAAGTAAAAATATTTCCATTTGCCTTTGAATTTTAGAATGGAAGAGTTTTTTTAGTTCCCATTTATTCCATCTCCTGCCTTATATAGCGCAAACTGATGAGAGGAAGGATATCAGTGAATGATATAAAATAGCACTTCTAGGGCACTTGGGTGGCTCAGTCAGATAAGCGTCTGCCTTAGGCTCAGGTCATGATCCCAGGGCCCTGAGATTGAGTAACCACACCAGGCTCCCTGCTCAGTGGAGTGCCTGATTATTCCCTCTCCCTCTGCCCCTCCCCTTGCTGTGCTCTCTCTCTCTTTTTCTCAAATTAGTAAATAAAATCTTAAAAAATAATAAACATAAAATAGCACTTCTGCTAATAGATAAAGGCAGAGTAACAATAAAAATACAAATAAATAATAAAAATTACTCCAAACTATGATGTAGTGGGATTCCACGCACAAACAAATAATACATTTGATGAGTAGCTTTACAAACTCCATCCACCAGAGCCCCATAAACGTGGGCCCTGTGGACAGGTGTGGACAAGTGTGTACAGCCATGTCTCCTTTGTGCTCACTTCTCCCCTGCTCAACTAGACCAGCTACAAATGTATCGGGTTTGTATGTGAAGGTTCTGAGTAAGATTTTTCTTGAAAGCCTGGAACTTGATGACCTCCATAAGAAAAATAACCAACCTTCAAAAGTTTCCCCCCAAATTAGCTTTTCCTTCAGTTCTATTAGGTAACGATTATAACCACAGGACCATTATTGACAGGCAAAAAAAGATTTTTTTTCTCTTTCTAAGGATGATTAAACCAGAGACCAAATCAATCCTCTCCTGGTAAAGTTTCTGATTTGTCTTTTGGGGTGTTTTCTTTCTCTCCTTTGTAATTAAGAAGAACCAGCCTCTGGGTTGATGAGCACCGCAGGGAAAAGTGATATTGATGGGGGCTGCGGGACTCCATCAGCATACCGCACAGAGGACGGCCACACAAATTCACAGACACCGGCCAAGGCAAAGGGGACAGAGATTCATCAACCCAAGTGAATGTCAGGTTATTTTTTAAAAATGAAAAAAAAAAATTTTGCTTAAATATCTTATTCCATAGACCTGTACTTCATGAGCATTTCTGAAAGAAGAGAATCCATCCTTCTGTGTTCAGGGAAAAAAAAAAACAAGTTGCGGAAACAACATACAGAGGAAAAAGAGCTGCAGACCAATCGTCCAAGTCTCCAAAGGAAGAGTCAACCGAACATACAATTAAATACAAACCTGAAGCATTACCTTCTTGAGGCATCCACAATCTCCCCACCCAGAGGACTCAGACACACACCCTCTTTTCCCTAACCACCCACCCCCAACACACACACACACAGAAGTGGGAGCAAAGGACTCAATCCATCCATCGGAATGCAGAGCACACCAGAGAAGCTATTGTTCTGTTTAAAAAAAAAAAAAAAAAAAGGGCCCGAGAGAGATTCATTCATTAAAGCTGCCGCAGATGGCTGCTCTGCAGAAGGGTGCTGCGGGAGGCGGCCACCGGCTGACAACCGCAGCACAGGCAAGGCTCCCTCCCAGCTGCACTTCAAGGTTCCTTTCAGAAGCTCTGCATTCCACCCGCAGACACTTTGCAGGGGATCCCTGGGACTTAATGGACAACTTTAGGCACAGTCCACTGGCAGGATGGAATCCCTTTCCATCTCCCTTGGCCGTGTCTTCCACAGCCCCCTTCCTTGAACCACTGTCATTCATGAGCAAGGGGCAGGTTCCTGGCAAAAAGCACATTAGTGTGGGGTCCCTGAGCACTGCCCTGGGTTTGAACAGAGGTCTCTTCCCAGTCTCTTTTTGCTAGCGTATTCCTTGACCTCTGCAGCACAAAGAAGCAAACTTGTTAACTATTCTTTCAAAGAAGCCAGGAATTTTTTTTAAAAGGTAGAAATTAGATCATGCCTTCCACTGGCTGAAATGTTTTCTTTTACCTTTTCTCTTTTGTTATTTTTCTGTTTCCTCTGTTATTTGATATTGTGTCTTATACACATTCCCAATTTTCTCCAGGTCATTTAATCCTACTAAATTCACTAAATTTCATTTTGCTCATTTTTCTTTGTAAAATGAAACCATACTGCAAAATTTCTAGTAAATGAGGTCTGTTTTTCCACCTCGAGAACTGTTTTATGTCTAGATTGTTGTCAAGACCTGTAACTTAGACTTTCAATCTCAAAACCAGCAGAAAACTCTTCACTCATTCTAATACGACTCTCTTTCTCTGTTGTTATTAACTTTTTTTCTCTGAAAAAGAGCAGATTAATTAAATCCTTCCTTCTGGGAGCTGCATTTCATCCCTAAATCTAAACCTTTTCCGTCTTGCTCCAAAGCTCTCCCAGCTCATTCTGTAAAGATTCTGGGCTCTACACGAACCCTACAAAACATCTTCTTTTTCAAAGATCACATTCATGCTATTGAAATAAATTCCTAAGAAGAGAAATGCTCTTGTTTAGGTCTAAGAATAGAATATCCAGACATAAGTGAATAAAAAATAATTCATTCAGTTGTGCATGTCTGTGATTTTTATTTTAGTTTAGACATATTTAAGAACGTATTTTTGACTATGTTAAAGAATTTTTAAAAATCCTTTCCCTTTCTTAGGAATGACTTAGACTATTTAAAAGTCTCTTATTTATCAACATTGACATCTCAACACCTGCTTTCTTCTGTGCCTTAATTGTAATGCAGGGAATTATAATTCCAATACTGCACATTTATGAATCAAAGGCTTAGAACATGTTCATTGCTAATGTTTAATAGTCATTTTTTTTAAGTTATATCAGATGAACTCTTTATATCCTCAATCTTCGTCTTATAATGGAAGTGCTTTGTTTTACTTGAATTCACAGCTATCTGTGCCAGGAATGTTTGAAATAAATCAATGACCAGAGTTACGAACATTGGTCTTTGGGGGACTGGAGAACCAACCAACACCTTTGAAAGGAGAGACCTTTATATGCCAAGAATCTTACATGGCATCTGGCACAGAATGCCCAATAAATGGATCTTGGACAAAACTAGCAAAACCAACAGTCCTTCATGTTAAGTACCAGAGAGACAGCAAAACAGTAACCAAGAGCTCTGTCTTTAGAGTGCAGCTGATGAAGTTTCAAGCCTCTTGCAATGGCCATATGGGGGATATGACAACCTCACCAAGCACGCAAAGCCATGCCTCTGGGCGATGTGTGGTCCCTGATCACTGTCCTGCAAGGTAGAATCCAACTCCTTGCTAGGGAAGAATGTGAGACAGCTTGAACAATACCTCTCCACTAGACCATTAGAAATGATGAATGATCCCAGGACAGAAACAGCACTCAGAAGAGAAAGAAGAAAATGGGTTACCTGAAATCAAGACTCAGTTGAAGCGCTGCAAATGGGAGATGGAAATATGGTAGAAAAAGCCATGGCAAGAGAATTACTCAAAAAAACGTGAGACTCTGCCCAAGGAGGGGGACTCAGACCTACTGAAAGAAGCATTTCATTCTGCAGAACAGTAAAGAAGATGCACTATCAAGTGCAGAACCCTCAGTTGTCCCCCAGAGAGAGAGAGATCCATTACTCAAAGTAAACAGTGTAGATCCATGGCTAACCAGGAGGCTCACCACTTTCCTGGACACGTGCCCCCCACGCTACCTTTCACAACTCACTCCGTAGAAACCTGCAACGACAGGTTAAGCAACCAAAAGCCAAAAACCAAAAGTCAAAAGGACACAAGTGAACAGATGATATTTTCAAACTTTGTCCAACCTGAAGGTGATAATTACATGAGGGAAATAAGTCTAAGAGGTGAGAACAATAGGCTCCATGGATTGTGTTAAAGGAAGAAAGGGTTTTTTTGTTTTGTTTTGTTTTGTTTTCCTGAGCTATGGGTCACAATGCCGGGATCATGGGCTCCTGGAAAGGATCTGATGGCATCCCCCAGAAACCAATCCTGATAGGAGGCTTGCCAATCTAAGAAAGAGACTTTAAATTCAAATTTGGGGAAAGAGGAGAAAGAAACAATCAGAAAAAATGAAGGTCTTTGTCAAATCTGATATAATGGAGGACAGCAGGTGTGCCACGGGGAAGAATAAACAATAAGTTATAATGGAGGAGGTTCCTAACAATTCCAAGAAGAAAATGATGAGGAAAAGTGTTAGAACTGACAAACTAACAATTTTAGCATCAGATGCTCATATTTAACTCTACTACTTTACTAGCTGCCTGACCTTGAGAACTCACTCAGTCCTCTATGCGTTAGGACACACATCTGCAAAAAATGGTGTTAATACTGCATCACCCCAGAAAGCTGTAAGAATTCAGGGGAGTGAATATACAAAAGTCATTAAGAACAGTGCCCAGCATAGGGCAAAAAACTGCCAAGGTGGGGCACCTGGGTGGCTCAGTGGATTAAGCCGCTGCCTTTGGCTCAGGTCATGGTCTCAGGGTCCTGGGATCGAGCCCCGCATCGGGCTCTCTGCTCCGCAGGGAGCCTGCTTCCTCCTCTCTCTCTGCCTGCCTCTCTGCCTACTTGTGATCGCCCTCTCTGTCAAATGAATAAATAAAATCTTTAAAAAAAAAAAAACTGCCAAGGTAAAAACGAGCTCCTGCTAACCCTCTGCCTTTACCCCAATATGCCTACTCAACTCTGCACATCTTCTTCTATTATTTTGCCCACAGATATACTGCCTCCCTGCTTAGAATATCCTTTGCCAGGGGCACCTGGGTGGCTCAGTGGGTTAAGCCTCTGCCTTCGGCTCAGGTCATGATCTCAGGGTCCTGGGATCGAGCCCCACATCAGACTCTCTGCTCAGCGGGGAGCCTGCTTCCCCCTCTCTCTCTGCCTGCCTCTCTGCCTGCTTGTGCTCTCTCTATCTCTCTGTCAAAGAAATAGATAAAATCTTAAAAAAAAAAAAAAAGAATATCCTTTGCCCTCTTGTCTGCTGGAGAACTCACTGATCTCTCAAGTCTAAGTGTGAGTATTTCCTCTTCCAAGAAGCACTCCTCAGCTCTTGCCAGGAATTTTCTTGCTCTCTCCCTTACAGTTCCTTAAACAAATCTCATCTCAATACTCATCTCCACTGTAACACACATCATACTACAGTATAACTGTCCACTCACACTAGAATGGGAACTCTTCCAGGAGGGAGAGCTAGCTTATGTGGGTGATACTGGTATCCCCAATGCCAAGGGCAAAATTTGATTTTGCAATAGGTTCTGAAAAATGTTTGTTAAATAAAGGAATATAAGGTAGGAAGACAAGGCTAGACTCTCCAGCAGAACCCAGCATGCTCTTAACCTCAAACAGCAGAAGAAAAGTATGTAATTGAGAATCAAATCAGAGAGAAAATATAACCATTTCTTCTAAGAAGTATATGAAAGCATTTTAGAGGGCAATGGACCCAACTTCCAGGTAATATAAAGGAATGGGTACTATTTACCTAGTTTCCAGGATATTAACGACTAAATTATCTTTCAGTACCAGATCAAACCCAACGTAGTTAGAATTGATACATCTCCCAAGCAAAAGGCTGAGACAAAAAAAAAAAGAAAAAAAGTGTTACTGCTTCTTCATCCATGACCTCCATGCAGACTTAGTTCTGTTGCTTAACCCAGTTGGGATTTGTCTTGGATAAAGCCCTGTCATTTATGAACATTTTCCTGGTTTTTTTTCCCACATCACTGGTCACTTTTTCTCAGATACCTTTACTGCCATTTATTCCACAATTACAAGAAATACTGAAACAAATAAAGCTACGAAGACAGAGTGTTTATTTATGCCTCATGAATAACTGCTGCTTAGCTCCTTTTGTTGGTTCCCCCTTCCCCAGGAGCTCATAAAGTAGGAGTGGCCCAAGGCTCAGTTCTTGGTCCTCTTTTCTCTTCCTTAGAGATCCCACCCAGTCCCACAGTTTTAAATATCAACTATGCGATGACTCCCAAATGTACATGCCCAGCCAAACATCTCCCTTGTTCCAGATTCCAATACCCCAAATGCCCATTCAACAATTGGCATGATACATAACAAATATTCTTAATACAACCCTGGACTGCTGACCTTTGCCTCACCCCTACTCACTCACTACACCCTCCCTACCATAGCTGACTGCAATTCCACCTTCCCAGCCTCTCGGGTGCCAAGAGCCTTGATACCATCTTTAACTCCCCTCCCTTTCTCACACTCCACACCCAATCAGTCCAGAAATCCTGATGGCTCTACCTTCAAAATATATCCAGAATCCCATCACCTTTTATCATCTAAGTTCCTGCCGTCATCTTGCTCCTGGACTATTGATGTCACCTCTTAAATGGTCTCCCTAATTCCACTCTTGGCTACCTATAATTGCCTCTTCTCAACACAGCACCCAGAGTGATCCTTTATAAGAGAGCTCTTAGGAATGAGATCACATCTCCCTTTGCTAAAAGTCCCCAAACAGCTCTCATTTCACTCTGCATAAAAGCCAATGTCCATACGATGGTCTGCAATGCTCTCCTCCCATGATCCTCTTTTCATCTCTAGAACATCTTTTCCAACAATCTTCCCCATCCTCTCCAGCCTCCTTGGCCTCCTGCTATTTATCGAGTAGCCCAGGAACCAACAACCTCAGCATTTGCACTTTATTCTCTCTGTCTGGAAAGTTCTTCTCCAGACACCCAAATAGCTGTTCCATCATCTCTGCCAGGTCTTTCCTCAAAAATCATCTTCTGAGATCACCTTTTCTAAAATTTTAACCATGCTTCAGATCACCCCTCCATTTTAAGATTTTCTCAAACTCATGGCTCAGTGGGTTGGGGTCTCTGCCTTTGGCTCGGGTCATGATCTCAGGGTCCTGGGATGGAGGCCCGCATCGGGCTCTCTGCTCGGCGGGAAGCCTGCTTCTCCCTCTCTCTCTCTCTCTCTCTCTCTCTCTGCCTGCCTCTGCCTACTTGTGATCTCTGTCAAATAAATAAATAAAATCTTAAAAAAAAAAAAAAAAAAGGCAGGAGATTTCTATTCTGTTCACTGCTGTTGCCCCAAAACCTAAAAATGTGCTTGGCACAGAGGAGACACATAGTAAATACCTAAATGAATGAATGAACCAAGTAGATAAACAGCTTCCCTACTTTCCAGGCCAGGTTTTTGAAAATAAAAACAAATGGTACTACTCTGTAGCTGCTCAAAAATGTCTGCAATGGTTGAAATTCAGTATCACGTAACCTAAATAATCTTAGTGCACAAAAAGGTCAATATTTTTCTAAGGACATTTTCCTTAATTCTCTGTCACAAAGCACATTTCCATTTAGCTACTAACGTTTTCCCTCTAGGTCAAATCACTTAAAAGGGTTCACACAAAAGTTGGAAGGAACCATGCTACAGTCACCTTTAAGAGGATTTATTATATGGTCTTCCATTCTTACAATAGAAAACTTAGGTTGAAATGGAAGAATAATGGTGAACTGAAGACAGAACTGGATGTCAAGTGGTCTGAGTTCTTATCCAAGCTCTACCCTTTAGGAACCCTGCAAGAAGAGGCGTCAATCTCTCAAAACTTCAGCTGACACATATTTGAATTAAGAAACACAATATTAGCCCTTCTACCATCTTAGAGCTGTTGTGAGAATTATATTTGAATGGCAATATGCAAATTGCTTCCACTATCACCATTTTCTATGTAATTATGTCACGTCATTAAACTAATAATTTTAGGGGGGCCTGGGTGGCTCAGTCTGTTGAGTGCCCAACTCTTGGTTTCACCTCAGGTCATGATCTCAGGGTCATGGGACTGAGCCTTGTGTCAGGCTCCACACTGAGTGTGGAAGTCTGCTTGAGAGATTGTCTCCCTCCCTCACCCTCCCTCTCTGCTCCCCCTCACCCTGCTTGCATGCTCCCTAGCTCACTCTCTCAAATAAATAAATAAAAATCTACAAATAAGTAAGTAAATAAGTAAATAAAGGACTAATTTTAAAATCCACATTTTTGGATTAGATGCCAACCCACTCAGATTATTTTCTCCTCCTATTTTAAACTCAACCTTTTCCAGAAAAGATCTGGAAAGGAGTCAGGACTTGGAAATTAGTTGTGAGGAGAATGGAGGGAAGCGGGTGTTACTGAGGAAACCATCCAGTTCATTTTCCTTTTTATTTTTTTCCAGAAAAGGCTAGTCAGAATAATGGAGCACAAGAAAGAGTTAGAGCTTTCTTTCTTTCTTTTTTTTTTTTGAAGATTTTATTTATTTATTTGACAGAGATAACAAGTAGGCAGAGAGGCAGGCAGAGAGAGGGGGGAGGGAAGCAGGCTCCCCACTGAGCAGAGAGCCTGATGTGGGGCTCCATCCCAGGACCCTGGGATCCTGACCTGAGTCAAAGGCAGAGGCTTTAACCCACTGAGCCACCCTGGCACCCCAAGAGTAAGACCTTTCTAAACTAAATTAGCAAGACTAATTCTAAACTAACAACGCAAACCGCAATTCCTTTCAGAACTTTTTCCAACTCGTGGAAAAGGCTCTTCATTTTAGCAACTATCATTCTCTCTTAGGACCTTGGTCTCTCTCCTTGCCATGTTTCTGTCCTCAGCTCTTCTGAGAAGTATCTCTAAACGTTCCATCTGTAGAACCATACTATTGAACAACCTACACTTTTTCCAAAATTAAAGATGTCTATAATGTAAAAGGAAAAATCTGTCAGAAGAGAAGCGTTTCCCATTACAATCCTTCTGTAAAGACACACAGCTCCTGGACCAAGCACGACATCGATGGCGAAAAGACAGCAGAGAGTCTCGCGGTTAAGAGTGCAATACCGGAGGCTTGTCTTTACTTGTAGGTGAAAATGGGGAAAAGAATGCTGCGTCTAACTGTTAAGAATCAATCATCTTAAACACTTGCAGCACTCTCTTAAAATAGTCATCATTAGCAATTAACTCTTATTTTTCAGAAAAGCAGTATTTTAAACTGTGTATGTGCATGAATAGGTGTGTGGGTGTGTCTGTGTGTGTGTGTGTGTGTGTGTGTGTAAAATGAGTAATTTTCCCAAATAAGTCTCCCCACATCTCCTCATAAATAAGTCTACCTCATACAATGGGGTAATAGATATTGCTTACCTCACAGAATGTTATGAAGATTAAGTGATATAATGTGTATAGCAAGTACTAAATAAACAGTGGTAAATCTGGGACCATACGTGAAAAAAAAAATTCCCATGTAAAACACAGCCTCTGTGGTAGCAGACCTTTCCAAGTAGGGCCAACCCTGTCTATACGTGACTTAAGGAGAAGAGGTAGCATACTCAGATGGAGAGGGACACCATTAAGGAGAGACTGGCCAAGTGCCAGATGACCTGGGGAGGGGAACAGCACTGGCCCTCAGGACCCTGGCAGCTTTTCCAAATGCCCTGCCAAGAAGGGATTTCCCAGCTCTGCCTCCAAACCCCCAAATCTGCTCTATTTTGTCAAAGGCAGATCCAGCCACATTTTTGCAAGAATCCAGACCATTGAGGAGTAGAGTCAGAACACTCAGACTCGACAACATAACTGAAACGAAGAGTAAGAATGGTTTCATACAGAAATAAGAATCACATCTCAAAAACTGCTTACAAATTACTCTTTAAAACTGGAATCCTGTAAAGTTTAGTTAAATGCGCCTTGTTTGTATGCAGGCGTTCTCTCCCTAGAACAGATGCATCCATAAAGATGGCAGTAAAGTAAGTCAAAACAAATCAACAAATACTTATCATGTGCTTCCATTTAGCCTATATTCTCACAGTGTGTGTGTTTATGTGTAGGTATGTTGGGAGAGGTGGAACTCACAAAACAAAGTTAAAAATGCTCTTCTGAAAATAAAATAAAAAATAATAGTTTGTCAGTATATGAAATTTACTCAGTATTTTTTTCGAACTCTTCAGCTATCACAGCACTTCCCAGTTGCAGCATGACTCTGGATTTCTGAGCCCCACAACAGAATTTATGCTCAGTTTGGCAATGAGGTGGGATATCAGGCCTTACAGTTTCGACCTTGGAGATGATTTGTCCCTTCCTTCACCCACATCCTTTACCTTTTTCTTACTAATGGCCTTTGAACTGTCAATAACGTGTACAGATAGTACATAGTAAGCAAAGTGATAACAAAAGGAGAACTGGATGAAGTTCAATCATAGAACTAATTCTCCATAATTGCTCATGTTTTGTTTTTGAATAACAAGCACAAATACAGAACAACAGACTATCAAATATAATTGCAGAAAATTATCTTGTGATGGCCATTTATTCTCCTTTGCAAAAATAAGCAACAATGAATGCATCCATTTTTTTGTGCATTTCTCGCACCTGCAAAGCTAGACTTCACATCTCCATGAAGAGACTGGATCTGCGGATGGTGAAGAACCATCTCATGGAGGCGTTTTTGTGGGAGTTTATGCTTCCATGACTGATGCTTATAAAGTTGGAGACACCGTCTTCACCTCACATTTGCACGCAGCAGACCGCATGAGAGGGAGGCGAAAGGAAAACAGCTAAAGGCAGACATGATGATGAAAAGGGATGTAAAGCCAAAGGGACTTCCAGGACCAGTGAAACCAATGATCTGACACAAACTGAGGTTCAAGAACATGTTCAGATACTACAAATATGGGCTTTTGTTTGGTCAGGTTACTAGTCTTCAGGTTCATGGCAACAATGGAATAAAGAGATTTCTCCTTGATGGGACATTTAAAATAGAGCCAACTCTTTTGGCAAGGATTTAGGTAATTTCCATTATAAGATGATTTCAATTATCTCTGATGTACCACTGATGTATGCTTAAACCCATAATGAACTTTACACAGAATTTCACACTGACATCAATGTCCACAGTCTTAACAAGTGGCATTAATTCTATCTGTTCAATTTTCCTTGACATTAGATTTCTCAGTTTCTTTTTTTTTTTAATCCAGGGAAAGTTAGAGCAAAGAGAGTTAATAGCACATCTGATAACATGTATTTTGCTCATGCAGAGGAGATAATTGTGTCATTTGCCTAGATTCCAATTTATAAGCTAGGGCTTCACTGGAGACCTTAGCAAATTAGTAATTTAGAAAAACTACAACCACTTTTTTTTTTACTGAGATATAATTGACATAGAACATTATATTAGTCTCATTGTACAACATAAAACTACTTTTAAATTGGTTCGAAAAATGTGTTTTTGGTTACCTCCACAGATCTAGTCCCAACATGAGATATCAATCAGCTGTAATTATCTACCAAAAAATCTGGTTACAGATATAGATATCAAAGTCAAATGGTATTTGAAATAAAGCTTCATGTATTTTAGAAATCCATTAGCAAGATCTGTAAGACTCAATCGAAATGGATCAACAAGATCAGTACATTTGGGACACCTGGGTGGCTCAGTCAGTTAAGCAGCTGTCTTCCGCTCAGGTCATGATCCCAGGGTCCTGGGACAGAGTCCCGCATCGGGCTCCTTGCTCGGCAGGGAGCCTGCTTCTCTTCTGCCTCTGCCTGCCACTCTGCCTGCTTGTGCGCGCTCGCGCGCTCTCTCTGACAAATAAATAAGTAAGATCTTTAAAAAAAAAAAAAAGATCAGTTCATTTGACAGAGAAGTGGTTTCAGAGGCACTTGACTTGATTACATGAGAATTAAAAGAATTTGAGACTGGCATGGTATTTTGACAAAAGATGAATTGTGGAATAACAGAAACTGATCATAATTTTCTCATGGATTAAGAAAGAAATGAAAACTATTAGGTTTTTATTTGTTTTTAAGTGAATGCATTACTGGTAAAAATAACTAACATAAAAGAAAATGTACAATAACTAAACCCACACATGTCTTCTGGCTAATGACAATCATAACTACTACACTGATCTTGGAAAATCAGACTTAGAAGACGCAACTGACACAAAACTGGCAATGGCAAATCATTAAGGGAAGAATTAAATCTTCCTGGCAAAATTTCAGTCATGCCAATATTAGAACAAGAAGTTGGGACTTCAGGGGCGCCTGGGTGGCTCAGTGGATTAAGCAGCTGCCTTCGGCTCGGGTCATGATCTCAGGGTCCTGGGATCGAGCCCCGCATCGGGCTCTCTGCTCAGCAGCGAGCCTGCTTCCCTCTCTCTCTGCCTGCCTCTCTGCCTACTTGTGATTTCACTCTGTCAAATAAATAAATAAAATATTTAAAAAAAAAAAAAAAAAAAAAAAAGAAGTTGGGACTTCACCAAAGGACAACTTCAATGACAGAGGCTGTAATCACAGACATGTTAATATGTGTCAGAAGGCTAAACAATATATTAAGTCATTGTCTTAAAAATTATACAAAATATAAGTGATACAATTAAATTAATTTCAGCAAAATAAAAATAAGCTAAAAAAATGGAATGGGCTGTTCTGCGTAGAATGCAGGTTGCTTCTAGAAAAGACAAAAATTGATCGGTGTGATTGAAAATTTAAATTCACAAACATAAAGTCATGAATATACTCAGGATCAAAACATTCTGTGTCCACTGGTTTTGATCTCTGGACTACACATACACAAAACTGTTCTCCCTCTTCCTTTTTCCTGGATACTTATAATATTTAAGCTCATAATGTTTACATAATTCATATTACGTATTCATATTCTGTAACAACAATAGAACTAGGTCCAAATCCCATAATGAGAACAAGGGCTTTGTTGTCAGCGAGACTTGAGTTCACAGCACTCATGTAATCCTAAATGAGTCAGGCACTTTGGCAAGGACCAACGTCTACAAAAAGAAATGATGCTTCAAAGTTCTGTTGACAGGATTAAGTGATAATCATTATGTAATACACGTATATTGGCACTTATGCCACTTTATTCTCCTCCTTGATGATAATGTTTATGATCTTGAGAAAGAGGTGTGCCTGGCACACAGTAGGTATTCAAATGTAAGATAACTATTATGCAAATGATGGTATGATGATGAGTATGAAAATCTGCTAAACTAACTTCTGGGGGAGGGGAGCAACAATAACTACTGAGTCATGTTAATTTCATGAGCGTTTTCCAGATATGAATGGAGGATCCCCATTTTTTTTTTTAAAGGCTGTTCTATTCAGAAAAGCCTCAGATAAACAAGAAAGGGGTGAAATATATACGGCCGCTTAAAGACAGGCTCAAATCTTCAGTAGTATTTAATCAACTCACTCCACGGAATAAATTTGTTTCTGAATTAAAGGCTAATCTGCTGCATTATTGGTGGTAGAATTAATAATTTCCAAAGGTAAACAGACTACTGTATGAAAGAAAAGAATGACAGTTGCTGGCATAAAGGTAAGTAGACGTTTCACAACCACATGAGCTGCCCTTGACCTCCCGATGATTCTTGGTTTACTTGAAAAGTCATTATTGTGGTAGTTGTTATTGGTTTTGCTATTGTTAATGACTGGCTTTGATTTAAGGGTTTCCTCAAGGATGTTACCCCTATTCTATAAACCTTCTTGCCTTGATCATAGAAACAGAAGAAGAATGAAACGGTTAGGTCTTTACCTTGAATATAAACAATGTGGTAAGACTGATTTGCTTCTATACGTTTTAAAATAGCTGAAAGTCTTTCCAATGTGTTTTCTCATTTGAAGCATGAAAACCTAAAAATAATTGATTCTAAGTACCGATTTTCTCAAGAGGTAGTGGAGCTTTTGTTTCGCTTTCGGAAACACTTTCTTTAAATATGAAATTTATAAATCAGAGAAATATGTCTAGATTCTCAAAACCAAACATGCTACCAAACATGAGACTTAAAATATTGAAGGAAGGAAATTGTGACCAGGGATCAAATGTGATGCCTTGCCTTCAGGTCAGTGAGCACCACAGGGGTACAAATGATGGTTGCCATTATTGTATTTCTAAGAAGAGTTGCAGATGCCAAGACATAATCTAAAAAAAAAACAAAAACACAAAGGCAATAAATAGAGACAGTCTTAGTACAGATGAAATGTCCCAGATGACCCTGAGAGATAAAAGAAAACTCCATCCTCACCCAGCGCATCAACAGAAAGGGCCTAGTGCTTCTCCTGATGGTTAATAAAGGCTGTATTACTTTTTTGTCTCACTGGATATTCAGCAAATCGATTTATAAGAGATCAAAAGCAATGAGCCTAGGAAACAGCTATTGACCCTTATGTATTTCTCTCCCCCTACTGTGCTCATTTTCAAATGAAGACTGATTTCCCTGTATACTTCCTCCATGCCAATGCCCACCAACATACTTGGTTAAACTGCCATGGCTAATTATCAGAGGGGCTCTGTAATCAGCAGAGAGCAGGGGAAAGGCTGACTTAAAAGAGCACCCACTGCGTGTCCCTGGCCTGGCCTGAAGACCCCTGGGATGGTGCATGCTCGTTCCTCTTAGCTCATTCTCCCTTTCATGCTGGGCTTGGACCATGGGCTGTGGGGCCCTTCAGCCCCCACGAAGCAATACTCTTCAGTAGAAGCAACACTCATCATTGCAGAAACTCAAGGTCCAGAATGCCCACAGAATCTTAGCACTCTGTAATGTGCTGTTTAAATATAAAACTACAAGAGGAAGAGCTTGTGGGGAGAAGATATAAATGCAGAAATTACATGTGGCACTTGGCTGGGCTGCAGTGAGACTCAGATCTGTCTAGGAGGTAGAGCTAAGTGACACTTGTTCTCAAAATACCTATTTGCATCCACTGATTTACATTAGGGCTGGGGGCCTTGGGGGGCATGGGGTGGGACACACGTGAATCATGTCTCCACTTAGAGTGCAGGCCTACACAGGTACATCTGGCAGAAATCTGGAGTGAAAGGAATGGATGCAAGGGTATAGAGAGGACACTGGGGACTTCCCACTGAAGAAAACCCATAGCAAGGGCCAAAGTTATCTAACATAGGAAGCCAAAGGGTCTGAAGGTTGGGAAGAGTGGCAAGTATGACTGCAGCACTCAGTAAGTTGGTACTTAGATCCGTTCAGACAAAGCTACCTGGTGATATATACAAATCCCAGACTAGGAAAGAATTTACATGTGATCTGGCAAAGCCACTGCACTAAACTCAGCCACAGTTTGGATGCAAGAGCCCTTGTTCTGGGACCTTCCAGGGGAGGAAACATCTTCCCTCCCACTCTTCAAGAGTTGGACAGGCTATGGGAGTGAGCTGAAGCTTGTCAGAAGCCTAAATGACTCAGCAGGAATCTGCTCCCCCAGCTGGGCGAATGCCAGTTGGGGAGCAGGGCCAGAGGAGGGGGGCGGGCTGCTCCCTGCACAATGGACAAGGAGGCCGGCAGGGGAGTCCTGACCACTGATGAGGCATGGGAGGCACCTCTCCAGGGTTTATTGGAAGAGCCTGGAATTTCTGTTGGAACATGCTGAGATTTAGAAGAGTGGGGTTAGTTATTAATAAAAACATGATGCAATGTAATAGTAGTCAGCAAAATCATGAGAGTTGACATTTTTTCCTGGTCCTGTGGAACAAACTTATCCTGGGATGTTTCTCAGATGGCTTAGACTAACAGATTACTAGCTACTATTTGGCAGAGATATAAACCTTTGCATTTCAACAAATCACCCCCTCCCTAACTTCACACACACAAAAAAATGATGGGGAGAGTAAAGAGATAAGGGAGTCATGGAACATAGGTTTGGTTTTAGGCCTATTGCCCAAGGCTTGATTTCTATAGGTTTGTATCATTTTTATGTCTCTTTACGTGATAGATAATCAGACTAGTCTTTAAGAATGGCTCAGTGTGAGGGGCGCCTGGGTGGCTCAGCGGGTTAAGCCTCTGCCTTCAGCTCAGGTCATGATCTCAGGATCCTGGGATCGAGCCCCTGCATGGGGCTCTCTGCTCAGCAGGGAGCCTACTTCCTCCTGTCTCTCTACCTGCCTCTCTGCCTACTTACTTGTGATCTCTCTCTCTGTCAAATAAATAAATAAAATCTTTAAAAAAAAAAAAAAAAAAGAATGGCTCAGTGTGGGCACCTGGGTGGCTCAGTGTGTTAAGCCACTGCCTTCGGCTCAGGTCATGATCTCAGGGTCCTGGGATCGAGTCCCACATCGGGCTCTCTGCTTGGCGGGGAGCCTGCTTCCTCCCCTCTCTCTGCCTGCCTCTCTGCCTGCTTGTGATCTCTCTCTGTCAAATAAATAAATCAAATCTTTAAAAAAAAAAAAAAGAATGGCTCAGTGACCCACAGAGAGGAATTTATGTCTCCAAAGCATGCATGTGAGATCTAACTCTTCTCTTCCAATCAGGTCCATCAAAAACTGGAGGGGAAGGAGAGGAGAGGCTATAGCATGAGACCCTCCTTGTTCAAGCCATGTTCTCAGGGAACATTCCCAAATTTGAGTTCACTCTGAGTTAAAACAGCTCAAAATGGAAAAGTTAGAAACTGGGACCTTTTCGCTTCTACCCGATGTACTCACGATCTCTATAGATGAAAGCCACAGGACTTTTCCCACTTAAACTTAGGTAACTCACCTAAGTTTTTGCAATACAGATGTCAGAAGAATTTTTGAGCTGTTCTGAGCTAGAAGCTATGTACAGCATTTCTTGATTTATTTTCTGTTTATTCAAATGAAAAACCCTGGGGAGAGCAGAATTATTTTCCTTAAATAAATGGTTCATTGCTGTGCCTTAAATTGGAAATGGGGCACCTGGGTGGCTCGAGTGGTTAAGTGTCTACCTTCGGCTCAGATCATGATCCCAGGATTCTGGGATCGAGCCTGGCATAGTGTTCCCTGCTCAGCAGGGAGTCTGCTTTTCCCTCTCCCTCGGCTGCTCCCCCCTACTTATGCGCACGCTCTCTCTCTCTCTCTCTGTCAAATAAATAAATAAAATCATTTTTAAAAATTGGAAAAGAATTTTTTAATGATCAATAATGACACTAAATGGACTATTAATTTGTTTTTAGAAAGATGCACTTTTTAAGTTATTTATTCTAACATGAAGAAGAATCCAATAACAAAAGGCTTCAGCATATGTCTAAATGTTTACCACACAGTTCCTCCAACATAGATCCAATTTTTCATAACACATTACATACCTTCCTGATTTTTATGTGCATGAGCACATACACTGTGAGCTAATAATTAGCATTGCAGAACAAGTGCAATCTCCCATAAGACAGTGAAGATTTGGAGAGCTTAGAGCCAGAAAGCTAACAGGTCAGGTCCAGCTCCACTACATACTTGGGACCCACTGGGAAATTCAAGTCAGTGAACCTGCTTCCTCATCCTCAAAAATGAAATGACAACCACTACCTCATAAGACCTCTGTGAAAACTAAATGAGATAATGAACCATAAGGGGCTTGACATTACTGTTATGATAGAGATATATTAAAATACAGAAGGTCCTCATATAAAAATGTTATTAGGGGCGCCTGGGTGGCTCAGCGGGTTAAAGCCTCTGCCTTTGGCTCAGGTCATGATCCCAGGGTCTTGGGATCGAGCCCCGCATCGGGCTCTCTGCTTGGCTGGGAGCCTGCTTCCTCCTCTCTCTCTCTCTGCCTGCCTCTCTGCCTACTTGTGATCTCTATCTGTCAAATAAATAAATTTTTAAAAATAAATAAATAAAATAAAATAAAAATGTTATTAGTGAAGTATCTTTCAATAATTATGAAGATAAAAATAATCCATGCAATAACAAAGACAATAGTAATAATTAGAATCTGCTGATATGTTCTTAAAGGTCCCCACATAAACTATCACTAAAGAATTCCTTACAATTGTGTCTTGAAATCCAGAATGAAACATTTTCATCTGGAACATTTGAAAAACACAAATTTTCTTTTAAAAATAACTTATTTTTTTTTCTAATTAAAGTAGTATGGATTTAGATCAAAATGACAGACTAAGCCTTTATGCCTATCTACTCCCACCTCAATTTCCTAAAAATACCAGAAAATCTGTTTTTAAAAAAGAATAAATTCACAACAGTGCCGGAAAATAAGAAAGAGTAGAATTGATGGACAGAAATTCTGAGGACTTCCAGAAATAAAACACTGACAATCTTACTGATAAGAAAAACCACAATCCAGATGACATGGAGGAAAAATCTACTGCAAAGGTGAGAGCAACTCGGGGACACTCAAAACTCAAAGATGACAGACAAGGGAGCAGGAAGGAATCCTGAGGAATGTGCCTCAGTAACGGGCTGGTATATGTTTCAGCATATCCCACTCTCCCACCTTTCATGACTCCCCCCTCCCTGCCAACACCAGCACCAGCAGTAGCAGCAGTATCCACCCCTGGGCCTGTGAGGACAGAAGACTGGAGAAGGACCTGAACTGCCACTGCCCATAAAGAATATGGACTCTCTGTACTCAGATGAGTAACATTTTTTTTTCAATTTTATTTAAATTTCTTTTCAGCATAACAGTATTCATTGTTTTTGCACCACACCCAGTGCTCCATGCATTACGTGCCCTCCCTATTACCCACCACCTTGTGATGAGTAACATTTAAACACCATGCACGGCAACATATCCCAGCTCTCTCTCTCCAACAAAGGAGGCAGATTCTGGTAAACAGAAACGTTATTTACAGATAATTAAGAAAGGGATCTCAAATATAAAAATGAACTCACACAAGAATTTCCAAATGCTTTAGGAAAACCAATCCCATGAGAGGAAGCCCCAAACTGAATAAAGAAAACCAAACATCTAAAGAAACAACCTAATAGAACAAGGAGAAGGTGACTTTGAAAAAAGTATAGTTGATCCTCCCACTTGTGGATCGCATTATCTGTGAATCTATTTGATAAAATTTATTTATAATCCCAAATCAATACTGGTGGCCCTTTCAAAGTCAATGACAGACATACATAGGGTGGTGAAATTTTTGAGTTACCCGATGTACACATTCCAGCTAGGTGAAAACAAGGCAAACCTGCCTTCTCTCATACTGTGAACAAGTGTCTTTTTTGTGGTGTATTGAGTGTCATGTTTTTCACATTTTTGTGCTTTTTGTTGATGATTTCTCTGGGTAAGATGACCCCCAAGCACAGCACTGAAATGCTGTCTAGAGTTTCTAAGCACTGGAAAGCTGTGACATGCTTTACAGAGAAAATACATGTATTCAATAACTTCATTAAGGTATGAGTTATAGTGCTATTGGCTGTAAGTTCAATGTTTATGAGTCATTAATACATATTAAATAAGGTGTCTTCAACAAAAAAGAACATACAAAAAAGAAAGTTATTTATTGATTAGTTGATGAAAATATGACCAGAAACTCACAGGCACCTAATCCTGTATTTGCCCTAGGAACAACGGTCCTATATTTACTAATTCAGTTTTTGCTAATTTACTAATTCATGGTAACTTTATAGAGCATAATTACTGTGAATAATGAAAACAGACTGTATAGTAGATATCTTCATGTGGGTAAGATAGGCTATTGCATTCAAGAATAATATTACACCATATAAGAAATAATCTAAGATTCTTGGCAAAAAAATGTAGGATCGTAGAAACTAAAAATCAATAAGTACACTGAATAGCAAAACGGACGCTAGCTTTAGAATAAATTAGCAAGTTTGATCAAGCCAAAAATGTACCCACAGACACTGCAGAGGAGCCAAAAAACAATGCAAGGTTGGTGAGAAAAGTTTAGGATTAGAGAGAAGTATAAAAGTTCTAACATCTACCTAGTACGAGTTTCAAGACCAAAGACGACAAAGTACAGAAAACATTTCTCAAAGAAACACATGTTTTCAAATTGCCACAGCCTGGAACATGCTCAGCAGAAGGAATTTTAGAATCCACATGTGGACACAATGGGGTAAAATTTCAATATCAAAGATAAAGAGAGGTTCGTAAAAACTTCCAGAGAGAAAACCAGGTTTCCTGTAAAAGAACAAGGCTCATTTTAACTTCAGAATTCTTTAGGGCAACACTAGATGCTAAAAGAAAATGGAACAATATCTTCAAATTCTTACAGAAAATAAATTTGAGCATAAAACCTGGATTTTGTAATAAGGCAGACCTTGGTTTGAATCTCAACTGTAGTACTGTCCACATGAGCTTGAACAACTTACATAATGTCTCTGAACCCCAGTTTCCTTATCTGGTAATGGATAATCTGCAGAAGGCTGGTGTACAGAGCAAAGGAGAAGCATAGTACCCAGCACTTGGTAGATGTTCATAAATTGTTGGTTCCTATAACTCGATCACAGTATATCCACTGGTAAGATGGTTAGTAGAAATTTTGAGAAGTGAGGGGAAGGTCACAATGGCCTGGCCAACTCTGCAGTGGTATATGCTGAAATTGTCTACTTGGACATTATTAAGCTGAGAGGATCTTTCCTATAAGAGGTAAGTATTCACACAGATGACAGAAAATCTAATTCTGTTGGAAAAACTACAATTACTACAACTGATCTTGAATTTCCTCCCTTCCTATGGCTTCAGTTGTGATATTCTGTTTTACTATATCTCACAACTAGAAGTCTCAGTGTTGACTAAAATACTGAAAAAAAAAATAGAATCCTCTCCTTATTTTCAAACTTATTTAAAGCAAGGGGTATGAAAAGGAGGTAAAAAGTAAGCTTTACTATTTGGCAGAAAGTAAAACCCATTCAGTGGGATAGAGTGGTAGGTTACCTTGGAGTAGAATTTGTGTACAAATTATTTGCAAGGGGCTAAGTGAATTCTGTGCCAACAGGCTCTACAGGGCTACACTGTGACATTGAACTCTGTATCTTATTGCTGAGTCAATCATGAAAAAGTTTCGTATCTTGAAATTTGTTTCATACAACAAAATCAGAAAAGAATTGCCTTCATTTAAATGAAACCATTAAATATAATGCTCTATTTTACTCTTGTGTTTAATATTTCTATCCTAACCAAATATCATCCCAAAATAATAAATTATAACTTTCACAACTAGGAAACGAATTCTACCAAAGACAACTTTGCATTAGTTGAGACTAAAATTCACTTTATAAATTACATTTTTTTTTAAGTAGGTTCCATGTTCAACATGGGGCTCAAACTCAAAACCCTGAGATCAAGAGTCACATGCTCTACCGACTGAGCCAGCCAGGCGCCCCATAAATGACTTTTAAAACTACCTTCCATAAAGTGAGGTGAACCTGCATATGAAATATTGAGACTTCTCTTTGTGACTTTTAATCTATGTTTAAAATGTACCTTTAATAAATATCAGATAGTCTTTAATCAAAATTTCTCTTCCCAATATTGTCACAGAATATCTTCTTAATATAATTCTTTGAATCATCTTAGCTAAAACTACCTCCACCATATTTCCTTTCCGTCAGGAATAGCTCTATCCACCAGCCACACCAAACCGCGCCACGCTTCTGAAGGACAGCCTGTCTTTAAAAGGATTGGAAGCTACAGTTTCTGACCTAGGAGGAGCAGGCCAAAAGGCCAGCCCTATCTTATGTGCAACTGGCACTGCTCTGCATAGTTGAAATTTTGGAAATCACCCTCTAGCAGCTCACGCTCTTTTGAGCCCTTTTCCTGGAGTTCATGAATGTTTCTCCACAACGCCCTGCTCTGTCTTAGAAGACCCCTGCTCAACAATTTAAAATAATCTCCCCTCCTGTTATTCATATTGAATAGAAGTCAGTGGCAAATTCCACTCTGATCTGAAAGACCTAGGTCAAGGCAAGCAGAAGAACACGAGCCAAAGGAGTGAGCACTGAGCTCTGAGTTCCCACGACGTCCTAGAAAGTGCATAGGCGATTCAGAATCTGAATGCAGGATATTCATAAAGTCACGGACCCTGCCATGCCCAAGTGTATTTTGCAATTTGTTATCACAAGAGCCCTCTCTGTCAGCTAGAGTGACTGCCTCCCTGCTCTGTAACCTTCTGGCACTCTCCAATGGGAAGGGAAAGGGCCGGGCCATCAGAGCACAAAAGCAGCTTTCTCTAGTCCTCTTTCCATGAAAGAAAAAAGAGGAAAACATCCTTTTTTCCCCCCCCTGAAATTCCTCATAAACTGAGGTGCCCCTGGGGCTGTTCTAACTAGTGTTCTGGGTAATTTACATGGATTTATATTCTCCACTATTCTTTTTGGGAGGTGATTAATTACCACGGCAACCACTATATCACAAGACATCTATGCTTACTCAGAAATTTTTTGAGTGTGATATACCTTCTTTTTAAAAAATACGTGCTTAAAAGAAAATGGGAGGCCCTGAAGCATGACGTTTTAAAGATAATTTGCTACTCTAAACAATACAATTTGGAGTGTTTCAGAGGGCTTGCTTTTGTTGGCAGAGAGAAAAACAAAAGGAATAGGAGTCTAAATACTGACTATATTATGCTTGGAGAGATGACTTCAGATATAAATATGGGAGGTTTACGAGTCCTAACAGTGCCTCAAGTCCAAGGGGCATTAGGAGAAGTGGAAAGTGGAAGAGAAGGACTGACTATCATTATGAGTGCTGTGTCCTCATCTGTGACAATCTCAATAAGGCATCATATTCATTTCACAAGGATCAAGAGAAGTCTGTGCCATTCTTAGTTATGAAGCACAAAGGCAGAAATCAAACGAGTTCTAAGCTTGTCCTTAGAGTTTTAGTAAAATCAACATAAGAAACTGGTTTTGCTCCCACTGGCTTTCTGAGCAGCACCTTCTGAGAAGCCTGGAGGAAAGTCTAGGGACAGTAACTGCAGGGGACAGACCATGGCACATGGCTGGCTTGCCCAGCCCAGGAGTCCAGATCACATACATTCGGAAAAGCCTCCCCAGGTTTTCATTTTCCAACTGCCTCCTATGGAAAATGTGGACCAAACATCGAGTGACTTTAATTTCTGAAAGTCCCTATGATGTTCACTTCCCCAAAACTTCATATAATCCTTGAAAAGACGCAGCTCACACAGCACGAAGTCATACCACAAAGTGAATTTTTAGAAAGGAAGGATTTGAATATCTTGGTCTTTCGAGAAGAAAATCCTCAATCTGTCTGATATTTGACTCACTTTGCACTTTTCCTCTTGGATTTGGGTACAGAAAATTAATTTATCTGGGTAGAGACCACAAGAGGCTTTAAAAGGTGTTCTTTTTTGACAAATTTGTAGGTAGCGTGGTGGTTAAGATAACAGACTCTAAAGCCAACTGAATTCAAATCTTAGTTTGGCTACTTGCTCTGTTCTCTTCAACTTTTTACACCTAGGTTTCCTTTCCCGTGAAACAGCGATAACAATAGTGGAAAAAAACTGAAACTCTTTTTTAGGCAACAATAGTAAAAGCAACAAGTGTATTTTCCCACCTCCATCTGGAGGCACCTCTTTATCCAGAGTTTCTCAGAAACCAACAGCAACAAGAAAGCAGATAACTGCTCCGGTAGTCGTTTTGTCTACACTGTACATAGCGAGGCAAAAGACCTCCCAGGCGGTTCTCATCCTCCTCACAGTGGAAATCCAGAGGATTCCAGAGAGGTGTAGGCACACCCCACCCTACCTTTCCTCTCTCCCAGGATTCACGGCATCTCCATGCCAGGTGAAAAACCCCTCAGAGTGACTTGGACTCATTTGGGATGGAAAGACTGTCAAATGATGCGCCAGGCAGTGACTGAATCATACGAGAGGGAACATGATCGATTTTAAGCCATTAGGAGACCTCTAACTTAGAAATGGGCCACATTCATTGTGAAAATAGGTCTGGCAACTTGAGGAGTATCTTGGGGCCTCACCAAACGAAGCAGCTACAGCTTTATTGCGCTAACATCCCGAGACTGGGACCCCTGGAAGATAACCACCTGCATGCTAGTCTCCTCTGTGTGTGTGTGTGTGTGTGTGTTTCTGTTACAGCTTTATCGGGACATACACTAGTATTATTTTTAATGAAAGAGCAAAGGAAAGGTATGTTTTGGAAGATACTTCTTTCTTTTTCAATGCAAACAAGAAGAGACTTAATTCAGACACATGAACAATGCACAACAGAGTGTAACAAACCAGGGCTTGCCAGGTTCAAACAGGGCCCCGTGACCTTCTAGCATCCAAAACAATCAAATAACAACTGTAGTTATATTAGCTAATGTTAACTGAATACTAACTATGGACCAAGTGCTTATGACAGATCTCATCAGACCTCTCTGTGCGGTCAATCCTATCATAATCTCTCTTTTGACAGATGGGGTGTGGAGGGTTACCGAAAGCCAGGGTAAAGGATTCAAACCCAAGCAGTCTGACCCAGACCAGTGCCCCCAAATTCTGTTCCATGCTATGCCCCTTTAAAAATTTACGCTGAAGAAATCTGAATGCAGCACACAATGGATTATTCTACCCCATATTAATTCAGATTCAGTCACTTGCTCAGAAGCACTTACTGAGTGCCCACTGTGACAGAAATCTGTGCCAGAACTATAGAGTTACTCAAAGAAGTAAGATTGGGCCCTGCCCCCTAATTGCTCACAACCGAAGAAAGATCAGATTGGAATACAAACAACTATTTTCGAGGTAGTCTGTGATCTGCAGTTAGAAAAGATGAAGGGATGTGAGCATGAGGTTGCACCATTACCTTCCCCAAAGAGAGCCTCTGATGTGTATGTACCTACTGGGAAGCTAATTTAGCCTTAAAGTTTAGGAAAGAAGTTTGCTTAGGTCCTATGCTTTGAATCAGAGGAAAAAAATTAAATTTCTATATTTAAATTCTATATAGTTTAGGGCTGACATTCCCTTCAAACAAGCAAAGGCACTAAAAACAGTGTTCTTACAACACTGGCTTCAAGGAACTTCTGTCACTGGGAAATGTGACACTGCCACACAGTCCAGTCCTTGGAGGTATCCACTGGGGAGTTTCCTTTCCAAGGAGGTGTTCACAGGATGCTGTCAGTGGCAGGAGGCCTAAGTGTGGCAGTGCCCTCCCTCATTCCACTGGTTCTATCGTGGTTTCCATCTTGATGTCTTCCAACCCAGAGACAAGCCAAGCAGTACCGACCAGAGAGCTGCAGGTTTGGGACCTAGGAATTAGACCAGGAATAAGTATATCACCCAAGCCAGGCCAAAGTCATTTTCTGGAATTGCTATAAGGCCATAGCAAAGCAAAGCCCCTTTCTACTGTGCTCACTGAATCAGAGGACGTAAATCCCGCCTTCCTCATGAAGAAAGCCTGTTGACAGAAAAAGTTAAAAGGAAGTAAGCAAACCCAAGCGATGGAGCGAAAGACAGAATCCTGAGGACATCCTTTTAGCCCCTGGATCCAGCTGTGCCTGAGGCTAGTCACCCCAGACTTCCCAAAAATATGAGACAATAAATTGCAGCCCAGCTTGAGTTAGGTTTCTGTCACTGGGAAGAAACAGAGTGTTATCAACTGACATCTGCTCTACAAAGGGCCACATAATAACCTGGGCTTCAGGACCAAGTTCTGGCAATGTCACTAGGGGTCTGTGTGACTTTGGGCGACTGAGCAACCTTTCCGACTCAAGAGCTTCAGCTTTAAAATGGAGATGAAGGTTTCAGAGGATTCCACAGGATAACAGATGTGAGGCGTTTGGCACAATGACTGATACGTGGTGATGCCAGGCCGTCTGAGGGCTACAAACATTACCATCACCATCCCGTCACCGTCACCGTGACGGTTCATTCTATGTGTCAGCTCAGCTAGGTTATTGCGCCCAGTTTTGGGTCAAGCGCTAGTCTGGAGGTTGCTATCAGTGGATTTATAGATGTGATTGACATTTTCAATCAGTTGACTTTAAGCTGATTACCTGGATAATGAGGGTGAGTCTCATCCAATTGACTGAAGGCTTTCAGAGCAAAAACTGAGGTTTCTTGGAAAAATAATTTTGCCTCAACACTGTATCAGAAATTTGTCTGAATTTCCAGCCTATTGTACTGCCCTAGAGATTTTTGGACTTGCCTGCCCCCACAACTGCACAAGCTGATTTAAATTCTCGTTCCCGGGGCACCTGCGTGACTCAGTGGGTTAAAGCCTCTGCCTTCGGCTCAGGTCATGATCCCAGGGTCCTGGGATGGAGCCCCACATCAGGCTCTCTGCTCAGCGGGGAGCCTGCTTCCCCACCACTCCCCACCCCGCCTGCCTCTCTGCCTACTTGTGATCTCTGTCTGTCAAATAAATAAATATAATCTTTAAATAAATAAACAAATAAATTCTCGTTCCCTGTTTCTCTTTCCCTCTTTCTTATTCTCTCTCTCTGTCTTTCAATACATATGTACACACACCCATATAATACATATACATATGTACATATTTATTTATACAAAATATTTTATATAATATATACATGTATACATGTATATGCAAATATATTAAATACAGTGTATCAAAATTCTTTATACACACACACACACACACACACACGTATCTCCTGACATATAATCATCATGACTTGTCTAGCTGTTCCCCTAACCCTTTTGGTACTGGTTAGAAGTGACCCAGAATGGCAGGCGACGTACAGCTCACTGAAGTAAGTCATGAGTGTATCTGACTGACTTCCACAACTCTTCTCCAAGAAGCAGAAATTTCCAAGCTGTCTTCATCCAAGATCTAAGTATGGTATCTCACAGTGGAACATTTGAACAAAGAGCAAACTACTATTTGTGGCTTACACTTCATCCATCTCTGGCAGGAATCTAAGGTGTGATTAGAAACTTACCATAGGAAATAACTGTTCGGGAAGCCCGGTTCTCAACTCAGAACTGCATAAAGTGTTAAATCACCGTGTTTTCGCCAATTGATTTGGAGGGGATTTGTTTGTGTTTAAGCACGGCACAAAGAAAACTGATTGGCCCTTTCCTGACTAATAAGTATTGACATCTTAAATTATAATTCAAGGTTCTGGGTACAGAAACGGATTCAGATGAAGGAAGCTGAAAGCCATGCATTATCTCTCTGGTGACTCAGAAATCTCCACGTTCTGCAGGGAGCGATGTCCACCTGCTGACTCCACACAGCCGCCTCCGTAGCCCAAGGGAAGAATCCACTCTCTTTCAAACTCTGGCTTGAGAAATCTCTCTCCATGAATCAGTTCATCAGCCACTGATTAGCCTCTCTCATTAGCTTCTCTATTAATTGCAAGAGAACTACAAGGCTGCTTTGTAGGTGGCCAAGGAAAGGAACCCGACCCAGGCTGAGCCTATGCCTCAGGCAGAAATTCTGACCCCAGAACTCAAAACTCCATGGAAGAGGCCATCTCTTCATAGTCACCCATTCAACAAATATTTGTTGAATACGGTATCTACGACGTGACAGCTGTTCTCCAGAATTTAAAAAAAAAAAAAAAAAGCCCCTGTGGTAAAACAAATACACCTGTTTCCTGCCTTCATCTGGAGCTTCGAGGTGTGTCCCTGAAGGATGCTGTCACTGCAGAGAAGCCCCAGGTTTTTGAAAGTCCTGGCTCCCAGCATCTCTTAGATCCAGGCCCCCTTCTCTCCCTGCCCTGTGAGTTCAACATCCCTTCTCTGCTCTTTTTCCCACTCCAAACTCAGTATGCCTTCCATTATCATTTTCTGTCTTGATTTCTATTTCTTTGCCTTCCAGGAGCAAGTATGATTGGAAATTCGCTACCTATATAGTAAATACAAGTCCAGCTCCCCAACATAATAAGATGTTGGTGTGACTCTCAACTCCCAGACTACAAAGGAACTCAGACAGAAAACCCTTCTTCTGCCTTCATTCTTGTGCCCCTTCCTTGCACATTTATTAGTCTAAGTATTAATAATTATAATGGCTAACATGTTTCAGGGATGGCATCAAGAGCTATAAATATATTATCTTGCCTAACTCTCCCCAGTGATCCTATAAGGTAGGTGTACTTGTGTAATTTCACAGATGATGAAACCAAAATTCAGAGAGTTGAGGTAACCTGCCTGAGGTCATGCCGTCATTACACCACATGAAATCAAACGCTGACCAACGTAAACCCAATTCACCTTTCTCCTAAGCAGTAACTACAATCGAGATCCATGGCTTCAGAAAAGATAGGTTAGGGGAGCATCATAACTTGCCAGTTCTCCTCTGGAACTGTCCCCTAGCTGGGCTCCTTGCAATGATCTTGCTGTACTCAAATTCACTGTCTGTACCACAGGCAGCCAGAGCTTACGTGAACTGGTCATGTCATTCTTCTGCGTGGAGCCTCAGTACTCTCAGTGCTCTTAAGATAAAGCACAGCTAACTGAACACACTTAGAAAGCCCTCCATTATCTGGTCCTTACCTACTCTGGGGCCTCCACCATCGCTCTCTCTCACAGGTGGGTCCACAGCCATCTGAACCACTTCCATCCCCCACAATGCACCACACTTTCACTCTCACGGTCTTGAGGTGATGCTTCCTCTGTCTAAAACACCATTCCCTCTAAACCACACACACACACACACACAAACACACACACACACACACACACTCCTCTCTTTATTCTGGCAAAGTCCTCCTCAGCCTCCAGTTGCCAAGTTAGCTGTCACATGCTCAGAAGCCTTCCCCAGTCCCTCACTTTGGGCACTCCATGCTTCTCCATTGTCCTCTGTGAGATCTTTCCTACACATGGTGTCTCGCACCAGCTTGGCACAAAGCAGGCTCAAATAAACGCTCATGGAACAAATGAATTAGTGGCTGCTGTGATGGGGGAATCCATCACCCAGCACTCCAATCTCCTCAATGTATTTGTCTAATTGGGAGCAGCTCAGGATGCCCACAGACTGGTGTGGCTATTCATGGCCTCTACCCGTCGCAGGAGCCCACTCCTCGTACTCTCTGTGTAATCACGTCCTGGAAAATTAGCCCTCCACACCACACACTGCTCTCCCTTGGCACACATGTCCATACTGCAAGTGATGAAAAGGTCCCGCTGGTGTTCATAGAGAATTGTCATTTTCAGGGCAAAGTCAGAGAAATGTGTACCAGTTAGGGAAGCTCTCAACTGCAAGAAAAACAAATCTCGACTTAACCTGGCCTAAACGGATAGGATAGTTATGACGCCACGTCATGGAAGTTTGGCAATGGAGCCATCTCTAAGCTGGTGGCACACCCGTCATCTGCTCGAGACTATCTTCAAGGATGCAGGCACTTTCCCTGTCTCCACTTAGCTGTCCTTGGCATCAGTGACACTCGAAGGCTGGTTTCTTTCATGGTCATAAGGTAACTGACAGTAACAGCCAGTAGCAAGACAGATATCTCCTTGATCAAATCCAACAGGGAAAGAGAAATCTCTTCCCCCGCCATCAAAAGTAAGTGCTTCCCTTCAATCCGATGGGGCCAACCTGGGAACTGTGCCTGCCCCAAGACTGACAACAATCTGCCAGCCCCAGAATCCAACGAATGCCAAGAACTAATAGGCTTATAAGAACCATCTGGAACAAATGGATGCACTAGTAATGGAACCATCAAGAGACTCTGAAGGACAAAAAATCCCCAAGGCCAAAGATAGACACAAAAGAGTACACTTATTTCCACCTAACACTACTATATTTTTCTCTTTCTATTTGCAATAGCTCCCGAAGATGTCACATGTAAATACTCCATATCCCTTTTGAATATGTGGTTGTATTTCTTCTTGCTGACACTAGCTTCTCTTCAAGTTAATCATCTTCTTCTGCAGACATGCTTATGTTGAGTCAGCATTTAACATTTCGAGGCTTATTGCTTACAGCAGCGACAGAAACTGCTTCACTCAACCCTGCACAGAGGCAATACAAATGATAGCAAGAATGTAAGCCAAATGACTTCATTACTCTTTTTTATGTATGCAGATCTTTGATAATGTCATAAAGCAGAAGTCTCATCACTCCACAGTGGATAAAACATCCCGCCTTAGTGATGCAACAAAGGCTGGAGAGAGGAGGGGGAAAGGCTGTGACAGTGAGTAACCCAGTGGCACTGGCCTGCTCCCTGATGTGTCACATCTGTGTGTCCTAGAGCAGAAATTTAGAAGCCAACTAAGCTAACAGACACTTTTAGAAAAAATATTATGCTGGTTTCCATTCTAATCCAGTGCAGATAACTTGTCAAATTATCCTGAGTCCACCTTTGCAGGAATGATCTAAATATACAGAGGTAACAAATAATTCTTGGGTTGGAACTCTAACTTAACTGTCGGCATGGGCTCTTTGCTTCTAGGACACAAGCACGTGTGAGCCACTCCTGAAATGGCTGGGCTGTCATTTTATTCGGAGGTCCAGCAAACAAAGAAGAAAGGCCACCTATATGCTTTAAAAACAAATTTCATTTGACTTGTCAAAAGATCCTTGGGCTTTATTGTCATATATAATCGTACACCATAAGAGATGTACAGAGATTTACTGAGCACGTATTTCAAATGACATGTCAAAATTCTCATAGCTATTGCACAGATACATTCTCAAACATTGACTGACCAGTACGCCTCTGAAAATCTTCTGGGAAGTGATGCTCAACCCCACCGGTGGAAAACCCTGGACAATACTCCAAAGACAGCAAAGTTGATCTCTGCTGCTTTCCCATGTTTGTGGGTTCTTCTCCTCCAGCCAAAAACACTTATGGCTCTCTAGGGGTACAATCTCCCACACTCTAAAAATCCAACCAGTACTTTGAGCAAGGACTTCTAAGTACCATATATTCCTCTTTCCTTGCCCAGATCACTACAAGCATACCATTAATTCATTGAACAAGGACTGCCAACACACATTATGTTCAAGGGCTATGCGGAGCTCTGGGCAGAAAGCACTAAACCAGCCACTCATGGGTCTACTCTCCTGCAGTTATCTTGGCAATCGGTTTCATTCTTCCCTTTTTCCCAGGCTTTATACCTTTATACCTGTCAGTGATGATAATAACAAGTAAAATGATAATAATAATAATAAGCTTGAGTAGGACTTTCTATATGTCAGATGCTGTTCTACGTGTTTCTTATTCTTTTAGTCCTCAACACAATCTGTTAGCGGATAAGAAACTGAGGTCCCCGAGATCAGAGCCCTATGTTGCTAAAGTAAGCAGGCTAGCCCCCTTCTTAACTTCTCCTGCCTAAAGCAATCTTTAAGTGATTTCTGTTTTCATTTCTACAATGGATTATTGCATGGGAAATTTCATGACAGGACAGAATTGAAAATTTTAAGGAAAAAAGCATTCATAGACACGTGTGGAGTTTTAAATTATGAGTAGGACTTAGGTAGCACACCTTGGTATTTTCCTAACTCTGGCACCAAATTATCTTTCTATATTTGTCTATATCCCCCACCTTTCCATTGATCAGTTTTTAAAAGCCAAAACTAAAATTCATTGAGTACCTACTCTGCGCCAGGCACCATCAGGCATGGCTCTGCTTTATCCACTCCCTAAGATCAAAGTAGTTCCACAGACAGTGTTAGTAATTCACCAAAATGGGGAATCTGACAAGGAATGAGGGTGTCTTTGATTCATTAATATGTCACATGTCTTCTGTGCCTTTTTTTTCCTTTGTTCACTTGCTAGCATTTCCTTAAGAGGGGCCAGAATCAACATTCTATGCCTCATGAAGCCAATTACTTTAATGGTTAAAACAGCAGAGCAGTAATATAAATGTAAGGCTAATTCCCTGCAAGGCTCCCCTCCACCCTCCACCCCACCACCAGCATTCCATGTCCTTGTATATTCCCCTGTAAAAATCTTTTGTTCCTTGCGTATGTTTTACCTTCCCCAACCACTGTTTGGAAGAGTTTGTGGTAGAGCACGTCGGCCCAAGGAAATTCCTTTTTTAGAAAGGATGCACTGTAGACTCTGGCCCTTTACCTGCCTCTCTGGTTGCAGCCAAAAAGGCAGAGAGGATTCTCTAAATCCAATGGTTCCTAAATTCAATGAACTACTTTCTAGTTGTGACAAAGGGAAACGGGAGACGGCAATCTGGTAAGAAAATTTTTGGTGTATCTCAATTCACCAATCCACAGCCCAACACACTAATAGTCCTGGCACATCAGCCCACACTTGCATACATTCCCTTTGGCATACTTTACATAATCACCATTTTTGACAAATTGAAATCCAAAATGAGTGATCTGATACCCATTGCTGTAAATGCTTTAAATGGTGCTTTTCTTCAGTCACAGTCAAAGGCATAGTCTCAGGTTGCAATTAACTTTGGGGCTAGGGCGGTAATAATTATGGTCTCTTTGCATTGGACACAAATGAGTCCATTTATCAGCATTAGAGTTGCAAATGATCAATCTTCTAAAACCAGCGCAAGCAAGCACCTCGTTGCCTATATTTCTTTAGGATCAAGAGCACCCAGCTTTCACTAGGGAAGGTCAATCCAAAATGCATGGATCCCATGAGGTGCAGGAAATAAATGGGACGCATCGAGGAAAGAAGGAATTTTTTTTTTTTAAAGGAAGGACAAGGAGGAGGAAGAGAGCAAGGGGGAGGAGAAGAAGAATTTTGCCTGAAAAACACAAATCACACAAACTGTTAGAATCAAAGCAGGCGGAAAGGGAAAATTTTTAAAGTCAAGTCACCAGACTCATTATCACCCGGAGCCTGGAGTGTTGTAATAAAACCATTTATGGCTCGGGGAAAGGGAGGCTGGGTGGGGAAGAAGTCTTATGGGGTGGCTATTCTGTAGGTACAGGGACATTCTCAGGTAGAGCTAGCTCATAGGTCATTCCACACAAAATATTTTTATTTTCTTAGATGATACTAATTCAGTATAGTTCCAAAATAAAAATATAACATGTTAAAAATAAAGCATTCTTCTTGAACCAACTCTGAGCCCCAAAAAAGCATGGTAAGGAAATGTGACGGCTGTTTTCAAATAAGACAAACTATTCCAATGGAAAACTATCATCTATCAAAATGTATGTGTGTGTGTGTGTGAGAGAGAGAGAGAAAGAATGAAAAACAGAGCAAGAGAGAAAAAAACAAAGACTGATTACAAATAATCATTATTTGGAAAATAATATACATAGTACATCATATTAAATATTTATATACCCGAGAAAGCTTCAGAAAGGAAAAGCAGGAGATAAAGATAGGGTCAGGATACTGTGGATTGATCATCTTCATTTCATTTGTCTCTCTTATCTGGGAACTCGTATTTCCAGAGACATTAACGACCCTAGACATTATGATGAAATCTAGAAAAGGCCCTACCAGATGACTGGGGAAGCTTTAGTTACCCAATCCCTCCATCAGTAGATGGGGAAAGTACAAGTAAACACACAATCTTTATAAATACTATGTCCACGCTATGCAAAGTCAGCTTCAAGACCCTGCTTCCACGGGGCGCCTGGGTGGCTCAGTGGGTTAAAGCCTCTGCCTTCGGCTCAGGTCATGATCCCAAGGTCCTGGGATCGAGCCCCACATCGGGCTCTCTGCTCCGCAGGGAGCCTGCCTCCTCCTCTCTCTCTGCCTGCCTCTCTGCCTAGTTGTGATTTCTCTCTGTCAAATAAAATAAAAAAATAAAATAAATAAAAAATTTAGAATTTAAAAAAAAAAAAAAAAGGACCGTGCTTCCAACCCCTCCCTACAAGGAATTCCAGAGCAATCACTGAATGAAGCAACCAGACCATGATTTCATTCCAGTTCACTGGGTGATGGTGGTGGTTTCTGTTTGGTTGGTTTTCATGATGTTTCAGACTTACTCCATAACTAGCTAGAAACTGCCCTGCGCCATTTTCGAAAGACTCATCACCTCCTGTTGGACAGGCCTGGATGCCACTCACCATGCTTGGCAGTACTGGAAGGACAACTTGTAATTAATTTTGTAATTAGCTGCAAATATCCTTCTTAGTCTCTCTGCGACTACACACACCATCCGGAACAGATTCCCCCACCCTTCCTCTGTCCTCCCACACACACCTCCCCCCACCTCACAGCCTCCCTGTTTTCAAGCTGTCACCTGACCCTGGAATTTTCCGAGGCCCCTCACCACCCACCGGCCTTCAGAGTGGTCTGTAAGGCTATCTGTTGAGGAAAGGGCCCTCTCTGAGAGCACAGTGTTTCTTCTGCCTACAGCAGGATACAGATCGGGACAGAGACTCCAGCCATCCCCAGGAACCCAGTGTCACAAAGAGCTCCTCTGATCCTGCTGGCATCTGGGCTTCCCCTCATTAGCACATTAAAGCTGCTCTGTCCCTTCCCTCTGAGCCGCTCTGTCTGTCCCACTGCCGGCCTCTGTGGAGCCTTTTAGGCCCACGCTCATTTTGAAACCTCCCCAGTTCAAGAGGCACTAACCCCTTCCCGAAGCCTGTCGAACTCCTTTACACACCACAGCTACCTTGGAAGCATTAATCACTCTGAGAGGCGCAACCAGACAGCAGGACAGACACCTTCGGCCACGTGAGTCTTCCCAAGAAGAGGTTTTCTTAAAACAAACCAAATAATAATAATAAAAATCACATCCAGCTTTTAACAAATGGAATACACTGAAGTAAAGACTTGTGCTTTGTTCACAGGTGCGTGGGTTCCCGTTCAGATTCTGACTGACAAGGCTCAGGAGGGAAACCAGCAGGCCAGCATGCGGCCTGCACTCAAGGCCTCCGCACGCTGAAGGCACCAGTCGGCATCTGTCAGGGGCCTGAAGGCAGCTCAAAGCCCTGAAGACCCCACTCCCCTTTGAATATTGTGACAAGGATAACAACTGCATGGTGCTTGGCGGCTTTCCAAGCCCACACCCAGACGTTATTTCATTTAAAAATCCCCAAAATGCAACCGGAAATGAAAGGGTAGGACTAGTGGTCAAATGAGAAAATTGAAGCCCAAAACTTAGGTCAGTTGCCTGAGACAGAACGTTATCGATCACATTCTGAAGGGGACACCATCATGCCTACAGCCCAGACACAAAATCTCTGAGTGACTTTTAATTCTCTCTTGTGTCTCTCACATCCTATTCCCAGATGTATTCAGGACACGAATCCTACTGAGCTCCCCGAGGTGTGCCCCGTACTAATATCCTGACTTCCTCATAGCTGAATTCACAGAGGGTTCTTGCTTCCTGTGTCACTTGGGCCCAGATCTGTTTCTGCGTTAACCCTATCCAGGACAGACTTCTTTCTGCCCATCACACCCCCTACGTCGCCCCACCAACAAATGTCAAATAAGCACACAGCACCGTCCTTCAATCCTACTACACTTCTTTCGTATACTTCCTTTCTGACTCTTCAAAATGACTGGTACCCACTTCCCTCTGCACTGATGTCCTACACCCCTCCCAGCACCTAGCTCCTTCATTCTCATACCTGCCTTGATATCCTTGCCGTAGAACTGGAAGAGAAAGAAAAGTCCCCAGCCAGAAACGGAGTTTTATTCCCATCAAAATCTACCAGATCACCTTCATTTACACCCACATGCTGTATTCCTCTCTTATCATGGAGAGTGTCCAACCTTCCCCCCTTCCTTTCGATTCCACCCACAAGCCTTCTCAAGGCTCTCCCCTCTTCCATTATCCTGTTCCATTATCCTGCAACTTCCTCCTTAACACACTACCATCCCCCATGAGCACGCAGACCTTTGGTGTTATCTCCTCTATTAAGAGACTCTGCTTTTGCCCCTCATTAGAGCAAAACTTCTCAAAAGTTATGTTTTAAAGGCCTCCCCCGCTTTCCCTCCCCAGCCACTCCATTCAGGCTTCCATGTACCACCACTCTGAACCTGTGCCTTTCGTGGCCCCCAAGGTTCCCACGTTGCTGAGCCATTGCCTATTCCTCTGTCCTTCCCTTGATGACTTCAGCGCTGTGCACCCTTTATCTCCTCCCTCCCTCCTTTCTTCCCTGAGGCTTCTGAATACCACAGGCTCCTGTTTTCTCTCCTCCTTCAGACCTCTCCTACTCCAGGTCCTTAGCTCAGAGGTGGATGCACTGCCCAGACTGACCACGGACCCTTCTCGTCCGCTTTCTCACTTTGTCTCTCCAAATGATCTCACCCAGGACCACCCCGTGACCCCCAAATGCAAATCCCCAGCCCCTGCGTTCTCCCCAGAAACCCAGACTCCATCTGTCACTGGACATTTCCACTAGACATTTCTAAAAGAACTTGCCAGAAGTAATTGCCTGACTTTTTCCCCACAAATATGTTACTCTCCCTGTCCTTCCCATCTTACGACAGTGGCCCCTTCACTTACTCAATTTCTCAAGCCCCCCAAACTGGAATTTTGTTTTATTCTTTTCCTTCAGCAGCCTCTTCAAATCACTCACCGAGTCCCATGGACTCCATCTCCCAGCGCAGATCATTCCAAAACATGATTGTTTCTCTCTGCCACGATTGCCACCCTCCAGTCCAAGCCTCCAACACCTCCTTCCCTCCAGTAATCGCTTACCTCTCCGACAATCCCTTCTCCAACAGCAGCTAGAATAGTCTTTCCAAAACATTAGCCAGATTACGCCTTTGCTGAATACCTTCCAGTTGCTCCCCCTCCCACTTATAAAACCCAAACTCGTCTCCTGGCCTCTGAGGCCCTAAAAGATCTTATGCCCCGTCCGCTGTGAGCTCCTCCTCTGCTCACTTCCATCCTGCACGTCAGCCTCCCTCTCGTTCAGTACATTGTGCCTGCTTGTCTCACCTTAGCATCTCAGCCTGGAGTGACCTTCAAGTGGCCAGTTCCTTCTGATCATTCCAATCTTAGCTTCACTGTGACCTGGTGGTGGGGGGGGGCTCTTCTGACCCCTCAAGTCAAAGCACCACCCACTGCCTCTCTGTTGCCTCCCCCCACTTTAACTTTCTGTGTTGTCCTTAGCACAACAGGATAGCTGTCTTCGTGTTCCTTCATTGCCTGCCCCAACTCCAATGCTGTCACCATGACAGTGGAGGTCTTTTATGCCTTGCTCCCTGCAGTATCCACAATATCCAGATGATGCCTCTTACCCCGCACAGTCATCCTCTGTCGAATGGCTGCAGAGCTCCTAGTGTCTGCTCCTCAGAGCTTGAAATGAAGCCCTACCAGTGGTTCTGCACTCACGCCAGCAGCCACGGAACCCTGACTTTCCTTTCTCTCACTCAGAATGTGCTTTCTTTCACCTCGTGATCCCTGAAAGGTAGCGTCTCCACTTACAACCCATTCCACAGAACTGGGGTGCTGTGCTGTCCCACTTCTTACTTGTAAAAGTCACCCTGCCTAGCGTCTAAGGTGGGAGTCCCGACACAAGCTGTTGGCTTGAGTCCCCGATACTTAATGTATCCCTCTGAGCTAATGTACTGCCTTCGTAGCACCAGCTGGGATATTTCCAAGGCCGTGACTAGCACCAGCCTAATGCTACTGCTATAAGGAACCCCTACCTTGGGATTAGATGCACTTCGAGGTTCACTGTTGAATCCAGACTCCCAGTTGCTCCCTCTTGGATACTGGGCTGGGACCGGTGCGTGCCTCTCGAACTATGTACTGTAAGATATCAGTTGTTCCTTTCCATTCATTGCAGGCAATGCTTTTGTGAAATGCAACTTTAAAAACCAGCTACTAGAAAAATAAAATGGCAAAAACCAAAAACTTACCAAAATACATGACCCCATTTTTAATATTAGAAGGAAAGACATAAAAGTTCTGTCGGCTATCTATAGATATTTCTGAATGCTCACTGTCGATTTCTGTTCATGTCACATTCTGATTATGCAGTTTCTGAACCAGCACAGGTCCTGGGACCACACTCTGATTGTCTGGCTGCTGTCCTCCTGACTGTCTGTGTAGTTCACACAATACCCTAGGTCTCTTCTGCCATGGTGAGCAGATTCCTTCCTCAAAACAACTTTTAAATACCATTTTGTAAAACAAGTATTAAATACCCACAATGTTAGGGGCACCTGAGTGGGTTAAAGATCTCTGCCTTCGGCTCAGGTCGTGATCCCAGGGTCCTGGGATCGAGCCCCACATTAGGCTCTCTGCTCTGCGGGAAGCCTGCTTCTTCCTCTCTCTCTCTGCCTGCCTCTCTGCCTACTTGTGATCTCTGTCTGTCAAATAAGTAAATAAAATCTTAAAAAAAAAAAAAACTTAAATACCCACAATGTTGTAGGCACTCTTGGGTACTTTCTCCAAAATAATCTAATCTTCCTCTTCCTGATCTTGGTCCAGATTCTGTCCAAATCACAGCACTTCCCTCTCCCTGCCTCCATCCCATTTAGACTCCTTTGTCCACTCTCCTAAATGGCTATGGTAGTCCTTAACTTGTCCCCCATACCTCGGTCCCTCCCCTCTCCTTCTGTCCTACAGACTGTGTTCAGAATATCACATTTAGGCACATCTCTGATCATGTCCTTTCTCTATTCAATATTCCACAATAGTTAGAGTGAAGTCTAACTCCTTATCAGAGCACCTAGGAGTGCCCAGTGTCTGTCTCCATCCTACAATTCTAACCTCACTCCACTCCACTGCCTTTTTTACTTCCACATAATACTGTCAAACTGGACACTTAGTCCTCTTACTATCTTTTACCCCATATTTGGCTTCATCCTTTCTACTACCCCCCTTCTTACATATATGCCTTTCCTACCCATCTGTCATGGATTGAAAGTTTATGTCCCCCCCAGAGTTCATGAGTTGAAGCCCAAATCCCCAGTGTGATGGTATTTGGAGATGGGAACTTCAGAAGGTAGTTAGATTGAGGTGAGGTCACTGGGGTGGAGTTCCCATGATGAAATTAGTACCCTTATAAGGAGAGACAGGAGAGAGATTGCTCTCTTGTACTACAGATTGAAGATAGGAGAAGATGGCTGACTACTACCAGACACTCACTCAACTGGCCTTCTGATCTCAGACTTCCCAGCCTCCAGAACTGTGAGAAGTAAATGTCTGTTGTTTAAGCCACATAGTCTATGGTATCTTGTTATAGCAGCCTTCGCTAAGACATTATCTCTCAATGCCAAGGGAAAATGCTATCCCTGAACCTTCCTGCCCTATCTCCCATCTAGTGTGGGCTCTCCGTCCTCTGCAGCCATATAAAAGCACTAAACTGTATGGCCACAAAAATTGGTTTCTCTATCTATAAAAGGATGATAATATAACCACTATTGTTATTATAAGAACACACATGCTGTAAGTTTTATAATATAAAATGTATACTTTATAATGTAAGATTTAAGAATCTGATCTACTGTCTATATGCTAATTTTAATTCAAACACTCTCATTGGGTTGTATCAAATTATATAATAGTGCATGCAGTCCTTCCCCTAACTCATGCTCATGCTGTTGCCCTATTTTAAATCTCTCTTACCTGTGACATATGTCCATGTGTTCAAGGTCCCTTAAAGCTGTTCCTATTGTTTAGAATGTTCATATTGTCAGGAAACTATTTTCCTTTTTTGTTTGTTTGCTTGTTTTTAGGAAACTCTGTTTTCTTGATTCACATGGCACTGACCTATTGATAGGCTCGCCCTGCAATGGCAGGATGGGATTCAAATCTACTCTCCTTTTTTTCCCAACATTCTGAAGGTAGATAAACATTATGGCTAGCTAGTCCTCCTCCTTTTTTTTTTTTTTTTTTTTTTTTTAAAGTTCTGGGTGAAACAAATTGTACTGCATTCATCAGGAAAGATCTACCTCTGGACTCTGTGTACACTTCAAATAATTTTATTATGGGTTCAGTCTTCCTCTTGAGTAGTTTGCCTACACGTGAACCAGCTAAATTATGAGGCTTTTTTGTACACCTCTGTTAGATCAGCTTGAAAATCTAATCATTTTTGAGAGGTGATGTATGTTACCATTATTTCTACTTTACTTAAATTGTCCCCTTGATAAATTATACTGAAAGGGTAATAACAGTTAGAAACTCTACCAATGGCACCCAAGAGTCCTCTTCAGCCCATACCTGTCTGGTTCACTGCTGTGATCCTGTAGTGCCCAACATATAGGAAGAACTCAATAAATACTGAATGAATGAATGAATGAATGAATGGGAAAACAGTAAAGTATTTGTCTTATACAATGAGTCAGTACTTTTGCTATCTCTGAGTCAGGAATGTTTAGGAATTATAGCCCTTTAACTCTAAATCTAAATAATTAGACTGATTTAGTTTTTTAAATCCTTTAGTGTTTATTCAATTGTAGTAGGTTTCCCTAATTAATTTTTAAAATGGCAAGAATTGGTGGTACATATTATCAGAGCTTGCAAAATGGTATTTAAGGTATTTTTTAACCACCACAGAGTCACATACATAAATTTTCTTCAGGCAGGGGCACCAGGATGGCTCAGCCCCTTAAGTGTTTGCCTTCGGCTAAGGTCATGATCCCAGGACCCTGGATGGAGTCCTGGGATGGGCCCCCGGGGGAACCTGCTTTTTCCTCCCCCTCTGCTCCTCCCCCCAACTCGTGTGCACAAGGTGGCTCCCTCTCTCTCAAATAAATAAATAAATAAAATCTTTTAAAAAATTTCCTCAGAGAAAGTTTGGAATTTAAATCCAATAGAAAATAATCATTAAAAATTTTTAATAATAGTATTCTTAAACAAATTACTTTCATTGCCACTGACTGAGGTGTGACATTTTTCTAAGAAAACACTTTCTAAGACATATTTATTTTTACTGTTTTCTTTGATATTTCCTATGAAATTTCTTCTTAACTATTGTGCATACAAGTAGTCACTATATTAGGTCAAAATGGTAGAATGAGAAGTTTAATATGGATTGCATGTAAGAATCTAGTATCTAGATATGGGGAGGCATACAATTAGACATTATCCATAAAAATTCAGGTTACAGATTATAATGATTCACTCCCAGTAGCAGAACATGTGCCCAATTACCCAGTTAGATTTTGAGGTCCTTCAGGCCAAGAATAATGTTTTATTACCTATGTGTCCTCCAGAAGAGGGCTCAGCACACAGTAAGTGATTAAGAACAAATAAACATAGAAACTGTCAACTGGGTATAAAAGCAACCAATGGAATGGGAGAAAATACTTGTAAACCATATATCTAATAAGGGATTAATACCCAGAATACATAAAGAACTCCTACAACTCAATAACTAAAAAGCCCCCAAAAATCCAATTTAAAAATGAGCAAAGGTCTTAAGTAGACATTTCTCCAAAGACATACGAATGGCCAAAAAGTTTATGAAAAACTGCTCAGCATCAGTAATCATTAGGGAAAGGCAAATCAAAACCACAATGAGACGTCACTTCACAACCCTGAGGATGGCCACAATAAACACACACACACACACACACACACACACACACACACACAGACACACACACACACAGAGTAACAAGTGTTGGCAAGGATGTGGAGAAACTGGAACTCTTAGACACTGTGAGTGAGAATATAAAATGGTGCCAATGCTATGAAAAACTCCAAAAAATAAAAATAGAATCACCATATGATCCAACAATCCTACTTCTGGGTATATATCCCAAAAAATTGAAAATAGGATCTTGAAGACATATTTCACATTCATGCTCACTGCAGCTTTATTCACCATTGTCAAGGGATGGAAGAAGTTAAATGTCCATCAACAGATAAATGGATAAAGAAAATGTGGTATATACATACAGTGGAATATTATTCAGCCTAAAAAAAGTAGGAAATTCTCTCAGGTGGCACAACATGAGGACATTAGGCTAAGTGAATTAAGCCAGTCATAAAAAGACAAACACTACATGATTCCATTTATATGAGGTATCCAGAAAAGTTAAACTCTTAGAAACAAAAGTAGAATGCTGGTTGCCAGGGTCAGCGTGGAAGGGAGAAAGAGGAGTTGTTTAACGGATTCAGTTTCAGTTTTGCAAGATGATAAAATTCTAGACATATGTTGCATGACAATATACGCACAAATAACACTACTGTATTATACACTTAACAATGGCAAATTTTATGTCATGTTGTTTGGCCATTAAAAATGAGAATTTATACTTGTATATGTTCATGCTACAGTCAAGAAATATGCCAGGGACGCCCCGGTGGCTCAGTCGGTTAAGCGGCTGCCTTCAGCTTGGGTCATGATCCCAGCATCCTCAGATCGAGTCCTACATTGGGCTCCTTGCTCGGCGGGAAGCCTGCTTCTCCTTCTGCCTCTGCCTGTCACTCTGCCTGCCTATGCACGCGCTTGCTCTCTCTCTCTCTCTCTCTCTGACAAATACATAAATAAATAATCTTTAAAAAAAAAAAAAGAAAGAAAGAAATATTTGTGAGATATTTTTCCATGTGGCTATTGGAGTTTAACTTCTTAAGCATACTTTTTTTAGAAACATAATCAAGAATTAATGTGTTTGAAAAAGGTACAGTGAATGCTCATTGGCCTGAACTCAAATGAATGAGAAAGCTAAACTAAAACCTGGTGGTGGTATTCCACATTCTGCATTCTACTTTTATGAGAAATGGCAATTAAATAATAAATCAGCTCTTGCATTAGGCAACTTTAGAACTATCTGGGCAGCCAACTTAATTTCCTATATCGTCTTTATTACAGCAGTGTACAGTAAAAATAGACTTCTATTATGATGGCCCTGGACTCTGAAGGATCTTGAAATGGTGAAAGCTCAAAGGAAAATTACACAAAGATGCATCCATTTTCTTACACATTACTTGGAAATATATTATCTCTATCCCAAGTAAACCAGATACCACTTTAATATAAATGCTCATTTCTCCAAGCCCTCTGTATAAAAAAAATAACTATAGAGGATGATCTTTTATTTTCATAATTTTGTCCTTTGGTTAAAAATAAATTCATCCTTCGACATCCTTTGTTTACTACTGATCTTAGAAATGTCTGTTTTTAATCACACCACCCGGTTCAATTTGGAATACTGTGTATCAATTATCCTCATCACTAGTTGGTCTTTCCTTTCATTCTGACATCTGTTAGAAGAAGCAGCTTGAGGAAGAGCTTCGCTATCAATTTTTCAACAAGAGCCTTCTGACTTGATAAAAAGGGATCATCTAAATTATGTCCTCATCAACTGTACCTAATACTTAGTTCAAGCATACTCCTGTTCTTGGCAGCCATTCTGTTAGTTCACCATGTTCTGTCCACCTTATTTAATGACTCATAAATGCTATATACACATATCCTATCTTATATGTGGATTTTATTTAGGCTTGCTACCAATGCTCTCCTCTTTAATGTTTCTTGGTCTTCAACTCAAAAATTTTTCAGAAATTTTAAAATTAACATAATGAATCAAAATGGAAGTTGGACATCAGTTCCAAATCAAATGAATGGATGACCCAGCATCACACAAGTGGCTCCATTCTACTAAATATCCCCACTACAGGATTCAAAAAGACAGAAACCCCTTTATAACTTGAGACAACCCAATGAATCTCTTTTTGGGAAGAAAGTGGGTCAAAACTGGAAATTCACAATTATTTTTGCTGAGATCTGAAAATAGTACTCAACTCGAAAAGATAAATAAAACCGCACACACGCAAAATACAAAACAAGCTATTACTCGTTTTTCACAAACCTTTCATTAAGTAATCATTTTAGAGGAGCAAATCTCCAGATACTATACAGAACAGCATCTACTCCTCTATTTTTCTAACATACCAGTATTCAGCAGTTTTTGTAAAAGGGTCATCAACCGTTGTCCTTGAAGTGTTTTCTTTTTTGTCATATCCTGCTTGCCTGTGACAAGGTAATAAATACTACTCCATGCTAAGAAATACGTGAGGAAAGTTTGCCGTATTTTGTTCCATGCTCGAACCAATACATTATTCTAAATCTCTGGGAATTAAAAGAAGTAACAATTATTTCAGCATTAGAACCATCTTGGATTTTTTGCATCCCACTGCCGAAACAAATTTGAATACCACCAGAGAGAAGAATGTGACAAATCCCATCAATTGGTTTCAAAAAATTACCTAGCACCTCCTCTTACACCAAAATCTTGGATACTATCAGATTCTAAACTCATCACTATATAGATAGTGAGTAATCAGTGAGATGCCCCAACTGCCATGTACAAAATGCAGCAATCCAACTCTACCAGCCTGTAAAGAAGGGGGAAAGGATGAGGGGCTATACTGAGGAAAGTAAAATGATGCAGAATGTTAAGCAGGTTTCATTAAGGTAACACTACATTTTTCAGTCTATGCTTCTTGACAGCAAGTACCTTTAATTAATTATTAATCAGTACTTTTTTTTTTTCAATTTATCCCTGCGTAGATATAGATAGCATATGTATTTGCATTTCTTCCTCTGGGTTGACCTGTAGCTATTGTCACAGATTTCCACCAATGGCAGACAAATCACAGGGCTTAGGTTGCCTGTAGGCTAACACTCCCCATCTCACTGCACCATCGTCAGTCTGTCAGCACTGCCTCTTTGGCCCAATGGGATTCTAAGAGCTAACTAACAGTGATGCAATGTCCCATTCTGTCACTGAAGAGACTACTGGCCAGCTCACAGCAATAGAATGCTGCCAACCATATATCTGCATGCCAAAAATTGGAGAGACTTTTTTTTTAATATTGGCTCTAAACTCCCAGCTTTGCAACTTCAGTTTCTGCTAACAGCTAAGTTGCTCCATGCCAGAAGCAGATGGGGGGGGGGAAAAAAAAAGCAACTGAAACCCAGAGGATAGTAAGTTGATAGAGCAAGGCAGGTGAAGGATATAGAATCATTAAGGAAAAAGGAAGGATAAAAGAAGAAGAAAAAGAAGGGGGGATGGATTTTAAGCTTTGAGAGAATGAACAGAGATGCTTAGGATCTGGCCCCAGTGGGCCAGCCTGTTAGCCATTACTGACTGATTCAACCTACTTGGAGGATTCAGACGAGGGGGAGCCACGCCCACATGCTGGCACAAGAGCTCTAAAATTCTACTTTCTTCCCATATTGTTGTTTGTAGAGCCCAGTCACTCATCAGCCACTACCAATGACCTCCTGTAGACATAATCATGGTGCAGAAGCCAAACTCATCTACATGCTAATGAAATTATTCCATCAAGATTTTTATATTTAGTCTGACTTTTTTTTCAGTCTTCATACCAAAGATGCTCCTTCTCAGAAGAAATATTTTCTTCTTGTCCCTTTAAGTACAAGGGAAGACCATTAACTCAATATAAAATATTATATTGAAAATTCTGAAGAATTTTGAAAGACAACTAGATGTTTCAGTTGAGGTGGAAAGGCTTTAACTCTGGGTATGTTCCCATTCACAGAGGAGCCTGAGATGACATGTCACTGGCCCAATCTTTCAGTCTAATTCTTCCTCTGTAAATTAGGAATAGTACAACTCATGTCACGCAGATCACTGAAGGCTTAGTAATACACGAAGTTCTACTTATGACGTACCAACACTTCATTTGCCTATGATGCTCCCACAGAACAACCTCAGATAACAAAAAAGCTGCTAAAGAAATGAGATTATGTAGAGTTGTATATTCATCCAGGTGTTTCTTTAGTATTTCTTTAGTATTATCTCATGACAAGAGCGGTAAGACAAGTACTATAAAACATGTTTTACAAATGCAGAAGCCAAGCCCCAGGGAGATGTGCAGCTCTGCCCCACGCCACGTGGCTAGTTATTGGCTGAGAAATGATGACAGCCAAGTCTCCTCAGTGATCTTTTTATTCTGGACTCTAAGATTCATTAAATATCAAGAAATAACTTGCACAGAATCAATAAGAACTTGTAATCAAGCAAAGATAAATGAACGATTGCACCCGGCTTTTTTCCAATTTGATGAGGGATATTAATATTTAACATACTCTGCTTAAAAATTTAAATATCCAATACCAAGATATTTACGATTCAAAAAACCACAGATGTTTGTGAAGAATAGGAAACCTATAGAGCATGTAGTAAGCCAACATCTTCTTGACTCAACTTCTGGCCACTGTCTTTTAAATGTAATATTTTGTAAGGTGTTATCCTAAGCTACAGCTCGAAGGAAAGTAGAGTCTTGACTTTGTATTACCAACTCCTGTCTCACTCCCAGTGAATTGCTTCTTGTCTGCTGATAAATGGAAACATACTTAAGTACCCACAAATAAGCTAATGTACATGTTAAGTCTTTGCAAAGGACCGGAATGGTTTGCGATTTGTTATACCTGAATTAAACCATATTCCATCTTTCAGCTCCCATTTCTGTGCATATTTTGTGCTCCCACTACAGCTTTAAGCCCCATAGAGTTCTATGTGAATTCCCCATAGCTCTGTGGGGAGTCTCGGCCACCCAAAATTGTGCCACACAGAAACCTGTACGAACAGAGCAACCTTAAGAGTTACCCGTACAGATGCACCAAAAAAGCGCTCACGCACTTAAATAAAAACACACAAAACCAATCCTGTGTGTTTTGTAATGTCAGCTCTTCAACCATTTCAAGTTACTTAAGTAGAAAAAGTCCTCTCCACGGAACAGTTGAGTCAGGGGCACCCGGGGCCCCATTTTCACATCAACCTGTGTTCGGAGCCTAAAAAGCCTCGTCCTTGATCCATTCACTGCGCAGATTCCAGCACTGGAGGCGCCGGCGATCGCGCTCGCCTCCTCTGGCTTTAGCCCGCCTTGGAATAACCGGGCCCCTCCTGCTCACACCCTTCTCGCAACATTCTTGCACTTTGCGTGGGTCTGATCCAGGCCTCCAGCCTCCCGTTCCCTGGTCCCAGCTTGGACGAGTCTGAGCGGCAACTGGAGCGTCAGACAGAAGTGGGTCCCCTCCTGCCCGCCCGGGCTGTCGCCACGACTCCCTCCATCCCCTTGCGTGGAGGCTGGAGACATCCAGCCGCGGCGGGCGACAGCGCGAGGCCGGCGACTTCTTCGCCATCCCCGCAGCCCCGCGTCTTCCCGCCTCCGCCCGGGCCACCCTTGGGTCCCCCCTGTCCCCTGGACGCAAAGCTGGGGTCCGAGTGGGTAAGGGGACCGAGGCAACACGCGTGTGCGAGGGTGTGAGTGCAGACACACGGCAGGCGGGCAGCAAACCCCGCCTCTCCCCGAACTCCCGCCTCGGACCAGCCGGCAGCCCGGCGCCCCAGGGCTGCCCGCTCTGGGACAAAGCTGCCACGGCCTCCCCGCAAGCGCGGGGCGCGTCGTCGCCGGGTCTCCTCAGTCTCCCTCGGCCGCGACTCCGTCCCAAGGGGCCTCAGGGCCGCCGGGGGTCCGGCGAGACCCCGGGCCCGGCTCCCGCAGCCCTCGCCCCGCGCCCCCGCCGCCGCTCACCTGTTCAGCACTTTGCGGATCCTCTGGCGTACGCCAGCCCGGGAAGAGGCGGACAGGCTGCCGCCGCCAGCGCTGCCCTCGGCCGGCAGGTTCTCGATGGTGGTCACCACATGGTTCGGCGGTGCCGGCGGCGGCGGCTGCAGCTGCTGCTGCGGCGGCTCGGGGGGGATCATCGCGGCGGAGGCGGCGGCGCGGCGGCGATCAGAACCCAGCCGGGCGCATCGTGCGCCGGCTCGCGGCCCGGGAACGCGCAGAGGACCCGGCCGGGCGGCCGCGGCCCGGGAGGCGGTGCTGCCTGCGAAGCGGCGAGGCCGGGAGGTACCCGCGGCTACGGCCGCCGCCGCCGCCGCCCAACCCGCCACTCACTCTTCTCCCGTCCTGGTGCGCGCCCCTTTTCTCCGCCGCCGCCTTCTCCCGCCCCGGCTCTTCCCGAGCCGCGTCCCCAAGTCCTGGCACACCCCGCGAAGTGGCCTCAAAGGGGGCCGCGCGCGGCCGCCGAGCTGCCCGTCGGCTCAGTAGAGCCCCGGGGAGAGAGGGGATGGGGGCTCCGGGCTTTGCCTTCTCTCCCGGCGCCCAGGTCCTCTCGGGGCGAGCGGCGCAGTTGTGCTGGTGCCGCCTCAGCCTGTCCCCCGCTCGCTCGGAAAGCTGCCGTCTGTGTCTCACGGAGTGAGAGACCGAGAGTGAACCCGGAGAGCCGGGCGGGGGCGCCGCGGCGGCGGCGGCGGCGGCGGCGAAGGGGGGCCAGGGCGGGGACACTCGCGCTCCGTCTTCGCCAGAGGGCGCTCCCGAGGCGCATCATTGCCCCGACCCTCCTCTCCCCGGTCCACCGGAGGCCCTGCCTAGCTTGGGGTTGCGAGGATTTGTTTTATTGTCTTTTGTTTTGTTGTCTTTTGTTTGTTGTTCGCGTGAGGGTGGGAATAGACCCTTCCCCTTTAGTTGGAGGCGACTACCCGCTCCTGCCGCGACACCGCGGAACGTTAGCACCACTTTCCCGGGACAGCGCCGGGACGCGAAGAAAAGGCGCTGACCCCGAATTAAAAACCCAAACTCCAGTATCCTATTACCCCAACACTCACCATAATGGGCCTGGAGGAAATTGGAGGAGAAACAACTTCGCACAAAGAATTCATTCTGGAAACTGGAAAAAGCATGTCAGACCAACTCCACGTCTGCGTCTTGTAGAGCTGTGTGAAGGGAACGTGTGCAGATTCGACTTCCAATTGTGTCTCTAAAACTTATTAGCAGAGATTCCCTAAGCAATTTATGTACTTTTATTCTGAGACACATCCTCCTTTGTGCAACGGAGGCTATGCGTCTTTCTCCCCGTGGTGTAGTAAGAGTTAAATGAGGCAAAGCACCCAGCAGGGGGCCCTGCGGGCTTCTTCAAGGGGTCTCTGACCAGAGGATCTCCACCCCGAAAGGGGAAAGCCCCTGAGAACCTGGCACGGAAACCTTACACCTAAACAAGACCGTATTTCTCCCAAAGGAAACTTGGTTTCCTGTCCCAGGCATCTCTTACACCGATTGTTCCAGATTCCAGTTAATAACTGACTCTTAAGGGAGTTCTATTTTTCACATGTTCCTTTATCTAGACTGTCTGGATAGGGATCCTACTGTGGAAAATGATAGGCATTTTGAATATTTTTCCACTTTAGTCAGCGTGTGGAATTATTGGCCCTGAATATGGTTAAAAGATAAGTATATTTACAGAACGGCATGCTAATACCGCCACTGAATCCAAATGCACAAATAAAAAATACTGGTGATTTGCCAAGGAGAGTGGGGTTGGGAAAAAAATAACATTCGAGAAAGGAATGGACTATGTCTGATTAACCCAAGGGAGAGAGGAGGATGAAAAGATGAGATTCATTGTTTGGTTAAGAAGTTGCCACCCCTTTAACAATATTGGGAGCCCTTTTTTTAATTATCAAAATTTTGAGGAAACAGCTGTCCAAAAAAACTCTCCAATCTACATTTCAATTTATGTAAAACCCGGTTACTACCTGAAATATCCCTGAGGTCTTTTTTCTACAAAACTTAACCCAAATTAGAGCATTTTCCCTTTAATAATTAACACGCTGCCCTGTTCTTTCTCAAGAACCCTTCACTCAGATTTTTCCACTTCAGTTTTGTACCAGATACTCTGAAGAATTGTTGCAAATGGGATCAAAGCTTGTAACCTCATGGGCGGTAAGATTCTAATAGTTCACAATGAGTTTGCCCTGGGGGGACCCACCAAATGGAGGCAATATCAATCAAATGCACTTCATCTCAACCTGGCAGCAAATCGTGGTAGGAATCTCTCTATTAAAACAACATTTGTGGTTATTTCACGTGTCTGCCTTGAATGACTGGTTGCTTGAGTGCCCTCTTCCTTCACATTTGGCGTCCTTCCTTTTGAATGTTTCTGGCACATCACAACTCAGGGCTGTGTCTGCACTTCAGTGTCCACGTTTGTGTCTGGTCATTTCTCCGATTGGACTGTTGAAGCCAAATTATCTAACTCTCCGCTGAGTCAGGAAGAAAGAAAGCCAGGATGGGAGAGGAACAAGATGAAAGATGTAAAATTTCAATCCTGCTGTCAAGAAAAGACCTAATGTGGGTGCAAGCCTTAGGTTTTCACTCTTCTTTCTTGTAAAGGGGTTACAGTCTCAGGCCCATTCTTGCCTTCCAATTCTGTACTTCCTGTGTGTCTCCTAAAAAGTGGCAAAATAGCATTTGAGACATAAGTAGAACAGCTGTTAAAAGGACACGTGTCCGAGTGGCCATCTGATATGGAATTAAACAAAAGAGATATGTGAAAGGCCTACTTCCCTTTCCCCTGCTGCCTCCTGGGCCTCAAAATCCATCTTCCATGATCTCGGAACCAAAGAAAAGGGGATGAAGGCAATAAGCCGTGGGTCTGTATGCAATTTTTTAGCTGGAGCGTGTGGATTCCAGGATGGTGCTTACTGCTCAGTTCATCCCTCTTTGACCGGGTATGCTTAGTGCCGACCATTGCAAAATTTCCATTCCACTCGTACTATTACATCATCTGATTTTCACTTAGCCAAGTGCTAGCTCCGTTGGATTCTTCTAGGAGGTAGAAGGTGACTATCAGCTACACCCTCTTTAATGGTGCTCATTTTAAAGATAGTTCCTCTCAGGTAGGGAAGAGTAGGGTTTGGCCTGTGTCTCAGTCCTCAGAGTCACCAGGCATTTTGACTCATCTGTTTTGCATAGACTGCACCTGTGTGTTGTATTGGGTAAAAGCTTCACCGTCATGCTCCAGAAGTAAGTGATGATGCTCTCCAAATTGCTGAGCAGTCGCTTGGAATTGCTTGTGTTGCTCCAAATGCCCAGTGGCCCATCTGCTCTCCCCATGCCACTCTCTTACTCTTTTTCTTTCTCTCCTAAGTCTTTTTGAATCTATTCAAAACACGCTACATGGCATTGGGAATGAAAGGGCAGCCGAGTTTTGATTCACATGATTGAATTCACACAGGAGAGAAGAAAGCAAAGCTGGCAGGAAACTTACAGAGATGGGGAAGGGAAAGGAGAAGAATGTGTAGTTCCAAGCAATGGATAAAATAATTGGGAAGTCAAATTGACAGAACCTCATCATTACAGTCTGTGGACAATATTGGTGGATTTGGAAAAGATGCACAGACAAGGAAACAGACAGTAAACAAGAGGTGTCAAAGACTGCTCTCACATTTTACACCCCTCTTCTGTTTATTTATGTAATTTTTTCTTTTGTGTTTTGGAAATGTTATTTCTTCTGGGGAAACTCTGAATACTGTCTGTAGGTTTATAATTGACCTTTCCTGATAAGAGACCTGGAGCACTAGAGAAGGAGATAAGTGTTATTAGTTGTGAATAAGGCCTAATTTTCCAGGGTCAGACTACATTACCATAGCTTAAAAATGTCTAAGTATTATTTGCCAAGTGTTCTATTTCCAAAAGCATAGGATAGCATATCTCTGTCATGGTGACCTGGTAAGTCCTTGACAACAGAAAGCTTGCCTTATTCAGTAAGAGCACTGATAGTACCAGTTTCCTCATGATTATTTTAATATCTCAAGACATAATATATATATATGTATATATATATAAATATATATCTCAAGACATTACCCAAAAAATATGTGAATGATTCCTGTATTAGTCAGTTTAGGCTGCTATAACAAAATGCCATCAACTTAACAAACGTTTTTTCTCAGTTCCTGGAGAGGCCAAAATCAAGGCACCAGCATATTTGGTGTCTGGTGAGAGCGTTCCTCCTGATTTGCAAATGTCTACCTTCTTGCTGTGGAGAAAGACCATCTTTCTCATGTCTCTGATAAGGGTACTAGTACCATTCATGAAGGCTTTACCCTTATTACCTAATTATCTCCCAAAGACCCACCTCCAAATACTACCACATTGGGGATACTTGTTTTAACATATAAATCGGTGGTGGGGGGAGGTGGACACAAACATTCATTTCATAGGAATGTCCCAGAAACACTCACTGGTTTTTTTGGCAGTATATATGATAATTTATTATTTTAATGTGTTGGAGTATTGCAATACAAATTTATATATGGTTTTAAGAAAACATTATGGAGAGCTTTTTTTTAATTATTTATTTAACAGACAGAGATCACAAGTAGGCAAGGAAGCAGGCAGAGAGAGAGGAGGAAGCAGGCTCCCCACTGAGCAGAGAGCCCGACATGGGGTTCGATCCCAGGACCCTGAAGGCAGAGGGTTTAACCCACTGTGCCACCCAGGCACCCCCATTATGGAGAACTTTTATTGCAACTTTTAATTCCACATAAAGAAGAGACAGAGCAAATGACACCCAGCAATAATTTCTTTAGAAGTCTGATGTAAAAAACCACAGAAAACCTTCTAACTGATAATATATGAATTAGATTCTAAATTCATTCTCTATCATTTAAGACATGGAGAAAAAAGGAGCAAAGAAAATTCTTAGGGTTACCATTTGCAAGAGAAGTTTATATAATTTCAACAATCTCTTACCTAGGCACGTAACAACATTACAAATTCAAAATTTGTGTGAGAATTAAAAGAAGAAATAATATTCCTTAGAGGGAGTACGAAGTTTATTCAAACATTTAAAATAATTTAAAATAATCAGTAACATAATGCTCACTAGTTTAAATACAGACATCAATTATCTCTGAATAGGGCAGCAAAATCCTCAAATAAACCTCTTCTATCATTTCTAACTGATGACACCAATAACCTCTCCCACTAAACCTTTTAATACACAAAAATATTAAAGTAAAAGTTTTGGTAAAACTGTAGTAATTTATATACTGACTTGTCAGTGAAATTTATACACTGACTTGTGTGGAATTTATATACCCACTTGACATTGACTAGGTGGGAATTTACATACTGACTTGTCAGTAACCAGCTGGAAGAAACTATGTTAAAGTAGAATTCTACCATGTTATAGTAGAAATTGGAGCCAAAGAAATCTCAGTTACAAATCCAGCTCTATTGACTTGGCTTGTTTTATTTTAATCAGTTCTTAAAACTTTCTGAGCAACAGTTTTCTAATCAATAAAAATGAGAAAAATAACATATATTCTACAAGACACACACAGACTAGCAATAATATATATAAAGAATCTGGCATAACAGGTATTTTAAAAAATTGATCTGGATTTGGATATGATGGAGTGGATGACATTCGAATTAACTGTCCCCATCAATAATTCTAAAAGGTGTATTAAACATTAGATAGTAATCAATATAAGGCCATGATCCTTTAGAGGAAAGAAACATAAAGAAATGAAACACATGAGCACATTAGGTGAGCCCAATATTCATCTCAGCTTCACCCTGAGGGCATTTCCAAACCACAATTCAGAGAAAATAGTGCCCAATCAGAGAGTGGTAGTTTCACTGGCTAGAGACAGATATCAGATTAGAGTTGCAAAGACTGCTGGGATTTGCTGGGGAGGGTTCTAGAAAGGAGGAACCTAAGAGAAGGAGGGTAAAAACTCAGTGTGAAAATTGCACCCAGAGCCAACTCTTGAGAATTACATGTACACAGCAAAACTCTGGACCCAGCAAAGAAAGCTGGAGAGCTGGGCAGAGATTTCAGAGGGAGCACAGTGTTGGGAGGGCAGTGGTTGGTAATTAATTCCAGTGATTATACAGAGTATTTGGTGAACTCCCAGGCTTTGGGTGAAGACTCAAAAAAAGGCCACACCTTAAGTATAAGGACCAGGTCATGGCAGTAAGAGCTATGCCCTAGGATGGAGGACTCTCCCTAAGAAAGCCAAAAACCAAACCTCAACAGGACAGAGTTGATGATTGCCTTCCAGATTAAAATTTAATTTTCTGTTGAGAAAGATACCATCATCCAAAATCTCTATTGCCTATACTGTAAGCAATAAATATTGTAGACTTTATAGGCTATACAGTCTCTGTTGCAACTACTTTGTTGTTGCAGTGTGAGTGCAGGCATTGGCAACAGGTAAATGAATATGGCTCTGTTTCAATAAAACTTTACTTGCTATTTGCAATGACTGGATAGAACTAGAGAGTACTATGCTAAGTGAAATAAATCATTCAGAGAAAGGCAATCATCATACAATCTCACTTATATGTGGGATTTAAGAAACAAAACAGAGGATCATAGAAGAGAGGAAAAAATAAAACAAGTTGAAATCAGAGAGGGAGACAAACCATAAGAGACCCATAATCATAGGAAACAAACAGCGTTGCTGGGGGTAGGGGAATGGGGTAACTAGGTGATGGACTTTAAGGAGGCCATGTGATGTAATGAGCACTGAGTATTATATAAAACTGATGAACCACTGACCTCTACCTCTGAATCTAATAATACATTATATGTTAATTAATTTAAATTAAAAAAAATTTAAACTTTATACATAAACACTGAAGTTTAAGTTCCATATAATTTTCACATGTCAAGAAATATTCCTTCTTTTTTTTTTTAAGCCAATTAAAAATGTAAGACCTATTCTAGATTTGGCTGTATAAAAACAGCTAATATTGATCAGAAACATAGATGTAAAAATCCTCAGTAAAACATTGGCAAACCAACTCCAACAACATACAAAAAGGATTCTATACCATGACCAAGGGGGATTTATCCTAGAAACACACAAGGTTGAGTTCACATCTGAAAATCAATTAATGTCATACACCATATTAATCAAATAAAGGATAAATTTTCATAAGCATTTGACAAAACCCAACACACGTGCCTGATAAAATCTTTCATAAAACTGGCCATAGAAGGGAATTTCTTGAATCTGATTGAATATCTAAAAAGAAAAAAAAAACTACAGTGATAACCATATTTAATATTTAAAAACCAAATACCCCCCAACTTCAGGAATAAACCAAGAACATCTGTTCTCACATTTTCCACTCACGGAGGATTTAGCCAAGCAAGAAAAAGTATTTAAAGGCATCCATATAGGAAAGATAAAATAAACTTATCTCTATTAATAGATGGCATAATCCTATATGTAGACTATCTTAAGGAATCTACAAAAAAAAATACCACTATTACAACTAACACACAAATATAGCAAGGTTGCAGAATATCAGAGAGATATATACACAAATTAATTATATTTCTATGCACTAGTCATGAACATAACTGAAAATGAAATTAAGAAATAATTCCATTTACAATAGTTTAAAAAGAATAAAATCCTTAGGAAAGAGATGTAACAAAGGTGGTACAAGATGTATACATGAAAAATGCTTGGCACAAAGTCTGCTTGAGATTTCTTCCCCCTCCCTCTGCCTCCGCCTCGACTCCCCTCCCCCCCATTCGCACTCCCTCTCTCTCTAAAATAAATAAATAAAATCTTTAAAAAAAAAAAAAGAAATTCACATACAAGCAAATCAGGAGGAAAACATATGTAAAGCACACATCCAGTGAAGGATATGCAGATATACAGGTCCAGGTTATATAAAGAATTCTTACAACTCAATAAGAAGCAAGGAAACCATTCAAAAATAGGAAAAAGATTTGAATGCACATTTCACCAAAGAAGATGTATGAATGGCTAATTAGCATGTAAGAAGATGCTTAACATCATTAGTCAGTAAGGAAATGTAAATTAAAACCACAATGAGATATCATTTCACACCCACTAGGATGCCTATAATAAAAAAGACAATTACTAAGGTTGGCAAGATGTAGAGAACAGAAGCACTGATTCACTGCTGCTGGGAATATAAAATGGTGAACCACTTTGGAAAATAGTTTGGCTGTTTCTTAAAAAGTTAAAAATAGATTTACTGTATGACCTAGAAATCTCACATCCAGGTACCTACCCAAGAGAAATGAATATGTCATACACCCACACAGAGATCTGCAGTAAATGTTTGAAGAATCATTATTCATAATAAACCCAAATTGGAAAAAAAAAAACTAAAAGTCAATCAACTGGTCAATGGATAGACAAAAATATGGTATAGTCATACAACAAACTATTACTCATCAGTAAAAAAGAACAAACTACTGATATATGCTGAGATGAACGAACTTGAAACATATTCTGCTAAGTGAAGGAAGGCAGACACAAGGACCACATAACATAAGATTCTACTTGTAGGAAATGTTCAGAACAGGCAAATCTATGGAGATAGAATGTAAACTAGAGGTTGCCTGGAACAAAGGTGAGAAGGTCAGATTAACAGCAAATAGTAGGCTGCTCTCCCAAGATGGTGGTTGCTACCGGCAGAGTTCGGAGCCGGGTATACTGAGGGAGGTAACAGGATCAGCAGCTACAAGGCAAAGTGGTAGCCTTCCACTACCAGTCTGAAATGCTGTCTTTCCACCCTTCCAGTGGAAAGCCCAACCATGCAGACATCCTGCTCATAAACCTACAGTATATTTCAGAAGTGGAAATAATTAATTACTGAACAGAAACCCCTTCTCCCCTAGCTGTACTCAATGTTAGTAGGCTTGCCAGCAAAGCACAGATAGGAAAAGAGGAGAAACTGAGCCAGGCCTATGCAATTAGTGCTGTTGTCTTCCCAGAGGGCCAGCAGCTCTTTGAGACCATACACAAGATCTTTAAAGACTGTAAGTGGCAAGGAAAAAACATCATAGTCATGGAAGAAGTTGTTAATATACCCCCATATCAAGTGGGAAAAGAAACCATAAAGGCAAAGAGCCATGTACACAAAATACTTTAGAAATGTGGAAAAGTATTTAAAAATACTTTAGGGAATTGGAAAGTCAAAAGATACTGCAGCATTCACAAGCCCAGCAACCACAGAAGGAGGTCACCCTGTCATCCAAAGTCCACACACATAAAGGACTCACAGTATCCAGCCAGCGAGGTAGGGTGATAGCTTTAGTGGAGGTAGGCTAGGGGAGGGAAGGGATCCTTTATTTCCTCCTGGCTCTTGTTAACAAAGGGTCAGTATTTCCAAATCTTAAACTTGAACAAAGCACCCAAAACAAGGAGCAAGAGAAAAATTTAAAAGTTGGGGGAAAAAAATAAATAGTAAATAAATAATACATAATAAAATAAAACTAATTTATGATGATTATAGCACAATTAGATAAATTTAGGCATGATATGGGTGAATTTTATTATATACAAAATATGCCTTAATAAAGTTGAAAAACATCACTTAAATTCTCAGAAAATAAGAGACGATTTTGAAAACTTCAAATAGGAACAGAATGACACACATGCAAAAAATAAAATTCAGAAAACAAAATAAACATTCAGAAATTAAAATGTTTTAAGGAGGAATGAAGCACCCAATAGATGGTTTGCAAGGTAAATCTAACAAGTTCACCAAGAAATTTATTTTTAAAATAGTGGAAAAAAGAGAAAAATGGTAAGAAAATCAGAAAGTCAGTTAAGGGGGGGGGTCAGCACTTGAAAAATAGGTGTTCTTCATAAGAGAACAGAGAATTGGAAGAAATTTCCATGAAATAATGCAATGATGTCTCAGAACTAAAAAGCATGAGTTAAGAGTCTGAAAAGGCCAAACACAATAAACAAAACCAGTACATTATCATGCAAGACCAATAATTTGGAGACAAAGAATTTAAGTTTCCAGAGAAGAAAACAAAAAATCCAGAATGGTTAGGGTCTTCTTAATAGCAACAATGGAAATTAAAAGACAGTGGGCCATCTTCAGAATGCTGAAGGAAAATTATTTTCACTCTTGGATTTTGTATCCAGTCAAATTGTTGATCTTCTATGAATATAGGTAAAGATATGTTCAGACATAGAAAGAACGTCTTGCAATATTTACCTTCACGTACCTTTCATGGGGAAGCTACTTGATGTATTCCACCAAAACTAGAGTCTAAATGAAGAAGGAGCATGAAGAACAAAGAGATCCAGCACAGAAGAGAAGCAAAGGAATACCTGTGATGATGCCGGGAGATCTCAAAACTACAGGTGTGCGCAAGTCATTGAGGACAAATATTCCACATTGTCCTCTCCCAGAGTCCTTCTCCCAGATGAAATTGACAAAAACAAGCAAAACCTAATGCATCTTAAGCTCTTGAGAGTAAATTTAGACAACTAGTAGAAAACTTGTAGTTAAATTTAACAAGTAAAAAGAAATTTTAAGAAAATGGCAATTATTAACATCAGCAATAACCAATAGTTGTTCAGGCAGGAGAAAAAAGTAATTACAGTTCACTGTCTAAGCTCTTAACAGTGTTTGCTGAGTCACAACAATGCAGACCCTGAATTTTGATCTAGATAAATTTATAACTACACTGGATTGATGAGAGAATGAAATGGTATATATGTATATTTGGGGACAGTAAAGAAAATGAACCTCATGGTTTTCATAGTGAGAAATCAATAAAAGAATCAACTAAGAGAGTGGAAAGTGATTGCCTATGGTGAAGGGGAAAATGGTAGAGAGGGAGAAGGAACACTACCATTTTACTTAACAAACCTTATAGATGTAACCCTTCAAGCCATGTGCAGGTATAAATTTGACCAAACATAGATAAATAAATAGATAGATAGATAGATTTTTTTTTTTTTCAAAAAGAAAGGAAAGTATAGAAGTGTAACCCTGACACACTGGGTTCTTAGTGTTGCCAAGACACCTTCCTGAGCAGATTGCAGCTAAGGCGGAAGGCTAGGGGCCGTTGTCAAGATCTGCCAACAGTTTCTTATTTAAGCTAACAAATAATTCTCACAGTATATCTACAAGTAGATTCATTAATTTGCTAATTGTGTTTCCATTCTATAGGGATATCTATCATTTCCTCATTGATAAACCTTCAATTTCCCAACAGATTAATCCAGTCATAATTCAACAAACACATTCTTGTCTTTTAAGTTGAAATAAAGCAGTAGAATATTAATAAACAGTAAGACATTATTTTTTCGTTAACATACTTGGGCGTGAAAGTGGGGAAGGAAGATAGTAAATATGATGGGGTTTTTTTTTCAGTTTTCAAATCAAAAGTTAAACATGGTCGAGGTTATTCATTCAGCTGGATATAGTAGACTTTCCCTGTCCCTGTAGGGTTGTACAAGTCAATGAGTTGCTAAAAGTCAATGGGAATAAGTTATCTTACATTGGCTATCTTTCAACATTGAATTGTCAAATATTGAAAAGGCAAATAACCTACCTTCAACCCAGTAACAACTTCTCTTCTATTTCTAAACTCTATTTTTAGAGCATTTCTGCTTATTCTTCCTGAAAAATATATGAAAATATGGTTGTGATATTTCTGTTTACCTGTAAACTCAAGTGAGCTCCTAATTTTGTACCTAATGCTAGTTTGTTATTTTGTGACTCCAACTTGAACATACCATATTCTCTGCTTATTTTTTTTAAAGATTTTATTTATTTGACAGTTCACAACTAGGCAGAGAAAGAGAGAGAAAGAGGAGGAAGCAGGCTCCCTGCTGAGCAGAGAGCCCAATGCGAGACTGATCCTAGGACCCTAAGGTTATGACCTGAGCCGAAGGTACAGGCTTCCCACTAAGCCACCTAGGTACCCCCTTTTTTTTTTAAGATTTTATTTTTATTCTCTGCTTATTAATAAGTTTTATGAAGGCCAAAAACCTTACAAAAAGCCAATTTTTTTCCATGGCAAATTCAGTTAGAGCTGAACTTTGCAAGGTGATAAGACTCTGTAAGCATTAGCTACTTGTGTATTTATTCAGTCCTAAAATAATGTCTCTGTCCCCCAGCACTGAAGCTTATATAATTCAGAAATAATAAATAGCATAAAAGTTCTATTTAGAACCAATAAAAAGGCCACAGATTTCTGAAGAGATCTCAAGATATGAATATTATCAAGCCTTAGAAGCCAGCCAGCACACTTGCATCAATTCTCTCTTGAGAACAACTAATTCTACTGCATTTTTTAGGACATATCCAATTGATAGTAGCTGAAAACCTTGACTCAGATTGGCTCAGACAATAGGAAATGTATTGCTTTGTATAAAGAAAAGTCTAAGCATGGGGCAGGAACCAAAATTAGTTAACAGTGTCTCAAAGGTGTGATCATAGACCTATCTTCTTTTTTTAAATTTTTTTTTTATAAACATATATTATTAGCCCCAGGGGTACAGGTCTGTGAATTGCCATGTTTACACACTTTACAGCACTCACCATAGCACATACCCTCCCCAATGTCCATAACCCCACCACCCTCTCCCTACACCCCCCACCCCAGCCACCCTCAGTTTGTTTTGTGACATTAAGAATCTCTTTTGGTTTGTCTCCCTCCCGATCCCATCTTGTTTCATTTATTCTTTCCCTACCCCCCAACTCCCCTGTTGCATCTCCACTTCCTCATATCAGGGAGATCATATGATAGTTGTCTTTCTCCGATTGACTTATTTCACTAAGCATAATACCCTCTAGTTCCATCCACGTCATCGCAAATGGCAAGATTTCATTTCTTTTGATGGCTGCATAGTATTCCATTGTATATATATTTTATCCATTCATCTGTTGATGGACATCTAGGTTCTTTCCATAGTTTGGCTATTGTGGACATTGCTGCTATAAACATTCGGGTGCACGTGCCCCTTCGGATCACTACGTTTGTATCTTTAGGGTAAATACCCAGTAGTGCAATTGCTGGGTTGTAGGGTAGCTCTATTTTCAACTTTTTGAAGAACCTCCATGCTGCTTTCCAGAGTGGTTGCACCAGCTTGCATTCCTGCAAGCAGTGTAGGAGGGTTCCCCTTTCTCCACATCCTCACCAGCATCTGTCATTTCCTGACTTGTTAATCTTAGCCATTCTGACTGGTGTGAGGTGGTATCTCATTGTGGTTTTGATTTGTATTTCCCTGATGCCCACTGATGTGGAATACTTTTTCATGTGTCTGTTGGCCATCTGGATGCATAGACCTATCTTCTTGCCATCTTTCTCTACCAGCCTCAATGAGCTGGTTCTGCCCTCAGGTTGGCTCCCCTCAGGGCTGCCAGAGTATTGCATTTCTGGATGTCATGCCCAAATACACCAACAACCAGAAGAAGAAAGGAGCCATGTCTTCCTTTCCAGAAACCCATGAGCAGACTTCTTTCTTACTCATTGGTCATGATTGGGTCAAATACTGGTTCTGGACTACTGAGGCAAGGGGAGGAACATTACCATGATTGGTTAAACCTAAACCTAAACCTTAATCTGAGATTAAAGATTGTTACAGAGTCAGCCACAAAGACAACTAACTTTACCTCCCAGACTCTTTCTCCTGTTATTCTACTCTTTGACCTCCCAACCAAGTTTTCCCATGTGTTCTCTGAGAAAAAAATAACCAACTGTATCATGTTGGAAACTTTATTTATAATATCACTTTTCTCTTCTCTCTCCTATACATCAAACTTCTTCCTTGTCCTATAGATATTCAAGCATATGCAAGTCTCTCCCACCTTAAAAAAAGATGTCCTCTCTAGCTCCTAAGTCACCCACCCCCCATTTCTCATCGTCACCTCAAAGCCAAAACTTTGAACTTACTAATTCACTATCCAGTTTTCTCACTTCTCCATCACTCCTCAGTCTGGCTTTTGTGCACTGAGTTCACAGAAAACTCATTGAGATTATCAATGATCTCTACGTTATAATGGGGCTTTTGTTCCTCATATTAGCCTTTGGCAATATCAGCTAATCCTTTCTTTCTAAAACATAATTTCTCAGTGAATCTCTTCATGACCCACATGCTCCTGGTTTTCCTCTAACCTTCTGATTCCTTCTTGGTCTTCTCTGTAAGCTCCTTCTCCTGTATTCCTGTACCCAGCCATCAAGTCTCTATACCTCTTCCTTGTCATTCTAGACACCCAAGATAAGCTCACCATACCCATGATTTTATTTATCATCTATACAGCAATGGCTGCCTAAGAGAGAGACCTTGCCTTATCCCTTAGCTAAACAGTCATGAACTGCAAACAAAGACCCAAGTGGCCGCATAGTTTTTAACTGAATACTGCAACCTCATCAATGAAACTAATCCCATGTCTCACATTATGATTATTTGTTACCTTCAAGAGCCCAAGCTTCCTAAGCCATCAGCCATCACCCAGATACAATGATAACTACATATTCTTTAATCGGAGATCATCTTCTACCTTTCCCACACCCATAACTTTTTCTCTATGTCTTCTAGAACTCCTGATATGTTAGCAGAAAACTATTCTTTTCATCTTTAGCATCTTCCCATTTTTGTCTTCATTGAAATCTAAATATACCCTCGTGATTCCTCTTCCCTTCAGGCCTTCTAAGTGGATGCTGCTTTTTCTCCTACATCCTGCTCACCTTTGGTTCCAGAAGTAGGATAGGGAGCCTCTTGCTCCCTGTTGCTGCTTTCACAACATTTCTCCTCCCACTTCTAAAAAACTACATCTTTTAAACCCAGGACATCACACTTGACAACTTAGCACCCCTTTTTACTTCTGTCATCTATAGATCTGCTGCCAATTCCCTTCATTAATTGATCATTTTCATGTCTGACTCACTGTTTCTCCTTCTACCAATTTCTATGACTACTTTCATTTAAATATTCAAATAAAGGAGCTACCAAATGTCTCAATAGCTCTATTCCTTAATTCCAAGGGTCTCTTCTTCAACTTTTCCTTCACTCCCATGGTCCTTAACACAAAAAGCTGAGTGCCTTCTGAAATATGCATATCAAAATATCCTATTTCTGACCATCACTTCTACCATCTCTACCACCCTTCTTTCATTACATGCTTACTCCACAGAGACCACAGAAGCCATTGAGGAGCGCTTCCTCAGTTTCCCATACTGATCTCACAAATTTCTCTTTTATTCCTTCTCACCTTCCAGAAGGGACGTATCCTTCCCCCTTCTGAAGGCTATGTTCTTCACCTCTGTGCTGGATCCTGGAGCCCTTGCTTTTTCAAGGAGCTTGATCAAGAAAGTACCACTGCCTCTTGTATTTTATCCTCTCCTTTCGACTGTCTCCTTATTGTAAGCATTTAGACATGTTCAAGCCTTTCTATTCTGGAAAAAAAGAAAAAAAATAATGCTACCTCTGAGTTTATGTCAGAGGAATGAATACCTTGTAGTTAAAGGCATTTTCTCTTCACAGTGAAGTTTCTGACAGTGTTGTCTACACTTACTGTCTCCTTCTTCTAACCTCTACCCACTCATCAATTTTATGCAGCCAGGTTTCTGCCCACACTGTTCCCACTTCCCACTCCACAGAAATTGCTTTTTCCAAAGTTACTGAAGACCTCCTAGTTGTTAAGCCCTACAGACACTTTTGATCTTTATTTTGTTCACTCAAATTTAACAGGTATAAAACTTAAAACACAGACAACTGCCTCAAAGTTTTCTTTCTTTGGTTTCAGTATTCTTGGGTTTTTTACTCTGTTCCTTCTCTATTTCTTTTGCATGAACCCTTTCCTTCATGAGTCCCTTAGTTGTGATCCTCTGGGCTCTGTCCTTAATTCTTCTCTTTTGCTCTACAACTTCTCTGTAGGCAATCTCCCTATTTCTATGGCTTAAGTTATTATCTGTAAGATACTGACTTTAAGATTCATATGCAGGACAAAGTCTTTTTCCAGAACTTCCGACCAGTATAGATTACTGTCTACTGAACATCCCCACTTACGTATCACACAAACCATCTCAAACCCCAAACGCTAAAACTGAAATCAATATTTTTCTCCTGAAATGACTTCTTCACTAATCCAATGAATAGCTGTGATATTATGATTTCTACATGTAAAACTAAGTAAAGGAAACGTCACTGAAAATAGAGTCTGGAAGCCCTTGAGGGGTATCACGCACAGACAGCTCATTGCATCCTGGATAACCAGCAGGGAGGAGGAAGATCATTTTTACCTCAACCCAGGAGGGTACTTTTCACACGGAAATTTACCTTCTGCTTCTAAAAAAAAGAAGGAAGATCCCTACCTGTCCCAGCAACAACACCTTAATCACCCCCTGCAGCCATAAGAAATCACACCACCCCAGACTCTTCTTCAGTGATCTTTTGTTCAAAACAACCCCTCCCAGTTTCCTCTTAAAACTGACCTGCACTTTAGACTTGCCCGTGGTTTTGCCAGAGCTTGCATGTCCCAATTTACAATTCTCTGCTATTCCTGAATAAACCCATTTTTTCCCCAGCCAAATACTTTATTTTTAAGGTTGATGTAAGAAATATATTTCTCATATATTCAGTCTTTGTCCATGGTTCCTGGCTTCCAGCTCCTAAACCCCTTGGAATTTCCTAAGCGATGAGAGAAATAAAGATGCTTTTTGGGGAGCCTGGGTGGCTCAGCCCTTGAGCATCTGCCTTCGACTCAGGTCATGATTCCAGGGTCCTGGGATCAACCCCTACATCGGGCTACCTGCTCAAGGGGAAGCCTCCTTCTCCCTTCCCACTCCCCTTGCTTGTGTTCCCTCTCTCGCTGTGTCTCTCTCTATCAAATGAATACATCAAATCTTAAAAAAAAAAAAAGAAAGAAAAAGATGACTTTTGTTATATTGATGAGATGACTTTTTTTTTTTTAAGATTTTATTTATTTGTTTGACAGGCAGAGATCACAGATAGGCAGAGAGACAGGCAGACAGGAAGGGAAGCAGGCTCCCTGCTGAGCAGAGAACCCAATGCGGGGCTCGATCTCAGGACTCTGGGATCATGACCTGAGCCCAAGGCAGAGGCTTTAACCCACTGAGCCACCCAGGCGCCCTGATGAGATGACTTTTGAATCATACCTAAAGTTGGAGGCTGGTTCCCAGGAGAAACAAGCCTGTGATCACAAGGTGAGAATTTTCAGTCCCACCCCCTGACCTGTGGCAAGAAAACAGAGGCTGGAGGTTGAGTTCAATCATTTAATCAATGATCACTAAGATCAGTCATGCCCATGTAATGACGTCCCCATTAAACCCAAAAGGACTGGGTTTTAGAGCTTTTGGGTGAGTGAACAAGGGGGACTGCTAGGGAGCGGCTTACCTGGATGGCATGGAAGGTCTGTGCCCTTTCCCCAGACCTTGCCCTATGCAGCACTACCTTCTGGCTGTTCCTAGGTAGATGCTTTCATAACAAACCAGTGAGCTGGTAAGTAAAATGTTTCTCTGAGTTCTGTGAGCCCTTTTAGCCAATTAAGCAAACCCAAGGAGGGGGTTGTGGGAACCTCTGATTTATAGCCAGTCAGAAGTACAAACAACCACCTGGACTTGTGAATGGTATTTGAAGTCTAAGGAGAGGGTCATGGTTACTTCCCATCTACAGTCTGTCATCAGAGCACAGTAACAGCCTGGGATTTATGACTGGCTGCTGAAGTTGGGATGAGGGTCAGGGAGAGTTCTTACAGGACTGAATCCTTAACCTGTGGATTCTGATGCTATCTCTAAGTAGATAGCGTCAGAATTTCGTTGAATTCTTGGACATCCTACTGTTGTCTGAAATTGCTCGGTGTTGTGTGGGGGATGCCCCCCTCCGCATATATGTTAGAATTGGGCCCAGGAATCATTTTAATGGCACCATTTCTCTCCCACTTTCAACATCTCATTCAACCACCTGGATGTCTCCTGCATGCATTCACTCCATCCCCCACTGCCTCCTTCCCACTGCACCATGTTTTCTTCAATAGGATGAGGTCCCTGAACTGAATGAAGCCAACACACATTTTCTTTCACTTCTGGGATTCTTGCATAGTACTTTTCTCTTTTTTTTTTTTTAAGATTTTATTTATTTGACAGAGATCACAAGTAGGCAGAGAGGAAGTCAGAGAGAGAGGAGGGGAAGCAGGCTCCCCGCTGAGCAGAGATCCCAATGAGGGGCTCAATCCCAGGACCCTGAGATCATGATCTGAGCCAAAGGCAGAGCCTTTAACCCACTTTAACCCATGTGCCCCGCATAGTACTTTTTTCATGGAAATCTTCCTATACCCCTCTCTCCCTAGATGCTACTTATCTTTTAAAATAAACCTTGAAAAATTTCTATATTTCTTCCCACTTATTGTAGGATTTTGAACTTCCCCTCAATAGTTTCAGCCCATTAGACCATCATTTCAATCCTTCTCTTAAATGATTCCTTAATCTCCTTTGTTCTTCAGTGACCGCATCTAACAAAACTCCTGGCCTAATCAGCTCAACTCTTCAAATTCTCTGCTCCTTCCCTGAAGCTGCCATAAGCCTGGAAAAGATGCACAGAACTTTGCCTCTCCTTAAATCCCCTCTCTTGCCACCTTCCTCTTTCTTATTCCTCAATGAGAAAATGAACATTACCCAGTGAAAACCTCCCCAACTTCCTTTTTGCCCTATGAATATATTCCTCTAAAGACATTTCTTTCTCCTTTTTGCCTAATTCATGTGCCCCCCCCATCCCCCCCACCCCCCGCATTCACCTCTAAGGCTGATTTCTCTCCTCGTGCTTGGATTCCATCTCCATTGGGTTATCTTCCTGCATAGAAATATGTTCGAAGAACTTTCATCTTTGAAAGCAAAGCAAAACAAAACTAAGATCTCTGTCAACCTCATATAGACTTCTAAACACTTGATAAAGATGAGATTTGATTTCTTGTTTATAAGTCCATTTTGCTCTATATTCACTCTTTAATTTGCTAAAATGTGGTTTCTGCCCCCGTGCTGCCACTGAAACAGCTTTTACTAAGGCAACAAAAACTTCCATATCTCCTGCATTTTCCGGAGCCCATGGACTTTGCTCTATGGTTATTTTACCTGAACCCTCTGCAGCATTTGACACTGTTGACCTTCTATTCTTTCTGCTTCTAGAAGAATACTTCTTTTTGCCCACCTCTGCTTCTACATTTCCTCTATAGGCTTCTTCCTCCACCGATTGCCTGTCCTTTTTTTCTTTTCTTCCTTCCTTTCTTTGCTTTATTTTTCTTTTCTTTTTCTTTTTTCATATTTTAACTGATGAAGTTTGAGAAACATACCATTTCTCTAAATAGTTTCTATAAACACAAAACCTATTCAATCTTCTTTTTTTTTTTTCTTGGCAAAATACACACAGCATAAAATCAACCAAGTCAAGTGTATATTTCTGTGGTATGGTTTATTCACAATGTTGTGCAACCATCACCACTATTCCTCTCTAGAACTTTCTCATCTTCTCAAACTAAAACTCTTCTCCAATTAAACAGAAATTCCCCCATTCCTTTCACCCCTCCATCCAGCCACCGGAACCACCATTCTACTTTCTGTCTTTATGAATTTGACCACTTTAGGTACATCTTATAAGTGGAATGATATGATATTTGTCCTTTTGTGACTGGCTTATTTCCCAACTGCCTTTTTTTTTTTTAAGATGTTTGGACTCATAATAGGAAAATGTCAGAATTTTGCCTAAATTTGTTATTTCATCTAGTTTTCTGGAGTTACAGACTCATAATTTTATTTCATTTATTATTATTTTATTTTTATTTTATAGAGCTAAAACAGACATAGGACATTATATTAATTTCAAGTGCACACCATGGTGCAATATTTGTATGTATCACAAAATAGTCACCACAGCGAGTCTCATTAACACCCATGACCACATATAACATCCATTACCAATGGCCTCTTAACTGTGGGTTTTACTCAGAGCCTTGATCTTGGCCGTTTGCTTTTCTTATTCAGTGCAAGATCCCTGGATAATTTCATCTGCATATTTGGCTTCTACTCTCCTTGGTACTACCAGTGCCTCTCTGACCTCTTTTTCTTCCTCAAAACTTTCAGATAATCCTGAATCCCAACCCTCCATGTTGCAGAGATGCATCAGACACACTGTGCTTCCAACCCCATCCACCCACATCTCCCTCTGGCTATGATACCTGGCTCCCTGAATGACATTATATCTGACCCAGGTACTCAAGCAAAGGCTGGGAGATGTCTACACTGCACTTCTCTCTACCTTACTGTCATGAAGTCTTGCAGTACTATCTCCTAAATCCCCTCCTGTCCTTCCCCATTCCATTATATCACTAAGCCTCACCCAGGCTCTTCTACATCTCAGTATGGTCCCTACAGTGGTCTTTGAACTGGGTTTTCCATCCCAGTCTGGCCCTACTTCAGTACACCCTTCACAAGCTGCCAGAGTGTCCTATCCAAAACACAAACCTAACTGAACCATTTTCCAGCTATGAACCCATCAATGGCTCTGCCAACAATCAGGACAAAATTCAAATCCATTAGCTTAGTGGAAGGCCTATTCATATTCTGACCATTTGTCAACCCCTTTTAGCCTCATTTCCTTCCTTTCCTCAGGGAGTGCACCTTTGCATAGCCACGAAGAATGCTCAGTTTAAAAAAAAAAAAATGTTCAGTTTCCCTACTGTGAGGGGTTGTTTCAGGCCTAGGGGCCTTCCCACATACCACAAGCTCTGAATGATCTTCCCTTCCTTCCTGGTCCAGCAAACACCTACTTACCGTTCAAAAATGACCTCAGGAGTCACCTCCTCCAGGAAGCCTTCCCTTACCTCATAGCCCAACTAGATGTCCTCACACAATCATAGCACTCTGTGCACACCAATCACAGCATCATTTTCCTATGTGGTTCTCTGGAGACTATAATCTTCATTTTTTGTTCAGCTTCTATCCCATCACTTGGTACTGAGTCCAGCATATAATAGTGTTTGTCAAATGATTAACTGACAATGAAGAAATGGACTTAGGAACCGTTCCCACACATTGTCAGAATCAGATACTGTTAAAAAATGTACGTATGGAACAAGGGCTTTGCTACTGGACTCCCTTTAAGGCTGGAGGGGGAAAGCTAATAAGAAAGGAACTATCTCCTGAACAAATATATTGCCTATCTAAGCTAGAAAACACTTTAAGAGAATGTCAAGAGCTTTCTAAAAAGTAATGCAGTAAGTTTTTAATTCAAAAAAAATTGTTTCTGTAATTACTGGCTATCTTGCATACTTTTACCATCCTAGACACAATTAAATGACTCATAAGAAGCCTTACAGAAAATTTACTGTGTTCAGATATTCTCTGAATGTAACTTACTATCTGGGCTCAATAGCAAAGAGCTATGTAACGTTCAACTCGTAATACAGCTAAACAAACTAAAGGAAAAGAAGCGTTAACCAGTGGTGAAGTAAATTAGCACAGACAAGGTGCATAATTGAAATTGAAACCCAAAAGGTGCTTTTTTTTTTTTAATAAAGCAGAGCATTTTAGCCTGCACTGTTTGAATAAATTAAATCCTCAGCCTAAACTTTCTTTGGTAGCAGAGGTGTGAGTTATTTTTACAGTCATTTTGTTTTAGCTTTGCAAATCGTTGTTTTTCCTCCCAGATTTAAATTCTGCATGGGTTTCCTTTTGGCTAATACTAAGTGTAACTTGCCATTCTGAGCATCTGCCAGCCTAGCATAGCCAAAGGCTGCCTGTAAATATACCGAATTGTAGGCAGAAAGGGGCGTGGCTGCTTTAAACTGGCTTCGTGTAATTAAGTCTAATTTAAAAACTGAATTTGGGGTGCCTGGGTGGCTCAGTTGGTTTAGCATCTGCCTTCAGCTCAGGTCATGATCCTGGAGTCCTGGAATCAAGTCCCACATCAGGCTCCCTGTTCAGTGGGGAGTCTGCTTCTCCTTCTGACCCTCTCCTCTCTCATGCTCTCTGTCTCTCTCTCTCTCTCTCAAGTAAATAAATATATAAAAGAAAATCTTCAAAAATTGAGTTTGTTCCTTAACACATACTTCATAAACACTGGCTATGTGCCAGGTGTTGCGATTACACTAAGGTATAAAGATGATTAGGACAATGTCTCTCCTTTCAAGGATTTCTCAATCCCAGTGAGTGAAACAGATCCCTATGTAACGAGCTAAGCTGTCCCATGTAAGCAGTACACTGGAAGAATGACTAACTTGCCATGGAGTTAAGAAGGTGGGTGAGTTTCGCTTTATGGACGAGTCAAGAAATAAGAGGGTGCAATGGACGTTTTCTCCGAAGGTTTGATCTGGCCTTAGACAGCCGTGCAGAATTTCACCTGGTGAAAACGAGAGGACCAGCACAGAAAGACAGCCCTGGAAGAAGTAACCAAATCAACAAAGGCCAGATGGAAAAACGCTCAGCATGTTTGCAGGTGATGAGGGCTGGGCAGAAGCTCAGAGAACATGCAGGGAGGGGCAGGGAATGGAGTCAATGCAGAAAGTATATTTAACAGCCGCTTTTCCCAGAGTTCAGCCATTTTAAAAATAAATTAATAAGTTTTGTCATATCTGCATACCATCTGTACTACTAGTTACTTAATATTGTTTTAAATGATTCCATATGTAAAATATAAAGTCTACTTTAGCTTCGTGTTTGGCAATAATATCCGTGAAATTACACATTTGAGGTACTAATCACATTTTCCCAATAGTCGTTAAAATAAAAATAAGTACTAAAGTCAGGTAAATGCTTAGTATCTTAGCTCCTAAAATTGTCTTTCATGCCACTAGGGGCACATGCTCCACACTTGGGGAAATACCTCTTTGCATTAATAAGTAATATGAAAAGGAACAGCGTTCACAAACTATTATTTTCCAAATATTGGGAGAAAAGAGGAAAACAATGCTTCTGTGAAAAGATTGTCCAATAAAGCTATTTTGAGATCCCTGTTGGAAGAAAGTAGGTGATTGTTTAGAAATGCTAAGAAACCAGTGATAAGTGAGAAAGTGGAGTGAGGCGAGGGCAGGAAGGAATCACGTGACTACATATAGGAAAAAGCTTTGTTGAAGCAAGAATTCAGTAGGAAGAGCAGACCTAGGTGTAACCTGGAACTGATTAGTTTCTTTTTTTTTCCCAGACACTACAGCTGTGTTGTCCAACATGGTAAGCACTACCTACATGTAGCTATTGAAATGTAACTGTAAGTTAATTAAAATTAAATAAAATTAAATTTCAATTCCTCAGTCACACTAGCCACATTTCAAATACTCAATAGCCACGTGTGCTTGTGGTTACAGTATTGGACAAAGCAGATATAGGACATATCCATCATGGCAGAAAATTTCACTGACCTGTGCGGTACTAGATAAATACCCATCTTCTGGCTGGGACTTACGCTATCAAACTACAGTGCCTTAAGGGAAAGAATCTTCAACTGAAAATACAGAACTAGTTACATTTCCTTCCCCAGGACAGTTAGAGGACAAGGCCTCCAGTAGTAGGGGAAACATGGCTTTCCATAATCAGGAATAGGCTGCTGTTTTGATAGGAACTTTGGATGCCTAACTCGGGCATGATTAATAATGTAAAATGCTAAGTAATCGAGGAAATTCCAAATTCCCTTATGCTATTGCTCAAATTCTCTATTATAGTTCTTTGGAATAAAAATAACAAAGGGGAAAGGAAAAAGAAAAGTTAGCTATACCCATAGATTAAAGTTCCAGCTGCTAAAGTCTATGCTTCTGGAACTCCAGGTCACCACTGAGTGCCAATGATGTCCCTGGCCCAGGCTACATCCCCCACAGACAGATTTTCTTACCCTTCATCACACTTTAAGAATTTCCCCCAAACATATACATCTGATTTTTCCTTTTTAGCTCCCAGCATGCAATTTTATGTGGTTGCTAGTGTTCTAGTTACTAAAACCATGTAATCACTTCTTCTGAGCCTGCTCTTTCCTCAGTACAAATGGAATAATATCTGCAGTAAAGAGTAAATTACATGATGAAAACACTAATTTGAAAAGCTATAGGCACCCCTATGTTTATTGATCTATGCATGTAAAATAGCCAAGATATGGAAACAATTCAAGTGTCCACTGATGGATGAATGGGACAGATGTGGTGTATACACACAATGGAATATTATTTAGCCAAAAAAAAGAATGAGAGCTTGCCATTTGTGACAACCTGGATGGAACAAAGTTCCAGTTATAAAACAAATAAGTCATGGAGATGAAAAGTAAAGCATAGGGAATACAGTCAACAATATTGTGATAATGTTGTACAGTGTGACAGATGGTTGTTACGTTTATTGAGGTAAGCAATTTGCAAGAATTTTGATATTGAATCACTGTGCTATAACCTAAAATTAATATAATGTGGTGTGTGAACTGTACTTCAATAGTACATTTTTTTTTATTTTTTAATTTTTTTTTTATTTGACAGACAGAGATTGGAAGTAGGCAGAGAGGAAGGCAGAGAGAAAGAGAGGGAAGCACGCTCCCTGCGGAGCAGAGACCCTGATGCAGGGCTCGATCCCAGGACCCTGGGATCATGACCTGAGCTGAATGCAGAGGCTTTAACCCACTGAGCCACCCAGGCGCCCCTCAATAGTACATTTTTAAATAAATAAATGAGTGAATTAGAGGAGATAGCACATAGGAAGTGTTTACCACAAACAGAAAATGCTGATAAATACATGTAATATGAATAGTAACTCCTTCTCCATTCACATAATGGTTTTCTAAAGGCTCGTGGAGCTGAGATTCAGTATCCCCATGTGTGAGCCTGCCACCTGACCTGTAACAATCACTGCCTTAACAGTAATCAGTCAACCAGCAGCCACCAAGTGACCCCTCTGTGCAGGACACAGAGTGTGTAAGTGGTCTCCAGGCTTCTTACAAATTATAGTCCCTGATTCCCACGTTCAAAGAATTTAATTCTAGATGAATTAGAAAATTTCAAGAGCATTTGTCAGGGAGGAAAATGAAAGTTGTGGTTGCCACTGATAAGGCTTCAGATAAACTCTGAAAGTCATGCGGGGGTTACCAATATCATTAGAAACAATGGTCCAACAGCAAACAGAGGGCCTTAAGGCAGGAGGTATATTTTGACAACTCACCACTGAGCCTTTTCACACCTTCTTGAAGACTAGAAGGATGCTTAATGGAGATCAGGGGACCAAGGTTTCAACACTGGCCATGGTGAAAGCTCAAAGCTTGAAATTATGCCTCCCAGGTGGAGAATCACATTATTGAAACATGCAGTGTGGGAATGCAAGTCCTAGTTTGATCATCCTTGAGTGTATGTGTCATAGTAGGACAAAGTAAAAGACACCTGAAATATAACTTGTATATAAATAAACATTAAGCCTTTAGTTTAAGTTCTAACATGATCTCTCCAAACTTCTACTAAAATATTTGTAACAAACCCTAAAAAGGATGTATCGATTTCCAAAGCTGCCACCTAAAAATGAGATGCAGTTGATCTATAGATTGAGAAGAATTTTCCCTAACAGCTAAAATGAAGCACAGACAGCAGCTGTGTGATGTCTGCATGAAAATGAGGAGCAAGACAGCTGTACTACTCCTCACTGTTTAATCACTGGGTGAGAAAAACTTCAATCCGAAAACTGGGCAACATGCCATAGAAGCGATGCTTTTTGAGAAGTCAGAGTCCCTCCCCCACCTCTCTCTCTCTCAGATCCTCTTTCTGCTGTCACAGAGATGGCTACACCCAGAAACCAATTGGACACTGAACTATGTGAAGGCTTGGTCCTCAGAAAGTTTTCGGTGAGGGTGTCAGGAGATGTTGATGACGGCGTTCATGGAAATGGAAGTTCTTATGCGTGTGATTTACTCAGAGTGTTAGAAACCAAGGTTAGGAGACCTCATTTTGGTTCAACAGAGCTGCACTAGAAGGAACTGCTAAACATTGGAAATGAGGTCAGGCATCAGGTATTATCCGACTGTATTTCTGAGAAGGCCTTTTATCTAATGCCCAAGGGCAGAGCTGAGCAGAGGGTAACTGACAAACTCTATCTGTTGGCAAATACGGGGTCTGGATTGAATTTTGCCTCTCAGAAGATGACTTTTTTTGGAAAAAAAAAAAAAGCAATTCAATTCTATATCTACTAGGATTATTAATGTCAAGCAACAGAAACCAAATCTAACTAACCTAACAAAAAGAGAAAGGAGGAGGAAGAAAAGAAATAAAGAAAGAGGACAGAGGGGCTTTTTCAATCATTCATTCATTGAAGGAGTCTTGATTGAATCCTTACTAGTGCCAGAGGCTGTAATATACCATCACTGCATGTGTGTGTGTGCCAAAATCTCAACAAAACACACAGGAGTTGTGAAGAGTACAGGCGCAGTGGAATTGGTCGCCATGTTGGTTCCCTTGGACATATGATCTGAAAGAGACTGCATCCAGGAATGCCAGAAAGTGACTAGAAGGAGGAAGACTCATGGCCCATGGTAGAATGGGGAGCAACTGTGTATGACACAGATGGAGAATTTAGGAAGAACTTCAGACAACATTCTTCCCTTTTCAATACACTCTAGACCCAGAGTGTTTCTCCAGAGGCAATTCTGACATTTGGATGGGACATTTCTTCCTTTTATAAGCCTATTCCACACTCTGCAGGGTGTTTAGCATCCTCGCTACTGCTCACTAAATACTGATAACTGGGCATCCATCTATTTCAAATATCTCAATCCTGGCTACTACTTACTTCACAAAAGACTTCTGTAAAATATATTTTCTTCCATGTGGGCTCTCACTAGCATCAAAGAGCATGATCATCTTGTCAAAGTGTCAAGCCTCTTCCCATGTCACCATTGTTTGCTTGTCAAGGGCACCTAGAAAACATAAATAAACTAAAGACAGATGGCCTAATTAAGCAGAAGTGGGGGCAGCCCATCAGTGAGAATGTCAAGTGATATGTGCAGGAAGCCACCAGTCCTAAGAGCACACAGGAGGGATCCCATTTGCAATTGTAATTACTAATGTGCCACTATTTTTTTAACTAATTTGGTTATTTTTTAAGAGGGAAAAGTCAAGTCTTTTCAAATGGATTTTTTCCCCCAAATACTAAACGCATGTTTATTGACCAGATAAACGAGCATCAGGTATTGACTCCGCTGTCTGATGGGGTCAGTAAAGACATGTGCTGGGGACGTATAGCAGAGCTGGTTGGTGTGGACATGTTTAGTGAAAGGGGAGTGGGGGGATGAAAAGTGGTTTATCTTTTCTCCAATTATTTAACTGTTTCATCTTATTTAACACCAACACACACACACACACATGCATTTACACACTACCCACCCCACATCCTTTTCTCCCCACCAGAAGTAAGTAGAAAATTCTGCTTTTAGAACTTCAAGAAAGAAATAAGTAAAAGAGACAGGTAGACCTTGAATGCTATACAACCGCAACTCTATTATGTTACACTAGTTTTCTTTTTCTTAGAAAGAGTAATGAAAAATGTTCCCACTGTCCTCTTGAAAAGGTTCTTTTGTTCAGTGAGGCACAATTGGGAATTATAGGATAAATCAAAGGTTCACATGGTGACCTCTTTCCTTAGAGAAAACACATGTTCATGACAGAACCAGAAGGCAAAGGGTAAAAAAGAACAATGGAAATACTTTACTCCTATCTTTTAAAGCACGTTACAGTTTGTACCTGCAGAAAGACATTCCACCAGGTGCTGGAGCGGTGCTGTGGGGAGAGCACACAGGCACTGTGCCCCAGGGCACTGCTCCGGCTTGGCTGTGGGGACAGTTCTGAACACTACCTCCCACCCCACTGTCTCCCTACAGGGGAAAACATGCAGGAAGTGATCTGTTCACAGTGATCTGTTCACAGTGGTAGGAAGAGATGCTATTTTCTAATAAACTGCTGTAAATTTTCTCTTTTAAAAAATTTTATTTATTTACTTGAGAGAGAACGTGAGAGGGAGAGCATGAGAGGGGAGAGGGGAGAGGGTCAGAGGGAGAAGCAGACTCCCTGTTGAGCAGGGAGCCCGATGCGGAACTAGGTCAGGGGACTCCAGGATCATGAAGGGGGCTGAAGGCAGTCGCTTAACCAACTGAGCCACCCAGGAGCCCTGTAAAAGTCTCTGAAAGTGAGAGACAGAAAAACAAAATGTAAGAGGGCACGGTTAGAATGGAGGATGGCCGCACAGCCCAAGGATGTCATCTGTCCGGGAGAGATGTGAACTTACAGATCTGGTACATTCCAGCAGGAATGAAAGCAGAGATGATGGGTCTCTCTTTGGGATTTTAGGCCCCTGACCTAAGCTTCCTGAGTCCCAAAGTCAAGGAGATAGTCGGAACTACTGGGGCTTCCTCATGCCCATGAGGTCATCTGAGACGTGAATTCATCAAACGTGCACACAGTTCTTGGGCCTCCGAACTGTTTCTCAGTGATTACTGCATAAGCATCTTTGGAACAACTAATATCAATTAATGCTTTCTTTAATTTATATCTCATTCTCTTTTCATGAGAAAGACAAAAGAGCTTGTAGTCAATGACTGGTAATAATCTTGGATTTGGGAATCTCTCTTTTCCACAATTACACACATTTTTTTCCTAGAAGGAGAACATCATGCTGAATAGCAACTTCCACGAACATTTGCCAGACTATGTGGATGAGTAAAAATTTTTTAGTTGTGTAAATATTGACATTCAGTGGGCTCTGTGATCTCCAGCTAACATGAATCAGACTTTGATATTCAGTCCTAACAAATGATCATGAGTAAAAATCCTCTGGTTGTATATTACATTCTGGTTCTTTGGACAAATCAACTGAAATATAGCTCCAGTGACTATACTTTAATAAATATTTTGGAGGGTTTAATAATTTTCCATAAGACAAACAAGTACACTTTTAACTTAAGATTTACTTTTTTTAAAAAGACTTATTTACTTATTTGAGAGAGAGAGTGAGGGAGCGCGTGCACACATGCACGTATATGCGCTTGTGAGTTGGGGGAGGGGCAGAGGGAGAGGTACAGAGAGAATGTCAAGCAGACTCCCCGCTGAGCACAAAGCTCAAGACTGGTCTCATGACCCATGAGATCGTGACCTGATCTGAAGTCACTGAGTAGGAAGCTCAACTACCTGAACTACCCTGGTACCCCAAGACTTATTTTTGAAAACACCACAAGTAGACACCAAAGCTTCATTATACATAATAGTTGTTACCAAATAATAGGAGAATTTATGTATAAAAAGCCACTCTTGGGGCGCCTGGGTGGCTCAGTGGGTTAAAGCCTCTGCCTTCAGCTCAGGTCATGATCCCAGGGTCCTGGGATCGATCCCCGCATCAGGCTCTCTGTTCCATGGGGAGCTTGCTTCCTCCTCTCTCTCTCTGCCTGCCTCTCTGCCTACTTGTGATCTCTGTCTGTCAAGTAAATAAAATCTTTAAAAAAATAAAAAATAAAAAGCCACTCTTGTGATTTACCCAAGAGTAACTAATCCTTGAATCTTAATCAGCATTATAGATCACTTATGTTAATGTCAGATTAAGGAAAGAAATCTAGTTAAGTGATTCTCACAACCCAGCAGTGAATTATTTAGAATGCATTTGATAGGGTCATTTGTTCTATTTAAAAATAATATGAGTAATAAAGTATCTGTCGTATTTTATATCCGTTATCTATCTGGTACCAATAGAGAATGTAGTTAAAAGTTAGAAGGAGGTTATTCTCTATTTTGTCTTTACTTGTTTCTCAGCAAAAATTATGCACTTATGTTTAACTTGTTTATTTTATACAATTTATCCTATCAATAAAGACTTTTAATTTTGAGAGTATTTGATTATCTAACCATTTTCTTAGTATCAGTACTTTCTAATGTAATGAGACAGTCATAAGCAGGCAACCAGCAGTTACAAAGACTATGCAATAAGGAAGAATTGATAAGGGGCGCCTGGGTGGCTCAGTGGGTTAAAGCCTCTGCCTTTGGCTCAGGTCATGATCCCAGGGTCCTGGGATCGAGCCCTGCATCAAGCCCTGCATCGAGCTCTCTGCTCTGCAGGAAGCATGCTTCCCCCTCTCTCTCTGCCTACTTGTGATCTCTGTCTATCAAACAAATAAACAAAATCTTAAAAAAAAAAGGAAGAATCGATAAAACACAACAGGGGGAGAGCTTTTTAACAATAAAGCAAACATTACTCCCATTTGATATGCCCCACATCAGCCTCTTCTTTACCAAGAGAAAGACCAGAATTTGACCTCTAAATCTAGACACTTTAAATCTAATAATTTAAAATACTTTTGAAATGAGGGGCTATATATTATCTATATAAACTCCAACAAATCAATGGATCTGAGTATGGCTACTATTTGAGTTCTAGATGAATTCTGCAATTTTGAGATTATTTGTGTTTCCCAAGCACTGTTCCATTCTATAAATAGGCTTGCAAATTAAATATATTTCAGATTGTCCTACAATGAAAGAGGATTCATTCTCAGTCTATTGTGTTTTTCTGCCCTCCTCCATCAGTACTACAGCAACATTTCAAGGAAACTTGATTGCAGTTTAGAACCTTGGAAGTTTTTAGAAATGAATTAGTTTGGGGAAAGAAAAAGTCATATGGGAAAAACCTTAAAACTTTGTGAAACTACTGCAGTTCCCACAGGTGCAAGAAAAGTAAAGTGGGAAGACCAGAGATGAGAACGCAGATAGATTGGTACTCAGTTTCTCTGTGATTTGGGGTCAAATTTTCTAGTGTTTGTTGCCTCAGCTGTAAATAGACAGAATTTCTAGTCAACACAGCAAATGAAGCCAATGTGAAGATGTACACACACATACACACAAACACACACCCACACCCTCACGAAAATACCAGATACAACATCAAATATTGGTTCTTACCCTTACTAGAGTTCCAAATAAGAAAGAGATAACTATAGCTACCAGAAACTATGAAAAAACTTAAAACTGAAGCAATTACAAAAGCTTGGTAGCCCTGAGAAGTGTCAGGAGACATGAGGTAAGGGACTAGAATCTGATGCCTGAATTATGACTAAGGCTGCAAACTCTGTGTTCTATGGGACATTGGAACTGAATGCTCTGCTTAAAGATAGGAGCCAGAAAGAAGGGTCCAGTCCATAAAAAGGAGAGAAAAACCTGTGCTCACTGGTCTAAGAATACATCCTGAAAAGCAGGCTGGCATCCCTGAATGATGAATGGACAAAGAGTTGCCCTCAAGAAACCGAAACTAGGGGCGCCTGGGTGGCTCAGTGGGTTAAAGCTTCTGCCTTTGGCTCAGGTCATGATCTCAGAGTCCTGGGATCGAGCCCCGCATCGGGCTCTCTGCTCTGACGGGGAGCCTGCTTCCTCCTCTTTCTCTGCCTGCCTCGCTGCCTACTTGTGATCTCTCTCCCTCTGTCAAATAAATAAAATGTTAAAAAAAAAAAAAAGAAACCGAAACTAAAGGTCACACCTGAATATGAAGTTCAATTTCTCATCACTTACACGAAGTTAAAACCACAAATTTAGAAGTTAAAACTCGGTATTGACATAGTTGTATAGAGTTATATACTTCCTGCTGCTGTCCACTGAGAAGGCTAGAATACCCCATAGACAATGAGTATACTTATGTCCAGTCTTACTTTCTCAAGACCATTCTCCAATAAAAAGAAACAGGGGTCCTTGAAGAAACAGCTACCTCTAGGGTCGGAGCAGGAGAAATACAAGACGAGTCTGGAGCATCTTGAAGTGCCAGAAGGTAAGGGAATAGTCATATAGGAATATTTTTAATAATCCTGTTATATGCTGTTTACAAAAAGACAGAGCTATAACTTTTTGACCTAGAAATTAGATTATTTGCCACAGGAAAAAAAAAACAAAGGAGAAAATATTTGGTGATATTAATTGATGCAACTAAGCACTTGGTAAAATTCTACATGTAGTAATGATTTAAATAAAAATTAAGAATAGAATAATTCTTTGTTAATCTAGTAAAGGGTATCTATCACAGAGTAAATCTTATACTTAATAGTGAACATTTTAAAGCACTTTTAAATTATTTTTTAAAAGCATTCTTTTAGGGGCGCCTGGGTGGCTCAGTGGGTTAAAGCCTCTGCCTTCGGCTCAGGTCATGATCTCAGGGTCCTGGGATAGAGCCCCGCATCGGGCTCTCCGCTCAGCGGGGAGCCTGCTTCCCTTCCTCTCTCTCTCTGCCTGCCTCTCTGCCTACTTGTGATCTCTGTCAAATAAATAAAGTCTTAAAAAAAAAAAAAGCATTCTTTTATTTTTTTAAGAGATTTTATTTATCTATTTCAGAGAGACCATGAGCAGGATGGGGGGAGGGGCAGAGGGAAAGGGAGAGGGAGAATCCCAAGCAGACTGTGTTAAGTGCAGAGCCCAATGTGGGGCTCTATCCCAGCACCCCAAGATCATGACCTGAGCTGAAATCAAGAGCTGGACATTCAACCAACTGAGCCACCTAGGCGCCCCCCATTCTTTTAAATTCAAAAACAGAACAAGAATTCCCACTGCCACAACTGAAATTCTATGTAGTATTAAGGGTCCTAGATAGAATAATAAGATAGGAAAAAGGATAAAGTATCAAGAAATGAAAAGATATACAAGGTTATTATCAAAAAAGTTGCAAATTTTACTGACAGATATAAAAGATCTGAATAAATGGAAAGATATAGCATGTTTGTGAAGGGAAAAATCAGTATTTAAAAGAACTCAGTACTAAAAAATATAAATAAATAAAAGAACTCGGTACTATCAGATTTGGTCTATATTAAATGCAATCCCGGTCAAAGCCCAAAAATTTTGTCAGACTTCTATACACCTTTTCTAATGGAATAGCCAAGAATTACTAAAATAATTTTGAAGTACAAAAACAGGGAACTGCTTTATCAGTTATCAAGATTTAATGCGAAGTAATACCCATTAAAACTGTATAGCATTGGCACAGGTAGACTCAAATAGGCCCGCGGAACAGAATAGAGAGCCCAGAAACACACGATGAATACATAAGATCTTATCTGACTGATGTCACAACATAAGTTCACAAGGAAAATATAGGCCTATATACAAAAGAAGAGGTGTTTGGATGAAAGCTATCCATCTGGGGAAAGAAAAGGTATTTTAGATCTCTTTCTCATACCATTTAGAAAAATGAAATTCAGATAAATTAAAGATCTAAATGAGAATAAAATTTTTAGCATTTTATTTTATTTTATGTTTTTGAAGATTTTATTTATTTGACAGAGAGAGACACAGTGAGAGAGCGAACACAAGCAGGGGGAGTAGGAGAGGGAGAAGAAAGGAGCAGGGAGCCCTATGTGGGGCTCGATCCCAGAACCCTAGAATCATGATCTGAGCCAAGTGCAGATGCTTAACGACTGAGCCACCCAGGGGCCCAAAACTTTAAACATTTTAGAAAAAAATTAGGGAAGAATGTCTTCATGACCTTATAGCAGAGAAGGATTTATTTGAAGAGCACTAAAGTCATATATCATAAAGAAAAATGACTAATAAACTTAATTATATCAGAATTTAAAACTTAAAGGCAAGCTTCAGAATGGGAGAAAATGTTTGCAATATAGTCATGCAATAAAACACATAAAAATTTATTAAGTATATATAAGATTCTTAAAAATCAACAAAAGAAAAAAAACCAAAATGAAAATGGGTAGATATGAAAGGGAATTCCTACTCAGATAAACATTTCAAATGCTTGACCTCATTGTAATCATGGAGATGCAAGTTAAAACAATTAAATGCTATCTTCCCATACACTCTCATCAAATTGGCAAAAATTTCATCCAAGTACTGCAATGACATGGGAATATGAGAAAGCTCATAAACCACTAAAGAGAAGATAAGTTTGTATAACCACTTCGAGTATTTAACAATTTCTATAACTGAAAATGTGCACTTTGAACATTCCAAATTATTTTGGTACCAGTTCTCTTTCACTGGTACCAAAAAAGACCTGCATAAATGTCCTTTGTAATATTAGAGACAAAGTTGATATAACCTAAAAGGCCAGTAATAAGGGAATAGACAAACAAAATGTCATATATTCCTACAGTGACAATAATAGAGCCAATTGACAAACCAGATCTAGGTGTGTCCACAAGAAAATTTCAGCAGGGAGTACAAGAGAACAACCTGGGCAATGATTAGATCTTGTTCCAAAAAGGAAAAGCAAACAAGATGGAATGGACAACATCAACAACAACATAAATAAAAACCAAACAGCAACTGTACGACTCGCCAGCCGCGAGGTCAGCTGTCCCATGGCCCAGGAGAGCAACATGTTAGCACCACCTTCTCTGTGCACCTGGGTAATTCCCATAAAGCAACCAAGCCAACAGAACTGGATTTGGAGGACTAGCCTTAGGGACACATCTGCCAAAGTTGACAGCATCAAAAAGTGTGAGAAGAGTGCATTTGGGTTGCCAGCTGATTCTGTTGCCAGGTGGAAGATTCACCCTTGGGTCGCAGAGGAGGTCACTGTGAGAAATGGACAGAGAGTAGCCAACAGTCTAACTGTGAGAAAACTAGGAGGCATTCAGCACTAAAGGAAGGCAGTGAGCAAAAGAATAAATGATGGCAAATACCTGATTTTATTCTAGTGATGATTTCTCACACCACTTTTCCTGCCCCTGGCCCTGCATTTGCTTAAATTTCACCATCTTGAAATTTTTAGTCTAAACCCCAAAAGATATGACAGTCTCTAGTTCATCATGCATAGTAACTTACCCTGTCCGCAATCACCCTGTTTCTTGATATTTACAACTGTCTTTTATCAGTCACAAAAGCTCAGCAACGTCTTGTCTGTCTTGTTGACCTCAGCACTCAGAAAAGGGACTGGCACATAACAGGTGATAAATGAATCTTCATTGAATGAATTAATGCATTCCTTAGAACTGGTGTGTGTTTCTAGATGAGCAATAGCTGATTTCTAATGATAAATGACTCTAATGAATTATTTTCAGTTGACAAATAACCCAAGATAATTGAATTAAGAGTAAGGTTTGAAATAAATTTACCAGAAAATTCTTTAATCCTCCTTTATAGCATTGGCTCTGAGCCCCTGATCTCAATGTATCATCAAACCAAAAGGTAAAGTTTTAATCATTTTTATCCATTTTCCTTAATGTAAAACTCAATGAAATGTCATTATTTACCCTGAATATATACATAATTGAAACATGTTTTGTTTCTTCTCTCAACTAAACAGAGATAGTAATGTCTGTGTTCCTTTCTTTACAGAGATCAGAATATTCATATCTGTTCCCTTCATCATAGAAATATGAGAATTACTTGAGAGAAATAAACCAACATTTTTCTTTGAACATCTTGGAGTCAAGTGCTATTCAAAAATCTAAGATTTTGCTTAGATTTTAAATCTTATTTTCTTTTATCATGAATGCCTACAAGGAATAGATTATTCATTTAAAGAGATAATCTCAACTTCATTTCTGGTGTGATACTTTGGCAACTTAACATGCTCAAATAGGGAAGCCTGGATGGCACAGTCTGTTCTGCTCAGGTCGTGATCTCAGGGTTGTGGGATTTAGCCCAGCATCGGGCAGGTGCTGTGCAGAGTCTGCTTGAGATTCTCTCTCTCCCTCTCTGCCCCTCCCCCTGCTCATGCTCTCTCTCCAAAATAAATCAATAAAATCTTTAGAAAAAATAAAATAATCAAATCTTTTTTTAAAAATCCCCAAACAATAAACTCAGTTCAGGACCCATGTGGTTGATTACTTTCCCTGATAAGTGGGCAAAGGGATGTTTAGTCCATAAATAGGTTAAGTAGTAGATTTACAAGTTCCTTAACTTTGGAAAGCACATGCTTGGGACTTTTAAATCCAGATAATATAGAAGTTTAACTCACTCAACTCTCTTCTTGGCATAGAGAGAAGGGCTGGTCTGCCATGCTGGAAGAGCCAGCCTTCCAGCCAAACCCTGTGTTATGGCTGCTTTCCAACAGGTAAAACTGAACACAGCTTCTCTGTGTCTGGGCTACAGTATTGTTTAAATTTCTCAGAATCTTCAGCGCAGATGTAGTATTTACGTAAACCCAAGAGGCTCTGGGGTAGTTCAGTATTTAATTCAACCAACTCACCCACCTATTAAGGCTTGTAGGAGCCAAGAGGCTGCATGCCCCTGCCCCCGGTCCCTGATCTCTTCCAACAGGGGCACTTAGTGCCCACAAAGGAGAAAAAGAAATACGATTAAGTGCCACAGGTTTTCTTGGTTAGCCTCCAAATGCCTAAAAATGTGACCATGCATAGCGTGATCATATAATTTATTGTCCAAACCAGGACATCTGTGGGAGTGAAAGGGAATCCTAGCAGACAGGGTCGCAAGAACGACAAGTATAAGCCAGTGCTGCCCAGACAAGCCAGAACGCATGGTGTGTGGTCCACCTGACAGGCACACATAGGAGGTCCTGAAAGGAAAGAGGAGGATAATACCACTCAGAGGAAAGAGGGCCCCGTGTCTCTGCATCTGGCATCCGTCACACACCCTGTGTCTATGAAGCTGCTGTGTGTATTCATCGTGTCTCACACTGCTTCGGTTTAACTCCACTGAAGACAAGTTTTCTGCCTGATGCAGCAAAATGCCATCTTCATTCACAGGCCTAAGGGACTATTTCTATTACTTACTTATTTTCTGGTGGTGACTGCTTTGTCACCAGCGTTCAATGTCATTTGCTAGAGCTACTTGCAAATATAACACTGTCTGAGAATGTTGACTTTTCTGTTTCTGTTGTTTGAAATTCATCTATTTCTAGAAATCTAGCCATATCCACCAACTCTTCGGACTCTCTGTTAGCAACCATTTACACGGGTGTTGGCGTGGGGTTCCTGAGGACCCCCTGGCGGGTGGGAGCTGCAGTTGCACGTGACCGCTGTTTGGGAGAGATGACCCCAATTCTTCGCTGAGTCTCCGTGCTGCCTCACAAAAGAAGCATTCTCCATCTTCAAAACTTTGGCTTGCTCAGAAACTATTCTCAGATAGTCTTTGCAGTTACGAAAAATAAAATGTAATACCAGAATGACATGGTGACACTCTTATCTAGCAGTGTAATGATTATTTGCTATCTTCCACAATGATCTCCCAGACTTGGTTCACGTCTTTAGACTCAAACTTGGGCTGTAGATTCGCGAATATCTACCCAGCCAGAATCTGCATCTTTGTTGTAGCTTTTTTTGTCATTTCACCACAACGTTTCACATTGCCTGTCTTGTAAAAAGGAGACTGAACTACATTCTTATTCTCTAATTTTAATAAAGCAGAGCACTGAGACTATCATTCGGGGGGAAATTCTGAGGAAGGAAACATTAAAATTTCAACTACCATAAACATAGAAATGCAGATCAAAACCAAAATGCAGGGATGCCTGGGTAGCTCAGTCAGTTAAGTGTCTGCCTTCAGCTCAGGTCATGATCCCAGGGTCCTGGGATTGAGTCCTGCATCGGGCTCCCTGTTCACTAGGGAGCCTGCTTCTCTCTTTGCCTGCTGATCCCCCACTTTTGTGCTCTCTCTCTCTCTGACAAATAAATAAATAAAATCTTAAAAAAAAAAAAAAACAAAATGCATTGACTTCCTGGAATGTTTAAAAGATTGGCCCAGTTCTTCTGCTCCCCTTTTACTCTGGACTTTCAGAGCATCCACAGCAGATAATGAGTGGGGTGAAAATTTCGTGGCACATCCCAGAGCTCTACAGTTCTGAGGCCTATTGTTTTCTGGCTGGGTAATTTCCTTCAGTGGAGAACAAAGAGCATATACAGAAAGTTGATAGGAATTCTAACTCCAAGGCACTGTCTGTATCGCAGGAGGAAGAACCATATCCATATTCCATAGACAACTCAGCTCACTGACTATGTTTTGCAGGTCAAGGACTCTGCTAAGTACTTTGCATATGTTATCTCTGATTATAGTCAACAATATGAATCAGGCATCACTGTTATCCCTATTTTAAAGATGAAGAAACAAAGGTCAAACAAGCTTAGTTACTCAAAAATACACTGCTGGAAAAGGGTGAAGCCAGTGCTAGACCAAGAAGCAATTTTACTCTAAAGTCTATATCCTCTGGAATCTCCTGTTTTACCCACATTACTAACATCCTACAGTAGGATCAAATGTAATATGATTTGGAAGAAATGACAAATCGCATGAATATCCTGAGAAAAGACTTGAAGTAAGAGTCTAGTCAGGGAGAAAAATGATCGAGGCAGCAGAAACTTTGAAAAATAGATTCTGTTTGGTATTGGGATACGATGAGGATGGCTCTATTGATTTTCAAAAGATTGTGCTAGAAAAGATTTTTATTTATTCATTTATTCAGTCAGCAAATATTTATTGAGTATCTGCTATGTGCCAAGAACTGTTTTATGTGCTGAAGATATAGGGTAAAAAGAGACCAAGTCCCAGCCCTCAAAGAACTTAAATTCTAGAGAAGAAGACAGATAACATACAAGCCAATAAATAAAAATACAGTTTCAGGTAATAAATGTTAAGAACTGTGAAGGGTCTGAGAGTGTATCCTACTTGCAAGCTCACAAATTAGTTGCCACAGTTTTGTGGAGAAAGAAGACCTAAAATTTTATATCCAGCAAAGATATCTTTAAGAAATAGAGGCAAAATAAAAATGTGTTTAGATGCACAAAAAGGGGGGGAGGGGATTAATCAGCAGGAGACCAGTGCTAAAGAAAAATATCAAAGGAATTCTGTAGGCAGGATAAAAATGTGATCCCAGTTCTTTGAAAGCAGACCGTGAAGACGCAGGAAGAAATAAAGACTAATAAAAAAAAAAGAGTATGTGAATAAATCCAAATGAATATTGACTTATAAAAGATAAGAATGTCTTCTGAGATTTAAAATATATGTGCAAGTAAATACATTGGAACAATAGCACAAAAGTCAGTGGACGGGGGTGGGTAAATTTGTTCTTAGTCCAGGTCCTCTAAGAAACAGATACAAGACTAGATTGGCCATGAAAAAGATTCCTGTGGTGAATCTGTAAGGGAAAGCTGGGAGGGAAGTGGGGAAGGCAAAGAGAGCTGTCAGGCCAAACCGTAAATTCCATGTCCTTTACAAGTGCTCATGGAACATTTATTAAGATTGTCAGAAAACATGTCGAATACTTGAAATCATTAATGATATGTTTTATAGACATAGTGTAACTAAGCTAGAAGTTAATAACCAAAATAATCTCCCAAATCAAGATTTGGAAATTAAACAATGCAATTCTGAATAATTCATGCTCAAAAAGATCATATTAGAAATAATAAAATATTTACAATTGAATGGTAATGAAATAGTACCTACCAAAATTTGTGGCTATCAACTGAAGCTTAGAAGGAAACATATAGTTTTAGTATATTTATTAGATAAAAGGTTAAGGCTGAGAAAATCAGTCATTAAAATAGTTACCCCATGAAACTGAGAAAAAAACAATGGCATGGTAAACCCAAAAGATGCAGGAGAGAAATAATAGAAATAAGAGCAGAAATGAATGAAATCAAGAAAGAAATATGCAGTAGAGAAAGTTCTTGGAACAAATCATCAAAAAAAATAATGATTTATCAGCTCATAATTTATTAGTCCTCTTTCAACTGGATTGAATGCAAACGATGAAAGAAACAAAGGAGTTGCTATCTAGCCATTAAAGTCATTTACTTTTTTAACCCCAACACTCATACTCTGAAATATCCTTGTTTGGCACCATGGGGATTTTTAACATTATGGTGGCAATGCTCCATAGTAAGACTATGAGTCAAATGGAAGGAAAACTCTTTAATGAAATGAAGAATGCAGGTTATAAATAAATTAAATAAATAAATAGTAGGAGAGAAGAATCAGGCCCCATCACGTGGACTTTTACACTCACACTCTCTCAGGTAGATCCGTTTGGGTACATAATATACAAAGAAGTTAAGGAACACAAATCAATGTACTTAGAACTTTCTGTGCCAGCATACCTCCTGGATTTGCCTACTCACAGGGGCCTGCACACCCTCGTTTGTTTTAAGTGAATTGATTATTTTTCAAGATCCAAGTCTCATGAGAAACTAATGGGCCCTCTGAACCATCTCCCACAGAACAGTGCACAACCACGCATACCCAAAACTCTGGGCAGCATTAGGGAATTCACAGACCGCCCTGAATCCCATGCATGGATTCTCAACTTAGAAACCCTGGCCAACATATGTGACATCATGGATGGACCTAGAGGGTATTTTGCTAAGTGAAATAAGTTTGATTAAGAAAGACAAATACCAAAAGATTTCATTCATATGTGGAATCTAAAATAAGCAAACAAAAAGCAGAATCAGACCTACAAATACAAAGAACAAACTGATGGTTGCCAAAATTGGGGGGGTAGGGGTTGGGCAAAAGGGTTGAAGGGAGATACAGGCTTCTAATTATGGAATGAATAATAGGCACAGCATAAGGGATCTAGGCAGTGATATTGTAATAGTGCTATATGGTGACAGATGGGAGCTACATTTGGGGTGAACACAAGATAATGTATAAACTTTTTGAGTCACTATGTTGTACACCTGAAAGTAATGTAGCATTGTATGTCCACTATCCTCAAATGAAAAAATATAATATTAAAAATTTTAATAATAATAAAAATTAAAAATTAAATTAAATTAGAAAAAAGAAACCCTGGCCAGATCCAACAATGTAATTTAGAGGTGAGAGATTCAGACACAGTGGAGGCAAGTGCATAAGTAAGGTATCTGGGAGAACATATGCAGGGCCCCTGGCCCACAGACTCATCTTTAAAGAGACTCCTCTCCTCTTCCCTTTCTCAAAATCACAGATCTAGTTTGTGTCAGAAGTAGGATGAAAATTTGGATCTCCTAAATTTCAATTAAATAATGTATATTTTTAAAAGTAAGGTAGTTTGTTTCATTTACCCAAATAAGCCAAACATCTATGTTTAAAACCACATCTTTCATCTGTTTGTCATGCTGGTACCATACTTAAAAAAAACAATCTTTCCCTGTGAGTCCTAAATATTGAAACTTTCATTCTCATAGAAAATCCCTGATGTTGTGTTTGAAGCAAATGTTTGTTGAGTCAGAAAAAGATTTATATTTTGACAGGATGTTTAAAAATTAATTATTATTTCTGAGGTCTCAGAACTGCTCCAGCAGCCCCGAAGCCCTCCCAGAGCAGGATCCTCGAGCACATAAACAAACAACAGTGACAAAGCAGCCCAAGGGCTACTCCACATGCTTGAGAAGAGAACTCAGGTAAACAGTCATTTTTCCTTTCAGCTGCTAAGAAAAGAAGAATATGATTTTTCATTCCACCCCCAGGACTAGATTCCAACAGCCAAGATGATTCCCAGAAATTAAAATAAAAACACCACGGACTCAAAAATTAATCCCAGGTAATTACTAGGTGCCTCTAGCTTTGTGTTTTCTTTTTCCATTGTATACATGCCTGGTTTTTTTGTCTTTACCTAGTTGACAGTTTGCTCATTTAGATCTGATCTGCAGAATACCACTTTGTATCTCTAGTACAATAAAGTGAAAGAGTGGAAAGATCCATCGGTTCCATTATAAGCCCTTAATATGATACTAACATGTTATCCGTGGTGCACATTTCATTCATTAAGATGTTGTTCTTCAGATCATGAAAAATACTGTTAGAGGCTCCATTAGAAATTGCCCATGTTTTACATATCTATGTAAGTCAGTGGTTCTCAACAGGTTGTGTGGGAGGAGGGGAATACTTTTGCCCCACAGACAACAATTGGCAGTGTCTGGAGACATTTTTGATGGTCACAGCTTGGGAAGGTCTATGCTATTGGCATCTAGTGTGTAGAGCACAAAGGTGCTGCTGAACATCTTTCAAGACCCAAGAACACCCCCCTCCCCCCTACCCCATGACAAAGGATTATCTAGCTCAAAATCATTACTGCTTAGGTTAAGAGGGCCAGCTGTAAGTTTAAATGTAAAAATCTGTATTTCTTTTTCTGGCAATTATGGGTTACCTGTGGGTTTATATCTATTTCTTCAAAATAAACAAAAAATGTTTTAGAGATCAGTTTACTTTGTTTAGAAGCACTTCCCATACCAAAAAGATCATTGAAAGTAAGTGCATTATTTCTAATATTTTCACGTTTATCGGTGTTTTGTGTGGGATTTTAAAAAATCTGTTCAAGGATATAAGAAAGGTCATGTAGAAAAAAGGAACAATCATTAAAATAAAGTTTGATTTTCATACTTAATGGTTGTAGAAAACAATTATTATAAAATGCATTTGAAATATTAATAATTTCCACTTCCTGATGACTGATGCCTGGATTATATATTCCATTTTGCAATGTCATCTTTTTTGCTAGCCAAAGAAGTATTTCTTAAATAAACAAAGAATCAAAGACATATCTTTAGTATGTGCCCAATTATGGTGTTTCCCCACCTCTATCCTTAACCAAAAATAAGTTTCCACAACATTTTAACTGAAGATCCAAAAAATGGCACCGCAGCATATGCAGTGCTAATATAAACAATCAAATCTTTGGTTGTTTCTGAAAATAATTGCAGATGACAGAATCTCCTCTGGCTGGTTGATAATAAAAAGTTCTTTTAGATATGGCACATAGCTGTGCTCGCTTAAGCAGCACATATACTAGACATGGCACATACTTTAGAGACTGTCTTGGAACGTCCAAGTCTAGGTTTGAACACCACACAGCCAGAAGAGAGCAGACAGGCGAAAAGATGAAAGACCACTGGGCAAAATACAACTGTATGGCCCTCACCACTCTATACCTGTGACCCAAGCCAGAAACATGGAAGAACCAGGCACCTCGGGGTGCCTGGGTGGCTCAGTGGGTTAAGCCTCTGCCTTCAGCTCAGGTCATGATCTCAGGGTCCTGGGATCGAGCCCCGCATTGGGCTCTCTGCTCAGCGGGTAACCTGCATCCCCCTTCCTCTCTGCCTGCCTCTCTGCCTACTTGTAATGTCTGTCTGTCAAATAAATAAGATTAAAAAAAAAAAAAGAACTAGGCACTTCTACCATCAGTCACACTGAAAGATACACCTACACACCCCACCACCCATGTTGCATATTGCTACTTCTGAACCAACCCTTTGTCAGTTTGGGGAAAACTGGATTTCGTGCAGTACCATATCTGCTAGGGAATGTGAAAATTTAGATTTTAGCTTTATAGTCTTTATGGTTCTAGAAGTCAAAATAAAAGGGATTGGAATGGACATTGGGGTGCATATGACCCATATTTTCACTACATCTGTGTCTTTGGGGTAAAATACCCAGTAGTGCAATTGCAGGGTTATAGGGTAGCTCTATTTTAAATTTCTTAAGGAATCTCCACACTGTTTTCCAAAGTGGCTGTACAACTTGCATTCCCACCAAAAGTGTAAGAGGGTTCCCCTTTCTCCACATCCTCTTCAACACTTGTTGTTTACTGTCTTGTTGATTTTGGCCATTCTAACTGGTGTAAGGTGGTATCTCAGTGTGGTTTTGATTTGAATCTCCCTGATGGCTAATGATGAACATTTTTTCAAGTCTCTGTTAGCCTCCATCAGAAAGGATGAATACTCAAATTTTTATCAACATGGATAGGACTGGAGGAGATTATGCTGAGTGAAATAAGTCAAGTAGAGAGGGTCAATTATCATATGGTTTCACTTACTTGTGGAGCATAAGGAATAACATGGAAGACATTAAGAGAAGGAAAGGAAAAGTGAATTGGGGGAAATCAGAGGAGATGATGAACCATGAAAGACTGTGGACTCTGAGAAACAAACTGAGGGTTTTGGAGGGGAGGGAAGTGGGGGGTTGGGTGAGCCTGGTGGTGGGTATTAAGGGCACATATTGCATGGAGCACTGGGTGTGGCGCATAAACAATGAATCTTGGAACATTGAAAAAATAAAATTAAATGTAAAAAAAAACAAAAAAAACAAAAAAATAAACTTCCCAGAAAAAGGGGGGGGATTGGAATGGGAACTGAGCCAAATTATAGTATCTGCCATAGTCACCAAATTATTTTAAGACACATCAACATTTTTAAAAAGTATTTATTTTATAGCAGTCTAATTTGTTTCTAAAGATATTCATAACCCTGTTTGTCTATTTGGGGTGTTGTTTCTCTTCATGTTTGTGTTCTTTCTACAGATGGGTTCTTTTCTAAAATATTAAACTAATTGCCATATCATTTATTTATTCTATCAATAAACATTGAATGCCAACTATGGAACAAGCATTGTGCCATTCTGTGCACACAGCTGTGAATTTAAAAAGGCAAAAATCCTTGTCTTCATGAAATTACACTCCAATGAGAGCTCAGTAAATCAATTAGGATTAGGGTCAGCTATATGTAACAAAAACAGAATGAAATTAAGCTGAATTACAGTAGCTTCAACAAGACAACAGTTTGTCTCTGACATAAAAGAAGTCAGAAATGAGAAAGATTGCAAAAATAGCCCTATTCTTTTCCCTTCTTAAAGCATCCCCTTTGTTATGTAACCTGTAGTTTTTCTCACTAAGGAGGTGGAATCCATGTCTTGAATCTGAGCTGGTCTTATTGACTTGTTTTGGCCAACAGAATGGGGCAGAAGTGCTGGTGTTCCACTTCCAAGCCTAAGCCCTAAGGGGTCTTCATGTTTCCACTTGTTCTTTTGTGCCTCTATCATTCCTTGAGAAGGATGTGCCCAACTGCTGTGCTGGAGGATGAAAGATACATGGAGCAGTGCTGATTCCTACCAACCACCCGTTTGAACTGAGCCTGGACCAGTCAACTCTCAGTTGACCCACAGAAGCAGGAGAGATCCCAGATGAGCTGAACTCCACAGATATGTGAGAAATAAATGTTTTTGTAGAACGCTGAGGTTTTGTGAACATTTCTTATTTAGCATTATTGTGGCAATAGAGAACCAATACAGTAACAAAGTAGTCTGGGGAGACATAAAAGCTTAGACGTGTAGGGACCCAAGCTCCTTATGTTCTGCTGCTTTGATCCTCAATTTGTGGTTTCTATTTTAGCGTCCAATATTGCTGCTGAACCATCACATCCAAATACATACATCCCAGCCAGTGGGACTTTTAAGGAAAGTTCTTAGAAGCTAGTTTTTTCACATCAAGCTACAAGGAGCGAGAACCAGAAAATGTAGTCTTTATTCCTATTGCTTGTGCCTAGATAAAAACTGGGGGTTCTAGTGTGGAGATTCCTCAAGAAATTAAAAATAGAGCTTCCCTAGGGCCCTGCAATTGCACTACTGGGTATTTACCCCAAAGATACAGATGTAGTGAAAAGAAGAGCCATCTGTACCCCAATGTTTATTGCAGCAATGGCCATGGTCGCCAAACTGTAGAAAGAACCAAGATGCCCTTCAACGGACGAATGGATAAGGAAGATGTGGTCCATATACATGATGGAGTATTCAGAAAGGATGAATACCCAACTTTTGTAGCAACATGGATGGGACTGGAAGAGATTATGCTGAGCGAAATAAGTCAAGCAGAGAGAGTCAAGTATCATATGGTTTCACTTATTTGTGGAGCATAACAAATAACATGGAGGACATGGGGAGATGTAGAGGAGAAGGGAGTTGAGGGAAATTGGAAGGGGAGATGAACCATGAGAGACTATGGACTCTGAAAAACAACCTGAGGGTTTTGGGGGGGGGGTGGGAGGTTGAGGAACCAGGTGGTGGGTAATAGGGAGGGCACGTACTGCATGGAGCACTGGGTGTGGTGCAAAAACAATGAATACTGTTATGCTGAAAATAAATTTAAAAAAAGGAAATAAAAAAACTGGGGGTTCTATCAGTAAGGAAGAAGGGGAGACTAGATTCTGGGAACAATTGGTAAGCCATATGTGCCAATAAAGTACACTGACAGAGGGGTGCCTGGGTGGCTCAGTTGGTTATGTGTCTGCCTTGGGCTCAGTCTTGATCTCTGGACCCTGGGTTGGGCTCCCTGCTCAGTGGGGAGTCTGCTTCTCTCTCTCCCTCTGCCCCTCCGCTCATACTCCCTCTCTCTCTCTCTCAAATAAATAAATAAACAAATTCTTTTAAAAAAAAACCATACTGACATAAAGAAAGCTACCTATTTCCCTATTTAGGGCTCTTACCAAATGAAAGCAGTTTTTTAAACTTAAGCTACATTGTTTTCTGAGCAAACTGTGCAATTATAATACTTAATAATTAAAGAAATATTAATATTCACAAATCTAAAATAGAACTTTTTCCTATGGCATTTTACTGCTTATGTAATTTTGTTTTTTGCCAAAGGGACAAAGCCTTTTTTTTTTAGTAATAGTTCCAACATGGTCCAATTGTCTAAATAATTCAGCTGGTGTTAGCAAGTGTTTCAACAAAGTAGTGTTCATCTTTATCATAAGTGGTCATCAAGCATAACAGCAGATTCCACCTGGGCTGAAAGACTAGTTTTAAAAAGACATTTTGGGGTAAAAGGATGAGAAAAAGAGAAGTAATCGTTTCTGTATGTAGATGGCCACAGTTCATCCCCACATTGTAGAATTCACCTGGCAATATGTATTTAACTATGTTTCTGAGTAAGGAATCCAACCATAGTAAGAAAATATGTACCAATAATTTAAAGTATAGTTTAAAATGTAATTTCCCTATTCTTGGGTTCTTAATTCCCAAATCAAATCTTTTTTTTTTTTTTTTAAAGATTTTATTTATTTATTTGACAGAGAGAAATCACAATTAGGCAGAGAGGCAGGCAGAGAGAGAGGAGGAAGTAGGCTCCCTGCTGAGCAGAGAGCCCGATGCGGGACTCGATCCCAGGACCCCGAGATCATGACCCGAGCCGAAGGCAGCGGCTTAACCCACTGAGCCACCCAGGCGCCCCCCAAATCAAATCTTAAATTCACTTGAGCACAGCTATGTGAAATGTGGGGCGCCTCGGTGGCTCAGTGGGTTAAAGCCTCTGCCTTCTGCTCGGGTCATGATCTCGGGGTCCTGGGATCGAGCCCCACATCGGGCTCTCTGCTCCGTGGGGAGCCTGCTTCCTCCTCTCTCTCTGCCTGCCTCTCTGCCTAGTTGTGATTTCTCTCTGTCAAATAAATAAAATATTTAAAAAAAAAGAATGTGAAATGAAATGTACAGATTAACTTTAACAGTTTTACTTGCCTACCCTGTATGCATGCGCGCATGTGCACACACACACACACACACATTGGCAAGAAATTTAAATCATTTCCTCCTCAACTCCACATACTCTTACAAAACTTGTTCATATCCGTTCTTCAATCCTTGCAAAGTGACCAGTGGGCCAAATTACTGGCTATTGGTAACTGAAACTGTGATAGACACTTAACCTCAGATGGGAAAAATCATGTAGTTCTCTCTTCCAGAAGTTTCTAAATGAGACACAGCAACTCCAAGCTCTTAAGTTAATGACCTGAGAGAATTTTGTTGGAGTCATTTCTTATCATAGCCCTGCTTAAGCATTGGATGTCAGCCTTTAGACAATAAAGAATGAAGCAAATAGGCAGAATTATAAGAAACCATGAAGCTCAAGAATGACAGATTGGGGGGGGGGGGCAAAAGAAAAAGAGAGAGACAATGAATAGCTCTCTCTTTCTATGACTTTCCTGGCTTCAGTCCCTCATGAAGACATGAAGACAATCGTGAAGACAAATCAACCAAGCTATCTGCATCTGGATCAAATTATTGTCTTCTTTCCCGTTAGAAGCCCCTAAAATCAACTCTGAAAGGTACTATCTAAAGTCAATCTCTCCACTGGTAAACTGAATCACATCCATTAGCTCCTAATCAAGGACATCATTCTAGATATTATCCTCAATTTCCCCTGCAACATCAATTTTTTCTTAATACTAAATCATTCCCCTAGTGCCAAAGCAGTACCTGGAACACAGCAGACGCTAAGTAAATATTTGTTGAATGATCTCACCAAAGGGAAAAAGCATAGTCAACAGAAATCAGACTTCAAGGAAGTAGACTGGCAATAGTGAAGTGAGAGGAAGGAGTAGGGAGCGAGAGAGGGAAGAGCTATACCACTGGAGAAATATACAGAAAGGTCACAACCCCAAGACACAGGCCCATTAAAAGACCAAGATTTGTGGAGCATAAGGAATAATACAGAAGACATCGGGAGACAGAGTGGAGAAGTGAGTTGGGAGAAATCAGAGAGGGAGACAAACCATGAGACACTGTGGACTCTGAGAAACAAACAGGGTTTTGGAGGCATGGGGGGATGCGGGAGCCTGCTGGTGGGTATTAAGGAGGGCACATTAATTACATGGAGCACTGTGTGTGGTGCATAAACAATGAATTTTGGAACACTGAAAAAATTGAATTAAATTTTAAAAAGAATATAAATAAATACTGAATAAATATTGGCTATTATAAAAAAAAAGACTAAGATTTAATTACAAGAAGGTAGAATGCCATTTCACTTCCACACTTTATCACAATACCAACAGGATTCCAGTATAATAACAGTGGATTGGAGCTGAAAACTTTAGGCTCTTTCTGAGGAACAGTTACTTAGGGATGTCTCAAGTCAATAAAGGAGACAAAAACAAGATCACTAGAGGAATTTTAAGGCTCTGACACCTGTAGCAACAGCAGACACTAACACAGTCTAACTTCTAGCCCAATTAGTATAAATCTGCCCACTACACGCTTACTCACCACAGTCCCTGTTATTTGATTAAACATGTCCAACTTCTAGAAGGAGCCTAAAGAGACATGATGATTAAATGTAATGTAGTGTCATTACATTTAAGGATGTCATTCTGGAAAAGAATATGGACAGTGGAGGAAAATGAAGGAATTCTGAATAAAGCATGTGCTTTAATTAATTATATGTAGAGTGGTTCATTAACTGTGACAAATGTACCATATTAAGATTATAATAAGAGGTACTGAGTGAGAAGTATATGGGAACTCTGTACTCTCTGTGCAGTTTTTCTGTCAACCTATAACTATTTTAAAATTTAAAAGTTTATTTTAAAAAAATCAAAGCAGAAGATGAAAATCATTGTCAGGTAATTGTCACTCTGTATCCTATCGCTTCCTTCTCTGTTCATTAAAAATATCCCCTGGGCTCTAGAGATCATGGAATATCAACACACAGTTTTCACACAAAGTGAAATATCCTAGAGGCAAGTGTCCTAACAGAAAATAGAAAATGGTTTTTATAATGAATTTTCCTCTTCCCCATCAACAAGGCATTCAATAAGGCTGATAATGTCACGTAGAAGAGGAAAAACTTCTCTCACTTTTATCCCAAAGTCTAAGCTAGGCTTACTGGTGGAGGAGGGGGAAGAAAAATCAATACTATTTATAGCTCTTAGGTTTGACAGTTCTCAGCATATTCTGTTATTTCACAGAGAATATTCTCCTTGGGGTGGATGTTAAGCATCTACGTTGGATGTCTATAGGTCAAGGCAATAGGAGTTCACATTCAAGCAGGCTTGTTTGATTTCCATGCCAGAAATGGTGTGTTGTTCTTTTGCCTTCCTTAGGCTCATGGAAAACTATAACACCTGAGCCCCCACTGTTCAATTTAGCTCTGTTTTTATACCTCAAGAAACATTTCCAAAATGATTACTAAATATAAGCTAATGACTAAGGATGATTAAAATTTCAGCTTTGAGGAATTAATAACCAAGAGATTATGTCATATACCTAAGTACTATAAGAAAGTATATAGGGGCGCCTGGGTGGCTCAATGGGTTAAGCCGCTGCCTTCGGCTCAGGTTCCCAGGGTCCTGGGATCGAGCCCCATGTCGGACTCTATGCTCAGCGGGAAGCCTGCTTCCCTTCCTCTCTCTCTCTCTGCCTGTCTCTCTGCCTACTTGTGATCTCTGTCAAATAAATAAAATCTTAAAAAAAAAGAAAGTATATAAAATTCTGTACTATGTAGTAAGAGATGGAGAAGTAGATTCACGCATTAGAAGTATGATTCCTGAAAGGTAACATCTTCCATATTACTTAGGAAAAAAAAGATGACAGAGACACAAGCATGTGAAAGAATTTAACCTGACATTCGTATGCTGTAAGAGGATAGTTCTGATGATCACAACCCAGGTATTTTCCAGAAATGCTTTTTCTGAAGTGCAAGCTCTTTCTGGCCAGCCTCGCCTGCCAACAGTTTCCTTTCTAATTGATAGCGAGCAGTATTGACCCCAATAGCATTCCCAGGAGTATTTTTAAAAACGAGCTGAAGTCCAGGCATCTCCAAAATAGCTTTTGCTTATAACTCATGTTGGAACCTGGAAGCTAGTTAATTTTCCCCACATCACCCGGCATGGTCATCCAAAATGCAAGCCCTTGGGGTCAACCATCTTTTCCCCTACCCTCATGTCTACCTAGCTGGCCTTCCATAGTCCTATCTCTTCACCTGTGAATTTTACCTCCACCTTGCTCCATTGTACCCTTCGAACCCCCAAATCCTCTGCAAATAAACCTCTCCTTCCACAGTGCTTTTCCTCCTCCCTTAACAGTCAAGTCTTCCCTCTTGACTTCAATCTGGTCTTGGACAACTTTCTCTTCCACGCTCCAGTTCTACTCCCTAAATTTACTCTACAGTTTATTACTTTGTTATAATTCTGTTTCCTATTCATTTCTGCATTCCCAGGACCTACCAAAGGCCTTACTAAACATTAAATAAGTGACTGGATGAACACAAAAACAACACCTAGCAAATGCAAATTTGTACAGTGGAAATTGCACGTGTCTATAGTTTAGAGGAAGAGTTGATTGTATTTGGATTAGAGTTAATCAAGCAAAGGTGCAGCTCTCAGTTAAGTGAACTGGAGGATTCACCTATGAAAATATAACTCATAGGGCGCTTGGGTGGCTCAGTGGGTTAAAACCTCTGCCTTCGGCTCAGGTCATGTTCCCAAGGTCCTGGGATGGAGCCCTGCATCGGGCTCTCTGCTCAGCAGGGACCCTCCTCTGCCTCTCTCTCTGCCTGCCTCTCTGCCTACTTGTGATCTCTGTCAAATACATGAATAAAATCTTTAAAAAAAAAAAAGAAGGAAAATATAACTCATATCACTTAAAATGAAAAAAGCAAAGGTGATTAAATTTTCCCTTTTTTCACCCCCAATCAGCCAAAGTCCCTAAGGAAATACAATGGTATTATCAGTTTGACAGCATCTATGAATCTTCTACACTTACGAATCATGATGACAGATGCTGATAAGGTAAGAGGAAACAGCAGTTTTCATAGCACACATGGTCAGTAAGAGGCAATTCACTTGTTGGGAGGTGTAGTCCTGATCACCAAAGGCATGCTGAGAGCCACACTGTTCAGATGAGAATAAAGAACCAGAAAGTTAGCTGAGGTCAGAGCTTCCCGGATTCATTGACAGATGAAGAAATCAAAAAATAGAAAAACAAAACCTTCATATTACTTTCCTCATCAGAATTTGCTCTTTGAACAGTGACTGTCCACAGACAACTCAAAGAATTCAAAAATTCAGTTCATGCTGATAGGCATTTATATTTTGTAAACTTTTCTGGTACAAATGTTATATAATGATTAAAAAATGAATCTCATGGCTTAATATCACAGAACAAGGAAAACCCGTTCTTAAGAAGTCACAAGTCAAATTTACCATGAATAATTATATAAGAAGTAAAGGTTGAAGAGCAATTAGAGATCAATAACTGAACACAGATCAGTTTTTTGACTTTACATTTCAGCACTACTTTTATTCCAAAATTGTGGTCGGAATGACATTGCTGGAGGAAATAAAATAACAGGCAGTAATCATTTTGGCAGTTGGGTTGGGAGAATAATTCCATGTTTCTTAGTTTTCCTCTAAGTAGAAATGTTTAAGAAGATACTTGTTATGATCAGTACAGAACTTAATTTACATCCGTCTCTCCCCACTCCAATGCTTCTCTGAGCCATTTGAGAAATCATACCAGAGAGTAAGATGTCCTGCAATGAAAATATTACCTAGAGTAATCTTTAAGTCGATATGGAAGAATGTGGCTTCAATGTTCAGCAACAATGTTTTTAATTTTGCACCGTGGAATTAGACAGATTTACCTGCTCACTCTCAGGCTGGGCTGAAATCCTCAGGCCTTCCCAGAGGCCAGAGTTGGAGCACGGAGAAGCAGGCATGGCTATGTCGTTCTGGTGGGCAGAAGCTCCCGAAGAGAAAGGGAATGGAAAGAGTAGAACTCTATGTGTCTGGGCCCTCCTCCCAAACTCACTAAGCACATAAGATTGAATGGAAAAAGGTAACCAGCAAAAGTGAAGACAAACAAGAGTGACATCCAGAGAATGAAATACAAACTGAAAAATGCTGATGTTGTACTAATTCCAGTGTCCCAGCCAAGATGGAAACATTAGGAGTTCACGGGTAGTGTTCCCCCAACCCCCTCATTCCCAAAAGCTACTTTTCTTTTTGCTGATCTCTGACTTGGGTTTTGTTATCATTTGCAAAACCTGCATCCTCATATATATCGAAATGGGCAATATCTGTGCTCCTAGCTGGACTGTAAGCTCGCCGAAGGCAAGGAATACATCAGTAACCGTACTTATAAACACACAGCATCTCTCACAAAGCCTTGTGTAGAGTAAATGCTCCAATATGTTCCAATATTAGTCATTGAATGAATGAATAAATGAGTGAATATGAATAATATCTGGGCACAACTCGAAAACCTCACAAGTAGTGCCTGGGATCTACCACCTTTGCCAAGAAAAAACAGTTATTCTCTTTCCATGTGATCTTATTAAACTTGGCTCTGCTTGGACCTGATCTCTTTCTCTGTGTCACAAACACACACACACACACACACACACACACACAGAGGAATATTTGTAATGGAGGAACAGTGTCCCATATTGAACACAGTTGTCTCATGACTGGGTAGCCAGGGGGATTTCCAGGATAAGGGACAGCAGGGGACAGGCTAAGGAATGGCAAGCTGTGTCTGAGGTGTTAGTGTATGAGGGTATAGAAGACATGAAAGATAATGATGCAAATGAAGAGAAAAGAAATTTAGCCAGGCAACAGCTTTTTCTATTTTTCTCCTCTTATGTAAATATATTATTTTTCATATCATAACAGTATACAACACTTTGGAAGCATGAGAGAGAGCAGCTGCAATTACTTAACACAAGAATGTATTTGCTGTGACATCGAACGATGCAGTTTAACACTGTTTTGACAACTGACTTTGTGGTCACACAGATCTCAGCTGTGGCCTCTTGCTAGTTACACGATCTCAGTTAAGTTGCTTAATCTCTCAAAGTTCAGTTTCTCATCTGGAAAATGTGAAAAACAATGGCTGCCTGACAGAGTTGTTGTAAGAGTTAAACCAACAAAGTATACGTAATACACTTAAGAAGGTGCCAGAAACACACACACAACCATGATAGCCTTTGTTGTCCTTTATCTTCAAACACTCGGTGAACTATAAGTCACTAAATAAATGCAAGGGATTATTAACATTACTATTACTGTAGGAAATTTCACTGCCCTTTCACTAAAAGGCCACAGCTAAACAGAGGCGGTTTCATTCCATATCCATCTATTACACATAAGCTAACAGCTGTGCCCTGATAGCCGCCTCACTCCCCAGTGGGATGTGAGCCATATTATGATAGAAAAGGTTATATCCCCATTAGGCATATAAGGTGTGTTGTGGAGTAGAACGTCACATGTCGGATGTGTCTTATCACCTGTCATCTTGTCATCCTTGTTAAGTTGAGAGATACATATAAATTCATAACAATTTCAGTGTTGTGATCTTTTCATTACTTTTTAAAATTTCTTTCAAATCCACGTTTTCTATTTGGTAGCTCTGAGGTTAAATGTTTAATGTGGGACATTGTCATTGCTGTGTACTTCAATACGTAGCCATTGTAATTAAGATTTCAAGTGACTCTGGTTGTGAAGTGCGTTGCCTCTGGTTTGCATAATGCACAATATATTCATTGTTGTGGCTTCCTTTGCATAAATCAATCTTATTAATATCTTATTCATCTTCTTGCCTTCCAGAGTCTTGAATCAAATTAATTCTCTGAAGGGAGAAATGTCAGGACTCAGGCAGCGAGGGAGATCTGCATAATTCTAGTCCGTTTTTCAATAAAATTTGTATTATAGTCGGTCACATGATTTGCTAGCAAATTTTAACTCTGCTGCCTCTTTGTTTCTCTAGGAAACAAGAACAGATATTTGTATCTACATACAATGTGTAGAGAACTGGAGTAAAAGGGTTAAAGAAAAAGAGTGGGCATCAAGTTATGATAGTGAATCCCAGCTGGTTCCTCCAACAGCTATTCTAGTGGGAGACCCAGTTTGAAATGAAGGAAAATGGAAACATTGTCATTATGAAAACTTGCAGCAATGACTATTCTATTCTGTTAGCCTAAATGTGAGGGATCACCATGCTGTGAGTGGTGGCAGACTGTCCACTGAGGACGAAGCTTGATGCTGGCAACTCCCACCCTAGTTGGTGATGAGGAGTGAATTTGTAGGAACCCCAAAGCAGAAGGATTCCCCTAGCAGATTTTGCTTAAATCCACCTGGGCCTGGTGTGAAACCATAAAAAATTCCCTCCAGAAAAAAAAAGTAAAAATTGCCAAAAAGAAGAGAAAGTTGTTTTCTTTACACGGATCCTTGAAAAGCTGATCATGATCGCCACAATCAGATAAAAGAAGAATCTCTTCACAAGAGACCTTTTTTCTAGTCCCTGCAGGAGATCATGTGTACTTCTTTTGGTCTCAACAACATGGTTGTTCCTTCCCAGCCAAGTCTGCTATAGATGTCAATTTTCTCTCTAGCTAGAAAGTAATCTTGTGCCAATAGGCCTTGATCTTGTCTACAGAGTTTACCAGTAACACAGTTCTGGATATGGAAACATTTCTATTTGCGAAATAAAAGATAACTGAAATAAGAAAAAAATGCCATATTAATATATAATACCTTCCGCTACTCCTACTTTCCTATCTTCCACTTTTATAATGAAATCTGACAGTAAGTTTTCCTTGAAATCTTATAAATCTATCCAATAAACATTTATTATATTCCAGTTGTGCCAGATTTTATGTCGAACACAGGAACATGAACTCAGTGCACACATTTATGAATAAAAATGCATTGAGTATTGGACCTCCACTTTGGGCTGTGATGGAATAAGTGGTGTTGGACTTATTCTTCCACTAAAGACAGCTATAAAACTGGACAAATAATAAGTGGGAAATTTTTTCAGCCAGTGAAGAATAAAGAACACTGGCTTTTATAATTAAAAGAAAGCACATAAAGTGATCTACACATTCACTGCCATTTTCTTGCTTGAGGCCCTTTCCTGATGACCCAGGACATGGAACCCACGAGAAGAGCAATGATCTCAGTGACCTGAAGGGGCAGAATAGGTTGGGGCTGTTGAGGTGGCTGAAATTCACACATCATGGTATAGCTAAGAGAAAATAATGCAGATGGGTCCCTAGATCTATGTGGTGGTTACGCTTGGGTACTTCTCTGAGTGCTGGACTAAACATAAGCAACACAAGACTCCAAGAGTATAGCAAAGAGCAGCTCCTGCGTGGCAAAGAGCTGAAGGAAGATAGTAAAGTCGGGCTGTTCTGGGAGGAGTTGGTGTCACAGCCATTCCAGACTTGAAAGACCTTGCTGATTGCTATGCATTCAAAGATAATCCAGAAAGGCCATACTTTAGGAGTAAGTAGCACTCCCAAGCATAACAGTCATGACCTAGAATGATGACAAGACCAAAATATATCTGGCTCAGTAAAGCCTAAAACCAATCCAGACAATATCAAGAGGATTCGCCATTAAGTCGATTTACTTGCCAGAACAAAACTCAGAATAATCCTGATTCCTCACAATTTATTATCAAAATGATATCCAGCACATAATAAAAAAATACAAATATGCAAGGGAAGAAGGCAGGAAAATGTGAACCATAATTTAAAAAGCTGGTTAGGTAACAGCTACAGACCCCAGTATTATCCAGATGTTGGATTTAGCAGATAGACTCTCAAAAGCATTGTAAATTTGTTTAAGAAACTATGGAGGATGAATGAATAAATGGATGAGGAAGCTCAGCAGAGAAATGGAAAATACAAAAAAGAACTAAATGGAAATTCTAAGCCTAAAGAAATACAACATCCGAAATTTAAAACTTCCTGGGTAAGTTTAAAATCAGATTTTTTGGTGGCCAAAGAGTCAGTGAACATAGAGACAGATCAATAAAAATTACTCAAATTGAAGAACAAAAGGAAGAAAATTGGGAAGAAAATGAACAGAGCCTCAACAATCTGTGGAACAACATAATTTCCTTGGATGACTGGCATCCAGGGAAGTAGAGACAGAATGACTTGGAAAAAAATATTTTAAAAAACAATGGAAGAAATGTCCCCAAATTGTATTTAAAATTTTTTTTAAAAATTTAAAAAATTATTTAAAAATTTTATCTGAAAACATTAATTCAGTGATGCCTGAGGGCTCAGTTGGTTGAGCACCTGCCTTTGGCTTGGGACATGATCCCCAGACCCTGGGATCAAGTCCCACATTGGGCTCCCTGCTCCATGGGGATTCTGCTTCTCCCTCTTCCCCTCTCCTTGCTCATGCTCTCTTTCTCTCTCTCTATCTGACAAATAAATAAATAAAACATTTTAAAAAACAAACAAAGAAACAAACCAACATTAACTCATAGACCCAACATATTCAGATGATCCCAAACAGGATGAATACAAAGATAACCACACTGATCCCTATAGTTTTCAAACTACTGAAAATAAAAGAGAAAGAGAAAGATCTTTAAAATAGCCAGAAGGAAAAAAAGACACATTACATATAGGAGAGTTATCATAAGAATGACAACTAACTTCTCATTAGAAAAGAAATTTGAAGAAAATGAAACAAATTCTTTAAAGTGATGAGAAATAATTAGTTTGCTAGGGCTGCATAACAAAGCACCACGGACTGTATGGCCTGAACAACATGAATTTATTGGCTCACAGAGGTTGGAAGTCCAAAATCAAGGTCCTGAGAGAAATGGTTCCTTCTGAAGACTATGAGGGAATCTGTTGACTTGTCAATGGCTGTCTTCTCACTATGCCTCTTCACATTGTCTTTGCTGTATGCAAGTCTCTGTATCCACATTTCATCTTTTCAGAAGGACATCTGTCATGTAAGATTAGGGCCCCTTAGTGACCTCATTTTAACTTGATTACCTCTGTAAGACCCTATCTCCAAATAAGGCCACATTCAGGGATGCTGGTAATTAGGACTTCAACATATGGATTTGTTGGGGGGTGGATGGACATGCAAATCAACCCATAGCAAAAGAAAGTTTTATAAACCTCTCAAACTCTAATTCTATATCCGGTGAAAATATGCTTCATAAATTATAAACCTCTCAAACTCTAATTCTATATCCGGTGAAAATATGCTTCATAAATAAGGATAACATTTTCTTCAGGTAAAAAAAACTAAGGGAACTCTTTTTGCGACCAGACCTTTATGTTAGAAATGGCTAAAGGAAGTTCTTTTTACATTAAAGGGAAATTCTACATGGAAAGTCAGATCTTCAAGAAGAAATGAAGAACTCCAGAAATTTTAAGAACATTAGGTAAATATAGCAAGTAAGTTCTTTTTCCCCTAATTTCTTTAGAAACATTGCAATGTTTGTAGTATTTATAGAAGAAAAATACATGACAAGAGCACAAAAGAGTTCCACTGTTAACAAGTCTCTTAAATGTGAGTTAAACTGGCACAATTTCGATTCTAAGTCAGATATGATAAATTACGGATGCAAAATATAATCCCTGGAGCAGCCACTAAAAGAACACAACAGTTAGAGAGGAAAAAAGAAGAAAAATGAAATTATACAATCAATTAGACTACAAGAAGCCAAGAGGTGAGAGGGAAAGGAATATAAAAATGGATGGAACAAATAGAAAACTAGGATAAGGTAGAGGGCTTTAACCTAACTGTAGCAGACAATGTTTTCCATATATAGCCACCATAAAATCTCCTATCTTCTGCAATGGGCTTGTAACAGTTTTCCAGAGCTGCCATAACACTGTAGATGAAGTGGTTTAAACAACATAAGTTTATTTCTTCACAGCTCTGGGGACTTGAAGTCCAAAATCAAGGTGTCAGCTTGGTTTCCTTCAGGGAGACTTCTCTTTGGCTCGTAGATAGCTGTCTTCTCCCATTGTCTTCACATGGTCTTCTTCTTGAACTTTTTTTTTTTTAAAGTAGGCTCCATGCCCAGCATGAAGCCCAACATGGGGCTTGACTTCACAACCCTAAGATCAAGACCTGAGCTGAGATCAAGAGTCAGATGCTTAACTGACCAAGCCACTGAGGTGCCCCACACGGTCTTTTTCTTGAAGTCTCTATCTCCAAATACAGTCCTGTTCTATGGTACTGGCAATTAGGAGTTTGACATATGAATTTGGGGGGATACAATTCAGTCCATAACAGGGGCTTTGCCACTCAGGTCAAAGAGGCAGAGTTGTTTTCCCATCCCTTAGACTCTGGGCACATGCTGTTACTGCTTTGACCAATTGATTATGACAGAAGTAACACTATCAGTACCAGTCATGGCCCTGATCTGGCCTGGCAGTGTGCTTACAATGGAATACTATTAAGCAATAAAAGGGATTGAACTATTGATAGATTCAAGTTGGATGAACCTCAAAACCAGTATGATGAAAGAAGCCAGACATAAAGAAATGCATATTTCATTATTTAATTTGCATAAAATTCAAGGACAGGTAAAAGTAATTTCAGTGGTAGAAGTTAGAACAATTAGAAATTAATAATTCCTTCTATTTGGGGATATGATGAGACTAGAAGGAGCCATCAAGTTTCTTGATGATGGAAATGTCTGTAGTATCGTTGGTTACATAAATGAAGATACTTGTTAAGATTTATCAAACTATACAGTTAAGATCTGTAAATTTTATCATACATGTTAGTTTCTCATCATTGCTACAACAAATTATTATAAGCTTCAGTGGCTTAAAACAACACATATTTACTATCTTACAATTCTGGAGGTCAGAAGTCCAAAATATGTCTCACTGGTCTGAAATCAAGGTGTCAGCAGGGCTGGTACCTTCTGGAGGTGCTAAGGGAAAATCTTACTTTTTTGCTTTTTCCAGCTGCTAGGGGCTGGCTGCCCACAATCCCTGGCTCTTGCTTCTCTTCCATCTTCAAAGCCAGCAATAGCTACTCAAGTGTTTCTCACATTGCATCATTCCGACACTGACTCTCTTCCACACCTAAAGTATCATTGTGGTTACACTGGACCAATGCAGATAACCCAGGATAATTTCCTTACCTTAAAGTAGTTCATTAACAATCTTAACCTCATCTGTACCTTAATTCCCTTGTCAAGTAACATGCACAAATTCCAGGGATTAAGACATGGAAATCTTATGGGGGAGAGGGGCGGGGGGGGGGGGCAGTATTACCTACAACTTTTTTTTTAAAGGATTTTATTTATTTTTTGACAGCGAGAGAGAGTGAGAGAGGGAATATAAGCAGGGGGAGTGGGTGAGGGAGAAGCAGGCCTCCCACTGAGCAGAGAGCCCAATGTGGGGCTTGGATCCCGGGACTCTGGGATCATGACCTGAGGCGAAGGCAGACACTTAAAGACTGAACCACCCAGGTACCCCTACCTGCAACATTTTATGTGAATTTTACTTCAATATAAAACAATTTTTGTAAAAGCTACTGAATGCCCATTATATGCCAGTCACTATTCTAGATCTCTCTCTCTCTCTCTCTCTCTCTATATATATATATACCTATGGTTACATATTTATTTATTTTTGTGTGTCTTCCCTACTAGAATCTATGCTTCTTGAGGACAGGGAGGTTTGTTTGGTGGTTTGGTGTACTGTATTACAACATTATCTAGCACATAGTAGGAGCTCATTAAAATTTTTTGAATGAATGAAGGCAAACTAAGTCAGTTTCATTTATTTTTGCTGATTTTGTGGATAATATTGATTGAATGACTTCTTGGAAGAACTTTAGGTAGATAAAATTACAGAAATTAAGAGTCTACTATCCCTAGTAAAAAGTGTTTGGTTTTGAACCATTAAATGTCTATATTAGAATATCATCAACACCTAATAGGACAGCCTAATTATAATGCCAGGAAGCAGAGAACAGAGCCATCCACTAAGAGAGTCAATTTCTATATTAAAAAATAGAATTTTCTCAAAAAACAATTTGGTTCATGAGAAATACTAAAGAATTTATTTCCTGATATATTTTGGTTATTTCTATTGTTACCCCCTACAATCCTGAATTACATTTTTTTCAAACTAAAACATATGGTGTTAGAAATGTCACCAAAAAGAATATCTTTTCCTCTTATTTATTAAGTTTTTTCTAAAGGTTTATAAAAGTCAACACCAGAAAGTCTTATGTTTTGTACAATCATTTCTAATATTTTGAAACAATCAAAGGCTTGGTTTTCTTCACAACTTCATAACATCAGACATGAACGCATATTGTGTTTGGAAAAAAAATAAAGTCGGTGCATTTGACTGTGCTTGGCAGAAAATACAAGTGTGCTTCCCTCTGCTCCCTCCCAATGTGTTTGTGTCCCATAAGAAATAAATGTGGCTGGGGCGCCTGGGTGGCTCAGTGGGTTAAGCCGCTGCCTTCGGCTCAGGTCATGATCTTGGGGTCCTGGGATCGAGTCCCACATCGGGCTCTCTGCTCCGCAGGGAGCCTGCTTCCTCCTCTCTCTCTGCCTGCCTCTCTGCCTACCTGTGATCTCTCTCTCTCGCTGTCAAATATTAGAAAAAAAAAAAAAAGAAAGAAATGTGGCAACAAAATATCAATTCACCCACAGCTTCTGTCCTCCCTTTTACTCTGGTTTGTGTTTCAAGTATCACTGCTAAAAACCTGATGTGTTACAAGTTTATCCATGAGAGAACAAATGATTTATTTCATTGAAGAGTTAAGACTAAATATTGATTACATTTATATTACAGAGTGATCCTAATAGAATCAGCACACAGACATACACTGCAATGATCTCCTACTTTCAAAGATCTACTGATCAAAGATGTCTTATTTTAACATAATTTTTATCTTAAAATTTATGACATGTGATCTTGACCAATAGTAATGATCATCATAACTAGATTGTTTTTCTTTTTTAAAAAAGATATTTATTTATTTATTTAAGAAAGAAAGAGAGCGTGCTTAACAGGGGGGAGGGGAAGAGGGAGAAGCAGACTCCCCGCTGAGTATCCCCTCTCCCCAACCCCAGGACCATGGGATCATGACCTGAGCTAAAGGCAGACATTTAACTGACTGAGCCATTCAGGTACCCCAGATTGTTTATCTTCTTAAAGTTTTTCTTATAAAAAAAAACTGCGTGTATGTATGTTCCTAAAGTTTTCAGTGGAAAAAAACAATCAAGGTTTTCATGTAAGAGGCATGTTGTGTGGACTGAATGTTTCTGGTCCCCTCAAATTAATATGTTGAACCCATACTCTCCAATGTGATGATATTTGGAGGTGAAACCTTTGGGAGGTAATTAGGTTTAGATAAAGTCATGGAGGTGGAGCCTTCAAGATGGGATTAGAGCCCTCATATCAAGGGCAAGAGTTCAAACTCTCTGCCAGGTAAGGATACAGCAAAGAGACAGCTGTTTGCAAACCGGGAAGAATTTCTTTACCAGATATCAAATCCACTAACACCTTGATCTTAGATTCCCTGGCCTCTAGAACTGTGAGAAATAAATGTTGTTTAAGCCCCCAGTCTATGGTATTTTGTTACAGCACCTCAAGGTGACTAAAACAGCATCTTAGCACCTTGAAGACATGAGGACAGCCAATGGAATTTGATGGAGCCAAGAATTCTAAAGGACACAGATACATTTAAAAGGGGTACTGGGGCACCTGGGTGGCTCAGTGGGTTAAAGCCTCTGCCATTGGCTCAGGTCATGTTCCCAAGGTCCTGGGATGGAGCCCCGCATCCGGCTCTCTGCTCAGCAGGGAGCCTGCTTCCCTCCCTTTCTCTCTGCCTGCCTCTCTGCCTACTTGTGATCTCTGTCTGTCAAATAAATAAATAATATACTAAAAAAAATAAAAAGAGGGGGGAGTGGGACAAAGGGGCACCTGGGTGGTGCAGTGGGTTAGGCTCTGACTTGGTTTCGGCTCAGGTCATGATATTGGGGTCATGGGAAATGGCTCCAAGTTGGGCTCCATGCTTGACACTGAGTGTGCTTGAGATTCTCTCTCCCTCTCCCTCTGCCCCTCCCCAGTGCATGCACAAGCCCACGTGCTCTCTCTCTCTCTCTCTCTCTCTCAAATAAATCTTTAAAAAAGCGGGGGTGGGGGTGGGGGTGGCAAAATAGACTGTATCCAAGAAAAAGAAAACATAGTAATGCTGCAAAAACAACTTGCCAGACCAAAAAGAAACTATAGAACCTCTGTGGATAGTTCTGTGCTTGACAAAATTAACTTAGGCTGGAAAAGTGATCTGTGAAAGTTACAGGATATTGCAAAAGTAATAATAAATCAGATAATAATAATGGAGAATTTTTATCTCATCATAAGAGAGATAGAAAAACAAAGTTAGGGAGGAGTCATCAAGATGGCGGAGAAGTAGCAGGCTGAGACTACATCAGGTAGCAGGAGATCAGCTCGATAGCTTATCTAAACATTGCAAACACCTACAAATCCAATAGGAGATTGAAGAGAAGAAGAACAGCAATTCTAGAAACAGAAAATCAACCACTTTCTGAAAGGTAGGACTGGCGGAGAAGTGAATCTAAAACGATGGGAAGATAGACCACTGGGGGAGGGGCCGGCTCCCGGCAAGTGGCAGAGGAATGGAGCACAAAATCAGGACTTTTTTTTTTTTTAAATCAGGACTTTTAAAAGTCTGTTCCACTGAGGGACATTGCTCCAGAGGCTAAACCAGGGTGAAGCCCACGCGGGGTCAGCGTGGTCCCAGGTCCCGCAGGGTCACAGAAGGATCGGGGGTGTCGGAGTGTCGGAGAGCTCGCAGGTATTAGAATGGAGAAGCCGGCTGCAGAGATAGAGCCGAGGACTGAACTCTCAGCTCAGGGTAACCTTGAACTGGTCGCGGGCTGGGTGAGCTCGGAGCGCGGCTAGAGGCTGGGGATACGGGAGTGATTGGGTGCTGTCCTCTGGGGGCGCACTGAGGAGTGGGGCCCCAGGCTCTCGGCTCCTCCGGGCCGGAGACTAGGAGGCCACCATTTTCATTCCCATCCTCCGGAACTCTATGGAAAGCATTCAGGGAACAGAAGCTCCCAAAAGCGAACCCGAGCCGATTACTTAGTCCGGCCGCCGGTAAGGGCGGTGCAATCCCGCCTCGGGCAAAGACACTTGAGAGTCACTACAACAGGCCCCTGCCCCAGAAGATCAACAAAATATCCAGCCAGGACGAAGTTCATCTATCAAGGAAAGTAGGTTCAATTCCTAAGACAGCAGCGCAATTCCAGAGGAGGAGAAAGCAAAGCACAGAACTCATGGCTTTCTCCCCATGATTCTTTAGTCTTGCGGCTACTTCAATTTTTTTTTCTTTTTCTTTTTTCAATTTTTTTTCTTTTTTCTTCTTCTGCTAAATTTTTAAAAACTTTTACCCTTTTCTTTTTTAACGATTTTTGACTAGTTTATCTAAATATATATATTTTTTCTTTCTTTTTTATATTTTTTCTTTATTTGTTTTATTTTTTAAATTTTTTTTTTCCTGAATCTCTTTTTATCCCCTTTCTCCCCCCCACAATTTGGGGTCTCTTCTCATTTAGTTACAGCGCATTTTTCTGGGGTCTTTGCCACCCTTTTAGTATTTTATTTGCTCCTTCATATCCTCTTATCTGGACAAAATGACAAGGCTGAAAAAATCACCACAAACAAAAGAACAAGAGACAGTACCGAAGGCTAGGGAAATAATCAACACAGATATTGGTAATATGTCAGATCAAGAGTTCAGAATGACGATTCTGAACATTCTAGCCGGGCTCGAAAAAGGCATGGAAGATATTAGAGAAACCCTCTCTGGAGATATTAAAGCCCTTTCTGGAGAAATTAAAGAACTAAAATCTAACCAAGTTGAAATCAAAAAAGCTATTAATGAGGTGCAATCAAAAATGGAGGCTCTCACTGCTAGGATCAATGAGGCAGAAGAAAGAATTAGTGATATAGGAGACCAAATGACAGAGAATAAAGAAGCCGAGCAAAAGAGGGACAAACAGCTACTGGACCATGAGGGGAGAATTCGAGAGATAAGTGACACCATAAGACGAAACAACATTAGAATAATTGGGATTCCAGAAGAAGAAGAAACAGAGAGGGGAGCAGAAGGTCTATTGGAGAGAATCATTGGAGAGAATTTCCCTAATATGGCAAAGGGAACAAGCATCAAAATCCAGGAGATGCAGAGAACCCCCCTCAAAGTCAACAAGAATAGGTCCACACCCCGTCACCTAATAGTAAAATTGACAAGTCTTAGTGACAAGGAGAAAATCCTGAAAGCAGCCCGAGAAAAGAAGTCTGTAACATACAATGGTAAAAATATTAGATTGGCAGCAGACTTATCCACAGAGACCTGGCAGGCCAGGAAGAGCTGGCATGATATATTCAGAGCACTAAACGAGAAAAACATGCAACCAAGAATACTCTATCCAGCTAGGCTATCATTGAAAATAGAAGGAGAGATAAAAAGCTTCCAGGACAAACAAAAACTGAAAGAATTTGCAAACACCAAACCAGCTCTCCAGGAAATATTGAAAGGGGTCCTCTAAGCAAAGAGAGAGCCTAAAAGTAGTAGATCAGAAAGGTACAGAGACAATATACAGTAACAGTCACCTTACAGGCTAATAATGGCACTAAATTCATATCTCTCAATAGTTACCCTGAATGTTAATGGGCTAAATGCCCCAATCAAAAGACACAGGGTATCAGAATGGATAAAAAAACAAAACCCATCAGTATGTTGCCTACAAGAAACTCATTTTAGACGCGAAGACACCTCCAGATTTAAAGTGAGGGGGTGGAAAACAATTTACCATGCTAATGGGCATCAGAAGAAAGCTGGGGTGGCAATCCTTATATCAGATCAATTAGATTTTAAGCCAAAGACTATAATAAGAGATGAGGAAGGACACTATATCCTACTCAAAGGGTCTGTCCAACAAGAAGATCTAACCATTTTAAATATCTATGCCCCTAACGTGGGAGCAGCCAACTATATCAACCAATTAATAACAAAATCAAAGAAACACATCAATAATAATACAATAATAGTAGGGGACTTTAACACTCCCCTCACTGAAATGGACAGATCATCCAAGCAAAAGATCAACAAGGAAATAAAGGCCTTAAATGACACACTGGACCAGATGGACATCACAGATATATTCAGAACATTCCATCCCAAAGCAACAGAATACACATTCTTCTCTAGTGCACATGGAACCTTCTCCAGAATAGATCACATCCTGGGTCACAAATCAGGTCTCAACCGGTATCAAAAGATTGGGATCATTCCCTGCATATTTTCAGACCACAATGCTCTGAAGCTAGAACTCAATCACAAGAGGAAAGCTGGAAAGAACCCAAATACATGGAGACTAAATAGCATCCTTCTAAAGAATGAATGGGTCAACCAGGAAATTAAAGAAGAATTGAAAAAATTCATGGAAACAAATGATAATGAAAACACAACAGTTCAAAATCTGTGGGACACAGCAAAGGCAGTCCTGAGAGGAAAATATATAGTGGTACAAGCCTTTCTCAAGAAACAAGAAAGGTCTCAAGTACACAACCTAACCCTACACGTAAAGGAGCTGGAGAAAGAACAAGAAAGAAACCCTAAACCCAGCAGGAGAAGAGAAATCATAAAGATCAGAGCAGAAATCAATGAAATAGAAACCAAAAAAACGATAGAAAAAATCAATGAAACTAGGAGCTGGTTCTTTGAAAGAATCAATAAGATTGATAAACCCCTGGCCAGACTCATGAAAAAGAAAAGAGAAAGGACCCAAATCAATAAAATCATGAATGAAAGAGGAGAGATCACAACTAACACCAAAGAAATACAGACAATTATAAGAACATACTATGAGCAACTCTACGCCAACAAATTGGACAATCTGGAAGAAATGGATGCATTCCTAGAGACATATAAACTACCACAACTGAACCAGGAAGAAATAGAAAACCTGAACAGGCCCATAACCAGTAAGGAGATTGAAACAGTCATCAAAAATCTCCAAACAAACAAAAGCCCAGGGCCAGACGGCTTCCCAGGGGAATTCTACCAAACATTTAAAGAAGAACTAATTCCTATTCTCCTGAAACTGTTCCAAAAAATAGAAATGGAAGGAAAACTTCCAAACTCATTTTATGAGGCCAGCATCACCTTGATCCCAAAACCAGACAAGGATCCCACCAAAAAAGAGAACTACAGACCAATATCCTTAATGAACACAGACGCAAAAATTCTCGCCAAAATACTAGCCAATAGGATTCAACAGTACATTAAAAGGATTATTCACCACGATCAAGTGGGATTTATTCCAGGGCTGCAGGGTTGGTTCAACATCTGCAAATCAATCAATGTGATACAACACATTAATAAAAGAAAGAACAAGAACCATATGATACTCTCAATAGATGCTGAAAAAGCATTTGACAAAGTATAGCATCCCTTCCTGATCAAAACTCTTCAAAGTGTAGGGATAGAGGGCACATACCTCAATATTATCAAAGCCATCTATGAAAAACCCACCGCAAATATCATTCTCAATGGAGAAAAACTGAAATCTTTTCCGCTAAGGTCAGGAACACGGCAGGGATGTCCATTATCACCACTGCTATTCAACACAGTACTAGAAGTCCTAGCCTCAGCAATCAGACAACAAAAAGAAATTAAAGGCATCCAAATTGGTAAAGAAGAAGTCAAACTATCACCCTTCGCAGATGATATGATACTATATGTGGAAAACCCAAAAGACTCCACTCCAAATATGCTAGAACTTGTACAGGAATTCAGTAACGTGTCAGGATATAAAATCAATGCACAGAAATCAGTTGCATTTCTGTACACCAACAACAAGACAGAAGAAAGAGAAATTAAGGAGTCAATCCCATTTACAATTGTACCCAAAACTATAAGATACCTAGGAATAAACCTAACCAAAGAGGCTAAGAATCTATACACAGAAAATTATAAAGTACTCATGAAAGAAATTGAGGAAGACACAAAGAAATGGAAAAATGTTCCATGCTCCTGGATTGGAAGAATAAATATTGTGAAAATGTCCATGCTACCTAAAGCAATCTACACATTTAATGCAATCCCTATCAAAATACCATCCATTTTTTTCAAAGAAATGGAACAAATAATCCTAAAATTTATATGGAACCAGAAAAGACCTCGAATAGCCAAAGGAATATTGAAAAAGAAAGCCAAAGTGGGTGGCATCACAATTCCGGACTTCAAGCTCTATTACAATGCTGTCATCATCAAGACAACATGGTACTGGCACAAGAACAGACACATAGATCAGTGGAACAGAATAGAGAGCCCAGATATAGACCCTCAACTCTATGGTCAACTGATCTTAGACAAAGCAGGAAAGAATGTCCAATGGAAAAAAGACAGCCTCTTCAATAAATGGTGCTGGGAAAATTGGACAGCCACATGCAGAAAAATGAAATTGGACCACTTCCTTACACCACACACGAAAATAGACTCCACATGGATGAAGGACCTCAATGTGAGAAAGGAATCCATAAAATCCTTGAGGAGAATGCAGGCAGCAACCTCTTCGACCTCAGCCGTAGCAACATCTTCCTAGGAACAACGGCAAAGGCAAGGGAAGCAAGGGCAAAAATGAACTATTGGGATTTCATCAAGATCAAAAGCTTTTGCACAGCAAAGGAAACAGTTAACAAAACCAAAAGACAACTGACAGAATGGGAGAAGATATTTACAAACGACATATCAGATAAAGGGCTAGTATCCAAAATCTATAAGGAACTTAGCAAACTCAACACCCAAAGAACAAACAATCCAATCAAGAAATGGGCAGAGGACATGAACAGACATTTCTGCAAAGAAGACATCCAGATGGCCAACAGACACATGAAAAAGTACTCACGTCACTCGGCATCAGGGAAATACAAATCAAAACCACAATGAGATATCACCTCACACCAGTCAGAATGGCTAAAATTAACAAGTCAAGGAAATGACAGATGCTGGCGAGGATGCGGAGAAAGGGGAACCCTCCTCCACTGTTGGTGGGAATGCAAGCTGGTGCAACCACTCTGGAAAACAGCATGGAGGTTCCTCAAAATGTTGAAAATAGAACTACCCTATGACCCAGCAATTGCACTACTGGGTATTTACCCTAAAGATACAGACGTAGTGATCCGAAGGGGCACGTGTACCCGAATGTTTATAGCAGCAATGTCTACAATAGCCAAACTATGGAAAGAACCTAGATGTCCATCAACAGATGAATGGATAAAGAAGATGTGGTATATATACACAATGGAATACTATGCAGCCATCAAAAGAAATGAAATCTTGCCATTTGCGACGATGTGGATGGAACTAGAGCGTATCATGCTTAGTGAAATAAGTCAATCGGAGAAAGACAACTATCATATGATCTCCCTGATATGAGGACATGGAGAAACAACATGGGGGGTTAGGGGGATAGGAGAAGAATAAATGAAACAAGATGGGATTGGGGGGGAGACAAACCATAAATGACTCTTAATCTCACAAAACAAACTGGGGTTTGCTGGGGGGAGGTGGGATTGGGAGGGGGGGAGTGGGTTATGGACATTGGGGAGGGGAGGTGAACCATAAGAGACTATGGACTCTGAAAAACAACCTGAGGGTTTTGAAGGGTCAGGGGTGGGAAGTTGGGGGAACAGGTGGTGGGTAATATGGAGGGCACGTTTTGCATGGAGCACTGGGTGTTGTGCAAAAACAATGAATACTGTTACGCTGAAAAAAATAAATAAAATGGAAAAAAAAAAAACAAAGTTAGTAAAGGACAAATAATTAACTTTTAGAACAGGAGGCTTCTGAATCCCCAAGAAGCCTGGAGATAACTTAATGCAACTTCCCAAAGTCCTCTAATAAATATGGGCCAAGTCACAAAATAATGAGCCCTGGGGTGGGGGTGAAGGAGTATTACAAAGAAGAAAGCATCCTTTAAAAACAGAAAGATGGTTAAAGAGAGGAGAAAAAGTGAATGCAAACTAGAGATTAAGAGTAAACTAGAAATTATGCAGAAACCCAAAGGAGGAATTCTAGGACAACCTTGCAAAGGAGTGGAAATGCATTTTTAAAATTTCAAAGAGAGATAGATGCCTGGGTGGCTAAGTGCATTAAGCCTCTGCCTTCAGCTCAGGTCATGGTCTCAGGGTCCGGGGATCGAGCCCTGCATCGGGCTCTCTGCTCAGCAGGGAGCCTGCTTCCCCCCACCTTTCTCTGCCTGACTCTCTGCCTACTTGTAATCTCTCTCTGTGTCAAATAATTAATTAAATAAATAAATCTTTAAAAATATTTTTTTCAAAGAGAGATAACCAGGTTCAGATTCTGAGGGAACATTTCATAGTCACAGAGCAAAGGGTGCAATCAGCAGATTTAAAGACAAAACAACATGTCTTTGGTTGTTGTTTAAAGAATTTAGCACAGTGCCTCGAACCTGAAGGCCACCCAATTATATATAGCAGATTCATTTGATATCCTTTTTTGGTCTTTACTTCAGAAGAAGGAAGATTTCCACTTTCAAATTGTCTTTTGAAACAGAGAGAACTAAGATATTATACTGGATAATAATAATAAACACACTGATATCCTACCCCTCATCAAAAGATACTAAGAAGTAAGTTAGAGATTAAAAAACATAATCTGTGCTAAACTTTTGAAGAAACTCAAGAGTTTAATTGTAGAATTACTGACAAAATGAAACATATTCCACAGGCCCTCATGGCAGGAGGTCTGATGGCTTGCCCTTAGGATTCATCCCTATGAAAGACTGCAGGAGATTCCTTGGGTTCTAAAGTCAGTGGGTCTCATTTCCTTACTGGCAAATAAGACCTCTGGACACAGGAATAAACATCCCATGTGAGAAGAGAACCTGGTTTTTGTTAGGCAAAATCCTGCCTGACTGATTTAATGCTTCAGAGCACTTTAAGACATTATTCTAAACACTGGTCAAATAAGAAGTTGTTAATTGCACATATTACTTTACTAAGCTCCATATATATGGTGATTTTAACAGACAAGGCTCTTAATCTAGCATAAGCAAATCCAAGACATATCACAGTAATCTGTCACCAATCGGTGCCTTGAACCTTTTATCCATTCATTCTTTCTTTCACCTTTTGAATTTCTACTTCAAACTGCACACTCCAAATAACTCATCCCTGAGCCAACAGTGTCAATAAACTATCTTCAATCGTTCTAAAACAAAACAAAGCTAAACTAAACTAAGCACCACATTGGCACCCATGCAGAGATTCAAAATGGTCACCCTTTTAGGGGCGCCTGGGTGGCTCAGTAGGTTAAAGCCTCTGCCTTTGGCTCAGGTCATGATCTCAGTTTCCTGGGATCGAGCCCCATGTCGGGTTCTCTGCTCAGCAGGGAGCCTGCTTCCCTCTCTCTCTCTGCCTGCCTCTCTGCCTACTTGTGATCTCTGTCTGTCAAATAAATAAATTTTTAAAAAATCTTTTAAAAAATGGTAACCCTTTTAAAATCATAAGCCTGTAAATAACATTTATGGAATAGCTTAATTAATAATTGAAGTAAAAGATAAAAGTAAGTTCCAAATCATTTTTATGGGTATTGCAATATTTGCACTTTAAAAAATGCCTTTCTACACCTGCAACTAATGTAACATTATGTGTCAACTGTACTTCAACTAAAAAATTTGTTTCCAACTTGAAAATGAAAAGAATGCCTTTCTGACTTGTAAGCTAGAAACATGAAAAGGCAAATAGACTTCCACAGTTTAGGGAAGCATCTGGAAGAATCTGAGTCACCGAGAATTAAATAATCAATTAGTTGTTCCCATCCTTTCTGCATATCACCAAGAACACTTTCCAGTGTCTCACACCTTCTGTTGTGATTGTCTTTGAACCAGAATCTTTGGTTCAGGAATCAGAGTAATAAAGAATGATTTCTTTGCATGAAGAAATATCTCAAAGTCATGTCTGAAGTTCTTTGCATACATAGTTCATTAACATGCTTTCACGCTATTTACATGGTTTGAGTTTGTTGATGAAAATATATAATGCAAGCTGATGCCTGACATAGAAGTTCTCCGTAAATGTTAACAATTTTGGTATCATTAAGTGCTTTTAAAGAATAAACTAAACAAAAAATTAAAAAAGAAAACATATAATGCAGTTGAGAACTGCTCTTCCAGTTTGAAAGGTTAATGAAAGATACAGAAAGAAGTTGTTACATTCAGAGCAGGGGGCTGATAGCTAAGGAAACAGACAATAGCTCTTGTAAGCTTAATAAAATCTTCAAAATACCTCTGTTATGGACTGAATGTTCCCCAAACTCCAGTGTGATGGTATTTGAAGGTGGCGCCTTTGGGAAGTAATTAGGTTTAACTGAAGTCATGAGGGTGGACCCCCCCTGATGGAATGAGTGCCCTCATAAGAAGAGACACCAGAGTGTCTGTGTGCTCTCTCGTAGTCAGTCTGTCTGTCTGTCTGTCTCTCTCTCTGTCTTTCCGTCATGTGAGGATACAGCAAGAAGGCAACTATCTATAAATCAAGAAGAGGGTTCTCACCAGAAGTTAGCCATGATGACAACCTGATCTCAGACTTCCCAACCTCTAGAACCCTGAGAAATCAGTGTCTGTTACAGCAGCCTGAGCTAACTAAGACAACTCTTGGCTCTAACAATATCCTGTAGGAGATTCCAAAGCAGATCTAACAAAATACTGAAGATAGGATCAATAAGACTTTTGGTTTCCATTTCAGGAGACAAAAATGACTACAAGGAATTCTAGAGCTAAGGTATCACTCCATACATTTTATGCTGCTATACTTACTGGGTGTTTGCTGGGTCTCTTTTTTAGCCATGTAAAAGGATAAAAATGCCTTTGCAATCTTTCTAGCCAACTATGTACCTTGAACATATGAACCTATTCATTTCTCTAATGAGGAATTATTTGTAACATTCCTTAGCCTAAACAACAAAACCCTCTGATGCAGACGTGGATAATAATATTTAATAGCTGCCTCTGGAGTCTGAACTCCTGATTAGTATTTTTCAAAAGCTAACTAATCACTTTTTTAAAAAAGATTTTATTTGTTTATTTGACAGAGATAGAGAGCATGAGCAGGGAGAGCAGCAGGCAGAGGGAGAAGCTGGCTCCCCGCTGAGCAGGGAGCCCAATGCAGGACTCCATCCCAGGACCCTGGGATCATGACCTGAGCTGCAGACAGACGTTTAACCTGCTGAACCACTCAGGCGCCCAATCACTTTTAAGCGATTATAAATTACATAGAATATAACAGAGACCAAGCTACTTCCATTTTTCACAAGGCTACCATTATATTAGAAATAAAATGCTGCAAATTTTCTGTACATTTTGAATGTTTACATTTAATAAATCAGTTCTTTAATATAAGAACTTATTTCATAAATCAGTTCTTTAATATAAGATATATCATTATATATATAGATACAATGATATCTGTTTTATAAATAAACAGAATATTAATTCATAGTCCATGAGAGTCAATGTGGTCTGGGAATGGGACACAAGTGAAAGTTGGTGATAAATGTCATTTTTCAATGCTGTATCTCTGTGATATTTGGCAGGTTGATTTTGAAAAACCCTTCGTATGAAGAAAGTTAGGCCTTGGCCAAACAGCATGACATCATACCATCTCTCCAACCCTAACTCGGGCCTTGGTGCCTAAAACTCCAATGGTTTTGAAGTTCTCTCTGAGAGGTCTGCCGAAATCAAGATGACTGTGCTTTCTACTCTGTCACACTATCTCCCAGGTGACAGCACAGTCCTAGGCTCACCTGAGGTTGTCACACACATAGCCTGACCCAGGGCAGCACTTCTGATACACCCAAACCTAGTCCTCTTTTCACCATTTATTTAGCACTTTTTACTGCTTATGAGTTCAGGACCAATCTGGAAATATCAGGTAAGAATAGAGTCAGGTAATAATGGAAAATTCACTGAAGCTGGATGAATTATTTTTCACTTAATTCACAAGTAGGATGAGGTGGGCCTGTTTTGATCACTCACACTTTTTCATGTCTCCAGTGGGTTGTTAATAAGCTGCCAATAACTAATCCCCAAGGAATTCTTTAGGAGTTGCTCTACCTAAGATTCAGTTGCTCTACCTAAGATTCATTGAAGGGTTCAGGAATAAATCTTTATCAATTTATAATGACTTTACAACCTCTACACACATGTCACTGTTCAGACTTTTTGCCATTTCATTGCCTGTAGTAATTAAATCAAGATGCTAGAGAATCCTCTAAAATGCCATGTAAATCCTCAGCAACCACCTGGGACTCTATTTCAAACAATATCTTCAATCAAAATCGATAGCGACCCCAGTATATACATGGAGTCTGTTACCACAAGTGTTCATTGCGCTATGTCTATCCACAGAAGCCAGAGAATCAAGAATGAAGGAAGGAAAAGATGGAACAGGAAAAACACACGTGAGTTTTCAATAGCCCTCCAAACTGAAAAGAATCTTTCCTTAGTTTTGCAACCTCTTTCTACACTATTGTCCTTAATGGTTAGAAAGCTCTTGGTTTGGTCATCCTCCCTGGCTTTTATGAAAAGTTTACTAGACTGTAATGGAAAAGCACATATTCCTACTCCACAGAGGGGTGGGATTCTTCTTGTAGCTTTGGCTTCTTGTGGATGCACAGTCTAATTCACACATTTAACTGGACTGACTTAAACCCTGCCAAGCCCCACAGAGCAAATTTCCTCCAGTCCTCTTCTGGCTGAGGGTTCAACCCTTGGGCTAGCAACATTTCTATCTAACTTGGCTCTACCTTGGAAAGTGTGTTAGAATCCACAGCAATTGACTCACCAATTAGCTCCATTTCTGCTTGAGATGTGTCCAGGGAGCTTACTAAAAAACAAGAACAACAACAAAAAACTATTACCAAGAACAGGCTAAATGTATTATATTTTATGCCAGGGCAGGTCTGATGCTAGGTTCATAAAAATTATGTTATGTTAAATCACATAAGATTAATGACTATTTTTTCTGGAACCAGTAGATTGCCTAGGGTCTCTCTCTCACCTAGAATATGTATGATTGGTAAGAGCTATTTGGATTTTAATATTTAATGTGTATAAGAGCTGTGGAGTTTTAGAAAACATATTTCCTTGAATTCACACTAAAGGAAACAGATTCTCACATTTTTCCCTTTGTGTGTAGGAGTCAACTGCATCTTATGAAACTCACATCATAGAGCCATTGAATGTTCGGTCACTACTATACAGCAAACACTCTCCCGCCACAAATAGAACTTCAGACAAGTTGCTCTTTCCAACAAGTACATGCAAAATATGAAAGAAACTGCCAGAAAATTAACCTTGCAGAGTGATAAGTTGTTCTAGATGACAGTTGGCTGAAGCAGTTTCCAACATACCCCTCTCCAGCAAAACCTCCTTGATAGGTTTCCAGTGAAGTGACAAGAATCCTACAAAGACAGAACTAACTAAATGACTCTTCATTTCAAGACCCATATGGGGAATGAGGGGGGCAAGATTAATAGTCATCAACTTCAGTTATATTTTTAAGCACTCAAAGATTTGTCACACAGATAAAGATACATAGGAAATCTAAACAATGCACCTCCAGTTAATTTCTGTGTCTGTATGTTCTGTGTTGACAAGATGTTATCTGTTCTGTATTCATAGGAATTTAATTATATTCATAAAGTCATCATATTGATATAGTCTCAGTCATTTTCCTAGAGCTGGAAAACCGTCTTTCAGATCATTTATGTGACAAGAGAAGAAGTAAATAAAAAAGAGAGACAAGCAAAAACTGGAACATGAAAGTGAAAAAGTACAACTTTGATCCTTCTCATTCATATGTGACTACTATTTAACTCAACTGCATACAATGCAAAATGGATTGCTGGATTTAAATGCTAAGTGTGAAGATCATAGTTAAGAACAAGTGACATGACTCATTAATATAGAAATTAAATGTCAACTCCTCTTAAATCTCCCATTTTAATTCTGCTTTGAATACTTGGAAACCAGGAGACAGATTCCATACCTCACCCATCTCATCTTCCAAGAGATGGGGTGGGGGGGTGGATATCCGAGTTGTTACTCCTCCCTCCTTTGCAGAGGTACAGATTGAAGTCATGAGCAAGAAACTGAAAAAGATTTTCTATCTGGGGACACTGGAATTTACAAACTATGTAAGTCAACAGAACAGACTTGAAGTCTTTTTCAGACAATGCTAAATATTCACATGAGAGCACGAGGTCCTGAAAGCTGACGGGCATGTGCCAGCCAGTTCTACTAAATTTGCACCAGGACAGCACCTCCGGCTGACCTGCCTATGAAATCGGCCTTCAACAGCAAGGCCTGGCACAGGGGCCTCTGGAAGACCGGAAGTTTTCGCCATCCATAAGTGAAACAGTGTTAATTATTGTACGCTAGGGAGTTAAGCCAGTGTCCACACTGCCAGCTGGGCATACATCATACCTTTTCCTAGAGAGAAAGGAAATCTACAGAACCATCAATAGAATGGTAATGGGATTACCTCATCACCACGGGACACAGCCCAATCCTGTCTAGTTTCAAGAGGGGAGAAAATTCATTTGATAACTTGTGTTTCGGTTTACCATCAACTCTGAAACAGTCATTCTTGGGATCCTCATACATGCTTATCCAACAGGTTACAAAAGTGCTAGACCCATAATAGCTACTATTTATAGAGCATTTATGAGGGTATCTGGCACTATTGTATTTGTTTGTTATGTGTTAACCATTTTAAGTCTCAAAATAACTTTATGAGATAGGTTCCATTATTATTCCATTTTACAGATGAGGAAACAGAGGAACAGAGAATTTAAGTAACTTGGAAACAGTGACAGGTAGGATGTGAACTGAGGTGATCTGGCTCCACAATCCCTGCTACACTGTTGTCATGGAGTCATAGTGTGGCTTTTCTTTGGCAGCACTGCCTCTACAAATCCACTGTCAGCTCCTTTCTATGCGTAACCCCAACCACACTCCCTCCTTGAATGCAATCCTGCGCAGGTTTCACAGTCTTTCTCCTCCAGAGTAAAAGGGTTCCATTAACTTGGAGGGGTAAGAACGGCTACTATTAAGTAAAGAATAGATGAAGTACAATGTAATGTTAACTTGAGCTCCAGATAAGAATCTCCTAAGGCCTAGCACTTCTCAGCTGGTGGCTGTTGCAGGCCTTGTGCTGGGAGAAGGGCCCTGGTTGGATGCTGGTTTGCTCAGCCTGCCAGGTCCTCCAACTTCCCCACTAACAAGTTATGGTGATTTGGAAGGGAAAAAAAAAAAAATCAGGTAAGGGAGAGTTGGGGGGTGGTGCTTCCCTCCTACCCTTAGCCAGCATTATCTCGCCCTCACCAGGCTGATGTTTAAAGCAGACTTGGTCCAGACCTCCGTGAGCTCTTGGAGAATCCCCAATTACTGGGTGACACACAGCTGTGCCTTCTGTGTGGGCTTTGCCCTCTGATTGGCTTTTTAAAACCCCTCTTTGGCTCTGAATCTCAACAATCCACCTTCACAATCATTTTTCAGTTTTGATCACCACTCCAGACAGTCCTCTTGTGTCAAGCCCTTTTTGAGGACTACAGGTGAGCTCTCCCTCAAGTCCACTGTGGAAGAAAGTCATGTCTGTCCCATCACTGGTGGGACTGTGAGTATTCCTAAAGCACAGCTTTTTGATCTGCAGCTGCAGGCTGATTTCCAGGCTCCCTTTGGCAGGAAATGTGAACCAGCCCTTGGGGCAGTCCCTGGAAGCCACTGTCACTTTGCCTGAAGGGAGAGGCAGCTTCCCTCATTATATCAGCACAAGAGCCACTCTCTCAAGACAACTGTCCATTTCCAACTTCAGCCTCTTAGCGAGAGCTACTTTCTGGTGGTTGGCCTCATCATTTGGGAATCTTGCTCAGAGGTCTAACACCACTTTTCGGAACATGGGAGTAGTTTGCTTTTATTTTCTTGGAGCCTCAGCTGAAAATGAAACCAAAAAGTTTTGTTTTAACATCCCCTTAGGATTACATGAGAGAGGCAGCTAAACCTCACAGGAAGTACTGGAAAAAAATCAATGCCCCATGTTCTAATCCTAATTCTACCAAGAGTTAATTCTGCCAGCTTTGGGAGTTACTTTGTCTGTTTGAGCCTCAATTTCTACATAAGTCTCCATTGTAGCTTCCCAAAGGGCTATCAAAAGAACTCTAGCACTGTGAGCTACTAACGGTTGTTTCATGGGAATAGAAGGATTCCAAAATCAAATAAATTTGGATAATGATCATTAACCTAAAGTTAAGTTACGTTCTTTACAACAGACTCTCTCATGAATATACATGGCAAATCTCCAAAGAAAAATGCGTGCTCTAGTTCTTAAATGTTTCCGCCCTGGGAACTTTGTTGTAAGGAGTGTTCTTTTTTTGTTTGTTTGTTTTTGTTTTATTTGTTTATTTTCAGCGTAACAGTATTCATTATTTTTGCACCACACCCAGTGCTCCATGCAGTACGTTCCCTCCCTATTACCCACCACCTGGTTCCTCAACCTCCCACCCCCCCCCCCTTCAAAACCCTCAGGTTGTTTTGTTTTGTTTTGTTTTTTTTTTTTAAAGATTATTTATTTATTTATTTGACAGACAGAGATCACAAGTGGGCAGAGAGGCAGGCAGAGAGAGAGAGGGGGAAGCAGGCTCCCTGCTGAGCAGAGAGCCCGATGCGGGGCTCGATCCCAGGATTCTGGGATCATGACCTGAGCTGAAGGCAGAGGCTTTAACCCACTGAGCCACCCAGGCGCCCCCCTCAGGTTGTTTTTCAGAGTCCATAGTCTCTCATGGTTCATCTCCCCTTCCAGTTTCCCTCAACCCCCTTCTCCTCTCCATCTCCCCATGTCCACCATGTTCTTTGTTATGTTCCACAAATAAGTGAGACCATATGATACTTGACTCTCTCTGCTTGACTTATTTCACTCAGCATAATCTCTTCCAGTCCCATCCATGTTACTACAAAAGTTGGGTATTCATCATTTCTGATGGAGGCATAATACTCCATCTTGTATATGTACCACATCTTCCTTATCCATTCATCCGTTGAAGGGCATCTTGGTTCTTTCCACTGTTTGGTGACCGTGGCCATTGCTGCAATAAACATTGGGGTACAGATGGCTCTTCTTTTCACTACATCTGTATCTTTGGGGTAAATACCCAGCAGTGCAATTGCAGGGTCATAGGGAAGCTCTATTCTTAATTTCTTCAGGAATCTCCACACTGTTCTCCAAAGTAGCTGCACCAACTTGCATTCCCACCAAAAGTGTAAGAGGGTTCCCTTTTCTCCACATCCTCTCCAACACACGTTGTTTCCTGTCTTGCTAATTTTGGCCATTCTAACTGGTGTCAGGTGCTATCTCAATGTACTTTTAATTTGAATCTCCCTGATGGCTAATGATGATGAACATTTTTTCATGTGTCTGATAGCCATTTGCATGTCTTCATTGGAGAAGTGTCTGTTCATATCTTCTGCCCATTTTTTGATATGATTATTTGTTTTGTGTGTGTTGAGTTTGAGGAGTTCTTCATAGATCCTGGATGTCAACCTTTTGTCTGTACTGTCATTTGCAAATATCTTCTCCCATTCTGTGGGTTGCCTTTTTGTTTTGTTGACTGTTTCCTTTGCTGTGCAGAAGCTTTTGATCTTGATGAAGTCCAAAAGTTCATTTTCTCTTTTGTTTCCTTGGCCTTTGGAGACATATCTTGAAAGAAGTTGCTGTGGCTGATATCGAAGAGGTTACTGCCTATGTTCTCCTCTAGGATTCTGATGGATTCTTGTCTCACGTTGAGGTCTTTTATCCATTTCGAGTTTATCTTTGTGTACAGTGTAAGAGACTGGCCGAGTTTCATTCTTCTACATATAGCTGTCCAGTTTTCCCAGCACCATTTATTGAAGAGACTGTCTTTTTCCATTGTATATTTTTTCCTGTTTTGTCAAAGATTATTTGACCATAGAGTTGAGGGTCCATATCTGGGCTCTCCACTCTGTTCCACTGCTCTATGTGTCTGTTTTCATGCCAGTACCATGCTGTCTTGGTGATCACAGCTTTGTAGTAAAGCTTGAAATCAGGTAATTGAAATCAGGTAACGTGATGCCACCAGTTTTGTTTTTGTTTTTCAACATTTCCTTAGCAATTTGGGGTCTCTTCTGATTCCATACAAATTTTAGGATTATTTGTTCCAGCTCTTTGAAAAATACCGGTGGAATTTTGATCGGAATGGCATTAAAAGTATAGATTGCTCTAGGCAGTATAGACATTTTTAACAATGTTTATTCTTCCGATCCAAGAGCATGGAATGGTCTTCCATCTTTTGTGTCTTCTTCAATTTCTTTCATGAGTGTTCTGTAGTTCCTCGAGTACAGGTCCTTTACCTCTTTGGTTAGGTTTATTCCCAGGTATCTTATGGTTCTTGGTGCTATAGTAAATGGAATCGATTCTCTAATTTCCCTTTCTGTATTTTCATTGTTAGTGTATAAGAAAGCCACTGATTTCTGTACATTGACTTTGTATCCTGCCACGTTACTGAATTGCTGTATGAGTTCGAGTAGTTTGGGGGTGGAGTCTTTGGGGTTTTCCATATAAAGAATCATGTCATCTATGAAGAGAGAGAGTTTGACTTCTTCATTGCCAATTTGGATACCTTTTATTTCTCTTTGTTGTCTGATTGCCGTTGCTAGGACTTCTAATACTATGTTGAACAAGAGTGGTGAGAGTGGGCATCCTTGTCGTGTTCCTGATCTCAACAGGAAGGCTGCAAGCTTTTTCCCATTTAGGATGATATTTGCTATGGGTCTTTCATAGATAGATTTTATGAAGTTAATGAATGTTCCCTCTATCCCTATACTTTGAAGCATTTTAATCAGGAATGGATGCTGGATTTTGTCAAATGCTTTTTCTGCAGTAACGAGTGCTCTTTAACTTTTCCCTCAGAATACAATTTTTTAAAATCTGGACTTGATGAACTCAAAGGACCCATATCCTTCGTTCTTGATGTCTTCAGAATCCATAAATTTATGGTCCCACTGTGTTCTCTACCCCTGCCCCCCCAACATGGGCCACAGCCCTTGGATATAGAGAAGTCATAGCTTTAATTGGCATATGTGATTGATTAGAAAGGGAAGAGCTTTGCTTTGTGTTGCAGGTTGGGCTATCCAAAAGCAGATGCTGAGACATAATTGGCATAGAGGGAATTATGAAAGATCAGCATCTATGCTGAGGAAAGAAGCTGTATTGAGTGGAGGGAAAAGTCTGAATGCAAGCATGATAAAGCCTCAGCCAGTCCCATGAGGACCTTAGAAGCAAATACTGCCCATCAGAATTAGCTCATCTCAGGCCCAAATATCAAGGTCTTTATGTCCTGTCTTGACCAGTTGAGCCCTTGTATGAGGCAGCTGAGGCTGAAGAAGCAGTGAGAAGCTTTCTGCAGATACCTGGCAATAAATACTCCACTGCAAGAGTATTCAACACACTCTTGTTTATTTAAAGTGAACACAGTTGTACTCCATCTGCTCATAGAGAAAAGAATATAGAATGTGGAAAGAGTAGATTTACTTCTCTTCTTATCCTGGAATGCACTGAAAGTGTTCAATGGGTTCAAGGGTGTCAGTAACCCTTGTAAGATATGGGGTCTCTCTATAGTTAGGTGCCCATTTCCAAAAACAAAGGTGGACAAAGAGAATCACCCCCAAACTGCCATGCTGCATTAGGTTTTTTTTTTTTTTTATAGTGAATGGCTGGTCCCATTATGGTTGGTACATCTTCATCTATGTACCTTTTCTTCTCCCCTCTTTTCTGGAGAGAACTGCTGAAATCTCATATACTTTTCAAATGGAAGTGAGTGAAGAATATACCAATAATAATACGAACTAACTGCAAAATACAGTATATCCTGCAGAGTACTTTTTGTTCTCTTTCATTTCTATGTTTAGAGAAATTGACTTAATGATAGACCCAAGTTATTTATCACTTTGCTTAATTAGACATCAGGTTGACACAGGTGTCTACATAAAGGACCTAGGCAGTTCTGAGACTGAGTTATGGGAGTGCTGGTTTCTAAAGATAGGCAGAACAAGTAGAAGATTACGCCAGGGCAACATCAAAGCCAACTATAGCTCTGACTTGATTATAAGGCCAGCTCCAAACCTAAGAGCCATGTGGATATCAACGAAGGCACTAACACAACAGCCTCAGGTACTCACTTCCCTGGCTCAAGAAGAGTCACAAAGCCCCCAAACTCTACCTTTCCATATGTTCATTTGAGGCATCCAAGCTGTGAGTACAGAAACAAGTAGACTGTCAACTCTTCATCCTAAGCTGTTTATGGAAAACCAAAGGGGCAGGTGATGCTGAGTGAGCAGGTGGATTTGAGTGAAATATTTCCCTGGCTGCTTTAACTTCTGCAAAATCCAAACTGAAGAAAGCAACATAATGCTAATTAAAGCTGTAGCTCAGAGTTTGCCAAAGCTGCTGGCTTTCAATGAGCCTTTCAAAACCTCCCAAGCTCGTGGATGATCTACCAGTCAGCAGGCACCTCATTCAAAGTCTCTAATCAAAGAGCGTTATTAAGTCACTAAGGGGTAATCCTAAATTCTTTTAAAAGAATAACTATAAACAACTACTATTTAGCATGTACTTTTTTTAACCCAAAATATTCGACACTTGTATAAAACCTTCAAAAGATGTGGAACCACTCCAGACTTTCTTTTTGAGTTATTGTCAGAGAAAATCCTGGTAACCTCTGCTCCCATCTGGTGATTCTGTGAAATGAACAGTTGGTATCTATGAAGGCATTCAAAGCATTTGACAAAAGATCAACCTTCAAAGATCCAGTGACCAAGGAATCCAGAGAGACTGAATTATTGAGGAGTTTCCTACCATTACTAGGTTATTTATTCTGGATCTAAGTGTAGTCTCTCTGCATCTAGTTTATAGGCCAGGTGGGGGAACAACACTAGTGCTCACCAAAAGGATGCTCTTCCGCCCAGTTCCTTTGCAGATGGGTGGGAGCATCCTCCTGACTTGTCTCTGCAGCCACATGAGTTTCAATGTAGTGTGGTCTGAAAATATGCAGGGAGTGATCCCAATCTTTTGGTACCAGTTGAGATCTGATTTGTAACCCAGGTTGTGATATATTCTGGAGAATATTCCATGTGCACTCGAGAAGAATGTATATACTGTTGCTTTAGGATGGAATGCTCTGAATATATCTGTGAAGTCTATCTGGCCCACTGTACCATTCAAAGCCCTGTTTTCTTGTTGATTTTCTGCTTAGATCTGTCCATGGCAGTGAGTGGGGTGTTAAAGTCCCCTAGCATTACTGTATTATTATCAATGTGTTTCTTTAATTTTTTTCTTTAATTTTTTTATTAATTGATTTATGTAATTGGCTGCTCCATATTAGAGGCATAATTATTTACAACTGTAAGATCTTCTTGTTGGGTAGACCCTTTAATTATGATATAGTGGTCATTCCTCAGCTTTTATTACAGTCTTTGGTTTACAATCTAATTTGTCTTATATAAGGATTGCTATCCCAGCTTTCTTCCAATGTCCATTAGCATGATAAATGGGTTTTCCACCTCCTCACTTTCAATCTGGAGGTGACTTTGGGTAAAAAATGAGTCTCTTACAGGCAGCATATCAGTGGGTCTTACTTTTTTATCCAATCTGATAGCCTTGGCTTTTGATTGGAGCATTTAGACCATTTACATTCAAAGAAACTATTGAGCTTGGAGGAGTCAAGATGGCAGAGTAGTAGCAGGCTGAGACTACATTAGGTAGCAGGAGATCAGCTATATAGCTTATCAATCCATTGCAAATACCTACAAATCCAACAGGAGACCAAGGAGAAGAACAGTAACAATTCTAGAAACAGAAAATCGACCACTTTCTGAAAGGTAGGACCTGCGGAGAAGTGAATCCAAAGCGACAGGAAGATAGACCGTGGGGAGGCGGGACCAGCTCCCAGCAAGCAGCGGAGCAACGGAGCACAAAATCAGGACTTGTAAAAGCCTGCTCCAGGGGCGCCTGGGTGGCTCAGTGGGTTAAAGCCCCTGCCTTTGGCTCAGATCATGATCCCAGGATTCTGGGATCGAGCCCCACATTGGGCTCTCTGCTCTGCAGGGAGCCTGCTTCCTCCTCTCTCTCTACCTGCCTCTCTGCCTACTTGTGATCTCTGTCTGCAAATAAATAAATAAAATCTTAAAAAAAAAAAAGTCTCCTCCATTCAGGGACATCACTCCAGAGGCTAAACTGGGGTGAAGCCCACGTGGGGTCAGCATGGCCCCAGGTCCCGCGGGGTCACAGAAGGATCGGAGTGTCTGGGTGTTGTAGAGCTCGCAGGTATTAGAGCCGGGAAGCCTAGCTACAGAGACAGAGCCGAGGAGTGAGCTCTCAGCTCGGGGTTACCTTGAATCGGTCACAGGCTGGGTGAGCTCAGAGCACAGCCAGAGGCCAGGGACACTGGAGTGATTTTGTGCTTTTCTCTGAGGGTGCACTGAGGAGTGGGGTCCTGAGCTCTTGGTTCCTCTGGGCTGGAGACTGGGAGGCTGCCATTTTCATTCCCATCCTCTGGAACCCTACAAAAAGCGTTCCGGGAACAAAAGCTCCTGAAAGCGAACCTGAGGGGATCACATAGCATGGCCCCTGGTAAGGGTGGTGCAATTCCACCTGGGGCAAAGACACTTGAGGGTCACTACAACAGGCCCCTCCCCCATAAGATCAACAAGAAATCCAGCCAAGACCAAGTTCACATACCAAGGAGAACAGCAGAATTCCAGAGGAGGAGAGCAAAGCATGGAATTCATGGCTTTCTCCCCATGATTCCTTAGTCTTGCAGTTAATTTAATTTTTTTAATTTAATTTTTTTCTTCATCTAATTTTTTTTTAACTTTTACCCTTTCCTCTTTTAACGTTTTTTAACTAGTTTATCTTAACAATATTTTCATAAAAAAATAATAATCTTTTTTTAACCTTCCTTATTATAGTCATATTTTATCCTTCATTTTATCTAACTTTATTTTTTGTATACACATAGGGTTTTTTCTTCTAAAAAATTTGGGGTACAACTTCTTCTAATAGATCAAAATATGCCCTAAATCTAGCTCCAGGCTTGTTCTTGTCTCCAGCCCGAGCAAAATCTCTCCACTTTCTTTACTTAATTTTCTCAACAAACTTACTTTATCAACTACTTTTTTAGAAATTAAAAAAAATTTTTTTTCATCTTTATAGGCATATTCCATCCCTTCATTGTGTTTACCCTTATATATGTTTTTCATTTTGTAAAATTTTGGGAGGTAGTTTCTTCTACCTTCTACCTAATTTTGGGAGACCAAAATACTCCAAAAATTAAGTGGGTGACCCTGTTCTAGTCACCAGTCTAATATATATTTTTTTCTTTTTTATATATTTTAAAATTTGTTTTCTTTACTTTTTAATTTTTTTTCTGAACTTCTTTTTATCCCCTTTCTCCCCCCCCCCCCACCCCATGATTTGGGCTCTCTTTTGATTTGGTTAAAGTGCATTTTCCTGGGGTTTTTGCCACTTTTAATATTTTATTTGCTCCTTCATATATTCCTATCTACAAAATGACAAGGCAGAAAAACTCACCACAAAAAAAAGAACGAGAGGCAATACCAAAGGCTAGGGACCTAATCAATACGGACATTGGTAAAATGTCAGATCTAGAGTTTAGAATGACGATTCTCAAGATTCTAGCCGGGCTTGAAAAAGGCATGGAAGATATTAGAGAAACCCTCTTTGGAGAAATAAAAGTCCTTTCTGGAGAAATAAAAGAACTAAAATCTAACCAAGTTGAAATCAAAAAAGCTATTAATGAGGTGCAATCAAAAATGGAGGCTCGTATTGCTAGGATAAATGAGGCAGAAGAAAGAATTAGTGATGTAGAAGACCAAATGACAGAGAATAAAGAAGCTGAGCAAAAGAGAGACAAACAAATACTGGACCATGAGGGGAGAATTTGAGAGATAAGTGACACCATAAGATGAAACAACATTAGAATAATTGGGATTCCAGAACAAGAAGAAGAAAGAGAGAGGGGAGCAGAAGGTATATTGGAGAGAATTATTGTAAAGAATTTCCCTAATATGGCAAAGGGAACAAGCATCAAAATCCAGGAGGTGCAGAGAACCCCCCTCAAAATCAATAAGAATAGATCCACACCACATCACCTAATAGTAAAATTTACAAGTCTTAGCAACAAAGAGAAAATCCTGAAAGCAGCTCAGGAAAAGAAGTCTGTAACATACAATGGTAAAAATATTAGATTGGCATCAGACTTATCCACAGAGACCTGGCAGGCCAGAAAGAACTGGCTTGATATATTCAGAGCACTAAACGAGAAAAACATGCAGCCAAGAATACTATATCCAACTAGGCTATCATTGAAAATAGAAGGAGAGATAAAAAGCTACCAGGACAAACAAAAACTGAAAGAATTTGCAAACACCAAACCAGCTCTACAGGAAATATTGAAAGGGGCCCTCTAAGCAAAGAGAGACCCTAAAAGTAGTAGATCAGAAAGGAACAGACAATGTACAGTAACAGTCACCTTACAGGCAATACAATGGCACTAAACTCATATCTCTCAATAGTTACCCTGAATGTTAATGGGCTAAATGCCCCCAATAAAAAGACACAGGGTATCAGAATGGATTAAAAAACAAAAGCCATCAGTATGCTGCCTACAAGAAACTCATTTTAGACCTGAAGACACCTCCAGATTTAAAGTGAGGGGGTGGAAAACAATTTACCATGCTAATGGACATCATAAGAAGGCTAGGGTGGCAATCCTTATATCAGATCAATTAGACTTTAAGCCAAAGACTATAACAAGAGATGAGGAAGGACACTATATCATACTCAAGGGGTCTGTCCAACAGGAAGATCTAACAATTTTAAGTATCTATGCCCCTAACATGGGAGCAGCCAACTATATAAACCAATTAATAACAAATTCAAAGAAACACATGGACAATAATACAATAACACTTCCCTCACTGAAATGGACAGATCATCCAAGCAAAAGATCAACAAGGAAATAAAGGCCTTAAATGACACACTGGACCAGATGGACATCACAGATATATTCAGAACATTTCATCCCAAAGCAACAGAATACACGTTCTTCTCTAGTGCACATGGAACATTCTCCAGAATAAATCACATCCTGGGTCACAAATCAGGTCTCAACTGGTATCAAAAGATTGGCATCATTCCCTGCATATTTTCAGGCCACAATGCTATGAAGCTAGAACTCAATCACAACAGGAAATTTGGAAAGAACCCAAATACATGGAGACCAAACAGCATCCTTCTAAAGAATGAATGGGTCAACCAAGAAATTAAGGAAGAATTGAAAAAATTCATGGAAACAAATGATAATGAAAACAGAACTGTTCAACATCTGTGGGACCCAGCAAAGGCAGTCCTGAGAGGAAAATATATAGCGGTACAAGCCTTTCTCAAGAAACAAGAAAGGTCTCAAATACACAACATAACCCTACACCTAAAGCAGCTAGAGAAAGAACAACAAAGAAAGCCTAAACCCAGCAGGAGAAGAGAAATCATAAAGATCAGAGCAGAAATCAATGAAATAGAAACCAAAAAAACAATAGAACAAATCAATGAAACTAGAAGCTGGTTCTTTGAAAGAATTAACAAGATTGATAAACCTCTGGCCAGACTTATCAAAAAGAAGAGAAAGAACCCAAATAAATAAAATCATGAATGAAAGAGGAGAGATCACAACCAACACCAAAGAAATACAATTATAAGAACATACTATGAGCAACTCTACGCCAACAAGTTCAACAATCTGGAAGAAATGGATACATTTCTAGAAACATATAAACTACCACAATGGAACCAGGAAGAAATAGAAAACCTGAACAGACCCATAACCAGTAAGGAGATTGAAACAGTCATCAAAAATCTCCAAACAAACAAAAGCCCAAGGCCAGACGGCTTCCCAGGGGAATTCTACCAAACATTTAAAGAAGAATTAATACCTATTCTCCTGAAACTGTTCCAAAAAATAGAAATGGAAGGAAAACTTCCAAACTCATTTTATGAGGCCAGCATCACCTTGATCCCAAAACCAGACAAGGATCCCATCAAAAAAGAGAATTACAGACCAATATCCTTGATGAACACAGATGCAAAAATTCTCACTAAAATACTAGCCAATAGGATCCAACAGTACATTAAAAAGATTATTCACCACGAACAAGTGGGATTTATTCCAGGGCTGCAAGTTTGGTTCAACACGTGCAAATCAATCAATGTGATACAATACATTAATAAAAGAAAGAACAAGAACCATATGATACTCTCAATAGATGCTGAAAAAGCATTTGACAAAGTACAGCATCCCTTCCTGATCAAAACTCTTCAAAGTGTAGGGATAGAGGGCACATACCTCAATATCATCAAGGCCATCTATGAAAAACCCACCGCAAATATCATTCTCAATGGAGAAAAACTGAAAGCTTTTCCGCTAAGGTCAGGAACATGGCGGGGATGTCCATTATCACCACTGCTATTCAACATAGTACTAGAAGTCCTAGCCTCAGCAATCAGACAACAAAAAGAAATTAAAGGCAAAGAATTGGCAAAGAAGAAGTCAAACTATCACTTTTTGCAGATGATATGATACTATATGTGGAAAACCCAAAAGGCTCCACTCCAAAACTGCTAGAACTTGTACAGGAATTCAGTAAAGTGTCAGGATATAAAATCAATGCACAGAAATTAGTTGCATTTCTCTACACCAACAACAAGACAGAAGAAAGAGAAATTAAGGAATCAATCCCATTTACAGTTGTACCTAAAACCATAAGATACCTAGGAATAAACCTAACCAAAGAGGCAAAGAACCTATACTCAGAAAACTATAAAGTACTCATGAAAGAAACTGAGGAAGACACAAGGAACTGGAAAAATGTTCCATGCTCCTGGATTGGAAGAATAAATATTGTGAAAATGTCTATGCTACCTAAAGCCATCTACACATTTAATGCAATCCCTATCAAAATACCATCCATTTTTTTTCCAAAGAAATGGAACAAATAATCCTAAAATTTATATGGAACAAGAAAGGACCTCGAATAGGCAAAGGAATATTGAAAAAGAAAGCCAAAGTTGGTGGCATCACAATTCTGGACTTCAAGCTCTATTACAAAGTTGTCATCATCAAGACAGTATGGTACTGGCACAAAAACAGACACATAGATCAATGGAACAGAATAGAGAGCCCAGAAATCGACCCTCAACTCTATGGTCAACTAATCTTCGACAAAGCAGGAAAGAATGTCCAATGGAAAAAAGACAGCCTCTTCAATAAATGGTGCTGGGAAAATTGGACAGCCACATGCAGAAAAATGAAATTGGACCACTTCCTTACACCACACACGAAAATAGACTCCAAATGGATGAAGGACCTCAATGTGAGAAAGGAATCCATCAAAATCCTTGAGGAGAACACAGGCAGCAACCTCTTTGACCTCAGCTGCAGCAACTTCTTCCTGGGAACATCGCCAAAGGCAAGGGAAGCAAGGGCAAAAATGAACTATTGGGATTTCATCAAGATCAAAAGCTTTTGCACAGCAAAGGAAACAGTTAACAAAACCAAAAGACAGCTGACAGAATGGGAGAAGATACTTGCAAATGACATATCAGATAAAGGGCTAGTATCCAAAATCTATAAAGAGCTTAGCAAACTCAACACCCAAAGAACAGATAATCCAATCAAGAAATGGGAAGAGGACATGAACAGACATTTCTGTAAAGAAGACATCCAGATGGCCAACAGACACATGAAAAAGTGCTCCACATCACTCGGCATCAGAGAAATACAAATCAAAACCACAATGAGATACCATCCCACACCAGTCAGAATGGCTAAAATTAACAAGTTAGGAAATGACAGATGCTGGTGAGGATGCGGAGAAAGGGGAACCCTCCTACATTGTTGGTGGGAGTGCAAGCTGGTGCAACAACTCTGGAAAACAGCATGGAGCTTCCTCAAAATGTTGAAAATAGAGCTACCCTATGACCCAGAAATCGCACTACTGGGTATTTACCCTAAAGATACAAACATAGCGATCCGAAGGGGCACGTGCACCCGAATGTTTATAGCAGCAATGTCCACAATAGCCAAACTATGGAAAGAAGCTAGATGTCCATCAACAGATGAATGGATAAAGAAGATGTGGTATATATACACAATGGAATACTATGCAGCCATCAAAAGAAATGAAATCTTGCCATTTGCGATGACATGGATGGAACTAGAGGGTATTATGCTTAGCGAAATAAGTCAATCGGAGAAAGACAACTATCATATGATTTCCCTGATATAAGGAAGTGGAGATGCAACGTGGGGGGCTTGGGGGGTAGGAAAAGAATAAATGAAACAAGATGGGATTGGGAGGGAGATAAACCACAAGTGACTCTTAATCTCACAAAACAAACTGGGGGTTGCTGGGGGGAGGGGGCTGGGAGAAGGTGGTTGGGTTATGGACATTGGTGATGGTATGTGCTATGGTGAGTGCTGTGAAGTGTGTAAACCTGGCGATTCACAGACCTGTACCCCTGGGGATAAAAATACATTATATGTTTATTAAAAATTTTAAAAATTTAATAAAAAAAAGAAAACTATTGAATGATACAAATTTAGTGCCATTGTATTGCCTATAAAGTCAATGTTTGTGTATATAGTCTTTGTTCCTTTCTGGTCTATGCTACTTTGGAGCTCTTTCATCACTTAAAGGATCTCCTCTTTAATATTTCTTACAGGGCTGGTTTAATGACCACAAATTCTTTTCATTTCTCTTTGTCCCAGGAGCTTTTAATCTCTCCTCTATTTTGAATGACAGCCTTGCTGGATAAAGTGTTCTTGGTTACATGTTTTTCCCATTTAGCACACTGAATATATCATACATCCTTTCTGGCTTGCCAAGTCTCTGTGGATAGGTCTTCTGCCAGTCTTCTACCCTTGTAGTCTAATATTTCACACCCTTGTTATGGACCTCTTGTCCCAAGCTGCTTTCAGGATTTTCACTTTGCCTCTGAGATTTGCAAGTTTCACTATTATATATCGAGATGTTGACCTATTATTATTGATTTTGAGGGGTGTTCTCTGTGCCTCCTGGACTTGAATGACTGCTTCCTTCCCCAGATTAGGGAAGTTCTCTGCTATAATTTGGTCCAATTTACTCTCTTCCCCCTTCCCCCCTCCTCCCCTTTCCCCTTCTTTTGGGATTCCCAATTATTCTAATATTGCTTCATCTTATGGTATCACTTCTCTCTCAAATTCTCCCCTCATGATCCAGTAGCTGTTTATCTCTCTTTTTCTCAGCTTCTTTATTCGCTATCATTTTGTCTTCTATATCACCAATTCTGTCTTCTGCCTCATTACCCTAGCAGTTAGAGCCTCCATTTTTTATTGTATCTCATTAATAACTTTTATTTCAACTTGATTAGATTTTAGTTCTTTTATTTCTCCAGAAGGGAATTCTCTAGTGTCTTCTATGACTTTTTTTTTTCAAGCCCAGATAGTATCTTTATAATCATTATTCTGAACTCTAGTTCCAACATCTTACTTATATCCATACTTATTAGGTTCCTGGAAGTCAGTACTGCCTCTTGTTCTCTTTTTTGAGGTGAGTTTTTCTATATTGTCCTTCTTGCAGAAGGTGGTTGCCTTCTATTTGTAGAGCTCCTGCTTTTTTTTTTTTTTTTTTAAGATCTCCAGGTGTGAGCTTGCAGGTATTCAGAATGATTTAATAGCTATCTAGCTGAATTCCTGGGACCAGAAAAAAACTAAATCTCCTACTCCTCCACCATCTTGGACTCCTTCCTAAATATTTATTATAATGAAAGAGCTTTTCAAAGTTAATATAATCAAGGGGAGGAGTCAAGATGGCGGAGAAGTAGCAGCCTGAGACTACATCAGGTAGCAGGAGATCAGCTCGATAGCTTATCTAAACATTGCAAACACCTACAAATCCAATGGGAGAGCGAAGAGAAGAAGAACAGCAACTCTAGAAACAGATAATCAACCACTTTCTGAAAGGTAGGACTGGCGGAGAAGTGAATCTAAAACGACGGGAAGATAGACCGCGGGGGGAGGGGCCGGCTCCCGGCAAGCGGCGGAGCAACGGAGCACAAAATCAGGACTTTTAAAAGTCTGTTCCACTGAGGGACATTTCTCCAGAGGCTAAACCAGGGTGAAGCCCACGCGGGGTCAGCGTGGCCCCAGGCCCCGTAGGGTCACAGAAGGATCGGGGGTGTCAGAGTGTCGGAGAGCTCACAGGTATTAGAACGGAGAAGCCAGCTGCAGAGACAGAGCCGAGGACTGAACTCTCAGCTCGGGGTTACCTTGAACCGGTCGCGGGCTGGGTGAGCTCGGAGCGCGGCTAGAGGCTGGGGATACGGGAGTGATTGGGTGCTGTCCTCTGGGGGCGCACTGAGGAGTGGGGCCCCAGGCTCTCGGCTCCTCCGGGCCAGAGACTAGGAGGCCACCATTTTCATTCCCGTCCTCCGGAACTCTACGGAAAGCGTTCAGGGAACAGAAGCTCCCAAAAGCGAACCCGAGCCGATTACTTAGTCCGGCCGCCGGTAAGGGCGGTGCAATCCTGCCTCGGGCAAAGACACTTGAGAGTCACTACAACAGGCCCCTCCCCCAGAAGATCAACAAAATATCCAGCCAGGACGAAGTTCATCTATCAAGGAGAAAGCAGATTCAATTCCTAAGACAGCAGAGCAATTCCAGAGGAGGAGAAAGCAAAGCACGGAACTCATGGCTTTCTCCCCATGATTCTTTAGTCTTGCGGCTACTTCAATTTTTTTTTTCTTTTTTCAATTTTTTTTCTTTTTTCTTTTTTCTTCTTCTGCTAAGTTTTTTAAAACTTTTACCCTTTTCTTTTTTAACGTTTTTTGACTAGTCATCTAAATATATATATTTTTTCTTTCTTTTTTATATTTTTTTATTTGTTTTATTTTTTAAATTTTTTTCTTTTTTTTTCCTTTGTTTTTTTTTTTCTTTTTTTTTTTTCAGAACCTGTTTTTATCCCCTTTCTCCCCCCCACAATTAGGGGTCTCTTCTGATTTGGTTACAGCGCAATTTTCTGGGGTCTTTGCCACCCTTTTAGTAGTTTATTTGCTCCTTCATATCCTCTTATCTGGACAAAATGACAAGGCGGGAAAAATCACCACAAACAAAAGAACAAGAGACAGTACCGAAGGCTAGGGACCTAATCAACACAGACATTGGTAATATGTCAGATCAAGAGTTCAGAATGATGATTCTGAACATTCTAGCCGGGCTCGAAAAAGGCATGGAAGATATTAGAGAAACCCTCTCTGGAGATATTAAAGCCCTTTCTGGAGAAATTAAAGAACTAAAATCTAACCAAGTTGAAATCAAAAAAGCTATTAATGAGGTGCAATCAAAAATGGAGGCTCTCACTGCTAGGATCAATGAGGCAGAAGAAAGAATTAGTGATATAGAAGACCAAATGACAGAGAATAAGGAAGCCGAGCAAAAGAGGGACAAACAGCTACTGGACCATGAGGGGAGAATTCGAGAGATAAGTGACACCATAAGACGAAACAACATTAGAATAATTGGGATTCCAGAAGAAGAAGAAACAGAGAGGGGAGTAGAAGGTCTATTGGAGAGAATCATTGGAGAGAATTTCCCTAATATGGCAAAGGGAACAAGCATCAAATCCAGGAGATGCAGAGAACCCCCCTCAAAGTCAACAAGAATAGGTCCACACCCCGTCACCTAATAGTAAAATTGACAAGTCTTAGTGACAAAGAGAAAATCCTGAAAGCAGCCCGAGAAAAGAAGTCTGTAACATACAATGGTAAAAATATTAGATTGGCAGCAGACTTATCCACAGAGACCTGGCAGGCCAGGAAGAGCTGGCATGATATATTCAGAGCACTAAACGAGAAAAACATGCAACCAAGAATACTCTATCCAGCTAGGCTATCATTGAAAATAGAAGGAGAGATAAAAAGCTTCCAGGACAAACAAAAACTGAAAGAATTTGCAAACACCAAACCAGCTCTCCAGGAAATATTGAAAGGGGTCCTCTAAGCAAAGAGAGAGCCTAAAAGTAGTAGATCAGAAAGGTACAGAGACAATATACAGTAACAGTCACCTTACAGGCTAATAATGGCACTAAATTCATATCTCTCAATAGTTACCCTGAATGTTAATGGGCTAAATGCCCCAATCAAAAGACACAGGGTATCAGAATGGATAAAAAAACAAAACCCATCAGTATGTTGCCTACAAGAAACTCATTTTAGACGCGAAGACACCTCCAGATTTAAAGTGAGGGGGTGGAAAACAATTTACCATGCTAATGGGCATCAGAAGAAAGCTGGGGTGGCAATCCTTATATCAGATCAATTAGATTTTAAGCCAAAGACTATAATAAGAGATGAGGAAGGACACTATATCCTACTCAAAGGGTCTGTCCAACAAGAAGATCTAACCATTTTAAATATCTATGCCCCTAACGTGGGAGCAGCCAACTATATCAACCAATTAATAACAAAATCAAAGAAACACATCAATAATAATACAATAATAGTAGGGGACTTTAACACTCCCCTCACTGAAATGGACAGATCATCCAAGCAAAAGATCAACAAGGAAATAAAGGCCTTAAATGACACACTGGACCAGATGGACATCACAGATATATTCAGAACATTCCATCCCAAAGCAACAGAATACACATTCTTCTCTAGTGCACATGGAACCTTCTCCAGAATAGATCACATCCTGGGTCACAAATCAGGTCTCAACCGGTATCAAAAGATTAGGATTATTCCCTGCATATTTTCAGACCACAATGCTCTGAAGCTAGGACTCAATCACAAGAGGAAAGCTGGAAAGAACCCAAATACATGGAGACTAAACAGCATCCTTCTAAAGAATGAATGGGTCAACCAGGAAATTAAAGAAGAATTGAAAAAATTCATGGAAACAAATGATAATGAAAACACAACAGTTCAAAATCTGTGGGACACAGCAAAGGCAGTCCTGAGAGGAAAATATATAGTGGTACAAGCCTTTCTCAAGAAACAAGAAAGGTCTCAAGTACACAACCTAACCCTACACGTAAAGGAGCTGGAGAAAGAACAAGAAAGAAACCCTAAACCCAGCAGGAGAAGAGAAATCATAAAGATCAGAGCAGAAATCAATGAAATAGAAACCAAAAAAACGATAGAAAAAATCAATGAAACTAGGAGCTGGTTCTTTGAAAGAATCAATAAGATTGATAAACCCCTGGCCAGACTCATGAAAAAGAAAAGAGAAAGGACCCAAATCAATAAAATCATGAATGAAAGAGGAGAGATCACAACTAACACCAAAGAAATACAGACAATTATAAGAACATACTATGAGCAACTCTACGCCAACAAATTGGACAATCTGGAAGAAATGGATGCATTCCTAGAGACATATAAACTACCACAACTGAACCAGGAAGAAATAGAAAACCTGAACAGGCCCATAACCAGTAAGGAGATTGAAATAGTCATCAAAAATCTCCAAACAAACAAAAGCCCAGGGCCAGACGGCTTCCCAGGGGAATTCTACCAAACATTTAAAGAAGAACTAATTCCTATTCTCCTGAAACTGTTCCAAAAAATAGAAATGGAAGGAAAACTTCCAAACTCATTTTAGGAGGCCAGCATCATGTTGATCCCAAAACCAGACAAGGATCCCACCAAAAAAGAGAACTACAGACCAATATCCTTGATGAACACAGACGCAAAAATTCTCGCCAAAATACTAGCCAATAGGATTCAACAGTACATTAAAAGGATTATTCACCACGATCAAGTGGGATTTATTCCAGGGCTGCAGGGTTGGTTCAACATCCGCAAATCAATCAATGTGATAGAACACATTAATAAAAGAAAGAACAAGAACCATATGATACTCTCAATAGATGCTGAAAAAGCATTTGACAAAGTACAACATCCCTTCCTGATCAAAACTCTTCAAAGTGTAGGGATAGAGGGCACATACCTCAATATTATCAAAGCCATCTATGAAAAACCCACCACAAATATCATTCTCAATGGAGAAAAACTGAAAGCTTTTCCGTTAAGGTCAGGAACACGGCAGGGATGTCCATTATCACCACTGCTATTCAACATAGTACTAGAAGTCCTAGCCTCAGCAATCAGACAACAAAAAGAAATTAAAGGCATCCAAATTGGTAAAGAAGAAGTCAAACTATCACTCTTCGCAGATGATATGATACTATATGTGGAAAACCCAAAAGACTCCACTCCAAATATGCTAGAACTTGTCCAGGAATTCAGTAAAGTGTCAGGATATAAAATCAATGCACAGAAATCAGTTGCATTTCTGTACACCAACAACAAGACTGAAGAAAGAGAAATTAAGGAGTCAACCCCATTTACAATTGTACCCAAAACTATAAGATACCTAGGAATAAACCTAACCAAAGAGGCTAAGAATCTATACACAGAAAATTATAAAGTACTCATGAAAGAAATTGAGGAAGACACAAAAAAATGGAAAAAGGTTCCATGCTCCTGGATTGGAAGAATAAATATTGTGAAAATGTCCATGCTACCTAAAGCAATCTACACATTTAATGCAATCCCTATCAAAATACCATCCATTTTTTTCAAAGAAATGGAACAAATAATCCTCAAATTTATATGGAACCAGAAAAGACCTCGAATAGCCAAAGGAATATTGAAAAAGAAAGCCAAAGTTGGTGGCATCACAATTCCGGACTTCAAGCTCTATTACAAAGCTGTCATCATCAAGACAGCATAGTACTGGCACAAAAACAGACACATAGATCAGTGGAACAGAATAGAGAGCCCAGAAATCGACCCTCAACTCTATGGTCAACTAATCTTCGACAAAGCAGGAAAGAATGTCCAATGGAAAAAAGACAGCCTCTTCAATAAATGGTGCTGGGAAAATTGGACAGCCACATGCAGAAAAATGAAATTGGACCACTTCCTTACACCACACACGAAAATAGACTCCACATGGATGAAGGACCTCAATGTGAGAAAGGAATCCATCAAAATCCTTGAGGAGAATGCAGGCAGCAACCTCTTCGACCTCAGCCGTAGCAACATCTTCCTAGGAACAACGGCAAAGGCAAGGGAAGCAAGGGTAAAAATGAACTATTGGGATTTCATCAAGATCAAAAGCTTTTGCACAGCAAAGGAAACAGTTAACAAAACCAAAAGACAACTGACAGAATGGGAGAAGATATTTGCAAACGACATATCAGATAAAGGGCTAGTATCCAAAATCTATAAGGAACTTAGCAAACTCAACACCCAAAGAACAAACAATCCAATCAAGAAATGGGCAGAGGACACGAACAGACATTTCTGCAAAGAAGACATCCAGATGGCCAACAGACACATGAAAAAGTGCTCCACGTCACTCGGCATCAGGGAAATACAAATCAAAACCACAATGAGATATCACCTCACACCAGTCAGAATGGCTAAAATTAACAAGTCAGGAAATGACAGATGCTGGCGAGGATGTGGAGAAAGGGGAACCCTCCTCCACTGTTGGTGGGAATGCAAGCTGGTGCAACCACTCTGGAAAACAGCATGGAGGTTCCTCAAAATGTTGAAAATAGAACTACCCTATGACCCAGCAATTGCACTACTGGGTATTTACCCTAAAGATACAAACATAGTGATCCAAAGGGGCACATGTACCCGAATGTTTATAGCAACAATGTCTACAATAGCCAAACTATGGAAATAAGCTAGATGTCCATCAACAGATGAATGGATAAAGAAGATGTGGTATATATACACAATGGAATACTATGCAGCCATCAAAAGAAATGAAATCATGCCATTTGCGACGACGTGGATGGAACTAGAGCGTATCATGCTTAGTGAAATAAGTCAATCGGAGAAAGACAACTATCATATGATCTCCCTGATATGAGGACATGGAGAAGCAACATGGGGGGTTTAGGGGGATAGGAGAAGAATAAATGAAACAAGATGGGATTGGGAGGGAGACAAACCATAAATGACTCTTAATCTCACAAAACAAACTGGGGGTTGCTGGAGGGAGGTGGGATTGGGAGAGGGGGAGGGGGCTATGGACATTGGGGAGGGTAAGTGCTATCGTGAGTGCTGTGAAGTGTGTAAACCTGGCGATTCACAGACCTGTAGCCCTGGGGATAAAAATACATTATATGTTTATTAAAAAAAAACAAAATTTGGAAGGGGAGGCGAACCATAAGAGACTATGGACTCTGAAAAACAACCTGAGGGTCTTGAAGGGTCAGGGGTGGGAGGTTGGGGGAACAGGTGGTGGGTAATGGGGAGGGCACGTTTTGCATGGAGCACTGGGTGTTGTGCAAAAAGAATGAATACTGTTATGCTGAAAAAATAAATAAAATGGGAAAAAAAAGTTAATATAATCAAATTCATCAAACTTTTTGTTTATGCTTTTCATGGCTTTCTATTAAGAAATACTTCCCAACAGAAATTATAAAAATAGTCATCTGTATTCTCCTCTAAGAGTTTTTAAGTTTTGTCCTTCATATTTAATTCTTTAATCTGTCTGGAATTTATCTAATGCTATTAAATTGTACTGTCACTATTTAATAAGGCCCATGCTTTTTTCTACTGATTTGTGGTGGTGTTCCTGTCATGTATCAACTGCTCATATGAGTATGGGCTTTTGCTGAGCTCTATTTTGTACCAATATGTTCATTAGTCTTTCTGTTCATCTCTGGAAAAAAAGCACCACCTTGTGTTACCATAGTGTTATAATTTATCTTCATGTCTGAAGGTGAGCCTCCCTTCCTGCTTCTTCAAAATTGCTTTAGCTCCTCCTGGCCTTTATATGAGAGGCCTCTTGGCCTTTTTCCATATGAATTTCAGAATCAATATGTCAAGTTCCATGAAAAACTCTACTGAGACTTTATTGGAATGTTTTTGAGTTTGTAAGTTTTGCGGGGAGGGAAATGACATCAAGTATCTTAATGACAGGGGCGCCTGGGTGGCTCAGTGGGTTAAAGCCTCTGCCTTTGGCTCTGGTCATGATCCCAGGGTCCTGGGATCGAGCCCCGCATTGGGCTCTCTGCTCCGTGGGAAGCCTGCTTCCTCCTCTCTCTCTGCCTGCCTCTCTGCCTACTTGTGATCTCTCTCTGTCAAAAAAATAAATAAAAATCTTTAAAAAAAATTATCTTAATGACAACATGAATCGTTTTCATCTATTAACATAGTATATACCTCTACTTGTTCAGATTTTTTCCTTAGGTTCTTCAGTAATGTATTTTAATATTCTCCATGGATAACCCACACATATTTATTTCTAGGTTACCTTCAGTTTTTGTTGTTCTCAGAATGGCATCTTTTCTTCAGTTTCTATTCTTATTTATGGCCGATATGGCAAAACAAATGATTTTTGTATGTCAATCTTTTATACAAGATTGATTACTTGTATACTTGTTGAACTTGCTGAACAATTTTATTATATCTATTAATTTATCTGTAAAGTCATTTGGATTTTCAACATATACAATAGAGTACAACTAGAAAATGTTGTCTTTTCTCCCTTGCTTTTGCTCCATGTCTTTTGTCTTCTCATATTGGCTGGAACTTCTGGTAAAGTCTTGGGTCAGAAAGAGGGAGGGATGTGCTTCAAGTCACCCAGTTAGATAATGACAGATAACCCAATGTTGAACACCAAAGTCTTGTCTCCTTGTCACTATGTAAACATTTTTCTCCAAAAGATATTTCCTCTTTCATCTTTGGTTAGATTATTAGATCAGTTTTAAATGACTGTAAAAAAATTTTTAATTAAGGAAGAAGGATGCAATCACACAAACATTAAAAGTAGATCCATAATGAAGTAGTAAACTTAAGACAGTACTTTCTTACATTTAAGTAGTCACCCAGAAAGCTTCATTACATGCTTCAAGTTATATTGCTTAGCAATAGCTCTTCAGAAATTTCAGTTATCAGCATGATCACTAAAAAGAGAATAAGCTGTAAAATGAATTTACACACACTACATACATTTGCATCTAGAAATAAATGAGTAAATATCTAATTGTGGTTTCAAAAATAGTCATTTTCTTTTTAACAATCTATCATTTTTTTTAAAGATTTTATTTATTTATTTGACAGAGAGAGATCACAAGTAGGCAGAGAGGCAGGCAGAGAGAGTGAGAGGGAAGCAGGCTCCCTGCCGAGCAGAGAGCCCGACGCGGGACTCCATCCCAGGACCCTGAGATCATGACCTGAGCCGAAGGCAGCGGCTTAAACCACTGAGCCACCCAGGCGCCCAACAATCTATCATTTTTGAGGTATTTGTAAGGCTAACTCTTCCCAGCATCATTCTATTTTAATTTTTTCCATTTATATATAGTACCACAGATACAGTTGGTGGCTTTTTCATTTTGACCCTTAATTTCCAAATTTGGGGGAGAGTTCCCTTGAATTGAAAAATGGTCAAATCATCAAAAAAGTGTAGTCCTTTTCTGAACATCACCTGCCTCTGCTATAATGTTGACATACTGAAAGTGCCCCAATCTGGGCTGAGTAGAGTGAAACTGGCTGCCTTACCACTCTGCAGATTCTGCCTGGGCTGTGCTATGGAAGACAGAGAAGAAAGGACACCAAATGGCTTTGCTTTTGTTACCACTTTCAATGACTATCCCAGAGTGTCATGTCTGTACTAAGGCATAAAAATAAACAAGGATTGGGGCGCCTGGGTGGCTTAGTGGGTTGAGCCTCTGCCTTCGGCTCAGGTCATGATCTCAGGGTCCTGGGATCGAGCCCCGCATCGGGCTCTCTGCTCTGCAGGGAGCCTGCTTCCTCCTCTCTCTCTCTGCCTACTTGTAATCTCTGTCAAATAAATAAATAAAATCTTTAAAAAAAAATAAACAAGGATTTTCCCCATCTTTTATTAGATACCTGTATAGTGAAGGAGTCAACCCCCAAGCACTGAGTACAGAGCGACAAGTACTCTACTCAATGCACATCTGAAATGCCAGAAAGAGAAGCCACCATCTAACTCAGCTTGCTTCCCTAGGAAGACTGGGACTCCGTGAGTGACTGACATTCCATACACTGCATAAATAATCTTTAGTAGTGAGTAACTTCTACAAACAAAAACAATTGAGGCCTTTACTCTATAAAAACTCTCACAAGTAAAAGATTAACCTTCCGACTGACAATAAGCAAAGGGTGTGCTCAAGCAATTAACAAAGTATGAAATACAAGTGGCCAATAAACCAATGAAAAGACGTTCAACCTCACTAATCATTAACTAAATAGAGAGCAAAACATCAGTGACATTAGCTTTCAGATTGATAAACATTCAAACAATTATTACTGCTCGCAATGGTAAAGATATTGGGAAAAGGGTTGTGTCATTCATTGTGTACAGGAGTACAAATTGAAATAAACTTTCTAGAGAAATTTGCCAAAGGGTATTAAAATTTTAAACCACAATCCTTTAAAAAAAAAGTTATTCCATTTCTTGAAATATATCCTCAGAAAAATAATCAAAGCATATGACGGTGGAGGTATGTAGGTATTACCTGTAGATTTGTTTAAAATAGTAAAAGGAAAAAAAAAGGTTTTACATGTGTATTTCTTTGATTAAGTAAAATAAAGTGTATCAACCCACTGAACTATTATGCATCTCTTTTAAAAGATGAAGTATGTTGCTCAGCGTAATACCCCTAGATCCACCCAGAGAAAGACAATTATCCTATAGTTTCTCTGAGATGAGGAATTTGAGAGTCCAGGTAGGGGGTTCTGGGGGATAGGGAAGGAAAAAGTGAAACAAGATGGTATTGGGAGGGAGACCAACCATAAGAGACTCTTAATCTCATTAAACAAACTGAGGGTTGCTGGGGAGTGGGGAGGCAGGGATAGGGTGTCTGGGTTATGGACATTGGGGAGGATATGTGCTATCGTGAGTGCTGTGAAGTGTGTAAGCCTGATGACTCACAGACCTGTACCCCTGGGGCAAATAATACATTATATGTCAATTTTAAAAAGATGAAGTATATAACTTTAAATTGAAGAGATGTTCAAGATACAAATTTTAAGTGACAAAAGCAGTTTATAAAACTGTGTGTTGAGTTAGATCCCATTTACATAAATATGTATGCAAAACTGGAAGTCTGTGCACTAAATAGTTGTGGTTGTCTCTGAGAGATGAGCTTATAGGGAACCTCCGCACTCTACATTTGAACATTTGAATATGTGGTTTGCTTTTTGTCACGGAGCATATGTTACTTTTATAATCAAAACAAAACCAAGAAATCTCTCTTGAAAGAAGGGATGCTCCTTTACAAGTTTACAGGATGTTATTAAAATGGTATTATGTATAAATGGAGATTGTTGGAATAATAACTTTTTTGGAAAGCTGGAAACTGTTGGAATAATAACTTTTTCTAAAACTTCTTATTAAATGTGTACATCCAGTCAGGTTATCTGAGCAAAATTTCTGGCGGTTTCATAGCCCATTCTTGATTCTAAAATATATCAGGTCTATAAATCTAAAATATATCAGGTCTAAAACAAGATCTTTATTGTGGTTAAACAGAAGTCACAGTGTCTTTCTACAGGAGGCCTGCTTCCTTTTTTACCAAAATATATGGTGTAAACTTCTTTGTGGATTCATTTAATCCTATGAAATATTTTCATCAAAGAAGAGTGGCTCTACATGGGGGTAGTAACTTCCACGCTTATGTTGTTCATCAGTCTGTAGTTGAGAGTTTTTTCCCACTTCAAGTAATTAGCCATTAGGGCAAGCAAAACACAGTCTTTGTGCCAAGCATGCAGCAGATTTTGAGAATTAAAAAAAGACAGGATGACAAAAAAGTGCTGTAAAGAGCCAATATGAAGAATAAAGAAATATAACTATCTGGAATATGTTCCTTGGGTGTGCTGAGGGAAGTTTGGGGGGGGCGTTATTTCTAGAATCAATTATTGAGGCTATGACAGAAAACATGATCCTGTCTATACCAGCTAGGAATAACATAGCTGAAGTCCTCTCAGCATGGAAATTTCTGCTGTCCCAACACAATTGTGTGAATAAGCTTATTTACTCGAAACACACCAGGGTGAGGAACAGCCACACTCCACTTGATCTTCCTTTGTACCAGATTGGCTCAGAGACAGAAAATATCTATCCATGGTGGCAGACTGCTTTGCCATATATTTGCCATATAGCACAGTCTAGTACAGAAAATATAACGAGAAAAATTTTGGAGGGACACTCAAGTAGATATTATCAACCAGAGTTTGTACTAAATTATCTTCTCAAACTTTGCCCAGGACATCATACTTTGCACCCAGGCTGAGTCAGGGTCAAAGCAATACAACAGACCAACCCTCTGAGTATGATCTCACTTAATGACAAGTCTAGAGGTAGGCACTTTTGGGGTGGAGTCAAACGTAAGAATGCTGTCTATGGATTTCTGTGGTTCTCTTGACCTTGTGGTTGCAAGATGGTTGCAGCAGCACCAACCATCACAATTTCTCACAACATTGACAAATTCCAAAGCAGGAAGGATGGAGTGAGTATCCTCCAGCAGGAAGCAAGATCTTTTCTAGAATCCCCTAGCTGACTTCTTATGTCATTGGCTAGACCTCTAAATCAGTCATTTAGCAAAAGGAAACAGGATTACTATGCTTGACTTATTTTAGTCGTGACTGGTCCCCTGTGGCTGGGCAAGCTGCAGTCCAAATAAAATTGGAATCTTCAACAAGGAAGAGGGGGAACAATCACTGAACAGGCAATACCCAGTGTATAACACAGAAAATAAGGCTCCCAGGGGCGCCTGGGTGGCTCAGTGGATTAAGCCGCTGCCTTCGGCTCAGGTCATGATCTCAGGGTCCTGGGATCGAGCCCCGCATCAGGCTCTCTGCTTCACGGGGAGCCTGCTTCCTCCTCTCTCTCTCTGCCTGCCTCTCTGCCTACTTGTGATCTCTCTCTCTGTCAAATAAATAAATAAAAAATCTTTAAAAAAAAAAAAGAAAAGAAAATAAGGCTCCCACATTAATGGACATGGCAGCCCTTTGACCACTCCGATGTTCAAAATTTTCTCTACAGGTTCCCCCTTCAAGAATCATTCCTGGATGTCTGTAGGCATATCCCCAGAAATAGCCCTCATTTCAGGGAGACTGTCTAAAAAAATTGTTGGTGAGTTAAGACTTTCCCCAAAAATGGTCCTCAAAGTCAAAACTTGCACTCTACTGAGAAAGTAGAATACATTTAGCAGCAGCCTTTTGCAGTTTGCTGTGAAATGGTGGTGACTACATTTTGCTTATTGGGAAAGGTCTGTGGGGTCTCCCCAGGCTCCTCCTAAATGCGCTCCTTGCATGCTCTCTCCTAAAAAACCAGTCATCAATAGGGCTCGCAGGAGTAACTGGACATTTTCTCATCTAGTCCTCAAAGCAACCTCTAGTCCATCTAGTCTACAAAACACCTCTGGGTTTGTCTCAGAAAAAGAAGTCACAGTATCCAGGGACACAGACTGGTCTGACCAGGCAGTCTCTCAAGTTAGCGGATTTGCTTAAATTAGTAATTTACACCTTCATGTCCTTAAGAGGTATACGTACAGGCAAAACCACTAAGAGCTTTACATATATATACACAGGTTATCGCACTTACTTCAGTACAAAAATCTTATAAAATTGTTGCCAACATTTTACCCTCATTCCTGTGGGGGGAAAATGAGATTCTATGAGATTAACCTGCAAGCCATAAGTGGAAGAGCTGGATTCACCCAGATCTTGTCTAAAACTTACGTGCATATCTACTACACTTTTTTTACTGTCAATGTGTGCAAAACAAAAACAAAACATACAAATAAATACATAACTGAAATAAATAAACTAACTAAATAAATAACTAATAAATAAATAAAATAAATAACTGATCACTGTGGTCACAAATACCCAACAAAGTGAAATCCACAAACACTTCCGACCTGCGTGCCCTGTGTTCTCACCAGCAATCAGCAGTCACTCAGGACACTCAGACATTCTGGGTCTCTGGTCACCAGAATGTAGGTGTGACTTACTGGCCATAGGCCAAAGTTAGGCCAGAGAGATGGATGTACAGATGTTTTCAACACATAGTTATCAAAAGATGACTAAGCCTTTGAACTCCAGAATCTTGTTCCAGTTGCAGAGAATGGAAATCACTTTGGCTATTTTAATCAGAAAGAGTTTTAAGTTAGGAAATTTGGTGCTTCCTGGATAATTGGGAAGGGCAAGGGGGAAGTCTTTAGATGGAACCTTCAGGAATATTTCCCAGAGGGGTACCTGGGTGGCTCAGTGCATGAAGCATTTGACTTTAGTTCAGGTCATGATTCCAGGGTCCTGGGATGGAGCCTGGCATGGGATTCCCCACTCAGTGGGGAGCCTGCTTCTCCTTCTCCTTCTGTAGCTCCCCTGTTTGTGCTTGTTCTCTCTCTCTCTCTCTCTGTCAAATAAATAAATAAAATCTTAAAAAAATAAATAAAAAGAGTACTTCCTAGAACAATTCCACAGAGCTAGGCTGCTGGTGGACAGCATTCTCTGCCATGTTTGGAAGGAAGTCATGTCAAGTTCAATAGAAAGAAAGAAAGAAAGAAAGAAAGAAAGAAAGAAAGAAAGAAAGAAATTCTTAATTTCAAACAGAGGAAATTTATTTTTTTTAAATGTTGTATTTATTTATTTATTTATTTGAGAGAAAGAGAGTGAGCACCAGCAGCAGGAGGGAAAAAGGGAAAGGGAGAAGTAGACTCCTCACTGAGCAGGGAGCCTTAGGAGGCAAGGCTCCATCCTAGGACCCCAGGATCATGACCTGAGTAGACGGCAGGTGCTTAACGAGCTGAGGGACCCAGGCACCCTTCAAACAGAGGAAATTTAATAAATTTAATATAGACATTGGTTGCAAGGGTGTTGAAACAGTTAGAAAGACAAAAGAGGAAAAATAATGTTCCCCGGAGAAGGGTAATTGTGGGAAACCATAACTGGCTATAGCCGAGGATCCAAAAGGGAAAACAGCATCAATGTGCAGGATCTATGTGCTGCCAAGATTCCTGTTGAACCTGAGTTGCCTGTTCAGACACCAGAGGGTGCACTCCAGCTACTGCTTCTGCTAGCGCAGCCTCAGCCTCTGCAGTCCCCACAATACTGAAGGAAGGATAGAAGTCACTTCTCTATCTCCACCTTACCAGTCTCCTGACGTTGTCACCCATTGGCCAAACATAACGAGGCACCTGCAGGGGAGGATGTCTGCAAAGGGAGCTTGCCTATACACAAAGCACAGAAAGTCAGAGGGGAGTGGAAGCAAAGAGGCAAATGGCCAGCACATTATGGAATCGGAACACGGCTGCTGCAGCCCTTAGCTCCAGGAATCTCCTTCCTTAGGTCTTACGCAAGGACCAAGAAACCTCTACAACTGCTGGATCTGGAGTCAGAGTGCTCCTCCTAGATCTGTATGGGCAAAAGTTGCATGTCTCACCATCATTAACATTATATTCTCTGTTCTTCTGAAGACACAGTTACAAAAAATGAAAAGGCAAGCCATATAAGAAAATATTTCCAAAACAAGGGTTTTTTTTTTCCAGAATAAAGAACTTTTACAACTTAAAATTAGACAATCAACCCAATTTTTAAAGACCACATAAGATTTGAATAGACACTTCACCAAAGAAAATGTATGAACAGGTAAAGAAGAACATGAAAAGATGTTCAAGGTCATTAGACACCAGAAAAATCCAAATTAAACTCATGAGGAGAATCTTCTATGCACCTATTAGCACGGCTAGTATTATAAAGCTTAAACATAACAAATGTTGGCAAGGATTAGAACCAACTAGAACTCTCATACACTACTGGTGGGTATGTATCTTGGCATTACCACTTTGGAAAACAACTTGGTAGTTTCTTTAAATGTTAAACATACACATAGCACTATGACCTAGTATTCCACTCCCAGATATGCACCCAAAATGAAAGCATATGTCCACATGAAGATTCCAATACGAATGCTCCCAGTAGCTTTATCTGATGGAAGCAATGAAAATTTTCATTAACAGGTGAATGGATAAATGGATTTTGGTTTACATACAATAAATACATTTTGGTTTACATACAATAGGACATATAAGAGGCAATAGAAGAAATAAACTACTCTACATGCGGCAACCTGGATGAACCTCAAAATAGTTATGCTGAGTCAAAGAAGCCCCTTCAGTGAGGGGTATATATTGCATGAGTCCATTAATATGAAATTCTAGAAAATTTAAGTTAATCTATAGTGACAGAAGTTGGTCAAAGCCTGCCTGGGGATCAACGGTGAGATGTGAGGGTCGGGGAGGGAGATAGCAGAAAAAGGCAGAAAGAAACTTTTAGGTGAAGGTTATGGTCTTGTTTGATATCTCAATTGTGATGATGGTTTCATAGGTATATACATACTGCAAAACTTAATCAAATTATAAACTTTAAGTATATCCTAAAGGCACTGAGGTGGCTCAGTCAGTTAAGTGTCTCACTCTTTTTTTTTTTTTTTTGTAAAGATTTTATTTATTCATTTGACAGAGAGAAATGCAGTGAGAGAGGGAACACAAGCAGGGGGAGTGGGAGAGGGAGAAGCAGGCTTTCAGCAGAGCAGGGAGCCTGACTCGAGGCCTGATCCCAGAACTCCAGGATCATGATTTGAACCAAGGGCAGACATCTAAAGGCTGAGCCACCCAGACGTCCCAAGTGTCTGACTCTTGATTTGAGCTTAGGTCATGATCTCAGAATTGTGGGATTGAGCCCAACATGAACTCAGCCCTCAGCATGGAGTCTGCTTGGGATTCTCTCTCTCTCCCTCTCTCTCTGCCCTACCCCCTATTCACACTCTTGAACAAATAAATAAATCTTTAAAAATAAAAGAATAAAAAATGTGTTTATTATATGCCAATTATACTTCCAAAAAGTCTATTATGAATATGCATGTATAATGTGTATACATACATATATAAGAAGAGAGTGAGGAAATCTTAGCAGTTGTTGAATCTAAGACAGTGGTGAGCGTGAGAGTGTTCATTAAACTATTCTCAACTACTTTGCGTATTTGAAACTTTTCATGATAAAAAGTTGGGGAGGAGGAAAAAAAGGAAAAGAACTCACACCTGTTGAGCACACTACACATTAGGCAAGGTCTCCTCTGGAGTTTATGCTGGGTTCCTGCTAGGAACCCATTCTGAGTCATCTGGAAGCCTTCTGGGGGTGGGATTAGAACCACCACATTCTTGCAAGAGAAGCACAGGGGTCTGGTGAGGAAGACTTCATCCCAAATAAGACAGAGATGAAGGGTTTCACTCTTGAACTCGCACAAACAACTCAGATGTGCAAAGAAAGTTAATTGTTTTCTATAACTTACCTATTCCTGGAGCTTCCTATGTGACAAATACCAGGGAGAAAAGTTAAACATGTCAGTTAAAGGTAACTTTCCTTTCCAGTATAAAATAGTGTCTTTCAGGTAAACACTTCGTCTCTTTTGGATAAATGCATTTGACCCTTGAACACAACAACACAGGTGTTGGGGGTACTGATACCCACACAGCTGAAAATCTATATATAACTTTTGACTCTCCCCAAACTTAACTACCAATAATAGCCTTCTGTTAACATACTGATAACATAGTCAATTAGCACATATTTTGTATGTTATTTGTACTAAACATGGTATTCTTACTATGAAGTAAGACAGAGGAAAGAAAATATTAAGAAAATCACAAGGAAGAGAAAATACATTATCAGTACAGTACAGTATTTTTGGGAAAAAAAATCCATGCATAAGTGGACCTACACAGTTGAAACCCATGTTGTTCAAAAGTCAACTGTATTCAGTTCTCAGGCTTTCTCTCCTCTCTCCTCTCTTCTCTTCTTCCAGGGTAACAAAAACCAAAGGCAGCTCATACCACACCCTGAAAGTGGACAGAGAAGTTCCTGGACTATGTACTTCCTCCAAGGTCCTGAAGATTTCCTCCATGATGGCCTTCAGTCTTCCTGGCAGCTGGGCAGTTACCTGCTACACTGGGCTCCACACTCTTATCCTCCCTTATCCTGGCCTCAGGCCTCTTCTTGTCTGCTCCAGCTCTCTGCTGGAGAATCAGCCCTTTGGGCTGGGACACTCAGGGGGCCGTGTGTGCACTGATTTGCAAGATGTGACTGGAAGACTACCCACAGGCCCATGCCTAGCTATTGCTGCTCTCGTACTAGATTCCCAGAGCTGCCACGACAAATTCTCACAAACTGGGTAGCTTCTAACAACAGAAATTTATCCTTTCATATCTCTGGAAGCCAGAAATCTGAAGTCAAGGTGTTGCAGGCTTGATTCCTGCTGGGGGATCGAAGGAAGAATCTGTTCTGTTCTGGGACTCTCAAAGCTCCCCTCTTCATAGGCCTTCTTCTTCCCATCTCTCTCTTTCTGTCGAAGGAAGAATCTGTTCTGTTCTGGGACTCTCAAAGCTCCCCTCTTCATAGGCCTTCTTCTTCCCATCTCTCTCTTTCTGTCTCTAATAAGGATGCTCATCATTTGATTTACGGTCCAACCTAATCCTGGATGATATCATCTCAAGACACTTACCTTAATTACATCAGAAAGAATTTTATTCCAAATAAGGTCACATTCTGAAGTGTTGGGGAGACATATCCCTTGGAGCCCAAAACTCAACCCTCTACCATGCTGAACTCAAAGCTTCTCTTCATCTTGGCACCCTCTCAGGCTATGTTCAGGAAGGTGAGACTCCAGCCTCCAATACTCTGATTCCTCTAGATCACTCTGAGACTTTCTGTTGCTCTCATAATATCTCTCAAGATGTGATCTCAAGAGGGACAGGAGAAGGACACCTTCTTCTTCTCTAGGCATAGGTTGAAAACCAATTCAACCATAGGTTCAAAATTAATTTTGAAACAACCAATATTCCAAGTAAGCACTCAACAAATGGTCCCCATTGTGACAGTGTTGATAATTATTATTGTGATTATAATTATCACATAAAATGAAAACCCAGTATTGAAATCATCTTATGTCATTGTATATCAAAAATAACCACTCTCAAGTTATGAACAAATGTAGTATTTCTAGCTTATATAAAAACACTATTGATACCTGCTTGTATCATTATGATTGAAATCAAAGTTATGAAGACACAACATATGAGATGTATAAGCCTGTGTTTTATAAAAATAAATGTCACTGCGGAAGCCTGCCATTGAACATGTTTATTTTTTTCTGAGCTTCAAACCCTAACATGGATGAGTAAGCCTTCACAAAGGTGGTAGTGTCCTGCCATTGGTAATTGTTATTTTAAGACTCAGCAGCTAATATTGTCTCCCAGGAAACAGATTCAGTAACATTTAGTTTTTCCACCTTTAGAAGAAAAGGACAAAATCCCCAACGGAAGACTCTCCCAACTTGGTTCTCTGCTCTTGCTGCCCTGAAGTTATTTCCCACACACACCATTGGTAGACAGAAATGGAACTACTCTTTTGCTCACAGACTATTCATTTGTTCACACGTTCATAAATAGTCATTGAGTGCCTACAGTGTGCAGGCATTGGTGACAACCTGGTGAACTGTACAGGCCCTGCCTCACAGAGCTCACAGTACAGCAGGAAAGAGACAAAGGAGGAGTGGGAATGAATCTTGCTCCTCATATTCAGTGGTGAAAAATAACCCAACCTACTTTCCAATTCAAGCTCCCATTCCCCCAGAGTAACAGAAACTTCATCGCAGCCCATTAGAGACCTCCTCTTTTCATGGGTTGTGTGTAATTTTGGAGATGGGTCTTAGAAAGTATTGAGGAGCTCCTGAGGTTGGATTAGGAAGGTGACACTGTCTCCTGAGGCCACTTGAGGTTACCTGAGCACATGCATCTGCTGAGACATCCAGCATTCCATCTGATGCTTGATATCAACGTACACAGTCACCACTGAGAGGTGACCACTGACCCATCTCTGCAGACTTTTATGTCCAGCGGTATTCTGTGCCTAAGCTGTGCTTGTAGGGATAGGAATTACTCTGCCACATGGTGTTCTGAGACCCTAGACTCACTCCATACCTGTTCATCTGCTAGAGTTCTGCTACCAACCTGGGTCTCCATATCTGTGCTCAGATTCCACAAACCTGACTGTATCAGGTCTTTCTGCCACCCATCCTCATTCTGTCACTAAACAGTTTGCTGAAAGTCTCTAGCCTGAAACCTTTCTTATGGTGACGCAGAGACCCACTTTTCTTCCATTTTGTGGCTTCACTGTCCTCTATGTCTTTAGCATCCTCTCCATGCAGTCAGCAGTGGAGAAGATGAAGTGTGGGGGACTGACTGGGGGTCTCTGAGTCCAGGTATGGAAGAGCAGAGATCATTTTTATCAACAATCCATGGGTCTGTCCATGGGTCACACTTAGGTATTGTCTCACCTGACTGCAAGGGAATCTGAAAAGTGTCAGCTAGCTGTGTGTCCAAGAGGAAAAAGAAACAGGTTTTGGTGAGCAGAGTAGCAAATTCTGCCATGGAGGGGAAGCCCTTCTTCCTCTAAAATGTTGAAGGAATCTTTTATTTTCTGTTCTCTACATTGTTCCTCCAAAGCAACAAGAGTATAATAGCCTCACAGGGAAGTTATGATATATTACCCAGCCACACACATCATTTAAACTGTTGTGAGTGCTTTGCCAGCAGAAGTATGGGATGCTCTGGGAGCACACATAGGTCTTAAGGTAATTCAGCAAGTGAAAATGGAGAAAAGACTGATTTGGGGTTCATGGAGCAAAGCAGGTGTTAGGAGTCCAAAGCATTGGGTAGAAGAACAACAAGGCTGGGAAGATTGGGTAATGTGATCCCCTATTGATGACTTATAACATATCATCTAATTAATTTGGCACTTATATAATGCCAAAGTATTCCTTTTATTAAGGAGACTTCCCTCACTAAAGATTTTTAGTTTTAGTAAAAATCTTTTTTAGGCCTCGCCCCATTCACTGGGTTGGTCACTTTCAAAGTGTGTGACATAGAAACTAACAATAGTTAAAATATGCCATTTGGGGGCACATGGGTGGCTCATTCGATTAAGCATCTGACTCTTGATTTTAGTTCAGGTCATGATCTCAGGGTTGTGAGATTCAGCCCTTCACTGGGCTCCCCACTCAGGCATAGTTTGCTAGAGATTCTCTCTCTCCCTCTCCCTCTCTTTCAAAAAAAAAAATATATATATATATATATGGCCATTTTGTGTAGCCTTCATGTTTGCATCAACTGATATGCAGCCCTGACCAACAAAACAACCTGGAAATATCTGTTGAGGGCTCACCATATACCAGCATTGTCCAACTACTGAGGATAAGTTTTAAAAAGAAAAAAAATTAATAAACCAACGTCCTTAGTCTTCTAATTTAGTTGTAGAAATACTGCTAACAATCATTTACCCTTTCTCTCACTGTTTCAACGAGGTGGCTCTGACGACGACGAAATCAAAGATGAGAGTAGACAGAGAAAGTGTTAATTGAAAAGGACACAAACCAACCCAGAAAAGAGAAGGGAAGAAAGGGTTGGAGTAGGCTGCTATGAATTGATATCAACTGAGACCAAGTCGCAAGGGAACACAATGCAAGCAGACGAAAATGAGGTCAGAAGGCGATGAGGACAGATGAAGACAGATGAGGACAGATGAAGAAGAGCAAAGGAATTTGGACTGTGTCAACTACTCCAAAGTTTGTGCAAACCATTTGCTGATCCATATCTTGATTTTGTAAGTTATCGACCATTTTATAAAACTCTCAAATTGGTAAGTATAGAAAAGGGAAGAATTCTCCGTATAAATGCTATTGGCTAAATACCCTAATGTATCAATAGGACTATCTCTAATTTCTAGCGCATACCCACATATGTGTATGTGTGCACACGTTATCCTCAGAAGACTTTATAAGGGGCATGGAGAATTCGTTAGGAACCACAATGAAATTTTTAAGAGAAAAACTTCATAACAGGGAAATTAAATGCTAAATCTGTAATATTCCCTAGTCATAGCAGGATGTAGCCTGTATAGAAGAATGATAATGAGCTTTCAGAATCAACCATAATTGGATTCAAGTCCAGGCTCCCTACCTTCTGTGCTCTGTTGGTCAAATCAAATTGCTTGAGCTCTCTGAACCCCAATGTACTTATTTAATAGGATGAAAATAATCTCTTTGTCACTAGAAATATGGTGAGAATTAAATGAGATAGCATCTGTGAACACCCAGCACTGTTCTAGCACATCATGTGTGATCAATAAACGATAATTCCCTTACATTCCCTCATACTGATGTGGAATTAATAAACACCAGGCTTGGCAGAGGTCACCGCGGGGAGGCAGGGTAGGGGCAGCATGGCAGCCTCCTTACGGCTCCGCGGAGCAGTCTCTGGCCTCCGGTATTGGAGCCGCTGGCAACGCCCGGCAGCATACAGCCTTGCCACTGTATGTTCTAGGTCAATGGCTTCTAAGACTCCAGTTGGACTCATTGGACTGGGCAACATGGGCAATCCAATGGCAAAAAACCTCATGAAACATGGCTATCCACTCATTATTTATCATGTGTTCCCTGATGCATGCAAAGAGTTTCAAGATGCAGTGAACAGGTAGTGTCTTCCCCAGCAGATGTAGCTGAAAAAGCTGACAGAATTATTACAATGTTGCCCACCAGTATCAATGCAATAGAAGCTTATTCTGGAGCAAATAGAATTCTGAAAAAAGTGAAGAAAGGCTCACTATTGATAGACTCCAGTACTACTGACCCTGCAGTTTCAAAAGAATTGGCCAAAGAAGTTGAGAAAATGGGAGCAGTTTTCAAGGAAGCCCCTGTTTCTGGTGGTGTGGGAGCTGCTCGGTCTGGGAACCTCACATTTATGGTGGGAGGAGTCGAAGATGAATTTGCTGCGGCACAGGAGTTGCTGGGGCGCATGGGCTCCAATGTGGTGTATTGTGGAGCTGTTGGGACCAGGCAGGCTGCAAAGATCTGCAACAACATGCTGTTAGCTATTAGTATGATTGGAACTGCTGAAGCTATGAATCTTGGAATCAGGTTAGGGCTTGACCCAAAACTACTGGCTAAAATCCTAAATATGAGCTCAGGACGGTGTTGGTCAAGTGATACTTACAATCCTGTGCTGGGGGTGATGGATGGAGTTCCGTCGGCTAATAACTATCAGGGTGGATTCGGAGCAACACTCATGGCTAAGGATCTAGAGTTGGCACAAGACTCTGCCACCAGCACAAAGAGCCCAGTCCTTCTGGGCAGCCAAGCCCATCAGATCTACAGGATGATGTGTGCGAAGGGTTACTCAAAGAGAGACTTCTCGTCCATCTTCCAGTTTCTACGAGAGGAGGAGAGCTTCTGAGTTTGCCCTTGGCCGTGGATACTGTTGGACACCGTTGGACACCAAACTATCTTGGAGCCTCCTTATAGCTCACTCCACAAATAAATGGGTCTAATCAAAGGTCACCTGTCTGCTTTTGATTGTCTAGGTCCCAGTAAACCATAGGATTTTTTCACCCATTTTTAACTGCTAATTCTTTTTATCTATTTAGCAAACATTTGTTACTGGAATTTGTTTTCCTGCAAGCCACTGATGGTCTCTGCTAACCAGCTGATTAACCTTTTTCAAAAGTTTGGTCCCTGAGCATCTTCAACTGCATCATTGCATACTTCAGTCAGGGCGTTATTTACTCCACTTCATAAATAAAACCAAACATGTTTTCGCCAGGATGAAACTGATCTGAAAGAAAAGAAAAGAAATTGATATGGGGAATGGAGGTAGAAAAGGGGGAAGTATAGTGACTACCTGTGTCACTTGGGAAGTTTGTCCTGTTACCCAAGTGGTGGTATTCGTGCAGTATTGGGGTCACCAATTTTCCAGGGAGTTGATAAAGCTAGAGAACTCCTTGCTGCATGTTTTAGAATTTGGACTCTGTTACATTACCTTAGTGTGTCCTTATTACAACTCCCAATACTCATCAAACTTGTTTTTTATATTTTTGCTTCCTTGTACATTCTTACTACCTGTTTTTTGACTTCAAAAGAATGACATCTTTAGAATTGTTTCGGAGCCAATGATGATATATGCTTTAGATAATTATTACATTATTCTAAATATAACTGTATTATTTTGAATTCAAATAAATTTCTATGCAGATAATAAATAAATAAATAAATAAACACCAGGCTTGCCATTTGGCCATTCACAACATAGCAGAAGGCCCAGCGGTGGTTAGCCTTGGAAAGAAAGATACTGAGAATGGTCTGAGATAGACAATAAGATGAGGAAGCCCCAGCAAGCATCACATGATGGAAGGAGTTACTTTGTATTTCAATCATAAGCAAAATTCAAATTATCATCAACAGCATTGGTACAAGAAGAATAAAATGCTCTAATAAAATAGGCCTGAACTTTTCTTTTCTTAAGAATTTGAGAAATTGGGGGCGCCTGAGTGGCTCAGTGGGTTAAAGCCTCTGCCTTCAGCTCAGGTCATGATCTCAGAGTCCTGGGATCGAGCCCTGCATCGGGCTCGCTGCTCACCAGGGAGCCTGCTTCCTCCTCTCTCTCTCTCTGCCTGCCTCTCTGCCCACTTGTGATCTCTGTCTGTCAAATAAATAAATAAAATCTTTTTTACAAAAAGAATTTGAGAAATTAATTTTGTCCACTTTTTGCTAATCTCCTTTGGGAGGCAGTAAGAAATGTGAATGGGAAAGGCAAGTGAGGGAATGTTTTAACCACAATTTGGACAATAATTTAAAAGTTGGTTCTAAAGAAAGAGTCCTTTACTACTGTGCAGTTAATCTGCTCCCAACTACTTTGTATGCTCCAATAACTAAAGGTGACCTCTTCCTTCACTGTTCACAGATGTGCATTTTCCCCCAGACACAGTCACTTAACTCCTAGTAAGTGCAACACTTATAACTCTCAAATTTTTAAATCAAATGGCTAGAGGCTATACAAGATCCAGAACAACACAAGCTAAATCATAATTTGTGTCTGGAATACAGTTTGATGTCACAAAATTACAGGGCAACAGAGAAACATTAAAAGATAAATTATGTAGTTTTATGAAATGATTAAAATAGGGGCAGGATTTGGGAGAGCACCCAAAATACAAAACAAGGTGATTTGAGAATGTCACATGTGTCCATTTGGCATGTCCATTTTTACTCTATGAAAGAAAAATCTAGAAAGGAGGATGGTGGCAAATGAAACTAACCTAAAGTGTTATGAGTCTGTTTTGGCAAAGCACCGAGAGAGGTGGAATTAGTCAAGATTCATTAGGCAATCACCGTGCCTACAGGGAGGCAGCAGGTGCTCACAGAGCCCTCTCATCAATGTTAGATTCTCATAAACTCCTGAGGGATGCTTCGTGTGTCTTGATAGTTTCTCCAAACACCGAACAAAGACCAGGCAGTATTATCTGCTTCACTAATTTCAAGCCTTTTCAAATGATAAGCAAACCTATATACCAACAATGAACAGACATGATGTGTTGGTGTTCATTGATACTCTTCCTGCTTGGTGCCATCAGCCCCTCAATCCATAAACTCTTGAGCTCCTTCTGTGCCCCAGCCACTGATCTGACTGCTTTCAAAGACTTCCCATTGCAGGGAGGAGTTAGACAGGTAAGTAGAGAGATGCGGTAGTTTCTGATCAGTGAAATGGAAGAGGTAACCAGGAGGCGTAATGAGAGCAGGAGGACTGTGTTTAACCTCAACTGGACAGTGGGGAGCTCAAGAAGCCTTCCTAAAAGACACAACATCTGTGGCACCTGGGTGGCTCAGTGGGTTAAACCTCGGCCTCCGGCTCAGGTCATGATCCCAAGGTCCTGGGATCAAGCCCCACATCGGGCTCTCTGCTTAGCAGGGAGCCTGCTTCCCTTCCTCTCTCTGCCTGCCTCTTTGCCAACTTGTGATCTCTGTCTGTAAAATAAATAAATAAAATCTTTAAAAACAACAACAAAAGACATAACATCTCTCTGACTAGGGGTTGTTTTGTCTTTGTTGGGGGGTAGCGCTAGGTTTTTAAAAGGAAGCAGGAACTATTTTAACAAATAGATCAGGGCAAGTTGGTGGTGATAATAACGGCCCGGGTAGCCAAGAGATGCTGTGGAAAGGCTCAAGGCAAAACTACCACAACCTTTGGGGGCTGATATTTGGGGTTCCATCTAGTATGGAGTGGAGGGCACAAAGGGTTAAAGATGGTGAGAGAAGTGCTGAGAAGTCAGTCAGGTTAAAGAGAGAGAGGCAGAAGCCACATCCTGAAGAGCCTTGTATGCCCCAAGGAGTGTGAATTTTATCCTAAAAGCAGTACGAAGTCACTGTAGGATTTTAGCAGGGAAGTTCACAGTTTTAGATTTGTGTTCTTCTCACTGCAGCCGAGGTAGAAAAATCCCAAGATCACTGGTGAAACAGATTTACTCAAGAGAGAATAGGATGCTGTTACCCTCTCTGGCTCCCTACAAGTACAGTGCAGGAGAAGAAACGTTTGGAGAAAAGAGGAAAGGAGAAAAGAGTTTAGCAAATGTTGAATTTATGGTGCCTGTGCTACGTTCCAGGGAATGTGTCCACTTTGATTTATGAAAGCGGTTTGGCTGATGGTACAGATCTGGGACCCTGGTGACTGTGGGTGCCATGGAGTCAGGGCTGGTGCTCAGCTGTTATGCTCTAGCACAGCTCTGTCAGACACTTATGGCCAGAATCTGTTCCAATTTGTCAGTGCCCACCCATGCCAGGTGCTAAATGTGTGACTATTACCTCTGTACAAGAGGATCCAGAATGACAATAGAGAAGGGTTGAGGGTGGAACCCTAGGAAATGTTCACGTGTTTACGAGAGGACCAGAGATGAAGGGGGAGGGTGGAGGGAGCGAGGAGGAAGAAGGAGAGGTTGGAGATTTATAGCAGTGAACACCAGGAGGAATGTTTCAAACTGAGAATCAGTAGTGTCTGGGGAAGGGAAGCATATGAAGGAGAGAAGACACTGAACACGTTTATATTTTGAGAGACAGATTAAGTAGGTAGAGGAAGGGTAATGCAACTGGAGAGAGCAGAGATGATGAAGAGAACAACATCCTTGAAGAAATAGGAAAAGATGAGGTACAGAGCCTTCTAACATGTGGATCTTTGTAATTATATGAGGAGGACGTGGGGAAGGATTGAGAGAGGGGATTAGCAGACAGTTAGGGAAGTTCCTCTCATGATGCTTATGGCTAGAATTTCAGCGGGAAGCTTTCAGAAAGTTGATGTGTAGGAAACTCAGAGAGAATGTCCTAGGTCGAAATGTGAAGAGTGTGAAGAAACTCACCAGAGCTAGGTGGAGAATGTATACTTACAGATGCTCACCAAAGTTTAACTTGTTTTTCTAAGAGCTCTCTAGAGACTGGGTATAAAAACAGGAGAGGCAACCCCCTCATTTGGTGTAGCAGTGGAATTTTGCTGGAAAGATGAGGAAGCAAGAAAGTTGTCAAAGAACGTTATCAATGGCATCATGACGTCTACGCTTTGAGACAGGAAGAGAAATGAAGGAGAGCAAGGAAGAACAGAGGATCAAGAAAATTGGAGAACAGGTACAATGTGGGCATAAAAGGAAGAGGGCTAGAATAAAAGGAAAAGGTAATGGAAAAAATGTAGAACTTTAAGATTTTGCTAGAGGAGCTCTTCTGAATGCTGTGAGGTAGTCCAGAGCGGAAAGGGACTGCATGCTGGGGAGCTTGATGGAGCAGCAGAAATGGAAGAACTGAGGAGAGAGGGTGCTGGCTATGCTCTCCACGTCAGAGCAATCCTCCGATGCAACACTTATCCTTTTCTGTGAGTCTCCCATTGGGGTGTGCAATGTACATGCATAGTCTCACAGCCTTCTTCAAGAAGGCACCATTACTGTGTGTTACGTGTGACAAACTAGGGGTCAGAAAGTTAGGCCACTTGCCTCTGGTCACACAACTGGGAGTAGGTCAAGCTGTGTTTCAAACACAGTTCTCTTTGATTCCAAAACCTAGGCTCCTTCAGTAATAGTGGGGTTTGAGTTGAAGAGGGGGACAGTGAGCCAGTGCACCCAGAGGTCCCACAGATCTGTCTCTTGTTTCAACAGTGTGTGGACTGAACAGACCCAGGGATGCCCCTTCTTTCAGCCTCTGACAACCTCCAACCTTTTTCTAGTCACAACATTCAGAGCCGTATTCTTTGCCACCCTCTGCCTCTGAGACCAGCCAACACCTTACTCCAGGCTTAGCTCCTAATTGCCAGTCAACCATGAGCTCTCGGATTCGGCAGTATTATTCCACCCAGGTGAAGGCGATCAGCTGCCTGGTCAGCAGGCATCTGCGGGCCTCCTGCACCTACCTCTCTCTGGGCTTCTATTTCTGCAGCAAGGATGTGACTCTGGAGGCTGTGGGCCACCTCTACCACCAGTTGGCTGAGAAGTGTGAGGGTACTGAGCTTCTCTGGAAGATGCAAAACCAGTGCAGCAGCCATACCCTCTTCCAGGACATGCAGACGCTGTCCCAGGATGAGTGGGTAAGACCCTGGATGCCACAGAAACCGCCTGGTTCTGGAGAAGAATCTGAACCAGGCCCTTTTGGATCTGCGTGCCCTGGGTTCTGCCTGCGAAGATCCTCAGCACTGTGACTTCCTGGAGAAGCACTTCCTGGATGAGGAGGTGAAACTTATTAAGGAGATGAGCGACCACCTGACTAACCTCCACACTCTGGCGCTGGCCTGGGCAAGTATCTCTCTTCCGAAGGCTCACCCAAGCATGACTGGGAACCTCTGAAGCCCAGTAGCCTTTGGGGGCCACTCTGGGATCCCTCTGGTGCCAGAGCTTGAGGGTGAGCCTTCTCTGCAGCCACCAGGCAGCTTTTTAACCACCTGGGAACCCTATCCCAAGCCTTGAACCAAATGGAAACACTAAAGCTTTTTGAAAAAGGAAGGAAGAAGGAGGGAAGGAGGGGAAAAGGAAGGAAGGAAAGAAAGGAGGGAGGGAGGGAGGAAGAGAGAAGGCAGGAGGGAAAGAGGGAGGGAGAGAGAAGAAAGCAAGCAAGCAAGCAAGAAAGAAATGGGGGGGAAGGAGGAAGGGAGGAAGGAAAGATAGAGGGAAGGAAATGAAAGGGAGGAAGGGAAGGAAGGATGAAGGGAGGGAGAAAGGAAGAGAGAAAGGAAAGAAAAGGAAACAAAACAAAATAAAAGGAAAAAAGACAAAAAGGAAGAAAAGAAAAGAAAAGAAAAAGAAAGAGGGGGCAGTGAGATGCAGCCGTTACTGAGTGTGAAGAGTGACGAGCTATGCCAGCTGTGAAGAAGAGAGAGCTGAAAGGGCCAACCCCTCAAAGAAAGGCTTCTGCAGGAGCAAGCAGGAGTAGTGGTTTACTAGGAGTGCTGGGGATTGGGAGAATGCCCTTCTGCCCCCATCCTGAGATGCTTAGGCAGAGCTCACTGATGAGTCCTGGGGCAATCAGTCCTTTCCAGACTCCAAGCAGAGTGTTGGTAAGAAAGATCATGTTGCTTTCAAAGAAACCCGAGTCTAGATTTGAAGGCAAACATGAGACTGGATGGTTCCTAAGCCTGACCGTACACTGCAAATTTCTGGAGTGCCCAGGTAAATAAAATAACTCAGGAGGACCTAGGTGTCTGTAGAAGAGCCTGCTGTAGCTGAAATGATCACATTTCCAAGGACATGGAATGTCAGCTGACAAAAAACAGCCAGGGAAGTGATCCAGCGAGCTCCATAAGGAGAACAATGAAGGCTTTGGCTGCTAGGCAAATCATTCTCATCATTGAAGACTCTTAAAGGTTTTGCTGATTATCTCATGTCTCTTAATCGCCATCCTTTTTGTTCCTGTGATGTCCGATTTTGTCTTCTATCAAGCTATATTTGACTCACTTTATTCATTGTTGTAACTATGTCATTACTGAACGCCCAGTAAGTGGCTTGTTCATCCTAACCAAGTGCTAAGCACCCTGTAGGTGCTTGATAGGCATTTCGGTGAATCTCTGGAGGAAACAACAAAAGCTTTTTTTTTTTAAAGATTTTATTTTATTTAACAGAGAGAGATCACAAGTAGGCAGAGAGGCAGGCAGAGAGAGAGGAGGAAGCAGGCTCCCTGTGGAGCAGAGAGCCCGACGCGGGGCTCGATCTCAGGACCCTGAGATCATGACCTGAGCCGAAGGCAGCGGCTTAATCCACTGAGCCACCCAGGCACCCCAACAAAAGCTTTTAATGTACCATCTGGTGTCCATTTTCATCATCTCATTAATATATATTTCTGTGGTTTACACATTGTTTTATATTTTCTTTTGAGAACTTGAAGGCCAGGAGGCAGGATGTGCTCTGGGAGAGCTCTAGGGGGTCATAACATAGAGCGTCCAGGAAAAGTGACCTTGGTTTGGCCCCAGCCCTGCCCATGGCGCACAGACAACTGGGAGAAGGAAGTGGGTCCTGTGGAATCTTCACAGACCTGAGTTCTCAGGCATGACCCAAAGGTAAGGAGACTTTGCAGCCCACTTTTGTTAGTTAATCAAAGAGAAATGATTTGCTTTGCTGAAATAGAAATTGCATTTTCCAAAGAGTATTGAGAATGATTAATAACTCCATTTTTTCCCATCCGTTTCAAGTCTGCCCAGCGTGCCAGTGTATTGTTTAATCAAGAAAATGTATCTCCTCTCTAAGGACCTCACTAACTGGGGGATTCCAAAGTTGTTGATAGGCTATTTTTTGAAAACTACATGTCTGCTCATGAGGATGGATGAGCTGAAAGAGAGAGAATTCAATAACAAATAAATTTGCCGCAAGCTCACAACCCACTGCCTGGTGTCTAAATACCATGAACTATCTGGCCCACAGATATTACTGCTAAACTTCATCACACAGATACATTATGAACCTTTTAATTCTCCTCAGAGGATTAGCTGAACAGCCCAACAGGTCATTTTCACTCACCTTGGAGAGTAATGGCAGAGAAGGCTGTGTGAATCTACTTCCCACACTAAGTCCTCAATTATATTCAGTCATTTGACAGAATGAACCAGAGGCTCTAACACGAAACAGAGCCTGAATGGATCCAGGCAAAAGCTAATGGGAAACTTGTCTATTGAAAAGAATCAGTGCGCACACTGAGACTACCTCTAGCGGATTTGCTTTTTGTTTATTCTTTTGTTTGTTTTTCACTGTGCCTGGCTCATCTGAATTAAGTGTGAGGTCCAGAACAAAGGATTTAGGAGAGTGAGAGGAGAGAGGGGTTGATGTTAGAGAGGCTGCCCCGGGAGAGCTGAATCATTTGTGCTTTGTTCAAAGCTGGGTGAGAAGCTTTGGGTGGGTCTTGAGAAAGGAATCATGTGATCTGACAGGCAGATGCATTTCTTCTTGTTGTTGTTCTTGAACAACAATGTTTATTATCACAATTCTTACATGGTATTGCAATTAACTAAGGAATGACGCTGAAGCACAGTATATCATTTATTCTTGTGGCTTTCTCGTCCAAAATAGACCAATACAATACTTTTTTTTTTAAACTATACTTTTGTCTGAAACAGTTTTCTGTTTTGTGGGTAGGGGAACATTTTTACGTTGAAACTCCAGTGATACAATGGTGGCAGTCATTATATGAATTCTTGATTCGTTCACTAAAGTGTATGCTTTTGCCAATGCCTCTTCCTTCCCGCAGACGGAAGAAGCAATAGAATTAAGAATGAGGCATGGAATGTATCATTATTTTTATTCATTTTACGAAGATTTTATCTCAAACTCAAAAATGTTTGTAACATTTTTATCTCCCAAATCCAATACATACTATATTCTGATAACTAAAAATAGAACGTGAAATTAACAAACTCATTTGTTCTGGCCTTTTTGCCCCGTAGCATTTCATGTATTGGAAAATAATTATGAAAAGGAATATTAAGTCTGTGCAAACATCAATAATTGTTCTGGAACTAATTCTACCTAACATGATTTAATAGGTTTTACAGAATTCTACAAACAACCAATTTAAATTAGACACACCAAGATGTAAATCCATAAACTAACCATCTGGTTCATTGAAAGCCTTGGTGTCAGTCCCCTCTTCATCATGTGTCTGCTCTCACAGTGAGGAAACATTAACAAACATCAGAAGTGACCATGACTCTCAACCCACAAATTTACATGGGTCTGTAAAAAATAGCCACTTATTGTCTTTAATTCCAACTCTGATCCCTCACCCGACTCAACCAGAAGGCAGCAGCGCTCACCAGCTTCCTTGGCTGCCAACTTCTTTACTTGGGAAATATCTCCTGCCCCCTCCTCCCCTTCACTTAAAAATCATTCCCCCCCATCTTCTTTGTTCAAGGCAGTCACTTCAATGATGTCAGACTTTCTAGAAAACAAAGCCAGAAATTATAGTAAAGGTGCCTTCAGTTTTGCTCCTAAAATTAATTTCTTCTGGACTTAAAGGTTTCCTTTTAACAAAGAGAATATAGGGAAACTATTAGGGTGTAACTTTTATGATTAAGTTACAAAAGATTGCAGCTTGTTGCTTGCCCTCTCTGGTCCGTTCGTTCGTTCATTCGTTCTTTCTTTCTTTCTTTTTAAAGATATGATTTATTTGACAGAAAGAAACACAGCGAGAGAGGGAACACAAGCAGAGGGAATGGGAGAAGGAGAAGCAGGTTTCCCGTCGAGCAGGGAGCCCGCCTGGTCCTCTTTCTTGCTCACTCTGATAGAAACTGGCTGCCATGTTCTGAGCTACGGTAAGGACAGTCCTATGTGAAAAGAAACTGAGACCAGCCTCCGGCCAACAGCCAGGGAGGAACTGAGGCCCTCTACCCACGCCCTTGAGACACTGAATCTACCAACAAGCCCATGAAGGGGCTGAGAGTGGCTCCTTCCCCATGCAAGCCTTGAGTTGTGATGATAGCCCTGGCCAACTCTAAGACTCCGGAACAATGCTAAGCTGTGCCCAGATTCAGGAGCTATAAACGCATTGCAACTTCTTTGAGTAGGTCCTGAGAAAGCAGTGGTATGATCTGGTTTGGTTTTAAGATCACTCTCCTGCTGTGTAGAGGATGTGTTTGAGGGGCAAGAGTGACCAAGCCTGGAGCTGTTGGGAGGCTCTGGTGAGAATCCAGCAGAGAGAAACAGCTGTCTCCAACCGGGATGGCAGTAGTGGGAAAGGAGGGATAGTTAAGAGGCTCAGGGCAGAAGGGGGAAAAAAGGGAATACTCAATATTTGAATCATTTTTACAGAAACTGTGAGATATGAATGCTGTTGTTTCAAACCAGTAAGACTTGGATTAGTTGGCTGTGTAGAAGTAACTGACATAAACCACCAAGCATTCGTGGTGCCCTTGTCAAAGTATGAAGTTGAGAGCCAGTGCGTGTGTCTTACACTGTCTGCACACTGTGCCCATCAAGGGTCATTTTCATTATATGTATTAGAAATATCTGTTAGTGAATGAAGAGTGAATGGAAACATAGCAAAGAGATAGCTACACCATAGACAAAGACTTTGAGTAAGGGTGTTTTGGGTATTTTTATAATTTTTTGGCCTGGTCAAAAAACTGAATAACTTGTAGTATTTTAATAAAGTCTTTGAGGTAAATAATGACAGATGAAAATTTACACCAGGGTATAAGCAGTATGTCAAATTAATTAAAAATGAAGTGATTAAATATTTATTATTAGTCATCAATAAATAATATTAAGACAGTAAAGTTCAGACTGAAAATCATGCAAATAATAACAAAAATTTCCCCTTTCCATTTTTTTAAAAAAGATTTTATTTATTTATCTACTTGTCGAAGAGAGAAAGACAGAGAGAAAGAGCACAAGCAGGAGGAGCAACAGGCAGAGGGAGAAGCAGCCTCCCTGCTGAGCAAGGAGCCGGATGCGGAACTCTCTCCCAGGACCTTAGTTCATACCCTTAGCTGATAGCAGCCGCTGAATTGACTGAGCCACCCAGGTGTCCCTCCTTTTTTTTTTTTTAAGATCCATTTATTTATTTGAGAAAGAGAGAAAGTGAGGGGAGGGGCAGCAGGAGAGAATCTTCAAGCAGACTCCTCACTGAGCACAGAGTAGGAAGCATGAGCGGAAACCAAGAATTGGGCACCCAACCAGCGGAGCCAACCAGGAGCCTCACCTCTTTACTTTCTATTAGTGCTTATAATCTGGATCTTATAGAAACAAATAAAATTACTTTCCAACTGTGAATAGTGGATGCCTGGGTGCCTTAGTCAGTTAAGCATCTGCCCTCAGCTCAGGTCATGATCCTGGGGTGCTGGGATTGAGCCCCACATCAGGCTCCCTGCTCGGCAGGAAGCCTGCTTCTCCCTCTCCTTTGTCCCTCAGCTTGTGCGCTCTCTCTCTCTCAAATTAATTAATTAATTAATTAATTATTTTTAAAAAAAGCAATGGTAAATGGTATTATTTGGTTTCACGTGCCAGAAAGAGCCAAGCAGCACTTGGAACAAACATACCAGCACTGACAGAGAGAAATTTCCTCAAGTGACAAACAAGCAATGGGAAGGACTATAGATTTTAGGGCAAATCAGGCCTGTAGAAGTGTGACCCTGAATCAACCACATCGCGCTCATGTTTTTGATCCCATTTTTCTACAACGTTTGTGCGGCTACTACTGCTAACGGTCCCAGAAATCGTGGTGAGATTAAGCATATAAAAATACAGGATGAGGGGCACCTGGGTGGCTCAGTGGGTTAAAGCCTCTGCCTTCGGCTCAGGTCGTGATCTCAGGTCCTGGGATGGAGCCCCACATCAGGTTCTCTGCTCGGCAGGGAGCCTGCTTCCCCCTCTCTCTCCGCCTGCCTCTCTGCCTACTTGTGCTCTCTGTCTGTCAAATAAATAAATTTTTTTAAAAACTTAAAATAAAATACAGGATGACCAATTACATTTTAAACGTCAGATAAACAATGAACAATTTCTCATATACATATGCTCACCCCCCAGATTACGATGATTTACTTGGTGGGAAAGACTGGAGTTCCCCAAGGGAGGGCAGACTACTTGATAAGGGGACTTGAAAGAGGTTGAAGAGAAAAACAGAATACAGAAGCGCTCACAGGTGACACCCCGAATAACTAAGTGAAGAGGCTTTGGGGTTCCTTTCTGAGGCAAATATGGCTTATAGGTACATTAAATCATTAACGGTGTGCCTGTAACTTCGCTGTCCTTTGAGTTGTTTAACCCACGTCTAAAGGGTCGCATTCCCTTTGGAGAACTAATAAATGTATTTTGCTTACCACAAGTTTCCAGCAGAGGGCAGTAAAATGTCACTGAGGGAAACGCGGGTATTAGACAAGCACCTAATAGGAAACTGAGTCCAACTCTGTTTATAAGACTTTCATGAAGAGATGACCTCCCCACCCTTCCCGTGTGTGGACAAGGCTAAGGAGAGCAATGAGAGATATTGTACCTGGAGAATGGCAAGAGCAGGAAGCCAGCACCATTCCTAGACCCCAGAGCCCAGAAGGAAATGATGCTCACGGAATCCTGTAACCATTGCAGCTCTAGCCTCCCTCCCAACGGGAGGTGGTGGTGTGGACAGCTGTGGCCCCAGCCAGAGGTGCAGCCCTGAGCAGGGAGGGAGCAGCAATACAGGTCCCACCTCTCCTTCTGCCCGTTCACTCTCCTTCTCGGGTCTCCCAGGAGCAGAACCCAAGTCTATTGGCAAGGGAGCCCATGTGATACAGTCAGGAGCGCTCAGCCTCCTGAGGCAGTGGCCATGGCACATTGGTCCGGGGGGGGGGGGGGGGGGGACACAGAGTTAAACCAGCACAGTGTCCTTTCCCTAAGTTGCATAGAGGCAGTTTGGACCATCAGCAGTTTGCCTTTTGTTAAAGAAGTGCTTCCATGCTCATTGGAGTTCAATAAATCTGGCCTGGGAAGTCAAATATTTTTATTTATTAAGTACTTAGTAGGTACGAATCAGTAATGCCAGATTCTGGGGCTAGAGGGACTAGTAATAACAATAGCTCACGTTCCTGGCTCACAGCACTGAACAAAATGCTTTACAGGCAATATTTTATTACATCTTCATGTCAGCTCTCTCAGTTATTATTATTGACATCTTACAGATAAATAACTAGGATGCATGGAAGTTAAGTAATTTGCCTGTATCATGAGTTGCCAGAAGAGAAATCACTTTAATCTGACTGCAGACCTTGGTCCCTGACCTGAGGGAACTTAGTCCAGCAGCAAAAACACTGGTTATAGACGAATGAAGCAAAGAAAAAGAAAAAAAGAAAAATTAGTGATAAATGTTATCTGCAGTAACTGTAGGGATTTATGAAACAAGATTGGTGAGCAGCTAACCCAGAATGCAGTGGAGAAGGGGGCCAGGTGCTTATGAGGAAGCCCTGGAGAATGGGGACCCCATCTCAGCCGTGGTGCCTGTCTTAAAAGCATTCAATTATATTCTGCTTCATAGCACAGCTCTTTGGCGCAGAGCCCACAAACCTGCCTTAGTGGGCCTCGGCTCTGGCTACACATGCGGATCACCTGACTACAATGTCCTTGGGGCACCTGGGTGGCTCAGATGGCATCTGACTCTTGGTTTTGGTTCAGGTCATGATCTCAGAGCTAGAGCCCTGTGTGGAGCTCAGCTTGGAGTCTGCTTGTCCCTCTCCCTCCCACTCTGTCCCTTCTCCCACTTGCCCTCTCTCTCTGTCTCTCAAATTAATTAATTAATTTAATTAAGCCTTTTTAAAAAATGTCCTAGACGCCATACCAAACCATTTAAGTCAGAGTTCCTGCAAACAGACTGCTGACATCAGTGTTTTGAAGTCTTCCCCAAGTGAACCTTCTATACAGACAGAGGTAAGACAAAAATGTATTATTCTAAAATCTCATATGAGTAGGAATAGTGTCTTATTTGTTTTACAGCTTGTAACTCGGCCTTACATATAGTCCAATATTTAATTGAACTAACTGGAATCAAATAGCTAGAGAGAATAATTCATGAATGGAAGAAACATAACTTGGAAGGACTCAAATAAAAAAAGGGGAATAATTTCCTTTATTAATGCTCTTTTCTTTGAATCCATAAAGGGTATAGGACCCTCGTAGTTGTCCCAATGAATTATCAGCACACACTATTTTCTCAAGAAACGTATATTCACCCAAAAGTCCAGAAATTAGTTTTCAACTATACCCAGTATTATGTAAGTCAAGGTTAAAAAAAAAAATCACGGAGAGGAAAACTCTGTGAGAGGTCATCACCAGCATGGGCGCATCCTAGGATAGATACTATGTATGATGTGGTAAGGGTAGGAGAGAGAGAACAGTGCATCTCTGGACCACCTGGAATGGGATACAGCCCTGGGGCTCAAGAGAAACAAACCAGAGGGGGAGAAGTAGATTAAGTCAGGTCATTCTCCTGGGCTCTGTGGTGCATTTCGTGGCTTCCCAGTTTAGATAAACTCGTAGTGTGCTTCTGGGTTGAGCTAAAGGAATTCAGGAATTTTAATGGAGTAGTGCATTTGCAAGCCTGTGCTACCTATTTTCAGGAGTTGCTTTGAATAGGAGAGAGAGTGGGTGGAGAACTTGTACTTAGAGAAGTTTGTGCTCTGGTACAAGGGAGAGAAGAGTAGGAGGGAGAGGGCACTCCAGTCCACAGGTATCAGAGCCCAGTGGAGAGAAGTCATGGGCAAGAGCCAGAGAGACTTGAGCTATCCTTGCAGGTGGGAATAGTTGCTCAAGTTCCTGAAGCGTGGGTAACACCTTCACCCCATCTCCAATACTCTTTGATTTAATGTAGGCAGAGTTAGACCCACTTTTTTAGTACAACCTATATGTGGCGGCTTAAACATTTCAGAAACTAAAATAAGCAAATGAGAAAATTGGGCTTCATGAAAAATAAGGCCAGAAAGTATAGTATGAAGGCGGAGTTAATAATAATACTCAATAAAAGTGGAATACCCATTTTGATGCTGAGCATCCTAGTAGCTAAAGCAAAAGAAGAAACAAGATCTATTGCATGAAGATGTACAGTGTTGATAGGAGAAATAGTAACTAGTAACTCAGAAGTACAACAGATTCTTTCCAGAAGCCCCATATCTGAACATTCTCAGGAGACACCAGAAGAATCTTTTCTCTCCAATGAAATATATATATAATATATATAAAACCAATTCCTATACTCTGATGGAAGGATTCATTCCTTCCAATTTCATGTAGCATATGTAATGGAAATATGATTTCTCCAAATAAATTTCCCTTAAATCATTTGTCTAACCTTGAAAACAAAAGAAGAAAAATGAACACAACGGATAGCAAAATGAATGGACCATTAAGGAGACCTCAGAATTTTGTTTTAATTGACTGAATTTGTCAAAAGCTATACTATACTATTGATACTATAACACTGGGGATATAAAGGAAAATTAATATTCACTGCATCAAGACTAACATACTCAAGATTTGAGTTATCAGTTATCATCAGTTATCAGTTATCATGAGTTATCAGTTATCATCGGGAATTAAATCTACCTTCATTAGAGCCAATATATTTAATAACTAATTTGTCAAAATTTGCTGATGCGGCAACTCTTTTGCAGAAATGGGATTTCCAACAATAAGCCATGGATAGCAATAAGATTACTGCATCAAAAATTGGCCCTTGTTTTGTCCTGTCTTAAAATAGTTTGGAGTGAAATCAGCAAAATGGTAAGGTAGGAGTTTCCATTGTTCATCCCCATTAAGATGGCATCTTAAATCATTGGACAAAAAACAGGCCCAATAAAATGTAACAATTGGTTATCCATTTGGAAAAAGAGGCAAGGAGTGAGGGTGAGAAACTATAGAAAGACCAGAAGAAAACAGGTGAATTCCTCTATAGGTAGTGTTAAGCTACTACTGACTTTGTGACCATATATCAGAACATTGACCGGCTTCTAGATCATGGTTAAATGCTAGTAACTGAAACTGTGGTAAAATATAGGATAAACAGGAATAAACAGGGACTACTGTGCTTTCTATTGCTGATTAATTTGAGAGGAACCAGCAGACATAAGACACCATACACATAAATACTTTGGCAAGGATCTCCTTAAAATAGAAACATTCTCCACAGAACCATATTAGTCTTATAATTCCCTGACCCAGACCCAGAATGCCCTAACTTTCAGTGGGCCTGGTTTTTAAAAACCAAGAAATGGACAAGAGATGTGTTTATTATTTGCTGTCATTATTTCTAGGTCCTTTCAGTAAACAGAGCAAGAAAAGAAGTTCGCCTTTTTTTTTGTTTAATTATTAGGCAAATTGATATTTCCAGTATCAGTGGGTTTGTTCTGCACCTTGCTCTTTTGACTTCTCCTGGAAATATTTCTTTGCTATTACATAGAAATCTTCCTAATTATGGCTAAATGATTCTGTGTGGTTTGGATGTTCCAGAGTTTATTCCAGTAGCCCCCAGTGATAGATAGTGGGTTGTCTAGTTCTTTGCTTTAACAACTAATAGCACCTACTTTCTTGGGTGCATATTCTACTCACGGAGGTAGAAGTAGGGCTGTGATTGCTGTGTCAAAGTGTAACAATTGCCAAATTGTATTCCCAGAAAAGGTCTGTTATTTCACTTTGCTTCTAGGCTAGATGAGTAACAAAGTACTATGCTTTCCACTGGTGTGATCAGGGCCAAGGGGAACATTATTATCAGTCCCATCCCAAGAGGTCAGGCTTGAGTTCAGTTGTGTATATGAGGGTGTGGGTTGAAGTATTTCTCCTCTTTTATATTCAAGGACTGAGTCCAAGTCCTATGTCATAAGCTAATAGCAAGATTGACCTGTCTTCTCTCTTGATGAAACCAGGACATAGAGTCCAAGGTTTGGGATTGGCTCGGAATGATTGCCTTAAGTACAAGGCATAGCCAGTGTCTGTGGAAATTTTCATGTTCCAATTCCCTCTCTGGGAGCAGGTTTTTAGAAAATAAATACTAGAAAAACTAACAAAGACCATTATGTTATCATTTAATATTTATTTCAGTGTATGTCTATATAAAATTCTTAAATATTTGAAATGATTTCCAATGATAAGTCACCATCTTGTGATTTGAATCCAATGTGAGAAAATTATTTTTGATAGTAAGACTTAAACTTACATGTTTTTAGTATGGAAAAGGAGAAAAATACAAGTTCTCTTGTAAAGAAAGCTTTAGATAGCCAATCTGCTTCTGTGTGGACAAAACATAGTTTGCTTACTGCAACTAAATTTCTGCACACAATATGCTTCTGTAAAGTTCCTAAATCTAGCTTTTGTTGCAATTCAATTGATCTAACAAACAGTAGTAGGTAAAACAAATTTGACAAATTAGTAAGCTATAAACTGATTCAGGATAGGAAATCAGAAAGGAAGACACTTTGGGCATCTGGTGAGGATGGTTTTTTAGTTAATTTCTTCATGTATTTGAAAGTAAAATATAAATGAAAAAATGCAATATTGGTAATCCTCTTTGTTTCATGCTTCTTAAGTTTTCAATATGTATTTTTTATAAAAGTAAATTTAAAAAACAAAAAATATAGTAAATGTATTTTATATTAAAAGAGCCAGGGTTTGATATTTTCTGTATATGGTATATATTTTATTTTACTTATATAAAGTTTATGTATTTTTTATTTTAAAATGTTCTATATGATTTTGTAGTTTTCTTTGATTGGCAGTTAAAAAAATCAAAGGTGTTTGATATTTTCATTGACTACAAAAGAACAAATTTCTGTTGTTTTAAGCCACCAAATTTGTAATTTACTGCAACAGTCAGAGGAAACTAGTACAGAAGGGGAAGAAATGGAAAAGTTACTAAAGTAATCCTTAAAATGATCATGGTGGGAGGGAATAGCCTGACTTGGTCAATGTAGGTATGTCAACTGATGTGGGTGTGTCGAACAAAATTACAAAGAACCCATTTCTCTTACTGGGTAATGAACATTAAAAAATTTATATAATCTGTAACTCTACCATCTCTGAATTGATTCAAACTATTATGCTAATATAGACAAAGTTTTCAAGACAAATTGCTTAAAAGGCAGAGTTCATTTAAGGCTGAAGGAAATGTGATAGATAGTGGCTTTCTCAGCTTTCTCGGCTACACATGGCTTGCCGTCAAGGATCATTGACAAGCAGCTGGAGAAAATTACCTTTGAACAAATAGTTATAAGGTGGACGCCAGTCTCATGTTACTCTGTCTAACAGTTCAAAGGTGTAGTAAATAGTCAGCATTTCTATGGTTGCTCACCTTCCAAACTTCGCTCCTGTTTGGGATAACTCACAACTGGTCTCAAAGGAACACAGAGTCCTACCTCCATTATAGTAACCAAAGTGGCCTGATTCTCCTCTTTCCCCAGGAGACTTGATGTGGTCATATTACCCAGGCTTAGTTAATCAAACACTCCCACCCAGGACTCTGACTGAATATCCTACACAGGGACACTGAGGCATGACTCAGAGCCACATGGACAGCTACCTCTGCCCAAAGCTTCCTGTTTCTGCCCTTCATCACTGCACTGGTGTTCACCCAGATTGCAAGTTCCGTCTTCCAGAATCCAACTAATGACATGAACTCCCAGTATCCTCCTGATAAATTCTCTTTTTCCTCAAGACAACTGGTGTCAGTTCTGTTATTTCCAGTTTGGAGGTTTCTAACAGATATAATGTCTTAGTATTAGATATAATGGTCTTAGTATTTTTGTATCTCTCTTCATATCTTGGTATTTTTTTAGCAGTTAGGCTTCCTTAATCCAGTGGGATTCCTAACTCAGAGACAGTGAAAATGCAGCCTTAAAATGATTAATGTTGATTATCTTTTCAAGATATACTGAAGTGAATAAAGTAATGGAAACATCTACACGGGTCTTTGTGACAAGCTAGCAAGTGTTTTAGTATCCTTATGATCCCTCAGGATAATGAGAATTCTACTTGATACTTAATCTGCATAAGATAATGGTGATAAGGTATTTTTGTTGATTAACAAAACACTGAAATAGATTAAGTTTATTATCAAATAATGCATACTTCATACCAGTCATTATCTGAAGGAGTATAAACATCTTACCTTATTTAATCCTCATAGTAACCTTATGAGGGAGGTACCATTAAAATTTCGATTCTCATATGGTCTCACTTCTTTGTGGAGCATAACAAAGAACATGGAGGACATGGGGAGATGGAGAGGAGAAGGGAGTTGAGGGAAATTGGAAGGGGAGATGAACCATGAGAGACTATGGACTCTGAAAAACAACCAGAGGGTTTTGAGGGGTGGGGTGTGGGAGGTTGGGGAACCAGGTGGTGGGTATTAAGGAGGGCACGTACTGCATGGAGCACTGGGTGTGGTGCAAAAACAATGAATACTGTTGCGCTGAAAAGAAATTTAAAAAAAATTTCGATTCTCCAAGGGAATAGAGAGACACTGGAGAAAGATCAAATGGGGGAGGGGGCGGTGAGGAGGGCAGTCAACAGTTCTGTTATTCCCCAGCACTCACAACTTTAACCAGTTTAGTAAGTCAGTTCTGGAAGACTTTCTGACTTCTCAGGTGCAACCAGGTCTAGACAATTCAGGCACTGCAAGACTTTATATGTCCTTTATCTACAGCTTAAGTGCTCTCAGAACAGCAGCACATAGAGATGGTATGGCTGGCCTACAGATATAGCCTGAAGTCATCTGAAGAATTTCAAAAATGAATCTGTATTTTAACTTGCTACAGCTATTAATGATTATTTAGAAGGAATAGTAGTGTGTTATCTTAATGTATAATTTTTTCTTTTTAAGAAACACCTTCTTCATCTAGAAAATCATTTGGGATTGCTTAAGGCAATCTCCATTTTGTAACTCCGCTGAAAACCGTATGGAGAATCTTGATACAGAGGTGAAGACTAACACTAATTTTTAACGTCAGCCTGGCTTACATTTCATGGTCAAACTGGTAGATACAGTTGGCTTTTAAGGCCATTCTGTCCTGTCCCATACTTTGACCCAACGATAGTTCACCTCGTTATTGTGGGGGGCTCGAAGCTTCTCACATCAGTAGAGTGGATTGTCTGAAACATAAGGCTATGATCCCGGCACCTCCTGCTTCCTCAGGATCATCCATTTGCTTTGGTTTCTGTGTTCTTTCACTTTATATTCATTCTCAAATTGTCTCTTACCTTCTTCTCCTCCTGGCCCCAACTTTCCCTCTAGAGTTATCCCACAAGGTGTGTTACATAGTGAGGCACCCCAAATTTACTGGTGGGAAACAAGAACTGTTTGATTATTTCTCACCATTCTGTGGAGCAGGAATTTGGACAGGGAAAGCAGAGAGGACTTATCTCCTTGAGCTGCAATGTGCCAGTGGTTTCCTGACTTGCATGTCCCATGCCTCTACCTGGCAGTCATCAATTGTGAGGGCTTGAATGACTCTGCTGAGGTCGTGTTTAGTGCCTTGTGCTTCTTGCTGGCTGTGCTCCCAGTTCTTCTCCATGTAATCTCAAGACCTTTACTCTCCAAATGGTGTCTCCATATGGTCTCTCTATGTGATTTCTCCAGCAGGATAGCCAGACTTTTTACATGGCAGGTCAGGGCTCCCCAGGTTATGAAAGCAATAGCCACTAGGGCTTCTGCCCTTTTGGTGGAAGCAGGTCACTGGGTTAGCTCAGATTCAAAAGAAGGAGATTACACAAGGACTCCTTTGCGAGTTACCAAAGAAAACACTCCAAAGTGCACCAGTGGTGTAATAGGAGCATTTCAGCTGCCTTTGTGTCCAACCATTAAGTGCAGGTACATCTGAACATTTGATAACAGTTCAGATCCTTATTTAATTATCTCCGCACAGATGCAAAAATAATTACTTCATATGCCACTTGCATCATGCTATTATTCTTTCCGTGGGTTAGATCAGAATTGTCATAACTTTGGTCAGAGGTCAGGACAGAATTTAGGACAATGAGCTGTCATTTATCTTTAAAATAAAAGATTAGAACAAAGTAAGAATAAATTTCAAAGAAAAGGAATAGGTAAATCCTATGGATCAATTTTATTAAAGCATCATTCTTAAAGTATAATTTAGGTAATATAACTTAAGGTGTAATTAACATAAACAAGATACACAGATCCTGAGTTGGGCTTTTTTTCCATTTGTTTTTAAATTTTCTTTTAGGGTAACAGTATTCATTGTTTTTGCACCAGACCCAGTGCTCCATGCAATACGTGCCCTCCCTGTTACCCACCACCTGGTTCCCCAACCTCCCACTCCCACCTCTTCAAAACCCTCAGGTTGTTTTTCAGAGTCCATGGTCTCTCACGGTTCATCTCCCCTTCCAATTTCCCTCAACTCCCTTCTCCTCTCCATCTCCCCATGTCCTCCATGTTCTTTGTTATGCTCCACAAATAAGTGAAACCATATCATACTTGACTCTCTCTGCTTGACTTATTTCACTCAGCATAGTCTCTTCCAGTCCCATCCATGTTACTACAAAAGTTGGGTATTCATCCTTTCTGATGGAGGCATAGTACTCCATTGTGTATATGGACCACATCTTCCTTATCCATTCGTCCATTGAAGGGCAACTTGGTTCTTTCCACAGTTTGGGAAACGTGGCCATTGCTGCTATAAACATTGGGGTACAGATGGCCCTTCTTTTCACTACATCTGTATCTTTGGGGTAAATACCCAGTAGTGCAATTGCAGGGTCCTAGGGAAGCTCTATTTTTAATTTCTTGAGGAATCTCCACACTGTTCTCCAAAGTGGCTGCACCAACTTGCATTCCCACCAACAGTGTAAAAGGGTTCCCCTTTCTCCACATCCTCTCCAACACACGTTGTTTCCTGCCTTGCTAATTTTGGCCATTCTAACTGGTGTAAGGTGATATCTCAATGTGGTTTTAATTTGAATCTCCCTGATGGCTAGTGATGATGAGCATTTTTTCATATGTCTGATAGCCATTTGTATGTCTTCATTGGAGAAGTGTCTGTTCATATCTTCTGCCCATTTTCTGATATGATTACCTGTTTTGTGTGTGTTGACTTTGAGGAGTTCTTTATAGATCCTGGATATCAACCTTTTGTCTGTACTGTCATTTGCAAATATCTTCTCCCATTCTATGGGTTGCCTTTTTGTTTTGTTGACTGTTTCCTTTGCTGTGCAGAAGGTTTTGATCTTGATGAAGTCCCAAAAGTTCATTTCTCTTTTGTTTCCTTTGCCTTTGGAGACATATCTTGAAAGAAGTTGCTGTGGCTGATATCGAAGAGGTACTGCCTATGTTCTCCTCTAGGATTCTGATGGATTCCTGTCTCATGTTGAGGTTTTGTATCCATTTTGAGTTTATCTTGTGTACGGTGTAAGAGAATGGCCGAGTTTCATTCTTCTACATATAGCTGTCCAGTTTTCCCAGCACCATTTATTGAAGAGACTGTCCTTTTCCCACTGTATATTTTTTCCTGTTTTGTCGAAGATTATTTGACCATAGAGTTGAGGGTCGATATATGGGCTCTCCACTCTGTTCCACTGGTCTATGTGTCTGTTTTTATGCCAGTACCACGCTGTCTTGGTGATCAAAGCTTTGTAGTAAAGCTTGAAATTGGGTAATGTGATGCCGCCAGTTTTGTTTTTGTTTTTCAACATTCCTTAGCAATTCGGGGTCTCTTCTGATTCCATACAAATTTTAGGATTATTTGTTCCAGCTCTTTGAAAAATACCGGTGGAATTTTGATCGGAATGGCATTAAAAGTATAGATTGCTCTAGGCAGTATAGACATTTCAACAATGTTTATTCTTCCTATCCAAGAGCATGGAACGGTCTTCCATCTTTTTGTGTCTTCTTCAATTTCTTTCATGAGTGTTCTGTAGTTCCTCAAGGACAGATCCTTTACCTCTTTGGTTAGGTTTATTCCCAGGTATCTTATGGTTCTTGGTGCTATAGTAAATGGAATCGATTCTCTAATTTCCCTTTCTGTTTTTTCATTGTTAGTGTATAAGAAAGCCACTGATTTCTGTACATTGACTTTGTATCCTGCCATGTTACTGAATTGCTGTATGAGTTCTAGTAGTTTGGGGGTGGAGTCTTTGGGGTTTTCCATATAAAGAATCATGTCATCTGCGAAGAGAGAGAGTTTGACTTCTTCCTTGCCAATTTGGATACCTTTTATTTCTCTTTGTTGTCTGATTGCCGTTGCTAGGACTTCTAATACTATGTTGAACAAGAGTGGTGAGAGTGGGCATCCTTGTCGTGTTCCTGATCTCAACAGGAAGGCTGCAAGCTTTTTCCCATTGAGGATGATATTTGCTGTGGGTCTTTCATAGATAGATTTTATGAAGTTCAGGAATGTTCCCTCTATCCCTATACTTTGAAGCGTTTTCATCAGGAAGGGATGCTGGATTTGTCAAATGCTTTTTCTGCATCAATTGAGAGGACTATGTGGTTCTTCTCTCTTCTCTTATTGATTTGTTCTATCACATTGATTGATTTGCGAATGTTGAACCAACCTTGCAACCCAGGGATGAATCCCACCTGGTCATGGTGGATAATCTTTTGAATGTGCTGCTGGATCCTGTTTGCTAGGATCTTGTTGAGAATCTTTGCATCCATATTCATCAGTGATATTGGTCTGAAATTCTCCTTTTTGGTAGGGTCTTTGCCTGGTTTGGGGATCAGGGTAATGCTGGCTTCATAAAAAGAGTCTGGAAGTTTTCCTTCTGCTTCAATTTTTTGAAACAGCTTTAGGAGAATTGGTCTTATTTCTTCTGTGAAAGTTTGGTAGAATTCCCCAGAGAATCCCTCAGGTCCTGGGCTCTTGTTTTTTGGGAGGTTTTTGATCACTGCTTCAATCTCGTTACTAGATATCGGTCAATTCTGGTTGTCAATTTCTTCCTGGTTCAATTTTGGGAGTTTATATTTTTCCAGGAATGCATCCATTTCATCTAGGTTGCTTAGCTTATTGGCATATAACTGTTGGTAATAATTTCCGATGATTGTTTCTATTTTCTTGGTGTTAGTTGTGATATCTCCCTTTTCACTTGTAATTTTATTAATTTGGGCTTTCTCTCTTTTCTTTTGGATTAGTGTGGGCAATGGTTTATCGATCTTATTGATTCTTTCAAAAAACCAGCTTCTAGTTTCATTGATACATTCTACTGTATCTCTGGTTTCTACCTCATTGATCTCTGCTCTAATCTTGATTATTTCCCTTCTTGTGTGTGGAGTTGGTTTGATTTGTGGTTGATTCTCCAGTTCTTTAAGGTATAGAGATAGCTGGTGTATTCTGGATTTTTCAATTTTTTTGAGGGAGGCTTGGATGGCTATGTATTTCCCCCTTAGAACAGCCTTTGCTGTATCCCATAGGTTTTGGACAGAAGTATCTTCATTCTCATTGGTTTCCATGGATTGTTTAAGTTCTTCTTTGATCTCCTGGTTAATCCAAGCATTCTTAAGCAAGGTGGTCTTTAGCTTCCAGGTGTTTGAGTTCCTTCCGAACTTTTCCTTGTGATTGAGCTCCAGTTTCAAAGCATTGTGATCTGATAATATGAAGGGAATAATGTCAGTCTTTTGGTATCGGTTGAGTCCTCCTTTGTGACCCAGTATGTGGTCTATTCTGGAGAAGGTTCCATGTGCACTTGAGAAGAATGAATATTCTGTTGTTTTAGGGTGGAATGTTCTGTATATATCTATGAGGTCCATCTGGTCCAATCTGTCATTCAATGCTTTTGTTTCTTTGTTGATTTTCTGCTTCAATGATTGTCTATTACTGAGAGAGGCGTGTTAAGATCTCCTACTATTAATGTATTCATATCAATATGACTCTTTATCTTGATTAATAGTTTTCTTATGTAATTGGCTGCTCCCATATTGGGGGCGTAGATATTTACAATTGTTAGATCATCTTGGTGGATAGTCCCTTTAAGAATTATGTAGTGTCCTTCTGTATCTCTGACTACAGTCTTTAGTTTAAAATCTAATTTATCTGATATGAGAATTGCTACCCCGGCCTTCTTTTGAGGCCACTGGCATGAAAGATGCTTCTCTATCCCTTCACTTTCAGTCTGGGTGTATCTTTAGGTTCAAAATGGGTCTCTTGTAAGCAACATATGGATGGGTCCTGTCGTTTTATCCAATCTGCAACCCTGTGTCGTTTTATGGGCGCTTTTAGGCCATTCACATTGAGAGTGATTATTGATAGATACGTTTTTATTGACATCGTGTTACCTTTGAAGTCTTTCTGTCTGTAGATTGTCTCTATATTTCTGTTCAATGATATTCTTAGGATTTTTTCTCTTTTATAAAACCCCCCCTTAATATTTCCTGCAGTGTCGGCTTGGTGGTTGGATAGTCTTTTAAGCCTTGTTGGTTTTGGAAACTCTTTACCTCTCTATCCAAAGACCTCAATATGAGACAGGAATCCATCAGAATCCTAGAGGAGAACATAGGCAGTAACCTCTTCAATATCAGCCACAGCAACTTCTTTCAAGATATGTCTCCAGGGGCGCCTGGGTGGCTCAGTGGATTAAGCCGCTGCCTTCGGCTCGGGTCATGATCTCAGGGTCCTGGGATCGAGCCCCGCATCGGGCTCTCTGCTCTGCAGGGAGCCTGCTTCCTCCTCTCTCTCTGCCTGCCTCTCTGCCTACTTGTGATCTCTCTCTCTCTCTGTCAAATAAATAAATAAAATCTTTAAAAAAAAAAAAAAAAAGATATGTCTCCAAAGGCAAAGGAAACAAAAGAGAAAATAAACTTTTGGGACTTCATCAAGATCAAAATCTTCTGCACAGCAAAGGAAACAGTCAACAAAACAAAAAGGCAACCCACAGAATGGGAGAAGATATTTGCAAATGACAGTACAGACAAAAGGTTGATATCCAGGATCTATAAAGAACTCCTCAAAGTCAACACACACAAAACAGGTAATCATATCAGAAAATGGGCAGAAGATATGAACAGACACTTCTCCAATGAAGACATACAAATGGCTATCAGACATATGAAAAAATGCTCATCATCACTAGCCATCAGGGAGATTCAAATTAAAACCACATTGAGATAACTGAAAAAACAAATAAAATTTTCCCTTTTAAAAACAAAAACAAACAAGGGGCACCTGGGTGGCTCAGTGGGTTAGGCCGCTGCCTTCGGCTTGGGTCATGATCTCAGGGTCCTGGGATCGAGTCCCACATTGGGCTCTCTGCTCAACGGGAAGCCTGCTTTCCCCTCTCTCTGCCTGCCTCTCTGCCTACTTGTGATCTCTCTGTCAAATAAAAAACAAACAAACAAACAAACACAAACAAACAACAACAACAAAAAAAACAAAAACAAACAAAAAAACACATTGAGATACCACCTTACACCAGTTAGAATGGCCAAAATTAGCAAGGCAGGAAACAACGTGTGTTGGAGAGGATGTGGAGAAAGGGGAAGGGAACCCTCTTACACTGTTGGTGGGAATGCAAGTTGGTGCAGCCACTTTGGAGAACAGTGTGGAGATTCCTCAAGAAATTAAAAATAGAGCTTCCCTAGGACCCTGCAATTGCACTACTGGGTATTTACCCCAAAGATACAGATGTAGTGAAAAGAAGGGCCATCTGTACCCCAATGTTTATAGCAGCAATGGCCACGTTTCCCAAACTGTGGAAAGAACCAAGATGCCCTTCAATGGACGAATGGATAAGGAAGATGTGGTCCATATACACGATGGAGTATTTGCCTCCATCAGAAAGGATGAATACCCAACTTTTGTAGTAACATGGATGGGACTGGAAGAGACTATGCTGAGTGAAATAAGTCAAGCAGAGAGAGTCAAGTATGATATGGTTTCACTTATTTGTGGAGCATAACAAAGAACATGGAGGACATGGGGAGATGGAGAGGAGAAGGGAGTTGAGGGAAATTGGAAGGGGAAAGGAACCATGAGAGACTATGGACTCTGAAAAACAACCTGAGGGTTTTGAAGGGGCGGGGGTGGGAGGTTGGGGAACCAAGTGGTGGGTAATAGGAAGGGCACGTATTGCATGGAGCACTGGGTGTGGTGCAAAAACAATGAATACTGTTACGCTGGAAAGAAATAAAAATAAAAAACTAAAAAAAAAAAGTTCACGTTAGAAAGTTATTATGGAATTTGATGTACTGACCTCTCACTGTGATGGTAAATAGGTTAAAAAATTATCTATATAAAACAAGAAATTGAATCAGAATAGTGGTAACAAGTTAAAAATAAAAGTTGTATTTATGAAGTAGTGGTGGTTGTTCTCTTGTTGTCTTTTTTTTTTCTTTCCTTGTTGGTTTTCTGGGGGAAGGGCCTGCGCCGTGGGTTTTTAGTCAATGATGTTCCCTGAGTTAAGTCCTCCCGCCCCCCCTCAAAGGGGTGGGCTCTGAGGAAACCTTTTTTTTAGGCTTTTGTTCTCTGGAGGTTTTTATGTTTGTTCATCTGTTTTCTCTCGCCTTGACAACTTTTGATGGTTTTTGGAGGTTTAGAGGAGAGCAAACTGCACCCTGACCTCCCTCTCAGAGAGAAGCCTCAGTCTGCTCCCCTGTCGGTGCTGCAGAGAGCATAAACTCCCCCTTGGCCGCTGGCAGAGCAGGTTCTAAGTCGTGGTCCCTGCGGACGCAGGATCTCTTGCTTGTATCCAAAACCCTGGCAGTGGCAGCTGTCTGGGCAGCTCCAGACCACCAGAGAGGTTCCAAGTAGTGATCTCACACTGAGATTTTCCCCGCTGTCCCTGGCTGGGAGTACCTGGTCTTTCCAGGTCCGAGAGCTCCCAGCTGGCGTCTGCGTGCACCTCTCCCAGGGGAGGGTGTGGGGTGTGGGCATCTCAGGCTCTGATAGCGTGGCACCGGGCTAAGAGCGCCAGGCTGGTGTCTGCCTGCACCTCTCTCAAGGGAGGGTGTGGGGCGGGCTCTGATAGCAGGGCCCGTCGTTCTGCCATCTGGTGAGGCTTCCAGCCCCCCTCATGGGAGCCGGACCCCACGTTTTCTCGGGTGCACTGGTGGCTCAGGGACCAAGACCTGATTTCTCCACTGCACTCTCTCTGGCTCAGCGCCAGGGGAGGCTGTCCTGGTCCAGGGACTTAAGCCTCTGTCCCTAACCGCCCATTCCCACAATTTCCCCCCGTGATCCTTTGCTCTCTTTTGAGTGCTTTCAACCAGACTCCAAGTTAACGCTGGTCCCTGGACGCAGGGCACTCTCATATCGGGGTATTACTTTCCAGTCGGTCGCCTCTGGTGGTTCCCTCCCCCTTTTGTTTATCTTCTGATATCAGTCCGACGTTTCCACTCTGCTTTACCTGCCCACTGGCGTCTTCTGCCCCTGTAGAGATCCAGACGTGTATAATTCTGATCTCAGGCTGATTTCATGGGTGGTCGGAGTTCTTTGGTAGGTAATCAGCTCACTTTAGGGTACAGGTTGAAATGGCGCCTCCTCCTACTTCCCCGCCATCTTATCTCTCCTCTCAAAGTTAAATTTAAAAAAATTTTTTCTTATTCTATTTTTTTTTTAAAGATTTATTTATTTGACAGAGAGAGACCACAAGTAGGCAGAGAGGCAGGCCGAGAGAGAGAGAGGAGGAAGCAGGCTCCCCGCCAAGCAGAGAGCCCGATGCGGGGCTCGATCCCAGGACTGTGGGATCACGACCTGAGCCGAAGGCAGAGGCCTCAACCTGCTGAGCCACCCAGGCGCCCCTCTTATTCTATTTTTTAAAACTTTCATCTTTCCTATTTTAACATTTTTCAACTATTTTATCTTACCAATTCTTTTAAAAAAATCTTTTAAAATTTTTATTGTTATAGTCATATTTTATCCCTTCATGTATTTATCATGTATTTAACCTTAATATATATATATATATATATATATATATATATATATATATATATATAGCGTTTTTTTTCTTTAAAATTTTGGGATACAATTTCTTCTAATGATCAAAATATACCCTACATCTAGTGCATGCCTTTGTTCTAGTCTTCAACCTGATCACCTTTTTTCCTTTTTTTTTCTTTTTTCAACCAACTTACCTTATCAATTCCTTTTTTAGAATCTTTCTTAATTTTCATCTTTACAGTCATATTCCATCCCTTCATCATGTTTACCCTTACTTTTGTATATATATAAGTTTTCATTCTTTAAAATTTTGGGAGGTAGTTTCTTCTAACAGACCAAAATACACCCAAAATCAACTGTGTGGCTCTCTTCAATTCACCAGTCTAATATATATACATATTTATTTTTTCTTTCTTCTTTTCCCCTTTCTTCTCCCCTTGGTTTGGGGTCTCTTCTGATTTGATTAGTGCATATCTTTCTAGGGTCACTGCTACCCTTCTTGTATTTTGTTCTTTCATTCATCTATTCTTATCTGAATAAAATAACAAGGTGGGAAAACTCACCACAAACAAAAGGAACAAGGGACAGTATCAATGGCTAGGGACCTAATCAATATGGACATTAGTCATATGTCAGAACTAGAGTTCAGAAGTTGATTATAAACATGCTAGCTGGGCTCAAAAAAAGCATGGGAGATATTAGAGAATATCTTTTTGGAGAAATAAAATCTCTTGCTAGAGAAATAAAAGAACTAAAATCTAACCAAGTTGAAATCAAAAGAGCTACTAATGAGGTGCAATAAAAAATGGAGGGTCTTACTGCTAGGATAAATGAGGCAGAAGAGAAAATTAGTGATATAGAAGAACAAATGATGAAGAATAAAGAAGCTGAGAAAAAGAGAGACAAACAACTACTGGACCACAAGAGGAGAATTCAAGAGATAAGTGATACCATAAGACAATATTAGAATGATTGGGATCCCAGAAAAAGAAGAAAGAGAGAGAGGGGCAGAAGGTATATTGGAGCAAATTATAGCAGATCTCGCAACAAACAAGAGCCCAGGACCAGATGGCTTCCCAGGGGAATTCTACCAAGCATTTAAAGAAAACTTAATACCTATTCTCCTGAATCTGTTCCAAAAAGTAGAAATGGAAGGAAAACTTCCAAACTCATTTTATGAGGCCAGCATTACCTTGATCCCAAAACCAGATAAAGACCCATCAAAAAGAATTACAGACCAATATCCTTGATGAACATGGATGAAAAAATTCTCACCAAAATACTAGCCAATAGGATCCAACAGTACATTAAAAAGATTATCCATCACTACCAAGTGGCATTTATTCCTGGGCTTCAAGGTTGGTTCAACATCCTCAAATCAATCAATGTGATACAATATATTAATAAAAGAAAGAACAAGAACCATATAATTCTCTCAATAGATGCTGAAAAAGCATTTGACAAAGCACAGCACCTTTCTCCACCAAGACTCTTCAAAGTGTAGGGATAGAGGGTACATACCTCAATATCATCAAAGCCATCTATGAAAAACCCACAGTGAATATCATTCTCAAAAAAAAAAAAAAAAAAAAAAAAAGGAAGAAAGAAAAAAGAAAAGAAAAGAAGAAAGCGGAGAGTTTTCCCCCTAAGGTCCGGAACATGGCAGGGATGTCCACTATCACCACTGCTATTCAACATAGTACTAGAAGGGGTGCCTGGGTGGCTCAGTAGGTTAAACCTCTGCCTTCAGATCAGGTCATGATCTCATGGTCCTGGGATCGAGCCCTGCATCAGGCTTTCTGCTCAACAGGAAGCCTGCTTCCCCCCTACCCCTCTCTCTGCCTGCCTCTCTGCCTACTTGTGATCTCTGTCAAATAAATAAATAAAATCTTAAACAACAACAACAACAAACATAGTACTAGAAGTCCTAGCCTCAGCAATCAGACAACAAAAGGAGATAAAAAGCATCTGAATCGACAAAGAAGAAGTCAAACTCTCACTCTTGCACATTATTTGATACTTTATGTGGAAAACCCAAAAGACTCCACTCCAAAACTGCTAGAACTCATACGGGAATTCAGAAAAGTGTCAGGATATAAAATCAATGCACAGAAATCAGTTGCATTTCTATACACCAACAGCAAGAGAAGAAAGAGAAATTAAGGAGTCGATTCCATTTACAATGGCACCCAAAACCATAAGATACCTAGGAATAAACCTAACCAAAGAGGCAAAGAATCTATACTCAGAAAACTATAAAGTACTCATGAAAGAAACTGAGGAGGACACAAAGGAATGGACAAATGTTCCATGCTCATGGATTGGAAGAACAAATATTGTGAAAATGTATATGCTACCTAAAGCAATCTACAGATTTAATGCAATCCCTATCAAAGTACCATCAATCTTTTTCAAGAAAATGGAAGAAATAATCCTAAAATTTATATGGAACCAGAAAAGACCCCAAATAGCCAGAGGAATGTTGAAAAAGAAGTTGGTGGCATCACAATTCTAGACTTCAAGCTCTATCACAAAGCTGTAATCATGAAGACAGTATGGTATAGACACAAAAACGACACACAGATCAATGGAACAGAATACAGAACTCAGAAATGGACCCTCAACTCTATAGCCGACTAATCTTTGACAAAGCAGGAAAGAATATCCAATGGAGAAAAGACAGTCTCTTCAACAAATGATATTGGGAAAATTGGACAGCCACATGCAGAAGAATGAAACGAGACCATTTCCTTACACCACACACAAAAATAGACTCAAAATGGATGAAAGACCTCACTGTGAGACAGGAATCCATCAAAATACTTGAGGAGAACACAGGCAGCAACCTCTTTGATCTCAGCTGCAGCAAGTTCTTCCTAGAAACATCACCAAAGGCAAGGGAAGCAAAGGCAAAAATGAACTATTGGGACTTCATCAAGATCAAAAGCTTTTGCACAGCAAAGGAAACAGTCAACAAAACCAAAAGACAACTGACAGAATGGGAGAGGATATTCACAAATGACATATCAGATAAGGGCTAGTATCAAAATCTATAAGGAACTAATCAAACTCAACACCCAAAGAACAAATAATCCAATCAAGAAATGGACAGAAGACACATGAAGAGACATTTCTGTAAAGAAGACATCCAGATGGCCAACAGACAATGAAAAAGTGATCAATATCACTCGGCATCAGGGAAATACAAATCAAAACCCCAGTGGGATACCACCTCACACCAGTCAGAATGGCTAAAATTAACAAGTCAGGAAACGAGAGATGCTGGCGAGGATACGGAGAAAGGGGAACCCTCTTACAGTATTGGTGGGAATGCAAGCTGGTGCAACCACTCTGGAAAACAGCATGGAGGTTCCTCAAAAAGTTGAAAATAGAGCTACCCTATGACCCAGAAATCGCACTACTGGGTATTTACCCTAAAGATACAAATGTAGTGATCCGAAGGGGCACATGCACCCAAATGTTTATAGCAGCAATGTCCACAATAGCCAAACTATGGAAAGAGCCCAGATGTCCATCAACAGATGAATGGATAAAGAAGATGTGGGATACACACACACACACACACACACACACACACACACTGGAATACTACGCAGCCATCAAATCTCCAAAATCTTACCATTTGCAATGATGTGGATGGAACTAGAGGGTATTATGCTAAGTGAAATAAGTCAATCAGAGAAAGACAATTATCATATGATCTCTCTGATATGAGGAATTTGAGAGGCAGGGCAGGGGGGTTGTAGGGGGAAGGGAGGGAAAAATGAAACAAGATGGGACCGGGGTAGGAGACAGACAAACCATAAGAGACTTAATCTCACGAAACAAACTGAGGTTTGCTGGAGGGGAGTGGGGGAAGGATGGGGTGGCTGGGTTATGGACATTGGGGAGGGTATGTGATATGGCGAGTGCTGTGAAGTGTGTAAACCTGATGATTCACAGACCTGTACCCCTGGGGAAAATAATACATTAAACTTTAGTATTTTAAAAAGTAGATATTCATTCATTCAATAAATATTTGTTGAGCACTTGGTATGTGAATAAAAATCTAACAAAAATTCCTGCCTCCAGGGAGGCAGTCTACAAAAAATAAACATTAAGTAAATCATATAGTGAGTTAGATGCTCGTAAGTGGAATGGGAGTGGGGTAAAGGGATGAGGAATTCCAAGGAAATGAGATGCGCAGTTACCGGCTTTCAGGAGGGTAAGCAGTAGCGGTTGGAGAGTGGTCATAACTTGAGGAATTGGAAAAGCTCAGCGCATTTGGAACTCAGGACAAGAATCCCCTGTGTTTAGCAGAGACTGGAAATGAGAAGGAAAAAGTAAAAGTCCCAAAGAGAGGACGAGATGGTATCAGAGACACAGCATGGGTATTAGTTGTGAACTGGAAAAGAAATGTCTTTTCTTCACATGGGGTGAAGAAGGAGATTTTGAGGGGAAAAGGAGTGATGTTGACACCTAGATTGCAGAAGCCCTCCCCATGCTAGGCCTACCTACAAAATTTTAGGTCCACCTTTTGGGACAACCTGCTAGGTCACAGAAATGGAGAATTCTTGGATATAATCATCAGTTCAGAAATCAAGTAGAAGTGCCAGTTTATGTGCGTTGTTTCTTCTCTTATGGTGACAAAACTCACATTCCAAAACACACATGCTCCTTTGGTTAACTGTGCTTTTCTTTTCCTTGGTCCTCAGGAGTAGCATCAGGAAAGTCAGGATTTTCTTTTAAAGTATCGCCAATTGATATGCTGTGAGCATCGTGCTGGCCTTACCCATCTGATAAGCTGAGGACCTCAGAGTACAGCTGATAGGGTCTGATTTTGCAAGCAATTAGATATTCTGCATATTTATGGATAGATGAGCTTCTGCTTCCAAGGAACTCATAAATTAATATTTAATGAAATCATTTGCCTGGGGATGTTTTGTGCATTCCTGTTAATCTCCTGAATGCTTTATATTTGGTGTTCCATCTCAAACTCTGAAGTAAGTGACAGACTTGTCAGGACTGTTTCACAGACACATGTATATCCCATGTCAGCAGGTTTATTTCTCTGTAATTATCCCTCAGAAAAGACATCTTTCTCCAGGCCAACCAAAATCCCTTTGTGATAAGCACTCTAATTATGTAATTGAATCACAGGTAATATTTAGGAAAATCACATCAGACTGAAGCCACTTCACTATTACTTTCAGAATACTGAAAAGGGTGAAAAATAAAAAAGAAATTTAACAGTGTTTAGTCATTATTCTTGGAAATATGACCTCAAAAACAAGCATAGAATACAGTACAAGCATTTTTCAGAACAGCATAAGTGGTTATAATGTGGAACTCTACTACCTGCAGGATGAAGGAAAGAAATTGCTACCTTGATGTTTATACAGTGGTTGATCTGAAGCATGGGATTTCTTATAACATCATATGTGGGTAAAACTTTTACCATTTTCAGAAAACACTGCTTTCTTTCAATTAAGCTTAGACAACAAGCTGACATGCTTTAGAAAACTGGTGTCTCAAAACGTCAAGGGAAAATGTGAAAATAATGACTAGAACTCATGAGTAGAAAAAAGTTTATATATTTCACATAATGAAACTATGTATATAAAAGTGAGCATTTATTTCATCTATAGATTCAAATCTAAACAAACTCAAATTGTTTAAAATTGTGCTACAGCATATTTTGGACATCATCCATCACCACCCCTAGCTTGGCCTCTTTCCACTTGATACCAGTTGTATTCCCTGACTTGTGACAAACAAAAATGTCTCCAGATGTTGTCAGATGTTTCCCGGGGGGGTGTAATCACTCCACTTGAGAACCCAGCACTAGACAGATGCTGTCAAACATCTCTAGTTAGGTAACTTCCAGGTTTGTCTTACATCCCACTTTCTAATTATTTGAAATCTAATTAAAATATCAGTCCCTCTCTGGTGAAAACAGTTGATTACTATTACCCCTATTTACTTCTCCACTTCATTTTGTAAAAATAAGAAATCTAAGGCAGTTATGCATAACAGTTACTGAGGAATAATACTGCAAAATACCACATTAAAAAAAGGGGGGGGTTTCATCAATCCAAATCCATAGGATGTCACAGTTGAAGCTAACTTCAGAATGGAAATATCAGATACTCTGTACAAGTGTAACTATGTTGTTAATGACTAATCTACATTCAGATCTTTTCATTAGCTCAGGCTTTCCAAATTCTTTGAGCCAAACAATGTCTTTTTTCCTTGTCCTCATTAAATCAACTTAAATTATTACTATTACTGATGGGAAAGTATAAACATGGTCAGCGGCAGATAACCCAAATAGTCTGATCTGGGAGTACATCTAAATTTTTATTTTTTGCATTCATCAGGATGTATGAATCTGGATGCTAAAATTTATTTTTAGGTCCCGAATCTCTAAGACAAATGGAGGGTAAAAAAGAGGAGTGTAAACAAGAACTTAGACCAAGGCTAAATACTAATTAAGGGTAACTGAATATGGACTTTAATTTCTTCCATTTTTTCATGTGCTCATGTGACTGTTTATTTCCAGACACAATAACTAAATACAAAACAGAAGACTCTCAATTTATAGTTTGTGGCTTAAAAAGAATCTCTTTATTAAGCCTCTTACAGTAGAATTCATTTTTTTCAAATATAAGTACAAAAAATTTCTAGGATTGTCACCAAAAATGTAACCAATGAGTGATGGCATTAGAGATTATTTTCCTTTATTTTTGCTTCTCTGAATTTTCTATTTTTCTACAATTTATGGGTATTTCTAAAACCATATGAAAATTTTTTGTACTCCCTTTTCTCACCAATTTTATCAGTTTATGGCCTACTGAGTAGGATTCTTGGACAACTGGACATTAATCTTGTTTCCTGGGTTTTATTTCAAACTACACTGAACTCCTCCTAATTTTTGTTAAATGCATTTCCTATTAACCAAAGTTAAAATGTACCCTTTGAAAATCCTGACTTCAGATAAAAATTATGCATGAGAAGTGAATATTCATATTTTATAAAATATTATAAAAGAAAATATTATATCTAATATAAAATATAGCAAAGCAAGACAAATCAGGGTTCTTACCGTTCTATTTTCTAGCTTAACAAGGACAGTCAAATTTCTTAAAAGAGTACACATATGTTTTTAATTTGGCATTCCATACTCAATAAAAATCAATTTAGATTTTAATTATTGTGGAATTTTGAGAACTCTAGCAATGGCAAAGCTGAATTTTATCTTGCTGTTATCTAGCAAGCAGCAAATACCATTAAGACTGCAAATGTTTAACCTGGTAAAAAATGTTTAACCTGAGAATACATTTCAATCAAGAACATACCATCCAAAAAAAAAAAAAATGGTATTGCTATCTAGTCATGAGTTTCTCAGTAAATTTCTGCAGGCCCTAAATGTTTAGAATAAATGTAGCATTCACATACTACTATAGTCCATGAAAAGAGTATATTCTTTTATTGTTTTTGTTCATACATGTTAAGTTTCAACTTTCAATAATAAAATTCAATAAATTTGATTCCTCAATCATAAAAACTTGCTTTACACATTATTTACATGTTGCCAAAGTCTACAGTCATACAAAACACCACAAGGATTTGACTCGATGCATGGTACCATCACACAGGAGGAGGGAGCTAATCAAGTAACATACATTCAAAGATTAAATTGTAGATACGCACAGTGTATTTGGCACTGTTCATTAACATTGTAACACCTTCCTCTCAGGGATAGGTATTCTTAAGCCTTAGCCCCAATATGCCAGAATTTTGCTATTCACATCAAAAGCAGCTTTCAAACTTTTTTATAACAGTAATCAGATTTAAGAAACAAAATACAAACAGAATTGGGAATGGAATTCAAACACTCCACGTTTTTGCTATGCTCCAAGCTGCCATCCTTAAAGTCGGTTTAATGTGATTTTTCCATTGTGGGGAGTGTCAAGAAGAAAAATATAAAGACAAAAACTTGAGTACACATAAAGACAAACAACAGTTTTCTTTAAGGTTATCAGTTCTTCTTGGGAGTGCAAAGGGAGCCCTGATGATACATAACTTGTGATGATTTTGGCAGGAATTACAGAATGACCAATGCCATTTAAGTTGTAGAGACTGATATTAAACTCCTTAGGAGAAGGATCTGGAATGCCTGTTATCTGATTCAGAATCTTTAGCAACTTGTTTTAAGGGTCTCTTCCTAGGACTAGAATAGACTCAGGTAACAGGTTATAGGTTTATTGTAATGTGTAATACTAAATACTACACTTATGAAATGGAAAGAGAAAAGTAGAAAGGCTCAACCATTAAACTTTTAGCAGCTTTGGCTATATCCAAGTGGGTAATTTTTTTTTTCTTTTTACTAACTTCATTTTAACAAATATTAAATCTCTTCCCTTCAATCAGGCCCATTAAATTTAATTCATTAAAGCCATACATTTTCCAGAATGTTTATAAAAGACACATATCGTGTTTATAAAGGACATAAATTCAGTCTCAAACTAAGGCAAAAAAGCCTCAACAGAACATGGATCACAGTACAGTGGGACAGAAATCAGAAATTGTCTAGTAAATTTCAGAGACAGGCTATAGTTTCACATAAAACTTTCAGCAATAAATTAAGACTTAAAAAAAAAAGTCTTATAATGTACAAAGGACTATGAAGTGCAAAGTAATGTCACTGGACCAAAATTTAGTTTAATCATTTTATTTCAAGTGTAATTTTTAAAATCATAAATGGGGTTTTGTAATCCAAAGTGGAAACATTTATTCGTCATAGCTTCAGAATATGACAAGCAACTTCAGACCTTGCTTTCCAAACCCAGTCTTCTTTGCTATTTTTCAGACTTCTGAGACCTACTATTTAAGCTGCTCCATTCTAAACGTACAGTTTTAGACAACTATTGTACACTTAAGATTTTTCTGAAAACAGTCCATCAAATATAAAGACTGGTTTCTGTCCAAGGATCAGCAGTGAGGGAAGAAATATTAAACACCTATCAAAAAATCACTTATTCATTTAAAAAATAACAGAACCAGTGCTATTCTCTGTCATGAAAGAGAACATGTAAAATTAATTTAAAATTACTTTTGTGGACTTTGGTAATATTTTATTACCCACACAGACCTCAATCTTACTTAAAGATCTTTTAGGCAAAGTCACCATCAGATTTAGAGTAAAATGAGTAAAAATCCTGGGTACTAACGCAGCCCGAAATATGCTACTATTCCAAAGAGGAACAGGTTACTACTTTTGAAGAAAAGAGCTGCCTTGATAACTTCCCTCAAATGCTTATTTTAAATAAAAATAGTTAATAGAAATATTTTTTAAACCAACTTTGGGCACACATTGCCCACCGAATGAAAAAGGAAATGACTTTCTTCCCTATTTTAGGAAATTTTCCAACTTTAAAGATTATAACTTTTTCAATTTTTGACTTTTTAATACAGTATGTAAATTTTTAAAATTTTGCATTTCAATGTAGAGAGAGTTCTTTTTCAGGTGATCTTCACAACCCAGAACACAGACACCAGAGCAACCCTCAGAAGTCACACTGTTCAACTACAATGAGATGAAGATGGACGGATATCTGAAAATAGGTATGCCCTCTGCTCCAAAGCTGAGCAAGCTTTTAACATATGACCAACACAGAACTCCACTCTTCTGGAGATTCCTCAAGCTCAAAACAGTTCCATTTAATAAGTCAATATATTATTCTTAAAAATTAAGTTTGGTCACTAGGAAAGACTAAACAAAAATTATTCCCCTCCCCTCAACACAACCACCAAATAGCTCTAGTCACCCCCTCTGCTCCCCACAAAAATGGGGAAGTAGTGGAGGCTGAAACCTTTAAATCTGAAATTTCAGCTCCTAAAACACTGTGGCTATTTGCTCAAACTGCAGGTCTACGTCCTTCCTTCTCCAATACTTCCCCCATTTATAAATTTATTTATTTCCACACACACACGCACACGCACACACACACGCACTCATACTCACACATACTCTTACTCTCAAGTAAGACACTTTTTTGTGTTTGTTGATAAATTATGAGGATTATGAACTAGGTGTGTACAGGGTTTCATAGGTACTTTGTAAACATCAGAGTCACTTGGGTCCTTTTCTCCAAAAGCCTGAAATCAAATTACACAACCAGGGATCACTACTTTCCCAGACGCTGTTCACAGGCTGCATATTGACGAAGGGCAGAGAAAAAGTCCTCATAACTGATGTTCAGATGGGAAGGCAAAGAGCTGAAAAGAAAGCACAGGGGGAAAAAAGCAATTAAATGATATACTGTAATTTGGAGGGGGACCCAGAAGGATAATGACCCAAAGGAAGTTAAGGACAGAAGAAAGTAAATTTTAAGTGTAGGGTATGTCAAACCTTTTCTACTAAATGACTGCTAAACTCACTGTGAAACAGTCCAAGTAAAAAACTTTCTCTCCTTCTTTCCAGAAGAAGAGCAACTTATATTTTGAGATAGCGATTCAGAATGTATAGTAAAGCCTAAGTCTAAATTAATGTAAAACTGGAGATCTATTTATAAAGAATCTCACTCAAATTCACTTTAATAACTCCTTCCTGAGGCAACCAGGGTAGTGGCTCAGGTCATGATCCTGGGGTCCTGGGATCAAGCCCCGCACTGAGCCCAGCACTGAACCTGCTCAGCGGGGAGTCTGTTTCTCCTTCTGCCCCTCCCCCTGCTCATGTGCGCTCACATGCTCTCTCTCTCTTTCTCTCAAATAAACAAACACATAAATAAAATCTTAAAAAAAAAAAAAAAAAAAGAAAAAGAACTCCTTTCTGTTAGAGTATAGCCAGTACTACTTGAACAGTTTATGAAAGCCAGGACTAACACTAGCAGAACAGCACAGATCCTTCTATGACTGTATGTTAAAACCATGTGGTGAGCAACCAGTAAGTTTTTATCTCTACCATTTCTAATTGCCCAAGGAGGCAATTAGAGTGTGATGTGAAGACAAACACTTTAAAGGCAGACTGAACGTACAGCCAGAGGGTTCCCCTTTAAGTATTTTAAATACTTAATATAATTTTCAATAATTAACATAAACAATTCTCTAATTTATATAGCTTTATTGTGAGGCTTTGGAAATTCCAAACTGTACCAGAGCCAAACACCGGGTCAGAGACAAGCCACATTCAGAGTTCCAGTCACAGGCACCACTGGGCAAACTACCATGAACGAACTGCGGGCCTGACCATGTGGTGCTCATAGTTATGCTTTCTTCATCCTTCCTTTTTCCTTCCCTGGCTTTACTGAAATACAACTGACTTACAATCTTTTCCCTTCCTTTAACTGCCCAAAATTCTGAGAGAAGTCTCCTTTCCCTCCATTTCCTTATCTCTTAATAATCTCTGCCCTCAGACTTTTATCTTATTCAATCTACTGCAGTAGTAAGCTCACAAGGTTTCCTCAAAAGACAAAGTCAGCGACCCTCCTCTTGCTGAAGCATCCTTCAGACATCCTCCTCAAACAACCCACTTTCCTAAGTCTTTCTCTTTTATCTGCTCTATCAATGGCTTCCTCTCCTATCGCTTCTCAAAAAGCTCTCAGCGCCACTACCCCTCAATGCCTCCAAAGTGGTCTTGCCATTCTCCTCCATCTCCTTCTCCATATTATAATTAAGACATGAAGACATCTCAGTGCTTCCAGTCGGATGGAGAGCAGACCTCAATATAATGTGACACAGAGCAAGGACAGAAATATGTACAAAAATCCATGAGAAAGTTTGTTACATGTTAGGTATCTATATCTGTTATCAGACTTAAATCCTCAACTTCTTATTAAAATACCCATTTGACAAATACAGAGAAGCTTACACAACTATCCAAAGTCATGTTACTGAATTGCATTGCCAAGATTCAAAAGGAGAACCATCTGTTCTACAACACAAGCTTCCCTCCAAACCATGCTCAACTTCACAAGAAATCACTGCTAGCTTTCTTGGAGCCCAACCCAAAGGTACCTGAAATCAAACTCAGAAAACCTCTGGAGAAAAAGAAGTAAGAGAAATAGATACCCATCACAAGGAAACCCAGAGTTTGGAGATGTAGGTTCTAATTCCACTTTATTACAAGCAATAATAAGAGCGATGTCTCTTCCCCCTTTTGCTCACCTATAAAAATAAGAAGGTAGGACCATAAGGTCTTTCTACCTGGCATAGCTCTTTCTACCTGGCATGCTATGCGTTCTTTTCTGCCTTCTGATTCCACAAACCATTTCCCTGTCCTGCCCCTGAACTTGAAGCCTTTCTTAAAAGACCAAAAGATCCCTTGGTACTATGCTCTTCTATATACACTTGAGAAAGTTCCTTTATTCTCACTGATTCAACTACTAACTTCCTAGGTACTGTCAGTCTTCAAATATCCTTTTTTTGCTTTGAGTTCTCATCCATGGACCAATTCTACATCTTCGTCTGCTTTCCTAAGTGTTTCCGCTAAATAGTCTATGGCCTCAAAATCATCTTATCCTTGAATTCAACATTTTCTCTTCAAAAATCAATGTTCCCTTGACTTTCTAGTCTGCCTAGTGGGGAGTCTGCTTCTCCCTCTCCCTGTGCTGCTCCCTCTGCTGTGCACTGGCATTCTCTATCAAATAAATAAATAAAATCTTTAAAACAAAATAAATCAAATCAGGGGTGAGCAAATACAGCCGAAGAGCCTACCATCTGTTTTTGTGAATACTGTTTTACTTCAAGAGTCACACACATTTGTTTATGTACTATCCATGGCTGCTTAGCTATACAACCAATGTTGAGCAGCTGCAACAGAGAGGAGTAGCTCGAGACTGTATGGTGCACATACTTACCTGAAATATTTACCAATTAGTCCTTTATACAAAAAGTTTGGCCAACTCTGTTCTAAACAAGCAGTTTCATTCTCATCACTGGATGATCCCCTAAATCATAGCTATGAACTTCCACTCGTCTCTCTACCTCATTCTTTCCCAAACTGAATCTACTCTAGTACACGGTGCCAAACAAATCTTTTATAATCAGACACTTCCTTGCTATCCACAGGCTCAGGGACTTCCTACTTCCTGTCAAAACTGTTATATCTATTCTTTGTGCTGGTATTTAAAGCCTTCCTAGCATCGATACCCCCAAATTATGTGTTTACACCTTACAGAGCTGACCCCTGACCAACACTTTAAACTGCACAAGTCCACTTACACAAAGGTATTTTTTGATAAATGCAGTATAGTACTATTAATTTATTTTCTCTTCCCTATAACTTAAATAACATTTTCTTTTCTCTAGCTAACTTTATTGTAAGAATACAGTAATTGTATTAATTGGCATTATTCAGTTGGGCTTCCAGTCAAAAATAGGTTATTAATAGTTAAGTTTTTAGGGGGTCAAGTTACATGCAGATTTTTGACTGCATATGGGGGACCCCATAACACTCACAATGTTCAAGGATCAATTATTCTACCATCTAATGCTATAGTGCTAAGTCTCCACTCTGGTACAGCCAGTTCCCTATTTCTTGAAAATGAGATGTTCATTGCTCACCTCCCAGGTTTTCTTCCTTTTCCTACCATCATCCCCTACACTTTTCACCTTTTTTTCTAATTATAGAAATGCTATCCATTTTACATATCTTTTTTTTGTAAAACCAACAACTCTGGCCCACAGAGGTCTCTCTCCCTCCTGGTCTCCTATGACAATGTGTATCAGTACCAAATACTTGCACAAGCATACTCTCTTGTGTCTGAGTCCTCTACGTATGTGTTCATTTCACCACTGATACTGTGAGGTACCTGAGGGAAAGGAGCAGTACTGTCAGTCTCTGGGAATTATCACCATACCTAGTACAGTGCTAGGCTTGAGAAACACTTGCTGGATTGAACCAAAGTCAGCACACTTTAATTACTTACATAATCTCAGTCAATCTGATGTGCCAGGGAAGAAAACCTAACGTGCTGTCCACAGGACCAAACTTCAATACTAAATCAGGATCAGGAAAACCGGTTGAACCTTAAAAAGAAACAGGAATTTAATATGCATGGCTTACAAATAAAATGACTGAAGGCAAAATCTGTTAATCAAATTGGCTTTTTATGCTCTGAGTGTGTTTCCTTCAGAGGGTTTATCCAACACCCGCCACACTGCCCAACATATACTTTAATATCTATGCTATTTCCATATGTCAAAGTTTTCTCTAAAGACCATTTAACTGAACTGATTATCTGATAAGAAGGGGTAACCCCACTCCCATTCTAAACCCTACAGGTAGCCCCCAAATCCCATCCATCTTTCAAATCCCATCCATCTTTCAAAGAGTTCTCTTGGCATTCTGGGAACTACACTGCTTTGGGGGCACAAATGCTTATAGAATCATGTAAGTTCATAGACTCATATAACTTCAGATATGAAAAGGAACTACTATCTTTCCTTCCCCAATAACCATCTTATAGCTAAGGACCCACAAAGATCAGCTCCCAGATATCCAGTATAAATGTTTTCTCCAGAGCCCCTGCCCTGGGAGGGAAACACTATACACCTGCCTCAACAAAGGAATGGCCACTCGGTCTCACAACCCGGTTTCCATACAAGACCTGGTCTGAGAAAAAGAGGGGATAAGGATAGTGCAAGTACTTAAAAAATTAAAGTCGTCACTGGTAGAACAGAAAAGATACTGTAATCCAAGAGACTCAGGCTCTAACAGTTTCTAATAACTTCAGTTTTGTCACTAACTTTTGGTCACATAACCTCCCCAGGGCTTAGTTGTTTCATTTGTTAAATAAGGAGACTAGATGAGACAGGCACATCCAGCAGTAATAAAGAATTACTTCCGTAACAAAGTTTCTTTAAAGTCCATATTAGTAAAGTAAGTGGACTAAGAAGAATATATATTCCTCGGCCTGGTAAAAAGCAAATTCTCTTTAGTTTAAAAAAAAAAAAAAATTAGGGGTGCCTGGGTGGCTCAGTAGGTTAAAGCTTCTGCCTTAGGCTCAGGTCATGATGCCAAGGTCCTGGGATCGAGCCCCCACTACGAATAGTAGTGTAAAGGTGATGAATCCTCCCCCACAAAAAACACATATAAAACTGGACAAAGCCAAACGTTTAAGGGGTCTGGGTACTGACCAGAAGCAGAGAATTATTCTTTTAATAACAAGGAAAAAAAAAATAAAACACCAGCCAGAGCGTCAAGTAAGAGCAGTGCTAAGGGTCCTTGTCTCCTTCCTGGGAATGGTCCTAACTCCCCATGCCTCTACCCTCAGTCAAATGGAGAGCCACATTTTTACCAGCATGGGGCTCAGAGTAAACCTAGCAGATTTGGTGCTTGTAGAGAAAAGGTATACACTCAGTTTGGAACTGGAGATTGCAGGGGGGGATGATGAAAACCTAGGGTTTTGCCAGCTGTAAGTGGCAAACTCAGAAGTGAACAAATAAGGAAAAGCCACAGCCTGTTGGCCTGATGTTGTAGCCCTAGTGAGGGCAAGCAGTATAATGGTCAGAAATTTACCAGGGGGGGCACCTGGGTGGCTCAGTGGGTTAGGCCTCTGCCTTCAGCTCAGGTCATGATCTTAGGGTCCCGGGATCGAGCCCCACCTCGGGCTCTCTGCTCAGCGGGGAGCCTGCTTCCTCCTCTCTCTCTGCCTGCCTCTCTGCTTTCTCGTGATCTAGCTCTGTCAAATAAATAAATAAATCTTCAAAAAAAAAAAAAAAAAAAAAAAGAAATTTACCAGGAAGATCCCAGAAACAAGGGCTCAGATAAGCTCTCCACACACCCACAGGTGATCAGGAAACTGCATACATGCAAAGAAGGAAAGAGGGCGGGGGAAGAGGGCACCAAGAAAGCCCAGTGAAAACAAACAGCCAACAAGACTTGAGAACTGTGGCAACTCTGAATGCACTCTCTCATCACACAGAGATCAGGGAAGCCTTACAAACTTAAGGTGCTTGAGCACAACCAGTGTGCATATCATAATCTGACACATAAAACTAGACAGACACAGGCAGTCAGACTAAAAAATAAAATAAAAAATAGAAAATTTGAGCAGAGATAGCAGTTGGCATCTTTATACATAGACAACATAATCTTGTGTTTAAAAAATCTTTTTTTTTAAATTTTATATATATATTTTTTATTTGTTTATTTTCAGCGTAACAACGTTCATTGTTTTTGCACCACACCCAGTGGTCCATGTAATACGTGCTGTCCCTATTACCCACCACCTGGTTCCTCAACCTCCCACCCTCCACCCCCACCCCCCCGCCCCTTCAAAACCCTCTGGTTGTTTTTCAGAATCCATAGTCTCTCATGGTTCATCTCCCCTTCCAGTTTCCCTCAACTCCCTCTCCTCTCCATCTCCCCATGTCCTCCATGTTGTTTGTTATGCTCCACAAATAAGTGAGACCATATGATAAAAAATCTTAAGACTCTGCAAAATGAACTACCAGAACTATTAAATGAATTTTAGCAAGGTGGCAAGATACAAAATCAATATTTAAAAAGCAACTATATTTCCACATATTACCAACAAACAATCCAAAAACAAATTGAGAAAATAATCCCATTAATAATAGCAACCAAGGGGGTGCCTGGGTGGCTCAGTGGGTTAAAGCCTCTGCCTTCGGCTCAGGTCATGATCCCAGGGTCCTGGGATCGAGCCCCACATTGGGCTCTCTTCTCCGTGAGGAGCCTGCTTCCTCCTCTCTCTCTGCCTGCCTCTCTGCCTATTTGTGATCTCTGTCTGTCAAATAAATAAATAAAATCTTAAAAAAAAAATAGCAACCAAAAGAATAAAATACTTGGGAATAAATTCAACAAAATAAGCACAAACCCAAATCCCGAGATTACAAAACATTGTTTAAAAGAAAAATTAGGACCCAAATAAGTGAAGAGATATGCCATGTTCATGGACTGGGACGCAATGGCAATTCAATCCCTATCAAAACAGGGAATCTCTGGCAATGGCAATTCAATCCCTATCAAAACAGGGAATCTCTGTGAAACTGACAAACCTATTCTAAAATTTACATTAAAATGAAAGGGCCCTGAGTGTAGCCAAAGTTGTTTAACTTTGAAAAAGAAAATCAAAGTTGAAAGACTTACCCTACATGATTTCAAAGTTTACCACAGTAGATGCTACAGTAATCAAGACAGTGTGGCATTTGAAGGACAGACAATACAGAACAATGGAACAGAATAAGAAGTACATAAATAAATTCAAGGATTTATGGTAAACTGTTTCAACAGAGGAGTCACAGTAATTCAAGGAGAAAAAAATGGTGGTAAAAGAACAACTGATTTTGTTTACCCCACACCATTCACAAAAATTAGGTCGAAATGGATTACAGATTTAAATGTAACAGCCAAAGTGATAAAAATCTAGAAAACAAGAACTGTGACTCTGGATTAGGCAAAGATTTCTCTTTTTAAAAATTTTTAATTATTATTAATATATAATGTATTATTTGTTTCAGGGGTACAGGTCTGTGATTCATCAGTCTTACACAACACACAGTGCTCACCACAACACATACCCTCCCAATGTCCATCACCCAACCTCCCCATCCTTCCTACCCTCCTCCACTCCAGCAACCCTCAGTTTGCTTCCTAAGATTAAGAGTTAGGCAAAGATTTCTTAAATATGACACCAAATGTGTAATTCACAAAAGGAAAAAAATGATAAACTGGATTTCTTAAAGAGTAAACACTTTAAAAGAAACTGTTAAGAAAAAAAAGCCATGGACTGTGAGAAAGTTTTATTCATAAATCATACCTTACTACTGAAAAAAGATATGTACCCAAAACATACAGACTTCTGAAAACTCAGTAATAAGACAAACTACCCATTAAAGACAGGCAGAATGTTTTGAATAGATTCCTCACCACGAAGATACAGATGACAAATAAGCACATGAAAAAAGCTCAATGTCAGTAGTCATTAGGAAAATGTGAACTAAAACCATAATGAGATACTACTACACACCCACTAGAACAGCGAAAATTAAACACACACACACACACACAATATTAAGCCTTGGCAAGGCTGTGAAGAATCTACATTGCTGGTGGAATATAAAAATCAGTATAGCCTCTTCAGAAAATAGTTTGGCAGTTTCTTAAAGTTAAACATTCACTCACCATGCAATCCAGCAATTCCACTATTAGCTATGTACCAAGGAAAGGACAACATGTCTGCACAGAGACTGTATGTGAATGGTCACAGCAGCAGCATGCAAACAAACCTAATGTACATCAACTGATGAATGGATCAACAAAATGGACATCCACACAACTGAATACTGTTCAACGAAAAGTAATGAACTATTAATACATGCAACATGGATGAACCTTAATAATATGCCGAGGAAACAAAGCAAGACATTAAAGACTATATATGATTCCATTTATATATAACTTATAGAAAAGACAAAAGTATAGTCAAAAAGCATATACGCAGTTGCCTTGCGTGGGAGTAGGAACGGTGATTAACTGCAGTCACAAGAGAAACTTTTGGGGGTGACAGTATTCAGAGGGTTTGCTTCTGTCCGATCAGTAAGTTAACGTATGGATTGTGTACATTTTCACTTGTTGTGGGTTTACTACCCTGAAGACAGCACATGGGCTCAACACTTCAGCACTTCTCCATAGGCTATCTGAAGGACCACCTTTGGTCCCTGTGTCACTTTCAGGATACTCTCATAAATTACAGAATCCAGGAAACAGTCAACTCTCCAGTAACCTACACTGCGCCCCTGCAACAGTCTACTTTAAGTCTGTTCATTCAGCCTGAATACTGAATACAACAGGCAATGAGAAAAGAACAGGAGAGTAGGGGAAGAGGTGAGTAGTCAGTGTAAGTTGGGACTTAGTGAGGCCACGTGGCCAGAGAGCAACTATGCGCTGGGATGAACATGTGTCAAAGTAGAAGAAAAAACAAGATGCAGAGTCAAACAAATGACTGAGTTAGACAGAAAACGCATGATTAATGAGTAAGGTTAAGTGGAAAGTCTACGTCAATGAACAAAGAAATGTATGTCTGAAATTGTATGGCTATAGAAGCTATCAACGGACATGAACTTGTTAGAAGTGCTGCCTTTATTCAAAAGGATCAAGGATAATGCCAGTAAGCAGAAGAACCATAAAGTTAATGCAAAAAGTTCCTAGGGGGCTCTACAGAGAATTAGCAAATTAAAGGCTTTTTTATAAATAGTTACAGGAAAAAAAAAGTATAATGTTATACTTGGTACAACATGACAAATATAGTAAGTGTATTTGGTATCACATAATAGAAAGTCCTAAAAATAGAGCAATGATTAATGATAAGATTATATTCTTTGGAATGCCTCCTAAATAGCTGTTAAATTCAAACTTATCAGACAGGTCAAACTAAAAAGACACAGTGAGAAGAGTGTGATATTATAATATAATAAAGAATATATATTTGGTCTCTGTCCAGGTTCCTGGAACAGAGCTCCTAAAATCCTTACAATTTCCTGAATGATAGGAGAGGAGTATTTTTTGTTATTTTTAATAAGCACCCTTCCACCATATCTGAGTTTATGTTAATTATGACTCTTGGTGGACCTTTAGACCTCTAGATAACTTTAGGAAGGGAGCTAGTTGCCAAAGAAACTAATCATGTGATTGGAAGGCTGAAACTTTCCGCCTTCCCTTCCAACCTTCAGATATGGAGGGGAAGAGAGGCAGGAGACAGAGTTCAAATCCTAAGAAGCACTGATTTAATTAATCATGCTAACATAAATGAACCACCATTAAAAACCCCAAAAGACAGGGTTCTTAAAGCTTCCAGGTTGGTGAACACAATGAGGTGCTGAGAGGCTGATTCACCCAGAGATGGCACAGAAAATGACCTTGTCCTAGACTTACACTGGGCTGCTCCTGAGTTGTAGCCTTTATAATCAACAGGTAAACAGAAGTGAAGGTCCCACTTAAGTTCTGTGAGCCACTCTAACAAACTAGCAAACCTTAGGCAACAATCACGGGATCTCCCCCATTTATAGGCAGTTGATCAGGTAGCCAGTCCAGGTGGCTGAGAACTGCAACTGGCATCCGAAGTGGGGACAGTCTTGTGTGACTGAGCCTTTAAACCTGGAGAATCAAATACGGACTCCAGGTGGTTAGCATCAGAAGTGAATTGAATTGCTAGACACTCCTGTGGTGTCTGGAGAACTGGAGAACTCACTGTCGGTACTGGAAAACATCCCAGAAGAAGGCTGCTGACAATGTATTCAAGAATATTCAACACTGCCCCCCAAAATCCTCTCATATCCTCTCCTTACCAGTTAGTCCTCATGCAAGTGAGCTGACTACAAATTTCGTTATCTCAAAACCATTTTCACATGTGGGTCTTTAAAACTTCAGAAACACCACAAGTGTAAAAATAACAAAATCAGGCATTAGCATGCAAGTGGAACCTAGATGTTCTCCTTCATACTGTACCCTTTTGGGACAAAACTAAAAACATATATATATATATATATGCATGTATGTATATATGACTTACTAAGTAAACGGTCGAACATGTCTACATCCAAATCTGTGGATCTCTTTTGCTGCTGGGCTACTAACCGGCAAAAGTCCTGAGCAGCTCTCACAATATCTGCTTTTCCATCTTCTGGGGAGAGCACCTTCACTGCCGATTGGCAATTTAAAACTGGAGGAAAAACCAAAGTTATTAAACAAAACATCCTGTTCCAGACATATTTCAAAATCTGTTTCAAGAAATATTAAGTTCACTAAAATAAAAGTACAGTTGTTCTAGTAAACAAGAATCATTTAAGTCCTTCAAATTCAATATCAAAACATACCTATTTACTCTCCTCTAAAAGGACTCAAACATCACATCTGTGTATATGTATTTATATATCGCCTTCCTTTTAGAGTGCTCAGAGACCTTGTATCTCTGAATGACTCCTCTAGAAAACAGGAATTATAGGCTAGTTTACAATCTTCACTCATCTAAAACGTCATCTACAATCACAGTACAGTTAGCAATAACATGAGAGAAGATCAAAATGAAGACTGTAGGGAAAAAAATGTGTTTCAATGGAATAGGTATTGACCACTTTATCAGACTCTGAATCTATTGGACCTATTTTATAATTGATAGGATTCTATCTTATCTATTGATATGTAATTCTTTCTACTGATATGCAAAATTCTTTATTGTCCAGTAAAGTCCAGCAAGGCCAAATTATTATCTATTGACATGCAAATTCTTTCTTGTCCAGTAGAGGATCAATTATCTTCTCTGTAACCCAATAAACAAAAGAGTTTTGCCTCCATTTACATATTCATTTCAGTATTTCTGACCTGTGTGTCCATTCTCTGGACTCTCTTTTGAGCTGGTTACAAAATCTGCCTGGTTCCTGGTTTGTCTATGAATTAAATGAAATCTTTAACATGTATTTATTTTTTAGTATCGATGAAAATCATAATTTTATCTTTTTCTGAAAATTATCTTTGAACAAGATGAAGAAAGAGAAAAGTCTAAATCTGATGATTAAAGATGGTGACAAAAAAGTGACAGAATTTACCTTGAAACGCAAAACACATCTGTGTAAATTTTATACTCATGCTTACCTTGATCATCTTTGTCATTACTATTTGCAAACTCTGGTGAGTATTTTGAACAATCTAAGCCCAGAAGTTCCTGCTGTTGTTTTAAAATTTCATCCATCAATCTGGAATTATTTCTTTTGAAAATACCTTAAAAAGAAAAAAAGTGAGTAAATCCCAACTAGGTTAACTTATCAACAATTAATGAATGTTTGTTGTGAAAACAACACTGCTCCCAGAATTGGACAAATCCCAAATGAAACAGTGACTGACTGAACCTAACCAGAATCTAAAAGAAAAACACAACAAAACTTTGTTAATATGAGTCTAGAGTCAGGCTAATGTTACAAAAAAAAAAAAACCAAGAAAAAAAAAAGACAGGGTGACTACTTAGAGTCAGTATGAATATGATAAAATTAGACTGAGAAAAGCATTTTACTTTTTTAAAAAATATTTTATTTATTATTTGACAGAGAGAGAGAGAGAGATCACAAGTAGGCAGAGAAGCAGGCAGAGAGAGATGGGGAAGCCGACTCCCAACTGAGCAGAGAGCCTGATGCAGGACCCTGAGATCATGACCTGAGCCAAAGGCAGAGGTATAACCCATTGAGCCACCCAGGCACCCCTGAGAAAGATATTTTAAGAGATCATTTACTTGAAACCTTTACTTACAGATTAAGAAACTGAGACACAAAGTCCTTTAGAGACTTGTGCTAGAATTTAAAAACTACAGCAGTGATCTAGAGAGAGCCCTTATCTTCCTGACTCCCAGTCCAATGAACTTTCCTTGCAGATCCACTATGTACACTCAGTACTATTACCTTAATTTGAAAGATTTTTATTTATTTGAGAGAGAGAGCATGAGTGCACTCATGGGGAGGGACAGAGGGAGAAGAAAGAGAGAGAGTCTCAAGCAGGCTCTGGGTAGAGCATGAAGCTCCCGTGGGCTTGATCCCACACCCCTGAGATCGTAACCTGAGTTGAAACCAAGAATCAGATACCCAACCAAATGCACCACCCAGGAGCCCCTTCATTAGTTTTTTGTTTTTTTTTTTTTTAAATAAAGATTTTATTTATTTATTTGACAGAGAGAGAGATCCAAGTAGGCACAGTGGCAGGCAGGGGGAGAGGGAAAAGCAGAGAGCCTCTGAGCCCAATTCAGGGCTCGATCCCAGGACCCTGAGTTCATGACCTGAGCCAAAGGCAGATGCTTAATCAACTAAGCCACCCAGGTGCCCCTTTATTTGTTTTTTTAATGATAAGACGAAATAGTATGAATTATGTAAAAAGCAGAGAGAATACACAAAGTAAGAGAACCAGAATTTAGTAAAGTCAAACAAAGCATGGAAAATATATTACATAAAACTGTGTTTGGGGCACCTGCGTGGCTCAGTGGGTTAAAGCCTTTGCCTTCAGCTCAGGTCATGATCCCAGGGTCCTGGGATCGAGTCCCGCATCAGGCTCTCTGCTCGGCAGGGAGTCTGCTTCCTCCTCTCTCTCTTCCACCTGCCTCTCTGCCTACTTGTGATCTCTCTCCATCAAATAAATAAATAAAATCTTTAAAAACAAACAAACAAAAAAAAACTGTGTTTGATCCTTCAACCATGCACAGAAAAATTAAAACTTTTAATTACTATTAGGTCATTGAGAAGGATGAAGAACTATGTGACGTATGTTTAATATAAAACTAATAAAGAGAGCTCTAAAAACAAGTGACAAGTTTTTAGCTGTTTTCAGAGGGGCAGTTCTCCAATGGCCAGTGGCTTTTTTACCTTATATCTAAAGTGTTCCTACTCTGTACTCTCAGTCAGATTTGACTTTAAAGCACTTCAAAGATTAACTAGGAGAGAGAACACTGTAAATATATATAAAATTACATGGAATCTGCTGTATACACATGTCAACTTGGTGGTGTATGTGTTACAGCAATTCAAAGATAAAAAAGCAGTCTCCTTTATTTAGTAAAGAAAGGGTTTATAAAATAAGCAAGACTTGAGCTAAGCTGACTTGAGAAACTTAAAAAAAATGAGAATACTGTTTTTCAAAACAAACAAACAAACAAAAAAAAAACCTGAATTCAAAGGACAGACAAATGTTGCTGGTGCAAAGGATTTGAGAAAAGGAGACAGACCCAATTTTCACTTCATGATGTCTACCGAACAGGTAACCAACAATTCCTAAGCAATGTGGTAATGGTGAAAATTTAGAACTTCAGGAAAATTAACCTGACAACACTACAGAGAAAGGCAGGCAGGAGAGTACTGTAATAGCCCACTCATAACTTGATGAGGCAATGGAAGGAGTTCATTATAAAAGAAGCACTGACAGAATGAAGAGCGTACTTAATTAGAGGTGAACACAGAAAATTCCATGACTTTAATCCTAGCGAACAGAAAACAGTAACTTTTTTTTAAAGTGGGGAAATTCTAGCAGAGAAGTGGTTTAAAGGAGAATAAGCTTAGTTTTAGAGAGCTGATGACAGAATATTTAGGCAGGGGATACCAAAAAAGTGATTAAAACACATGAGGAAATGACATTCAAAAGACGTCCTCTAAGTACCACGTAGGTAGATCTAGATCTTGACTGTTTTGCTCAACGGGGGCCAGCACAGTGAAGACAACAAATAAATGTATGCTGAAAGAAGACAACAGGTCAGAGACTGGCCGGGGGACTTCAAAAGACCTCTTAAGGGTAAATGACATTTCAACTGGCCCATGAAGAATTAGGAGAATTCTTCAGGGGTACACACAAGAAGTGAGAAATAAGATTTTCAAAGGTAAGGAAATATACTTGAGGGAGAGCAGGGGCTAAGGTTGTGGCCCCTTTATGAAAGCCCACAATCACAAGATCAAAAGCCAGGAAATATAAATGCAAACATTGTGTAGTAGTACCCATACCCAGAGTGAAATTAAACAAAAAAATATAGTCCCAAATACAGCCAAAATTTTTAAAGGTAGGGGATTAATATTAGAAGCTATTTGAAAAACAATGTTTAGTATAATAATACTTGTGCAACAACAGAAATGTGTAGGATATGAACATCTTCAAGTAAATCACAAAATTCACATGTATGACACAAAGGCATATACTTCAAAACAACTACATAATACAGACTTAGTAATGTTATAAGATTTCCAATTATTTATGCAGATAAGAGATAATTTAGACCACAGTTTGGTCTATATCATAGGTATAAATTATGGAAGACATATGAATTTTTTTTAAGATTTTATTTATTTATTTGTCAGAGAGAAAGAGAGGGAGAGAAAGCACACAAGCAGGCAGAGAGGCAGGCAGAGGCGGAGAGAGAAGCAGGCTTCCTGCTGAGCAAGGAGCCCAACTCGGGACACAAACCCAGGACTCTGGGATCTGACCTGAGCCAAAGGCAGCAGCTTAACCCACTGAGCCACCCAGGCGTCCCAGAAGACATATGAATTTTAAAAACAATGCAAAATCTCCACAACACTCCTGCCAGGACATATGGAACTTATTAAAATGTTAACCAAATCTATTTCTCACATGAGCTAAGATTATTCATTTCAACAGTAATCTACCAGTAGGAACTCTTGTTTTTTTCTATTTACACGACACTGATCCCTTTCTTTGATACTCTGAAGATCTATGCTTCAGTTCTCACCAATTCACTCATCTTTGCCTTAGCTTCCAGATGAGAGTGGTAACACGCTACAGAACTCTTGCTCTCTCCAAATCAATGGGTGGTATTCTTTATTACCAAAATATCACCACCTCTTTTCAATCTATACCTTTCCTTCTCAATCTTTCTAAAGTGTTACCATTAATGACTACCCTGCTTCCTTCTCAAAATTCTATCCTTACCCCAGATTGTCTGAATGCCCTTTCTTAGCTCTACTCCCAACCTGCTCCTTGAATGGCCCCTTCTCCCTTTTCACTGCATCTGTTCCCTCTTCCCACCTGTAACTGGAGATTACTCCTAGAATTCCTACCTCCACTTTCTCTTTCTGTCCAAGTGCTTTTTGTTCTCTAAGTCTAGTCACCCATAGGACTTTACAACCACTCAGGACCAGGACAAGGGTAAGATGAGTGAGGCAAGACTTAAGGAGGCACCAAAAAACTCAGTTATTAAGATAAATAATAACTCAATGCAATATCTTTAACAACTTAATGCAAAACATCCACGATGAACAAAACATTAAAATTTTAAGTAAAAACAGGATTAGCATTTGGTTAACAATTCCAATTCTTTCAAATATCTAACTCTACCTAGAAGTTCTGTAAACATCTGAAAATGAACAAACCTAAAACCTGGCAGCTTATCTTTTAAAGCTAGTTCTCAAATACTTCTATCAAGTTTGTTTGTTTCTTTGTTTTAATGGAACAGCACCATGAATGTAAAACTTATATGAACTTAGGGACACGGACTGAAGGGAACAGGCAATGTAAGAACAGTGAATGTATAAGGATGATGGGACAATGGGTGATTTGAAATTGTAACTGTTGTTAAGCTATGTATATAATTAAAAGAAAAAAAAAGCCATAGCCCTTTTTGTTGTTCTGTTTCTAATAAAGGCATCACTACCTACCCAGTTACCCAGGCATCTTCTCTACTCTCTAGTAATTTCACTACCACCTCCAATGCCCTACTAATATGCTAAACCCATATCTCTCCTACAGCAATATTTTCTATATCCATTTCCATTTGTTCCTTGTCCCCAACTATTTCAAGCAATTCTCTTCTTTAAAATATTACAATCACCTTCCAATGGGTTTTCCTGCCCCTTCTAACATGTATTACTAGGTTGGCAACTAGATTAAATGTTGGGTTCATCTTTAACCCTGACATATTTTCCAATTTTATTATCTCCAAAGGCCCCCCAAATGCTTAATGTATTAAGAACATACTGCTCAGGGGCACCTGGGTGGCTCAGTGGGTTAAGCCTCTGCCTTCGGCTCAGGTCATGGTCTCAGGGTTCTGCGATCGAGCCCCGCATTGGGCTCTCTGCTTGGCAGGGAGCCTGCTTCCCCCTCTCTCCCTGCCGATTTGTGATCTCTCTCTCTCTCTCTGTCAAATAAATAAACAAAATCTTAAAAAAAAAAACAAACAAACATACTGCTCAGATCAGCATTAAGTTGTGCCTAGGGACGCCTGGGTGGCTCAGTCAGTTAAGCATCTGCCTTCAGCTCAGGTCATGATCCTGATGTCCTGGGATCAAGTTCTGCATCGGGCTCCTTGCCCACCTGCTGCTCACCATGCTACTGTGCTAACCCTCTCTCTCTGACAAATAAATAAAATCTTAAAAAAAAAAAAAAAGATTGCAGCCGATGTTACCACACATGGTAGGTAGAAATAATTTTATTTATGAAACAAATGACTATTTCTCTGTAGTATGCTACTCCCAGCAAATTAGAATTGCCTTATGCCCCGCCCCAAACATATGATGTAAGTCCAATGTCCATCCTTTGTGACCTTCCCAGCCCCATGCCTACTAAAACTCTTCATAAGCCAGCTAAAATATCACTTACCCTCAAGAAGCCCTTTCCAATTCCCCAGACGGATATGCCCCATTCCTCCTTGGACTCACCCTCAACAAATACACACTTTGTTCAAACTCCGTAATAGAAAATATTCTACTTTTTATTCTAATTATAGCTTAATCCCCCTACTGAATTGCAGTCTTGCTTATGAACTTGTGTCTTATTCATCTCTTTTCCCCTAAGGCACCTTCCACATAGCAGGAGTTCAATGTTTATTTAATAAACTGAATTACCAGTGCACAAAGTACCACCAACAACAAAACCTAACTGGACATGTCTCTGAATGGAATTTTTAAGAAGTTTCCAGGAACCTCTCACAATAAAAGCAGGCACTTCCTTAATGCACATAGGCAGAAATTCTGTTAAAAGGGAAGACTACAGAGGCACAGTTACAAAGTATCTTTTATAAAGACGCTCATAAAGTTATTTTAAACACAACCTTTGTCTTGGCTGATTTGGATGAAGAAATTAAATATACAGGTATTGCTTCTGAGAAGTGCTAAATACAGACAAAGCACAGTATCAGCAAAATGATTTCTGATACCTCATAGCTTGCCCCCTCCAGAAATCCTGATTATATACCACACCCATCTCACTTTCCTATAAGCAATACTATCAACTTAAAATTTACTTCAGGATTCAATGTGTGCCCACACATATTTCACATGATACACAAGAAATGCAACAAGATGTAAGACTGCCTTTGACTAAGACAGGCAATTCCTCTGGAAATATCATAGTATGATATTACGCAAGTATTTATACTTATGGAGTTCTTTGTCTCATATCATAATTCATCTTTTTTGCCTTCACAGGCTCTCAATGGAAGCCAAAATGTTGTGAAATAAGTCAAGCAGAGAAAGTCACTTATCACATGGTTTCAATTATTTGTGGAATATAAGATACAGCATGGAGGACATTGGGAGAAGGAAGGGAAAAATGAAGGGGGAGGGATCAGAGGGGGAAATGAACCATGAGAGACCGTGGACTCCAATAAAAAAATTGAGGGTTTTAGAGAAGGGGGTGGGAGGATGGGTTGGTCCAGTGATGGGTATTAAGAAGGTATGTATTTCATGGAGCACTGGGTGTTACACGCAAACAATGAATCATGCAACACTACATCAAAAACTACTGATGTACTGTATGGTGACTAACAACATAATTTAAAAAAAGAAAAGAAAAGAAGGCCAAAATGTTGTGATAAAAGAAACTATCACAAAAGTCATTTTATGTAAAAGGAAGTTGGGACCATAATCACTCAGAAATACCTTACCTAAGGGAAAAACAACTGCAAATACATTTTTGAGAAAAATCACACTTTATAGAATCATACAGCAATAAAATGAAATAATTGTTTTATCCCATCTTTTTACAGATGAGGAAATAGAACTAAAAAGGTTAAGCAATTGTCCTTTTTTTAGTTAAGAGTCTTTGTTAGTTAAGAGTTTTTAAAATGCTGGCCTGAAATCCAAGTCTCTTGGATTCTACTTACTCAGTTCAGTAACTACTATTTTTTTTTTTTTAACGATTTTATTTATTTGACAGAGAGAGAGATCACAAGTAGGCAGAGAGGCAGGCAGAGAGAGAGGAGGAAGCAGGCTCCCTGCAGAGCAGAGAGCCCGATGCGGGACTCGATCCCAGAACCCTGAGATCATGACCTGAGCCGAAGGCAGCGGCTTAATCCACTGAGCCACCCAGGCGCCCCAGTAACTACTATTTCTAACACTGATAAACACACAATGTTAAACCCACTTTACTAATATACCCATTACATTCTGAATTCCCCTCCCCCAAAGTTGAACTCTATTAAATATATACAATTAGCCTTTTCACAAATAAGCCACATCTTTTGAAAAAACTAGGACTAGAGCTCCTTTTTAAAAGGCTTTTAAGAAGGTTTCACAGGGCTAACAGTTATTTAAATTCTTTAAGAATGATTTAGGAATCTAAAATAAGTTTTTATAATAATAATTTAAAGAATTTTGCATTATGTTTTGTTGCTCTACAAGTATATCTCATGTACTCTCAACTTCCTAAGTGTAAACTACCTGTAAATAGACAGAAAAGATATATGGAAGAACTATTTTTAAAACACATAGATTCACATGTACACATACCCATGAACATTTATAATTTCAATAAGAAATAAAATATTATGCTAAGAAAACTGGACCTCAGTTTTCTCAGGGTAGAAAGGCTACCCTGGTTTTGGTATTTCTTGATAAACATTAGCTGTGCACTTTGGGGGCCAATGTAAACATTTTAATCTTAAGAAATATCTATTTCAAATTCTAGTATTCAAATCTATTTACAATGCTCAAAGTATAAACAACAAGGTAAGGTAATGTTCCCTAACCATCCACCCTAAACTGAATGCCCCCAATCTTACCATCATAACACTTCAAGTTTTTACTATTTCTTAGTCTTTGTTCCCATGCATGTGTAATCCTGGTTTATAGGATCATTCAATTTTTTTTTCACTTGTGTAACATGTATTCTTCCTCGGTGCTAATCTCGTGATTATTATAACAATTGCATTATATAACAAAAAAGTCTTTGCTGATTTTATTCAGCTCTCAAAATACAAAATCAATATTCAAAACTGAGATCATTACCATTATAGCTACTGCATATTCTCTCAGCATTTAGGTTTTCATCATATTCAAGGAAAAGAAAAATGCCAGTACAACTGGTGAACATAGAAATTAAGTGGAACAAAAAACATATGAGATCAGACAGAGATGTAGGCAAAAGGGTCATACAAAAGGGTCTGTGGGCCTTAGTAATGAGCTGAGAAAACATTCCAAGTACAATAGGAAACTGATGGAAGGTTTTATTCAGGTTTCGAATGATGTTAACAAAAAAGATCACCTTGCTGGTGAGTGAAGAATGGATTATATAGGGGCCTGAATATAAACGAAGATCTATCAGGTGGCTACAGCAATAATCTAGGTGAAAAATAATAACTCAAACTGGGGTGGCTGCAATGGACAACCAAAAGTAGTATCCAATTTGAAACATATTCTAGAAGTAAGGCCAAGGAGGCCTGTTGATACATTACAGGTGGAATATAATGTAAGAGATTCACAGAAGACATCTAAGTTTTTAGTTGGGAAATTGGTTGGAAGGTGCTAGTATTTTTAAAGATAAGAAAAACCGAGAGAGAGACAGGTCTGGGGTAGGGGGGAAATTCAAGAGTACTGTTTTGGAAATGTTATGTATCTGAGATGTCAAATAAAAGTGAACCTGTTAGGCAGTGAGTTGGATATAGGAGCTGGAATTACGGGAGAGATCAGGACTGGAGATACAAATCTGGGTATGAGCATTTAAAGGCTATCTGAAGTGATAAGAATGGAGAAACCGTCTGGTATAGGGGTCAACAAGCTACTGCTATGGGAACACAGCCTCAACCACTCACTTATGACTGAGTTTTGGACTCACTGGAAGAATTGAGTAGTTGTAACAGAGACCTCTAACCCACTAAGCCTAAAATATTTACTAGCTGACCCTTTAAGAAAAAGCTGGTTGACCCTTGACCTAGAAGATAACATGAATGAGCGAATGACAAGGCATATATACATATAAGCAGCACAAAACACCTCAACATTTAGAAGTGGAACAAATGAAGAGAAGCCAGAAGGCTCAGAAGGAACAGAGCAAGACAGGAAGAAATCCAAGCATATATGATATCATCGAAGCCAAGACAGAAATATTTCAGAGAGTGGAATTAAGTATGCTCTACATGCTCTACCTGTTAGAGTATATACTATATTCAGGACCCTTCCTGAAGTTTTCCTGAAATCTCTACTATATTAATTAAAATGACATTTTAGAATTATAGATTTCAATATTTAGTCTACACTTTCACTCAAGCATGCATACATTAACTGGGTAATACAACCATGACATACGTACTTTTTTTCAAATTAAGGTAACCAAGTAAGGAATTTTGTTTTTTTTTTAAAGATTTTATTTATGTATTTATGTGACAGAGATCACAAGTAGACAGAGAGGCAGGAAGAGAGAGAGAGGAGGAAGCAGGATCCCCAGGGAGCAGAGAGCCCGATGTAGGGCTCGATCCCAGATCCCTGGGATCATGACGTGAGCCAAAGGCAGAGGCTTTAACCCACTGAGCCATCCAGGCGCCCCTAAGAAGGAGTTTAATTAGACAAGTATTCACTCAGCAAATCTTATATGTATTCCTTAAACACTGCTTCTTTTTTAAAATTTATGTGAAATGAATAATCAATTCCATAAAATGAGACTTTTAAAGCACCTATTTAATGTATCTTCTTTTAAGTCTGAAATTAGAATTTTTACCATGGTTATCCCCTCCCTTCTATAGAAACAGATTTCAAGAAACATCTACAGCAGGTATTTACAGGGCAAGGTCCTGGGATCTAATCGCACATGGGGCTCCCTGCTTGGCTCCCTCTGCTTGTGCTCTGTCAAATAAATAAATAAAATCTTAAAAAAAAAAAAAAAGACAAGGGAAGGGAAGAGAGAAAAGTGGGATAAACACTAAAATAATCTCTCCGAATTATAAAGCATAACCAGCTATGGAATTAATAAGTGTCCATCCTTCAAAGTGGCCTTTTATCCTTTTAAACTAGACACGTAAGTGACCTAGTGGTTACCCTCATTTAATTTCTCTAACAACCCAATTACCCTATCAGAAGCAATCTTCAGAGAAAAAAAACATATACTTATGAAGCAATTGTTAAAATTTTACATGACTAAAGTAGTCATAACAAAATAAATCTTATATGCCATTAAACAATTTTACTTTAAGGGAGAGCCCCAGGATACTTCATTGGAATGAGCACACTGTAGCAAGGGAAGAGACCTGTGACTGCGGCACAGCAAATGTGACAAGTGCTGTGCTTCCCAGCCCAGCTCTTCAGCAGGAGAGATGTGCGCGATTAACAAACCGCACGGGATTTCTCAGCCTCTGGGTGCACATCTGAAAAATGAGAAAAATGTCTTCACATACTCTGCTTACCTGACAAAGAAATAGTTCAACACAGAGCAGAAGTCCCATAAAATTAAATTTGGTTGATTAAGAAAGTATGTCCTATAATTCATAGGATTAACCTCTGTATTAGTGGTATGAAGAAAATTCTATTTGCCTTCAAATACATTACAAATTATTTCTATTATCTGTAGATAAATACCACTTTAATCAAGGCTTTAAGATGACCCAACATAATTAGGAATAATACTAAAACTGACTACATTATAGTCATATTCTCTTACACAGTGGAGGTCAGTATAGCAAAACAGTTAAGTACAAAACCGCTACAAGAAAATCTAGATCAAATTCTAGAGCTGCTCCTTACTAGATATGGGTGCTTGGCTTTCTAAGTGTCAGTTTCTTGATGTGTAAAACTGCTAAGGATTTAATGCACTTCTTTGCATAGTATCTGGTACATAGTAAGAATTCAACAGACACTAATTATTCCTATTAAGTAAAGGTTTATTTTTTTTTTAATTTTATTTATTTGACAGAGATCACAAGAAGGCAGAGAGGCAGGCAGTGAGAGGAGGGGAAGCAGGCTCCCCACTGAGCGAGAGCCCGATGGAGGGCTCAATCCCAGGACCCTGAGACCATGACCTGAGCTGAAGACAGAGGCTTTAACCCACTGAGCCACCCAGGTGCCCCAAGGTTTATTTTCATACACGGGTCCAGTACTGTGGCTAAACAGAAGGGTACTCAAGAGAATGAGGTCATTTCAAAAGTTAACAAAAGCAGAGTAAGGCTTTTCAAAGTCAGCAAAATTGGGGATTGAATAACCAAGACCTTAACTAAAAGTCAACAGAGCTGACATTATAAGGATTGATGGTAGCATTTCACTGGGTACCTAACTTTGTGGCACAAAAAGAGGACATTCCAGGATGCTAAGGTACATGTGAAATTCTGTACAGGACAAAAAGTACACAAAGGTGAAGACTGGGAACAGATGCTCCCATGCATGAGTTTCCCCATGAAGGAAGACAAGCATCCCAGTTTGTACTGCTCATTATAACAAGATATAATCACAATCAATGAATAATGTTATGCTGAAAAGAAAAAAAAAAGATATAATCACAATACAACTGGACTTTCAATACTTCTTCCAACTCTGTATTTCAATACGAGGAGAACAAGAAGTACTTAGTAAAACCATATCACCCAACAGCATCTGTGTCACTGTGCCAAATACAACTCGGGCAAACTATGTTCATTTCCCTCCATTATTTTAGGGGTCCTGGGTATTCATGCTGGGAAACAAATTACATGTACAACGCCAAAGTAGACACTGTAGGAGAAGCAAAAATGAAAAGGATAGATAAATCTGTGGAGCTTACAATCTAGTAAGATGATTCAGGCCCACATACATGACTACTACTTTAGAACAGAAATACCTTTAGAGATGTAAAAAGTTCTGAGGATATCCAAGGATAAAGCAAGATAAAAGAATGGAAGAGTCAAGACAGGCTATGTAAGAGATCATAGTGAGTAAGGATGAACTTACAAGGATCAATGAGAGCCTCTGACTAGTAGACAGCCATTTGTCAGAAAAAGAAGAGCCATTCCAGTGAGAGGGAACATCAAGTAACCTAAACATGGATGCAGCAAAAGGTATGTAAGATAGTGAGAAGCAGGTTGAGGAGGCTGGGAGTACACTGGGCAGGCATTTTTAATGCCAGTGTGAGAAATCTGTACCCAAAATCAATTTCAGATTTCAGTCTGAAATTTCAGTCCCAGATTTACAACTTTACAACTATGGAAGTTAACACCAGAAAGAGCAACACAAAAGAATTCTGTTCTCCTGTTGCTGAATCTTTACATAGAAGACAATGCCTTATTCTGGAACACTCCAATTTTGCTAACTAATATTAAGCCTCTACCCAGACTGCCTCCCTCATGAAAAGGAACATGAAGAATGAATAATCTAAGTAAGATAAGTAGCAGAGTATCCCTCAATTTGTGCTAGCCTCAAACTTCAGTGCACAGAGGCGGTGTATAGACAGTCTGATAAAAACAAAGATGCTCAGGTCCCACTCCCCTAATTCAGTCTGATCTATAACTGTTCAATCTCTATTTTTTAAGATTTTATTTATTTATTTGACAGAAATAGCACAAGTATAGGGGAAGGGCAGGCAGAGGGAGAGAAAGAAGCAGACTTCCCCACCGAACAGGGAGCCTGATGTGGGGCTCCATTCCAGCATGACCTGAGCTGAAGGCAGCCACTTAAACAAACTGAGTCACCCAGGGGCCCCTGAATCTCTCTTTTTTTTTTAAGATTTTATTTATTTATTTGACAGAGAGAGAGAGATCACAAGTAGGCAGAGAGGCAGGTAGAGAGAGAGAGGAGGAAGCAGTCTCCCTGCAGAGCAGAGAGCCCGATGCGGGGCTCGATCCCAGGACCCTGAGATCATGACCTGAGCCGAAGGCAGCGGCTTAATCCACTGAGCCACCCAGGCGCCCCCTGAATCTCTCTTATAAGCATCCCCAATGACTCATTCTCAGACGGTACCTTGGCCACATTTTGAAAAATACTGCCCTACAGCAAGGTCTCCGCATGGCACCAATAGAGCTGGGCAGTAAGAACAGGTCCCATCACTGAAGATAACAATACATACCCGGGTAACGTGGAGTTAAGCATACTTCAAGTGAGACCCAGGCAAGCATAGCACCCAAAAGCCCCTAAACTCCAGTTTTTTTTTTGCCACCCCAATTATGGCCATTTCTTCAGTTATAATCATGGAGACAAGTTAGGCAAATCTCTTTACTCAGGTCCTGTTCCTTGAGCTCTCTGCTCAACCGGGAGTCTGCCTTTCCCTCTCCCTCTGCTCCTCCCCCTGCCAATGCTCTCTGGCTCATTCTCTTTCAAACAAATAAAATCTAAAAACCAAACCAAACCTCCTTTCTGTTTTTTTGTCAATACCTCGTTACCTTGACTTCTTCCTTTTCATTAACAATCATTTTTCTTTTAGCAAATGTAACACAAAATATTTCTGAACCACATCAGCAATTCGTTTTCAGGAACTGCTGGAACAAGGAAGTGTGGCAATATTACAATCTTTGTAGGTACAGTCACCAAGTTAAACTGTTTAGCTATACATCTGCCTTCCCTTCTGGAATATAAAGGTACTTGCTTGAAAAGAATCAACTGTATGTATGGGATTCACTTGTAAGTCAATTCACCACATTGTTTAATGGCTTCAACTAATTTCCATTTCTGCTTCATTTCTTTCCCCTGGGAGTATTTGTGTTGCACTGCTTTAAGCAACGATAGTGTCCCTTCCTAACAGTCTTGTGATTCCTATTGGTCTGCTGACTTCTTTAGAAGTTCCATAAAATGTCAGTCCCCATTAAACTTTATCCTACAGGTTACATCACTTAATGATGATAGGCTGAGTCACCCTATTCCTTGCTGACTGCAAGGAAGGTGCCAGGTTAAAGATAAATACCTTCGAAGAGTTACTGTCTGACCTCACCCTATCTTTCTGACAAAACCCCACAATTGACACCCACCTATCTGAGAAAGATTCTAAGGGGAAAAAATCAAACTGTAGCTTCCGTGGCACATACAAGTAATTTACATTACTGAACAGAGAATAAAATATTAGTTTCCTTTCCGTCATAGCAGTACATCTAAATCATCGTTAGGACACCTGTGTCTCTAAAAAATATTCCACTGCTTTCAAGATCTAACTGAACTCAAGCCTGACATTTAGAGCCTTCATCAACATTATCTCCAACTCATAATGTCCCACTGAAAGCCCATTTCCTCTGCCTGAACATCTCAAGTTCCTCCATTCAAAATTTCTCTCCCCCAATCTCATGGCGTTTACTTACTCTCAACACTTCTTGTTATTAACCCTCACTTAGGTATTTGTCTACTCCCCATAAGCCTGACAGTCCACGGAGTCAAATGCAAAATCACAAGGAATGTGCTAAGCACAGTGCTGAAGGTTTGTCGCTACCCAGTAAGTGTTAAATTCTCGTACTTAAGAAAATCCCCCATGGTGAAATTCATTCCCTTCATCAGAACTTAAGGAAGGGAACTATTCTCTCAAGGTCTGTGTTAACCACTAAGGATCAAGGACTGCACACTATCCCAGAACTCTGAAGACTAAGTGATTAGTTTCATTTTGCCACCCAGTCTCACAGACTTCTCGCAGGCCCAGTTCAACTGCTACCTGGTCCCAACCCCTCAGCTTCCGTCTCCTACCCTTCACAGCCTGACAATGACTTAAGAGCGCTGCAACAAAAGGGCAAGTACGTGGAAAAGTACGGATGCTGGCGATCCTCAGGTCTCTCTTCTGTGAAACAAGGGTATACAAATACCATCTACCTTACCGGGGCACTGTAAAGAACAAGAAATGTTTTTAGATGCATAGAAAACGACTGAATCGAATAGAGAGACTTGGGAGGTGTTAGTAAATCCTCTCTCCCTTCCTCGAAAGCTCTGGCACAGTAATATGCACTTAAGGGCCTCGGGACTTGGCAACTGGAAGAGCCTGGAGCACCGCCGTGAGCGGCACGCCCTGGATACATCTGCCGGATGTGCGGTCCCGGCGGTCGAAGATGCCCCGGTCCCCCTACCCGCGCCGGACCTCACCTTGGTGGTCGTAGACGCTAATGTAGGAGATGCCCACAGCCATACACCACACCACGAGACTCGCGATGTCCGAGAAGCTGGGCTCCTGCTCCTCTTCGGTGACCACCAAGCCCATATGCACTGGCAGCTTCTCCAGGGAACGGCCGTCCGCGCGCCAGCGCAGCCGGGGGTGAGAGGCGGCCGGGCCCGGCCTCCCGCGCGGGTGCGGGTGGTGACGGCGGTTCCTGCCGGCAGCCGGGGGCTTGCGGAGCGTGAAGCCGAGCGGCGCTAGGACCGCGGCGGAGGCGGCGCGATAGCAGCGCCGCCAGATCCAGTTCCAGGTGCCGAACCGAACGCGGAGCCAGGAGGTGAGCGTGCGGTGCAGACAGAACAGAGCGTGCAGCACCCGCCACACCAACTCGTACAGCCCCGTCATACTCTCGTGGCGCCCGGGCGCCCTCACCTCCCTCCCTCCTTACACCCGCGGCGCGACGGCTTTTATCCAGCCCTGCGGCCGGCGCGGGCCATCGCTCCACGTTCCCCCGCCCCCCCACGCCCGAACCCCTTTCTGCTGCCAACACCTCACCTCGCCCCCGCCGCCATCTTCCTCCTGCCTCGGCAGCCCCGCCCCCGCTAGTACATGGACAGTGCTGATTGGCCGGTGCGAAACTGTGACGCGGCCTCTGGGTCCGAGGATGTGGCCTAACCCGGCGCGGCAAGGAAGGGCGAGCGCTTGCGAACTAAGCGGGCCCGAGACCAAAGCACACCCCCTAGAGTGTGGAGGGCGAGATGCAGACGCCGCCAACCTTGCCCGCAGGATCCCAGAAAGGTACACGTCTTAGAGGTTGGAACGGGCGATTTCAGGGACTCCGCGTCCCTGGGGGACTTAGTAGTCTTATACTGCCTACTTTCATGGACAGGTCAGAAACGGTTTCTAAGAAGTAGAAGTGACCCAACTGGATTAGAAATTACAAACGCCAGAAACAATCTAGGAATGGAAGCAAGCCAGCTGTCAGCAGTGCTACATTTCTCTGACTTACTCTAGCCCCAGTGTTTGCAGCTTCAGACAAGATTAAAGCCATCAATCTCATCTCCCCATGGCCAACTCCCAGGTCTGCAGGCACATGTGGGCTACAACTTCTGTACTTCCTTGAGCTGCAAACTTAAGCAAAGGGGTTCTGGCCCCATCTCTGTCTGATAGTACCCACCACGGCCCCCAACATGCAGATCCTGGTTCCTCTCCTCAAGTGTTTGGTTTTTTTTCCCTTCAAGAGTAACCAGAGGTAGGTTAACAGGTCTCCTGGCTTAAAAATGACCAGCCTCCCCGGGTGCTTGGGTGGCTCAGTTGATTAAACATCTGACTCTTGGTTTCAGCTCAGGTCATGATCTCAGGGTCATGGAATCAAGCTCCGCATGGAGCCCCACATTGAGCCCCATACTATCTCTCAACTAAATAAATAAATAAATGTTCAACCTCTACAAGGGAGTAGGGAGGGGGCTCCCACTTTTCTTCTTTGGCATCTTTCAGTGAGGTGGGGATGAAAGCGTCTGGTGGTTGTTCTCAAATTCTGGCTACTTCTCTGTGCTTAGAAGGAGGTAGTTTTCCTGCAGCCCAATGCTTCTAACAGTGATGTCCACAATAGCCGAACTATGGAAAGAGCCCAGATGTGTACTGGCAGATGAATGGATGAAGAAGATGTGGTATATACATACCATGGAATATTATTCAGCCATCAGAAAAATGAAATAACTGTAGGAATACTTAACTGTAGAAAACAAACTGAAGTGGGTGGGGGGATGGGGTAACTGGGTGATGGACATTAAGGAGAGTGTGTGATGTAATGAGCACTGGGTGTAATATGCAACTGATGAATCCCTGAACTCTATCTCTGAAACTAATAATACACTCTATGTTAATTAATTGAATGTAAATAAAATAAAATTTTTTAAAGAGGAGGTAGGTTTGGTGCCTTTTGTTTTCTGCCACAATTCTGGGATAACAGGAAAACATAATAATATCCTGTTAGGTATTGAATATCCATTCAATCCAAATTTTATGCACTTCTCTCTTTTCTAAAGAATTTCTTATTTTGTCATTTTCCAAAAAAGTAGTAAATGTGACACTTCTAGGAGTGTTAGGGGTTTATATAAATATAATACACATTTTGGACTTCTTAAGCGTAATTCCCAACACCCAAGTCCTACCAGGGACAGAAAAATGCTGAAAGAATTTCACAGCCTCAGAAAGATAGTAAGTCCCCAACATTATGGGGACAAAATACTGCGTGATTCCAAGCGTATAACATTCTTGATATGTCATATATCAACATTCCTTGTGTATCAGTCTGGTTCTGATGCCTGCTCTCTGTCTTCAAACTGGTTTTGTTTTGTTCTGTTCATTGGTTTTGTCTTTAAGAATGCACTGTAATTTTTATTTGAGGATTGGACATGATATACTGGGGAAAAGCAACTGCTGTGAACGGTCCTTTAGTAATGTGAATGAGTTGCAGAGGACGGGAAGCAGAAAGGGTTCTGTAATCCTATGATCAGGACTCAAACTCTTAGTGAGGCCATGTCTGTCGTCCGTGAACCCACCAATGTTTTCAGTTCCCTAACCCACTCTCTCTTCTGTGGGCCAGGATGGCTTGACAGGGCTGGAGTTGGGTATGTCCTTTCCCCTAGACTAGATATAAATCTCAATAATGTAGACTGGTGAAATAGTTTCTCTTGCGAGCACACCTTGTTAAGAAGAACAAAATATTGTGACATATTTCAAAATTTCCTATCTGCCATCTGTTGCCAGAAGCATAAGGTGATTTTTGCCTCTAATGTTCACTTGAGAACCTTGTTCCTTCCTTGTTGACTTGTTGAAACTTGACTTCCTAAAGGTAAAAGGTACATAAGTGTGGGAGACCTCACGTCCTTGCCCTTCTCAACCCCACTCCCTAGAGTTTTTAATTCTCAGACTTGTTCGCTTTGAGCCTCCATCAATTTATCAATTACAGTCCGGGGTTTTCTGCCATAGCACTGGTTGCTGCCGAGGTCTCTGCTCCAGACTTTTGGCTCCAGTGAACTGCGATTCTCTGCATTCACCCGTCTCTCTAATGTGGGGAGCAGCAGTCTGCCTTGTGACCTTACTCCTCTTACAGATCAAAAAAGGTTGATTTTTTAGTTTGTTCAGCTTTTTTATTTGCTGTTACAATAGACTGACAACTTCCAAGCTCCTTACATGATGGGTCATAAACCATACACCTGCTACCAGGTTTTAAAACGTTTTATTAGAACACAACCATACCCATTTTTTTTAATGACTTGTCTATGGCAGAGTTGAGTAGTTGTAACAGAGATTTAAGGCCCACGATGTCTCATATATGTACTCTTAGGTCATATAAATTAGAAATTGACCAATCTGGCTTAGATTACAAAATTACTTAAACAAAAGGAACCTTATTCAGATTGGCCTCTAGAGGCTATAAAATTTACGTAGTCTAATCTTCCTTGAATTCCCAGAAAACAAAACAAAACAAAACAACACTATGTACTCGATTCTTAAAGGAAAAAAAAGTCCCTTTCTCGCAGAAGCTGCTAGGTCCAAAATCCAAAAAAAAAAGCACCCAAAATGTTTAGGTAAATCATACTTGTCTGATAGTATGGGTTTTTTTTTTTTTCCATTTTATTTATTTTTTCAGCGTAACAGTATTCATTGTTTTTGCACAACACCCAGTGCTCCATGCAAAACGTGCCCTCCCCATTACCCACCACCTGTTCCCCCAACCTCCCACCCCTGACCCTTCAAAACCCTCAGGTTGTTTTCCAGAGTCCATAGTCTCTTATGGTTCGCCTCCCCTTCTAAATTTTTTTTTTTTAATAAACATATAATGTATTTTTATCCCCAGGGGTACAGGTCTGTGAATCGCCAGGTTTACACACTTCACAGCACTCACGATAGCACATACCCTCCCCAATGTCCATAGCCCCCTCCCCCTCTCCCAATCCCACCTCCCCCCAGCAACCGCCAGCAACTATCCATGGGGGATAGGATAGTATGGGTTTTTTAAAATTCTGTAAGATTATTCCCTAGCATGTCTTCTCATAAAGAGGCTAGTTAACATGAACTTGCTGAGTTCTTACTCTGTGTTATCGATCAGATACATTTACTCCTACATAATGTTTAAAATTAAGAAAAATGCAAAATTATATATTCAACAATTTAGCACTATATAAATTCTGATGAGCTTTGTATGTCAACACTAACTATGATCTGTAGTATGTCATTTTAAAGAGAATTTCCAAGATCCTTTGTTAACTTTTACAGTTGGAAATAATATTAGATCAGGTTACTTGATTAATTGTTATGAGTTACACAGAAAACTTCTAAGTAACATAGAATACTGAAACATATGTCACCAGGTTATATAACTATCCACAGAGTAGATATATATCTTATGTGTATGCTATATATATGCACATATACACATATTGTATAAACACACACATATATACACTAAAATGGATCTTAGTGTATACACATATATATACACATACATATATGTATGTGTGTATATATATATGTATGTGTATATATGAGAGAACATACATATATGTATGTGTATATATATGTGTATATATATGTGTGTATATATATATATATATGCCTTTGGCTCAAGTCATGATCTCAGGATCAAATCCCCACCTGCTCCGCAGCGACTCTGCTTTTCCCTCGGCCCCTCATCCCACTTGTGCTCTCGCTCTCCTGAGTGACCTGAGTTGAAATCTCGCTCTACCTCTCAAATAAATAAAATCTTTAAAAAAGAAGATGAGCCGATTTGACTATCTAAAGGTTAAATTTTTATAAGACCAAAAACATCATAAACCAAGTCAAAACAAAAGCAATGATCCTTGAGAAAATGTTAATAATATATCCGGCAAAATAGAGGTAATATCCCCACTAAATGAAGAAATCCTACAAATTGCTTTTTTGAAAAGACAAAGACCTGAATTTTTTTTAAATGGGTAAAGTGGATGAATAGGTCATTAACAGAAGAGGAAACGCAAAGGCTAACAAACATATAAAACGTGCTCGACCTCCAGTAGTCCATAAAGTGAAAACCAAAACAACGAGATACTGTTTTTTCACTCACCAGACTGGCAAAAAGTAAAGACCAAGGGTAAACTCTGATGACCATGTAGAAATGGGTCTCTACAAACATTGCTGCTGACTTGATACCTTTGGAGGAGGTAATCTTTGTAAAATGATCTGGTAGAATAGATTATGTTTAACAATACACATAGCCTGTAACACAGGGATCCATTTTGAAATTTCGTTACATTTCCAAGTGAACAATGATCATGAGCTACTTTTCATATAATACATAGGCATTTATTGTCTATCAGACAGTGTTGTTTTCAGTGGCATTTGTGAAATCTTTTTTAAAAGGGGAGGGTTGGTAAATTAATACTAAAACAGAAATGAGTACTGTAAATCTGAATAAGAATGACCCAACACGGGGTAGCAGTTTGTGGGTGGTTTGTGTTGCGGAAAGAGAATAGGTGGGAAGGAATAACTATATCCTAGGTATTTTCCCCAAACCGAGATAAATTGGAATAAGAACACTCTAGGGGCAACTGTCAGTGGCTGTTTTAAAAGTTGAATAGTGGCTATTAAATAAAATACTCTGCATTGGATTCTTAAAAGCAGAGTTTTATGAAAGCCTATAGGAATATGAGAACAATATTCACCTTAGAAAAAGATAGGGAAATCCATCATACTAGCTCTTCCCTGTCAAAAACAGATACCATATAGAATAAAGGCAATCTTAGAATTCAGAGACAATCTTAGTAATGTTACTAAATCACACTGCTGAGATAATCCATTATTATTACTAGGATGATACCAGTTCCACAAAGTTCATTCTTTAAAAACTGTGCTTTGGGACACTTTTACCATTCCCTGAAGTTTCAGACTGATAAGCTGGTAAGAATCCAATTTTTAACATTCATTACACCATTATACAATGGAAAATCATTGAATTTCTGGTTGACTTGTAAAGATGGTAGTTTTTCATTCATGAGGACATTCGTTTAAGCACTCTGGGCTAAGAGCAAAATATCTAATTGACTAAATGATGGTGATATAACTGAGCAGTGACCTCTGGTACAGCAGAGCTTTAAAAGAATAATGATATTAAGGGCTGGTGAAAACCATACAGCCTGTATTTAAAAGGCATGAAAGCATTAAATATCAACTGACCTCCCCCTCCCCCAACATGGTTGTTTTATAATGAGGAGACCAGTATTTTTGGTTACAGCCTCAATACCAGCACATTATTTGACGAGGTGAGGGGACATAATGATCAACTGGAGAAAAAGAAGGACTTCCTCTTTTTTTTTTTTAAAGGACTTTTTTAGAGAAAGGAGGGTTCTTGAGCATTAGCCTTAGAGACAACTTTTTCATCTAAAACCAGGGTGTCCTTGAACCACATGAAGTCAGGGAGGAGACTCGGGGATGCAACAAAGCAGAGAATTTGAGACTTGTGAGCCCCTTTGCAAAAACATTAGCAGAAAGCCTACACATCTCAAGAAGGCAAGTCCAGAGTTCCTGCTATTGCATATATTGGATAACAGAAAGTGGGGCACCTGGGTGGCTCAGTGGGTTAAGCCTCTGCCTTTGGCTCAGGGTCCTGGGATTGAGCCCTGCATCGGGCTCTTTGCTCAGCAGGGAGCCTGCTTCCCCTTCTGTCTCTCTGCCTGCCTCTCTGCCTATTTGTGATCCTTCTCTCTCTGTCAAATAAATAAAATCTTTTTTAAAAAGGGGGGAGATAACAGAAAGTTATAAAGTCTGTGAGGGAAAAACTCTTTAAAGTTTATATACATTCTGAACATTTCCAAGCAGAAACTAAGAATCCTCCTGAATGAGACTCTCCACCCTGATAAAAGTAGTACTTTCATGTTTGACTCTGTGTGTGCCAGAAAGGAGCATCTGTGCCTTCTATTCAGATCATTCATTTCAGTTACTCATTCATTTTGGTTATTCTCACTCCCTTTCCCAAGGCAGAGTGGAAGACTAGTCTTTCATCTAAGAAAAATCAAGCCCTTACAGTGGGCAATTTAAAGACTTCAACCAGGATTTGTATCACCAAGGGAGCAGCCACTCCCTTGGCAGTGGTTCAGTTCTGGCTTTTGGCAGGTCTAAGCAGACATGCTTTGAAATGAGAGAAGGAAAGCAGTGAGAGAATAAAAACACTTCCAGAAGAGACACATGCTACCCACTGTGTGGTCCCAGGAGGCGTCATTTACATATGCCACTGCATGATTGGCATCTGGGGTATAGAACAATGAATGTCTCCATTTGGAGAGGGAGGGAGATTTTCAAATTATGGGGGCAATTAAGAAAATGTTTTCCTTTCAGATGGGTTTAATTTGAAAGAATTGGTGCAAGGAGCTAGTACTACAGTCCCCACTTTACAAATAAGGGCATAGTAGCACTAAAAGGTAACACAGGAAAACCTAGTCTCAGGAAGTTTATCTCCTCTTTTCCTTATCTACCACCAACGAATCCCCTTTTTCAGGCATTAAATGGACCCTTGTGCCCAAGATGACGGCCCCTTCTCCTACTCCAGTGACACTCAACCTACACCCGCCTTCTGGGATCACAAAGCATCATCTCAGTCTATAGTTCATCTTTCTTATAAGTTTTACCCGCCTTATAGCTCAACGTTGCCCTCTAGCGGCCTTTTCAGAGTAGTAGCTAAATGCCTGATCTTTAAAAAACTCTTCGTAAGTATAAATGTGTGATAGCGAGGCTTTAAAGTTTCTTAATCGTTTTCTACTTTGTCCGCCCCCAGCTTTACCTTTTTCTTATTTCTTTTTTTGTAGGTTTATCAATAAACTTAATCAAGAACACAAAACTGAGATAATGTAAGTAGGTGGGTAGATACATACATGCATTATATGTACATACGTACATGCACATACTGTTATGGACGGAAATGTGTCCCCCACATTTCCTTATGTTAAGCCCTAACCCCCAATGTGATTGTATTTGGAGATAAGACTTTTAGTGAGGCAATTAACATTAAGTGAGGTCATAAGGGTGGGGTCTTAATCCAATAGGACTGGTATCCTCATAAGAAGAAGAGACACAATGGGGCGCCTGGGTGGCTCAGTGGGTTAAAGCCTCTGCCTTCGGCTCAGATCATGATCCCAGGGTCCTGAGATTGAGCCCCACATTGGGCTGTCTGCTCAGCAGGGAGTCTGCTTCCTTCTCTCTCTGCATGCTTCTCTGCCTACTTATGATCTTGTCTGTCAAATAAATAAATAAGATCTTAAAAAAAAAAGAAGAGACACCATAGATCTCTCTCACTTTTTCTCAGTGTGCACATGCCTACACGCACATGAGGAAAGACCTTGTGAGCAAGAAGGCAGTGGTCTACAAGCCAGGAAGAGGGGCCTCACTAGAAACCAACGCTGATGACATCTTAATCTTAGGCTTCCTAGCCTCTAGAACTGTGAGAAAAATACCAGCCTGTGGTATTTTGTTATGGTCACCAAAGCAGATGAATTCACATATCTAATGGAACATTTTACTATTCTGGACATTGTTTGTAAGTAGAGTGTCCTAAGTGAATCTTAACAGCAAATGCTGTAGTAGGAGTACTGGACGAAATAAAAAACAAAAACAAAAACAAAAAACAGATCCAGTCAAGTACTACTTCTGCCATTTTCTATGTGTAAGAACCTGACCTTGACTTCACCCCTCTGAGACTGCATTCTCACGACTGTAAAAGACTAGATTCTTTCTCAAGGCCCTCATAGCTTGGGAATTCTGATTATTAATACCCAGGCAATGGCAGTGGGCAAAAATTATTATATATCACAAATCATTGGTTTTTCTTAGAATGGTAGGTCTTACACATTACAAGAGTTGAAACCCATACAATAACAAGAAAAGTGATCGATGAGTTCCTTTATTTCTGTATTTCTGGGCTTTATGTAGTTGGGATACCTGTCAGTGTGTCAAGGAATATTAACAGCCACAGTGAAAATCAAGCTCCTTTTCAAGGAATGTCCATTTCATAAAGATTTTGGGAGAAGAAAATGTGGACATAAAGCAATAATACAAATTCTGCATAAAATTTGAAAACATGGGGCACCTGGGTGGCTCAGTGGGTTAAAGCCGCTGCCTTCAGCTCAGGTCATGATCCCAGGGTCCTGGGATCGAGCCCCACATCGGGCTCTCTGCTCAGCAGGGAGTCTGTTTCCTCCTCTCTCTCTGTCTGCCTGCCTCTCTGCCTACTTGTGATCTCTCTGTCAAATAAATAAATAAAATCTTAAAAAAAAAAAAAGTTTTAAAATTTGAAAACATGACACTGTAGAGAAAGTTCAAGTTTCTGGTAGGCCTATTACTCATCCGTTCAATCTCTACTATTTCCGTTCTCTGCCTTTAGGAGCATTTTGGTGGAAAACTCTCAAAAATAAATACAACAGGGGCACCTGGGTGGTTCAGTGGGTTAAGCCTCTGCCTTCAGCTCAGGTCATGATCCCGGGGTCCTGGGATGGAGTCCCACATCGGGCTCTCTGTTCAGTGGGAAGCTTGCTTCCCGCCCCTCTCTGCCTGCCTCTCTGCCTACTTGTGATCTCTGCCTGTCAAATAAATAAATAAAATCTTTAAAAATAAATAAATAAATAAATACAACAGATGACTCTTACCATTTAGAAAAGGAGCCAATTTAGATGGGGTTTCAGATTTATATCCTAATAGATCATATTTATAAGTAGATAGATAGAAAAAAATTATTCTACAGTCACATCTCTATCCCTAGGCAGGCAACTCTCAAAAGATGAAGAGCGGGAGCTCTTCATTCTACACAGAGAACCTGGAAGAAGCTGAGAGCCTCTCCATTACGTCCTTCTGCTTAGGGCCCTGGAGCAGTTCTGATCCCTGTTCTCTCCAGATTATTCAGATTTTCCTTTGATTTTCGGAGCTAGACCCAATCTTTCCAACACTTTCTTTCCTGCTTAACCTGGAGTCTGTTTCTATTGCTTAGTCAAAAGTCTGTAGTGTAGGACCACAAGCACCTGCTTCATACCCAGAAGTCATCACCTTATGTGATAAAATGAACTACTCTATTTGCAGGAAGTTAACCAAATGGCAATTTTATTTGGCGTCATTATTTGTGTAGATTTCAGTATAAAACACAAATGACTTTTTAAGTGGAAGGAATCTCACATGTTTTTACCACTGTCCCTTTCCCTTTCCTCCCCCACCTCAACTTACCTTAACTCTCAGTTCATTTTTAGAAAAAACAAAACAGCAACTTACAAAAAGAGTGTTACATATCTAAATTTATTGACTATTGTTTAAGAGGCTGAATACTATAAAACTTTTCCTGGAATGCAGAGCATTTTTAAAGCAGTGAAACTACTTTGTGTGATAATACAGTGATAGATACATGTCATCATACATTTGTCCAAATTCCCAGAATGCACACCACCAGGAGCGAACCCAGGTGCAAACTATGGACTTTAGGTGATGATGACGTGTCCATGCAGGTTCTTCATTGTAATAAATGTCCTGCTCTGAAGGGGAATGTAGAGATCAGGGAGGTCATGCATGTGTGGAAGTAGGAGGCCTATGGGAAATTTTTATATCTTGCTCTCAGTTTTGCTGTGAACCTAACTAAAACTGCTCTAAAATGAAGTCTATTTTAAGAAAACCTTTTTCTAAACTGTAAACAAAGCTCATACTTAATCTATTTCATAATCATAATCATCATCATCAGTGTTGATTCTGATGCTGGAGTGCTCTTCTGGTTTTGGTTTCTTTTTGGTCTCTTTGTTTTTCTCCGTCAGATGTAAGTGATGCTCGCACTGTCTCATGATCTTCTTGGAGGACATCCAGCTCTCCCCTTGTCGTTCAGCTGGTGCAGCACATTGTCCTCCCCTCACATCTGTGCCCTTGGCCTTCAGGATCTCCCTCGCTCTTACGAGACTGCAGGTGCAATTCCACGGATTTCCATCCAGATACAGGTGTCTGAGGCGAGGCAACCCCTCCAAGACTTTGAGGTCTAAGGAAGAAATCCTGTTGTTCCTAAGGTTTAGAACCTGAAGTTTCTTCAGATCCTTGAGCTCCCTCTCAGCAATATCCTGGATGGCATTGCCTTTTAGGTCCAGCCTGGCTAAGGTCCCTGGAAGCCTGCAAAAGCATGGAAACAGGAGGGGAGAGGAAGCCATGACCACCATTTCATATCTACCAAAGCAACTCAGAATAAGCAACACCAGCCTTTTCTGTACCGTTGTGTCCTGGTGGAAGCTAGAAAACAAGCTACATTTTGAAAAATTAAGTCTTCTGTATAGGTCTTTAACCTTTCTCATAGGTCTTGTCTTCTAACCCTCAGAGTGTTCTTGTTCCTAGCCATAAGACTCTCTCATTTCTTGTCTTGTCAAACAGGATCAGGTAAACAAATCGATAAGAAAAAACTTTGCCAATTTTTATGTGGCAAAGGCCATGAGTCCATAATATATAGGAGAAGTAAAAGTATGGAATAAAAACATGAAAAAGTGGGTTCTTCATGAATACAAAAGGCAATGAAAAAAATGATGCAATGCTTTATGTATGAAATTAGAACATGGTTTTGTTTTTAAATTTTAAAATGTATTGCTCCTGAAGGTGTTGGAGGTAAGAACTTAAACTCTGTTGGTGGGAGTGTAACTTGGTACCACCTTGGAAATAATTTGGTAACATGTATGAAATTTAAATATCATCATGCCTTTCAACCTAGGAAATAGTAGAAGCAAACAAAGAGTTATTTACAAATATGTTTGTCACATATTTAATTATATTTATACCAGAAAAAAGGATAAAGACTAATGCCCACTAATTTGGAAATTAAGAGATAATAGACTATTATGTGACAACAAAAATCATGTATTTAAATAATTTTTAAATCATAATTCTAGGAGAAAGCTTTTCTAACTATGACTTGAAAATCCAGAAGCTATAAAAGATCAGTGAATCAAATGATCTTTTTTTCACACACAAAAAATTGTGTATAGCAAAAGACATAAGAAAAGTCAAAAGATAAATGATAAACTGGGGGAAATATCTGCAACTTATAACCCAAAAAGCTAATCTGCCTAATATGTAAAGGACTCTTAAAAGGTGAGAAGAAGGGCGCCTGGGTGGCTCAGTTGGTTGAGAGACTGCCTTCAGCTCAGGTCATGATCCCAGAGTCCCGGGATCGAGTCCTACATCAGGCTCCCATCTCCATGGGGAAGCTGCTTCTCTCTCTGACCCTCCCCCTTCTCATGTTCTATCTCTCATTCTCTCTCTCAAATAAATAAATAAAATATTTTTTTAAAAAAGATGAGAAGAAAAGGTTTTAAAATGAGACTAAAAAATGGGCAAAAGGCATGAATGGAAGTCCACACAAACAGGAAAGCAAAGCCCTTAAGTCTTCAACCATAAGCAGAATAGAGAAATGAAAAACAAAACCACACAGAGATGCCATTTCTCACCTACCAGATTGGCAAAAAAAAAAATTAAAAAAACCTTAATCCTTAGCAATACATTCTGTGGACAAAGCTGTGAAGAAACAGACATTCTCATACATCACTTGGTCGGACATTAAAATGGCATAGCTCCTATGGAGGAAAATTTAGCAAAACCTAATGAAATAACTTGTGCATTTACCCTACCACCCAACCATTTCACTTTGAAGACTATACTCTGTAGATATGACTCAATAAATATAAAACTGCATATGGGCAATTATTATGGTATTATTTATAATAGCAAAAGACTGGAAACAACCCAGTAGTTAAAAAACTACTATGCAGTCCTAAAAAAGAAAGGGACTCATCCCTAAGAATTATTATAAAATGATTTCCAGAAAGTATTGTTAAAGAGGAAAAAGGTAGGAAGTACAATAGGATATATAGTATATCAGTTTTTGTGTAAGAGGGAAATGAGAATATATGTACATATATTTGCTTATGTTGGGTTAAAAAAAGAATGATAACCCAAAAGTGAATAAAAATGGTTACTTATAGGAAGTGTATGCATATGGTTTTAATTTTGAATCACGTTAATGTTTTACATGTTCACAAAATGAAAAAAGTAAAACAGAATCAAGCCCTAAAATTGAACACAAACAGAAACAAGCATATCTAATTAATCAATCAAATGATGATGTTGGTATACAACCACATAAAAGAAAGAAAAAGTACTCAGACTGAATATCCTTCATGGATATATCTAAGCCTTAGACGTTAAGGACGAAAGGATCTGCAAGGAAATTTCTCTTACCATGTTTATTATTCATACTGCCGTTAGTAATGAAATTTTGAAACCTTTTTTTAATGAAGTAAGTAAATATATTCATATCATTAAGAACCAAGATTTCATTGTAAAAGAAAAGATACAAATATAAAATAAGAAAAACCCTCTAAAGTTAAATATGAACTAGAGATATTAATGTGAATTCATCACTTTAAAAATATATATTTTCTAGTTATGCATACTGGAAGGATCTCATAGTAATATTACACCCTAATATCAATGCTACTTCAATAGCCTAAGCACACTGAGCACCCAGATCTTAATTTCAGAATTCCAGTTCCCACTTAAAAGAAGCAAGGCTTCATAGAGAAATGACTGATTCCATGTCTGGGGCAAGATAAGCCAGAACGTCTGAACCAGAATGCAATAGCATGTTCAAAGATTAATGGGACATCCATCAGGATAGCTGCTATTAAAAATCCAGAAAATAGGGGCACGTGGGTGGCTCAGCGGGTTAAAGCCTCTGCCTTCGGCTCAGGTCATGATCCCAGGCTCCTGGGATCAGCCCCGCATCCGGCTCTCTGCTCGGCAGGGAGCCTGCTTCCTCCTCTCTCTCTCTCTGCCTGCCACTCTGCCTACTTGTGATCTCTGTCTGTCAAATAAATAAATAAAATCTTCAAAAAAAAATCCAGAAAATAAAAAGTGTTGAGGACGATGTGGAGAAATTGGAAGCCTTGTGTGCTGTTAGTGGGAATGTAAAATGGCGCTAGCACTATGGAAAACAATATGAGGTGCTTCCCCCCAAAATTGAATATAGAATTACCACATGATCTAGCGATTCCATTTCTGAGTATATACATAGAAGAACTGGAAGCATAATTGGTCTCAAAGAGCTATTTACATACTAAATAATATTATACAATATTTACGTGTTGTATACCCATATTGAATTCACAAGAGCTGAAATGTGGAAGCAATCTGAGTGTCCACTGATGGATGAATGGATAAGCAAGATACAATATGTACGTACCATGCAATATTTAGCCTTAAAAAGGGAGGAAATTCTGGTACATGCTACAACATGAATAAACCTTGAAGACATTGTGCTAAGTGAAAAAAGCCGTAACAAAAAAAGACAACTACTATAATTCCACTTACATGACATATCTAGAATAGTCAAATTCATAGAAACAGAAAGTGTAATAGTGGTTGTCAGGGGCTGGGGGAGGAGGAAATGAGGAGTTGTTTAATGAGTGTGGAGTTTCAGTTTTGCAAAATGAAAAAGTCCCAGAGAACAACTGCACAACAATATGAAGGGATTTAACAATATGGCATTGCACAGTTAAAAACAGTTAAGTAAATTTTATGCGTAATTTATGACAATTTTTTAAAAAGAGAACTAATAAAATCATGTCTCGTGAACAGAGGGACCAGCTTAGAGGGGCTCTCACTAGACAAATTTGGAATAAAATTGAGAATCAAAAGAGACTAGCAACTTTAAGTGACTGTAACATACTGAATAAAGTAAGATCCTTTGGGTCCATTGTAATACTTGGAAAAAGTGGAAAAGGGAAAGAACAATCCTTTATGGTGTTAAGTAGAAAACAAAACTGAATGATCCCAAGTACATGAAAACAAATTATATCTAGACGTGGGCTGTAGTTGAGCAATTATGGATGCTTTCTCATTTGTCAGCACCCAAAGTTTTCAACCTTGAATAGGCATTGCTTTATAATCAGGAAAAAACTTTTTTTTAACTTGTGGATACCAATTTGAAAAATGTCATGCTAATGCCTACTGATAAAAAGTAAAAAAGAGACACAATTGTGAACCTGAACATTTTTCTGCTACTCAACAACCCCATATTAAGTGCCATTCTGTTTGTGAAGATAAGAAGGGGAAAAGTTTTATAGGAAAAAAAAAAGGCCCTTGAAATACCATTCGGATGCTATTTTCATAGAGTGTGAATGTACTGATGCCTTTCGGCAGTCGGTAAAATTTATTGTTCTGGTCCCAGTCATCTGGTGACTATATACTTCACAGTGTATCCTAAGCTATACACCGCATATACATATATATGTATTTATACTTTTGAGTATTCTTTTTTTAAAGATTTTATTTATTTATTTGACAGACAGAGATCATAAGTAGGCAGAGAGGCAGGCAGAGAGGGGGGGGAGGAAGTAGACTCCCTGCTGAGCAGAGATCCCAGATGTGGGGCTTAATTCCAGGACTCTGGGATCATGACCTGAGCCGAAGGCAGAGACTTAACCCACTGAGTCACCCAGATGCCCCTGTGCTTTTGAGTATTCTATAGTCTTATTTACTTAAAGTGACTTCTCCTTGGTTGGAATAAAATTTACCTTAAAAAGTAGACTAATTTACCAGGGCAAATTACTTCATACATTTTAATAATCTGCTAAATTTAGTTTGAAGTCAGTCCCCAGGAAAATGTAATTTTGTGCACATACCAACAGATAGAAGGTAAATCCCCAAAAGTTATACAGAAAAATCTTACGTAGAGCTTTTTTTTTTTTTTTTTTTCAAGAAAAGATGGACTGTTTACAGATAATGTGGCAGGAAGCAAGATTCTGTCACCCTTGAAAGTACAAGGGAGGACAACGGAGAAAAGATATGGTAAAGTAAATTGAGAGTCAAGTCTACTAATTAAGACTTGAGATCTAACTTTGGCTACGTGACTTCAGGTAAGTTATTTAGCTTAAAGCTTCTGATTGTCCACCTTATAGATGAAGGTGCCCAGTACACAGAAATCACATAATAAACGTTAGCTAATGAAAATGAGAAAGCCAAGTTTCCTTTTAAACAAATATGATGATGAGTTCTAGGCTGCAGAGCCAAAATGTGAACCTGTTCTTCCTTTTTTTTTCTTTTGTGTTTTGATGAGCATTATAACCGAAATGACACTGTAAGCGAAATCACCAATATCCTGGTTTTGGGAAATTAGGGCAGTCATTTATGGCTTTGACATAATTTGTCTTTTAAGTCTGATTTATAGAGAAAGGTATCCCTGATTTTAAGACAAACCTGCTTCTAAAAATGTTATTTATTCTTTGAGTCTGTCGCTTTTTAGTGTAAAAAGAGGTACCCCATGTTACCAGTAGATGGCATGGGAGCGTAAGTAAGATAAAATGTTACGCCTTCGGTAGGTTATAGAAAGCTATTCTGGATTTGAATTATCCAAATTGGGAATAAAGATAAGATGATGTAACTTATTGTTGTTTGCCGAATTGCAGATTAGTAAAATAAGAATGAAACAGCACAAGTGAGACCCAGGTCTTAGGTGTTCTAAGTTTTTAAGTGGGTCTAGTGTATTGTTTATAGCAGAGCACATCTCAGGGGTAGGTGATCATGTAGTGGCTAAAATTCCCTGGCTCTGTTAGTTTCTTTCTTTTTTTTTTTTTAATTTTAGTTTTTCAGTGTTATAAGATTCATTGTTTATGCACCACACCCAGTGCTCCGTGCAATAAGTGCCCTCCTTAATACCCACCACCAGGCTCACCCACACCCCACCCCCCCTCCCCTCCAAAACCCCCAGAGTCCACAGTCTCTCATGCTTGGTCTCCCCCTCTGATTTTCCCCAATTCACTTTTCCTTTCCTTCTGCTAACGTCCTCCACATTATTCCCTATGCTCCACAAGTAAGTGAAACCATATGATAATTGACTGTCTCTGCTTGACTTATTTCACTCAGCATAATCTCCTCCAGCCCATTAGTTTCTTCTAACAATATATGTGTTGCTGGAGTGGAGGGGTGTGGGTGGGATGGGGTGGACATTGGGGAGGGTGTGTGCTATGGGGAGTGCTGTGTATTGTGTAAGACCGGTGAATCACAGACCTGTACCCCTGAAATCAATAATATATTCTACGTTAATAAAAAAGAAATTAATTAATTTTTAAAAATTCCCTGGCTCTGCAATTAAGCTGTTGTGTTTAATCTGGACTTTCCCACTTACTGATGATCTGATTTTGAGAAGTCTCTTGATACCTCCTTGATACTTTAACGTTCTAGTCCATAAAATAATAGTTAAAAAGTGTACCTACTTTCACAGGATGGTTGTAAGAAGTAATGGGGAATAACACACGGATATAAATTCACTGTTGAGTTAGTTAGTACTTAATACTAGGTATTATTTTCTATCTCAATACGTATATTGAGGCAAATGTAGTAGACATTTGAATGTATGTGTACCTACAACCATCTGCTATTATTTCCTTGGTGAAATTTAAACTGGAGGATGGTAGGCAAAAAAAGGGATTTGTGATTTGTGGTAAGATACACAGCAACTAGAAGCAAGTTAGGTAAGCAACTGGCAATGGATAGGTTGCCTGTGTTTATAGTTTCTTAATAGGAAACTGAATTTTAAAGTACAATTTTGTGCATGAATAAGACCCATGCAAATAAGAGTGTATTGTTTTAAGCTCATAAATAAAAGTTTTAGCAATCAAAAATTAAAAAACAGTATTGAGTTTTAATGCTTTATGGGAGGAAAATCAAGGAAAAACTTTTCTGGGCCATTCCCATTTTCTAAGTCAAAGAAAAGCTGGGACGTGGGAGGGGGGGGTTGATGAGGAATTTAAAAATCACTTTCTACAAAGAACACATTGCTCTCATAGCTGGCCAATTTCTTTGACTGAACCGACAGTTGTGTTGCTTAATTTAAGCCTCACAGGAAAAGCCCACACTCATCTCATGTCCCTCGCTCATTGTTCTAGCTCATTACTTCTCCAAACTGGCTGCACATTAAATTCATCCGGGAGCTTTTCAAAAATACTGATGCCTGGGCACAAATCCTGGAGTGTCTGCTTTAATTAGTTTGAAGTGAGGCCTGGGCATAAGTATGCTTTTTTCAGAGTTCTCCAGATAATTGTAACATGGAGTCAGATTTGAGAATCATGGCTAACTCAGGCTTGCAATTCTATTATACAGTCCATTGGGCAAAAGCATTGTGCTTTCTGTAGTCACTTAATAAAACACACAAATGCCCTGGCAGGAGTAAATAATTAAGCTACTTTTCACTCATTAAACTTAGCAGGATTACTCAACCAAATGCTTTCTAAAAGCCATCTGAATAGAGCAGTCCCCTGCCTTCACAATTTTGCCAAGGCTCTCACAGCCCATTGAGAATCCTTGATAACAACAGTCACTTCCCAACCTGTTTTAGGAGTTTTTATTCTATATATGATTTGTTTTTCTTGGAGTAGGGGTATATAGTGATAGAAAATAAGACTTGAAACATAGTGGAGAAATTACTGAAATATCAAGTATTAGAGTCCTAATACATTGCATGTTTTTTGCCTTAGGGTCTTTGTATTGGCTGTTCTGTCTAGAACACTTCCCCTGCCAAACAGCTTCACAGCTAAATCTCTCACCTCCTTCCAGTTTTTGCTCAAAGTTTACATTTTCATGAGAGTTACCATGCTTACCCTATTCAAAATTGCAACCAGCCATGCCCACGCTCCTGAACCTGGTAAGCCTGCCCTTTTTTGTTGTTGCTAACTATAACTCCAAACACCATCTCAATGTTACATACTTATACATTCTGTTTCTTATTACTACTTTCCTGCTGGAATTTAGGCTGTATAGAACAAGAAGTTTTATTTTTTACTGCACTGATGTATCCCAAGGGCCTGGCAAAATACATTATTTGTATGCACATGATTATGCATTAAAAATTGACTAATTTCAAATAACCCTCAATATATGTTTTAAAATACTAATTTCCATTATAAAAATTACTTTCTGTTGTTTTGCATTGGGTTACAGTTACCATGCTGTATAATAAAATATCTTTTTTTTCAACTAGAAAAAATGAACATCTGTGCATAGCAAAGATAATTTTTCCTTTTCTCATTGATAACGAAATGAAAATAAGTAAATTGAGTGCCACAGGACTCTAAAGAAGCCAGAAGTTGGTATGTTACTTATGAGTAATTTGATAATGATAATCAACAGAGCAAGGGGTCTTTTTTTTTCCTATTAAGCACCAAAAGGAAAATGAATCCACTGATAGGCATGTATAATTAACCATATTCTCTTTCTAGGAGAATAATAGGGCTTTCTTCTTCTACCATTTTTTAATTTACCTATTTCATGCACGTAGAACGTGGAATAAAGTTTACCTTAAAAAGGATCAGTTAATGTCAACATGTACATTAATTATCAGTTATGACTGGGTGAGGAAACAGGACAGGAGGTTGGGCACAGAGGGAGGGATATTTGGAAAGAGAAATTAAGGGTCAGAGTACGAGGGCATGTATGTGCACATGTGTTTATGAGAGAGACAACCAAAAACACAGGTGAGACCAACACAAATGGGCTTGCATACCCACAGGCAGACAGAGAAATAAGCAGAGCCATGTTTAAGTCCTTTAAAGAGCTCAGTGCTGAGAAGCATATGAGACCTCCAAATATATAATTCAAAATAAATACAAGATTAGATCATACACTTGTGATTTTTTTTCATAACTGCTATTTCAATGCTGTTAAAAATGTAAATATCTTACTACATTTCCCCTTCATTTCTTTCTCGTAACCTTGTTTTGCTAGTGGCTAAGCACCCAGTCTCCCTGTTGCTGGTCCCAGGCCACATACTTAAGAAGACATATTTAAAAACCAAGATCTTGTATAAGAAAGATCCCCATATTACATGTAATAGCATACTTCGCCAAAGCAGCATTGCCTATTTTCAACATAGATCTCACTTGCTGGTGTCTTATCCAACAAGTAAGATAAATTAAGTGGGTGCAGGATTTAGTTTGAGGGCTGGAGATTCCAATACCCTGTCTACAGTCTCTACCTTTGAGCTCTCGGGCACCCTTGATCAGGTCATTTATGTTTGTCCTAGTTTTTATTTCTTGCTTGTCTAATGTGCTTCATTGCCCCGATCTTCAGAAAACATTCAAAGTAGTCACCATAAATAATAACTCCCACTCACCTCAGAGGTATAGACAACAGCAGGTTCTGCTCCAAGGCCAGGTTGGAGAGCTGGGAACACATCTGCAGGGCTCCAGCTTCGAACAAGCTAACAATGTTGTTGTCCAGAAACAAGTGTTTCAAGTCTCGGAGGTCCTGGAAGTCTTGCGCTGTAACTCTCTGAATCAGATTATTGCTAATGTCGAGTTTTTGTAGTTTCGCTGGTAGTCTGAGGGGCAACATTTGAACCTGATTTTGGGACAGCTCAAGAGTAGTTAAATTGGCAAGTATCTGTGCCCCGTCAATGGAGGAGAGTGAGTTTTCTGACAGATAAAGATGGGAGAGATGCTCCAAGTGTTTCATATCTCGAAAACTTACCACTTTGAGCTGGTTTCTCTCCATTTTTAAAGAGAGCAGCGATTTGGGCAGATTAATAGGAATTTTAGTCAGAAAGTTACCACTGAAGCTGAGAAATTGCAGACTGGAGAGAAGTGAAGAAGTTGGCTGGTATAAGATGGAGTCTGTTATTCTCCATGCTCATGCGTTTTAGGTGGGGAAGTGCCAGCGGTCCAGCTACAGATTCAATATTGTTGTCATCTAACACCAAACTCTGCAAACTGACAAGAGAGGAGACTGTGGTGGGAGACAGAGAAGAGATCATGTTGTTTTTAAGTTCAAGGATTTTTAATTTCTTCAGTCCTTCAAAATCGGATCCATGTAGGACATATATTGAATTATCATTTAGTTTTAACACTTCAAGACTGGCTGGGAGAATCCTGGGGACTTGTCTTAACTTATTTTTCCAGAGTTCCAAGGTCTTCAAGGTACTCAGAGTTTTGAAAGTGTCATTTTCTACTGACTCTGTTCCACTAGCCAGCAGAATAAAATCTTCCAAAGCCAGCATTCGGGTGAAGCTGGACATCTGCAAAAAAGTCAGGGATGGGTCACAAAGAGGAGAAAAGCAGTAAATTAAGATTATTGTGGGGGAAAAACACTCTACACATTATCATTTAATACTAATGATACTTCAGATTTCTCTTCAAGATCTATTTAAAATTATCTCTTAGAAAAGGATGGAAACTCAGGTCCTGACTTTTTAAAGTTTATTTCAGAGAAAGAGAGAGAGATTGAGAGCATGAGCAGGGGAGGAGGCAGTGGGGGAAGAAGAGGGAGAAGCAGATTCCCTGCTGAGCAGGGAGCCTGATACGGGGCTCAATCCTATGATCCTGGGATCATGACCTAAGCTGAAGGCAGCTGCTTAACTGACTGAGCCACCCAGGTGCCCCATGACTATTTTTTTTTAAGATTTTATTTTTAAGTAGTCTCTACACCCAACCTGGGGATTCAACTCACAATCCCGAGATCAAGAGTTGTATGATCCACTGATTGAGCCAGCCTGGTGCCCCAGGTCCCGACTATTTTTTATTTATGATTGCTAACAGTCTAAAATATCAAATATACGTTAGGACATTCACACAGTATTGGTATACATAATATTAGCCAACTTTTGCTATGTAGTCTCTGACCCAGCAAGTTTATTTCTAGCCAGAAGTGCTTACAAGTTGCACAGTGATTTGTACAATAGAATGCTCTTTGTGGCATCATCTTACAATAGCCCAGAATGGGAATGATCTGGAAATTGCTGTCTTCATTTTTCATTGTTTAGATGATTTTTTAATGTTATAAATTACATTTAAAAATTTTTAAGGATTAAAAGTAAAAAATTTAAATGTCCTAGACACTGCTGTCACTAGGATGGGCCTATCTGAGAAATATTTTCAACTATATTATAGTTAGTAAAACTAGCCTAGTCTCCCTCTTCCCTACCCCTCAATTTGCTCTTCACTGATGAAAAAGATCCAGGAAGAAACAAACAGGATACATGTGTCTCCATGTCTGAGAGCAAAGATTCCATTTGGCATATATCCCAGACCTAATCTACTCTTCTTTTAGCTTTTAGAAATGATCAGATCTGATATACTTTCTCCATGGGTTGCAAGTTCAAGCACTCCTATCCTTCCACATATCTGTCAACCTCCTACCTTGCCATCTAGGTCTTCTCCAGGATGACGTAATCCTTGGTATTTAGTTCTTAGAGTAAGAACATCTCTAGGCAGAAAGAGGAATTGTTCCAGGTTTTCTTCAGCTTGATGAAAATTCACAAAATTTTCAGTCTGGTTTAGAATTCAATTGAGCTAAAATTTTCAATGTACAGGGTGCCTGGGTGGCTCAGTCAGTTTAGCATCTGCCTTCAGCTCAGGTCATGATACTAGGATCCTAGGATCCAGCCGTGTTGGGCTCCCTGCTCCCGGGAGACCTTTCTTCTCCCTCTTCCTCTGCCACTCCCCCTGCTTGTGTTCTCTCTCTCTCTCTCTCAAATAAATAAATAAATAAATAAAATCTTTAAACATTTTTTTCCAATGCACAGTTTTATGTCTTACTATCTACAGTTTTTGAATGTTTGACTTAATTATGCAGTTGAGCCCTTCTGCAATACTAATGCATGATTAACACATTCAAGGTGGGTTAATTTTGCACCACATATTTATTAAAGGTACTTATATCCTAGGAGGACATGTGATGTGAATTATGGTATATTTTAAAGCTTCTCCTAATATGATACTCCATTAGAAGAATCTCATGTTAAAATTTCCATACACAGATGTTTTTAATCATAAAAGTTTGGCAGCTGCCTTCGTTTGTACATTGCTGCTAACACCTGATCTTCTCTTAATGATTAGTCAGATGTGTTAGGTAGTCCTAGTCCCAATATTAATAGTATTTTTTCTTGCATTTGTTGACTATCTACAGGTGCCAAGTGCTTTTTGTTAAAAACAACAACAACAACAAAAACCAAAAAAAAAAACCACCTTACACACAAGTCCCAAATGGAGTCATTTGTCCCCACCCATGACAGCAAAGACTTAATTACAGTTTTAACCTCTCTTAAGAATGTGAACTTTAATAGTCAACCTGAAATTTCCTGATCAGCATTAGTGACATAATCATCATTATAAAAAACCTGCCCTTCCCTTATTGTCAAAAGGAACTTGACCTGACCTGAAACCATCCTTACTTACTGTTTTCTCAGTAACTCCCTTGCTCCACCCTAAAATCCTCCCATTTGATACAGCTTCTGGGAGCATAGCTCTGCCTGCTAGAGGAGATGCTGCCTGATTCATGAATCGCTTACTTATTAGATCTTCCAAGGTACTTAGTTGAATTTTGTTTATTAACAGTACACTATCACTAATTCTTCTAATAACCCTGCAGGTTTGCTAACATCAAACTTGAAAGAGTTGAGGATTTCAACAAGGTCTGCTGAACTCTAAACAGACTGAACTCTTAACTCTAAACTCTTTCTTCCTCAACTTACCATTTTCTATTGCATCTGGTCTACAACTAATGTTTTTCAAAAAAGACAAAATCTAGACATAAATCATAGAGGTTTAGAAAAGCAGAAATTTTGGAGATTATCTCATTCAAATCTCCCATTTAAGGGATGAAGAATTTCAGCCTCCCCACCAAAAATGAAAAGACCTGCCCAAGACTCTTCTTTAATACACTTTTCATTTCAAAGTGCCCTTTCTAAGCTTTCTTGTATATAAAGTTAGAAAAGACTCTAGACATAGATCTTCACTTCTTAGATTGCTGATCTTCCATAAGAACTTGATGCTATTAATAGTTCCACTTTTGTCTGAGTGACTACAAACCCTAAAAGATTGCTGAGTATGCAGCAAGTCTCAGGGGTAACATGGATCCAAATGGGCAGTTTATCTGGGGACTGGACAAAGTGTCATATCAGAGCTTCAATTTGTCTTCATTTCTACTCGTCAAGTGTACAGACTGGTGTAAACCATTGACAGAGTTCATGTTCTTAACAGAATTTTCTTTTAGTAAGCATAGAGACCTTTCTTTTTTCTTTCTGTCAGTCAATGCAGATTACTTTGGGTTATTATTAATTAAAATGGTTACCATCTTTTTGGAATACCTGGCTGGCTCAGTTGGAGGAGCATGCGACTCTTGATCTTGGGGTTGTGAGTTGGAGCCCCACATTGGGTGTAGACATTACCTAAAAATAAAATCTTTAAAAAATGGCTACCATTTTCTAAGTATTTACTATGGTTATCTTTATAAAGTCCTGTGTGTAAGCATGATTATTCCTTTTTTGGAAAAGGAAACTGAGGCTTGAGAAGATAAAATATCTGGTCTAAGTATATCTTGCTAGCAAGTGGAAAAATTGAGCCTCCAACCCAGATTTATCTCATGCCAACACACATATTGTTATTTTAACCTCACTCCTATGACATGCATTTAGCAGAAGAATATAGAATTCTGACACCACAAACAGTGGGGAAGATGCTTATTTTCAACTTTTCAGTTGAATTTACAGAGCTGAAAAAGGAAAATAATTCTGCTAGACCGGTTTTTCCATTTCCCTGGACTAAGCTGAACTGTGCTCAGGAGATGTAAAAAAGAGATGCTTTTGCCCTCGAGCTAACCTTGAGGCTATGTGAGTTTTTTCAATGTTGCTTAAAAAGCAAGGCAAGTAGGGCTTGGTGTTAATGATTAAGTGTAGGAAGTTTAACTAAGTATAATTCCTGCCACACATTTTTACAGTTTAGTGAACCTAAGATATATGTAGATAAAAGTTATAATAAAATTCAAAAAATGAAAAAGAAGCAAGAAAAGTGAAACGAGGTAGACCAGGAAAGCAAGGCCTGCTGGCTTCCTCATGAAAGGCTTTGTTTCTAGTTTCTTCTGGGTGGGTCCTGCTGCAAGCATTAGAGGGCCACAAACCTTTCTTGGGTTGCTTCTGGGTTCAATGTCCACATGATAACAAAAATACCCCCATAGTTAGAGGCTCAGACCTGTGTGCACCAAGCCAGTAAGTAAAACAATATTGGAACATTTTTTCTGGTCATCAATATACTTGTTCTCTGTAAATAATTTTAAAATTCTGGCAAGTATGGAGAGAATATAAAAATAGTCCATAATCCTCCCACTTGGTGATCAAGTCTGTTTATGTTTCCTACCCAGGAGGAATCTGAAGTAGCTTCTCCCCTTCCACTGAAGATGTAAAGAACAATCATTTTAATTGACTGCCATCATAAAGGCATTCCTATTTGTCCTCTAAACGTAGGAGCCAAAACTGTAAAACTGTTACAAGAAAATACAGACATAAATTTTCATGACCTTGGGTTTGATAAAAGCTATCTTAGATATGACACCAAAAGCTAAAGTGACATACACAAAGAATAGTCAATGGGACTTACTGGAAATTAAAAACCTGTGCTTCAAAGGACACCATTAAGAAAATGAACAACAGCAGGGGCACCTGGGTGGCTCAGTGGGTTAAAGCCTCTGCCTTCGGCTCGGGTCATGATTCCAGGGTCTTGGGATCGAGCCCCACATCGGGCTCTCTGCTCAGCAAGGAGTCTGCTTCCTCCTCTCTCTCTCTGCCTACTTGTGATCTGTCTGTCAAATAAATAAATAAAATCTTTAAAAAAAAAAAAAAAAGAAAATGAACAACAGCAACAACAAACAACCATAGGATGGGAGAAAATTTTCTCAAATAATAGATCTGATAGGAGATTTGTATTTAGAAAATACAAAGGACTCTTACAACTCAAAAATGAAAAGACAAAGATCCCAATTTCAAAAAAATGGGCAAAGGATTCATAGAGACATTTTCCCCAAAAAAGACATCAAGTGGTGAATTAGTGCGCAAAAAGATGCTCAACATCATTAACCTCTAGTGATAGAAAAGTCAAACCACAGTGAGATTCTAACAGACACTCACTAGAATGGTTATGATCCAAAAAAATGATAATAAGTGTTGGCAGGAATGTGGAGAAATCAGACCCATCATACATTACTCTAGGAATACAAAACAATGGAGCCACTTTGGAAAAACAGTCTGGCAGTTCCTCAGAATGTGAAACAGAGTTACCATATTACCCAGAGATCCCACTCTTAGATATATACTCAAGGCAGATGAAAATATATGTCCACACAAAAACTTGTACATGAATGTTCTTTGGAGCATAATATCCAAAGAGAGGAAACAATCCAAGTGTCCACCAACTGACGAATGGATAAACAAAATGTGGTATATACATTAAGATGGAACATTATTTAGTTTTTAAAAGGAAGGAACTTCTGAAATATGCTACAACTTGGATGAACCTTGAGGGCATTATTTTAAGTGAAAGAAGCCAGCGACAAGAGACCACAGGTTTAGGGGGAAAGATTGACTTCAGTTTGGGGCATGTTATTTTGAGATGATATACATACATGAAGAGGTCCAATAGGGAGCTGGATAAGTCTGAAACATGGGAGGAAGGCATGAATTAGAAATTCAGTTATGGGAGCCATCGTTACTTACATAAAGTGAAGTCACCTAAGTAGACTGTACATAGTAAGAAATGGAATGGCTGAGGACCGAGACTCCCCGGAGAAGCCAAAAACATAAGGGGCAGGGGAAGAAAAGAAACCTACAAAAATGGCAGAAAAGAGCTATCAGAAAGGAATCATAAGGACATAAAAGTGTGGTGCCATGGGAGGCAAAAGAGTAAGAATTTCAAGAAATAGAAGTGACCCAATATCTTAGAAGGAATAGTGGTTTAACTGTTTGGAGTAGGTAGAAACCAGACAGTGGTGAATTAAAGAATAAATAGGAGGGGCGCCTGGGTGGCTCAGTGGGTTAAGCTGCTGCCTTCGGCTCAGGTCATGATCTCAGTCCTGGGATCGAGTCCCGCATCGGGCTCTCTGCTCAACAGGGGGCCTGCTTCCCTCTCTCTCTCTCTGCCTGCCTCTCTGCCTACTTGTGATCTCTTTCTGTCAAGTAAATAAATAAAATCTTTAAAAAAAAAAAGAATAAATAGGAGGTAAACTAGAGACAGTAAGTACAGAGTATCCTTTTACGGAGTTTTGCAAGTAAAGAGAGACAGTAGCAGGAAAAGACAAAGAGAGTTAAAATTATTTTATTTTGTTTTATTTTAAACATTTATTTATTTATTTGAGATTTATTTATTTATTTATTTATTTATTTAAGTGGTGGGGAGAGGGCAAGAGAGAATCTCAAGCAGATTCCCCACTGAATGTGGAGCCAGATGCAAGGCTCAATCCCACAACCCTGAGATCATGACGTGAAATAAAATCAAGAGTCGGACATGCAACCAGCTGAGCCACTCAGATGCCCCCAAATAATTTTATTTTTATTGTAATGAAAGGGGTCTGTCTATTTATAAGCTGGAACAAGGCACTAGTAAGGAAAGTGAAACTGAAGATATGGGTGTGGAGAGAAGGATGGAGCAAGCTTCAGGGAGAGGCAGAGAGGATGGACTCTGGGGATGTGGGACACTGCCTTGAGCAGAAGAAGGGAGATCTCATCCTCTCTGTCTGGAGGAAAGAGTTTGCAGAACTGAATGGAGACAAGTTAGTCCACAGTGAGCAGAAGCTGAGTTTTGTTAGGATTAGTCAATAAAATGGGAAGCCAATCATGGGTGAGAATGAGGATAGTAGAGATTGAGAACATAACCCAAACTGTACTGAAGTTTTGGAAGATATTGGTGGAATGTAGAAAAGCCTGACCAAGCAGAATTGAAAGGACCAATGACACTTAAGACCCAGATGAGGTCAGAGACTTTAAATTTGCAGTATTTCTACAAATTTGTGACTGTTCCAAACCACACACTTATACAGACATATGTGTAGAGAGGTGGTGTGACCCTCTCCAGTGGCATCAGGGTATCTAGGTATAAGAGAAACAAGAGAAAAGGATCACCATTATCTAAGACTAAGTCTTTGCGGGATAGGTGTTGAGATAATTTATTTGGGGGATACAGAAAAAAGGGGAGGCATGGGAAAGAAGATGATAGGAAATAAACTAATGATCTGAGAAAAACGGGTTGATGTAGGGTTAGAAGTCTCGGTGAGGTGACAAGCGAAGTACAGAATATGGCAGCTGAAAGCAAGGAAGATAACGATCAGAGAATGGGGGAATTGGAGATTTCTGAGTGGAGGAGTTTCGGTATAATGATTATGATATCACCAAGTCGGTGGCTGTGGTGAAGTGGAAACGTAGATGGATACTTTATTATCAGGTCAGAGAATTCTTATGAGCTAGGACAATGCACCCTGGCGGCACCAAGGAGATGCAGGGCTCAGGATAGAAAGCAAGACCAGAAGCCAGGAGGGAAGGGGCTGAGGCACAGTATGAAACAAAGGAAGAAGAAACAAGGAGTGCTACAGTCCGATGGCATGCACCTCAAACAAGCAGGCAGCTTTACAGATGAATGGGTAATGAAGGCCCTCATGTCTCAAGGGCAGGAACTGTGAATTTTTCATCTTTTATCCCTAGTCTCAAACACAGCATTCACAGTCCCAAACACAAATTAGCTGAAGAAGTAATAGAAACATTTTAAATTGTGAGGTGTTTGCATGTATATGTGTAGGATATACACGTGCATTCGTATGTGGCGTGTGCATATATGTATATGTGCGTATATATATGTATATGTGTGTGTACCTATGTGTGTAATTTCTATTGCTTTAATCTGAAAATATTCTAAGGTTTATTTCTTGGAATACAGGTACCTGATTCTGTAGAACATACATCATATTCACCAAAGACAGCTAAAAGAGATGTATTATTGCTTAGAGCCTTTTATTTCCTTCCCCAAACAATCCTGTCTTTCATCAACCTCTCTGCTGAAACTGTCCTTCCAAGAGACCATGAACTGGGTTGAAGTCAGGGAAGAGGCAATATTGCCGTTCAGTGAACATAAACCAATGCGCTCATTCGATAACTGAATCTGATCAGAGGTGTAATTTCATCTTCCTGGTTGCAAAGTAATGATGTAGGATCATTACTGGGCTTAGCTCACACTTCAGCTCTGGGCATCTCAGGCCTCCAGAGCAAATATTTAAGCATCTTACTACTGGATTACAGGAGGAGAGTCCACATATCCACTAGGCAATTTTGCTTATTGAGCCTTGAAATCAATACCATTACCACATACTTAAAACTCTCCATGTTTAGGTGCACCTACATTCGAATTTCTTAACCAGACGAAAAGGGATGGTGTCTCTATGTGGAGGGAAATTACAGCCACCTGTGGACTCTCTGCACCTGTCCCACAGAGATGTATTTCCTTCTCTTGGGATTTGGTTCAAGGAGGCAAGAGCAGTGACCAGTAAAGACAAAATCAGATTGACTTTTCCAGGTAAAAAGAGTCCGGGATCACCAATCTAACCCAAATATCTTACTTCACAAAGATAGAAAGTGAGGCCCAGGGATTTTTTTTTTTTTAAGTGTTTGTTTAAGATGATTATATCTCTGGCTAGGGGGAAAGCTAGGATAAGGACACTTGTCTCTCTATAGCTTCAAAATACCAAAGGCCAAAACCAAAATTCCTTTGTATTATAAAAGCCAGACAAATCTATAGCATTTTTTGCACTCTGACTAGCTTGGCATAAATGTAAAAGTCAAAATTAGAAGTTCATAGAACAGGGGCGCCTGGGTGGCTCAGCATCTCCCTTCGGCTCAGGTCATGGTCCCAGGGTCCTGGGATCAAGCCCCATATCTGGCTCCCTGCTCAGTGGTGTGCCTGCTTCTCCCCTGCCTGCTGTTCCCCCTGCTTGCCCTTGCTCTCTGTCTTACTCGCTCTCTCTGTGTCAAATAAATAAATAAAAATCTTTAAAAAAAAAAAAGAAGTTCATAGAACAAGTACTGCAATAACATGCCAAATCAAAAACACGTATTTCCTCCGTAAATGTTTCTACAAAGCCCCTGATGTCTGGCACATATGTAGGGTCTGCTACAAATAATTCTCACATGCTGGGGTTCATCTGGATAGCCTTACAATGCTCTAAGGATCACCTGCTTTCTATGGTACAAACAAAACTCCTTTCTCATCCCCTGAAAGCACTCATTGTCAATTCCAAGGATAGCGGGTAGCCATTGGCTCTCAAGTTCTCTTTGTTAAGAAAGAGCCACTTCTTGGGACGCCTGGGTGGCTCAGTGGGTTAAAGCCTCTGCCTTCGGCTCAGGTCATGATCCCAGAGTCCTGGGATCGAGCCCCACATGGGGCTCTCTGGTCTGCGGGGAGCTTGCTTCCTCTTCTCTCTCTGCCTGCCTCTCTACCTACTTGTGATCTCTGTCAAGTAAGTAAATAAAATCTTAAAAAAAAAAAAAAGAAAAGAAAAAGAAAGAAAGAGCCACTTCTTTACTTCTACTTTGCAACAACGTAATTACATTTTTACAATAGTAGAAACTGAAATAAAACATCATGAATGATAGATTCTGACTGTTTTTGACTGAGTCTCTAAAAAGAAATACCCAGAGGCATATATATCTCTCAGGAGTAAAGGGCAAGCAGATAGTTAGTCCAAAGATCCAAACTTGATAACCATCACTTTTAAGGGCTGATCATTTAAATCAAGCCTCACAGCCCCACCGTCCCCACTCACCCTGCCTCAAAAAATAAGACTGAGGCAACTTGAGCATGGAATGGTTACCTGAAGGTGTGGAATTTTGCTGTGGCTAATGTAGAGCTTCTTGGTGGTGGAAGGAAGAGTGGACGGCACCTCTGTTAGCCTGTAGCATTGCACTGACTGCAGGGAATCACAGCTACATCGGCTGGGACAGGTGGGATGGAAACCATCACTAAGAGAAAGCAAAACAAGGAAAGCATAAAGCAGATGCATCTTCCCAAACGAGGCCTCCCAGGCAGCAGGCGAGTGTTTAGGGGATGTCCCACTCTTTATACTGGGAAATCTGATAATAGAATCTTATGAATGTGTACTCTGTCAATGTAAGAGGACAGGAAAGAAAAAAATTCTCAATTCGCCTGGGTTAAAATGTTAGCAACCATCACAAAGGGCTTAAACATTGATAAGCTGCCTTAATATTTGTAGGTGAGCAAAACCCTCTGTTATTTATGGCTTGGGAGGCTAATCTGCAAACACCTCTACTATCTGTAGTTTCCTTGTTTTGTTAAATGTGACACTAGGGAATTAGTGGGGAAAGACAAAGAGCTGTTTTATAGTGGGCTATAAACCTTTGAATTTTCTGTGACCCTGTATTAAAACCATTTTTGTAGACCTGCAACAGGCAGGTGTTTTCTACTCCCATTAAGCAGTGTGGGGAAATGGGCAGGTATTTTCTTTACTATTGTTGTTCCAGTAACATTTTATTGCTATCTGAAACAATGCACCACCAAGAAGAGAGGGTTAGAGGCACAGAGAACTGGTTCGGCTCATCTATCACTCGACCCACGCAACTATCATATTTGGACAATATTTTTGCCATTCAAAATTCAAATTCAAAAATTTGAATGGCAAAAATATGGTTGACTCAGATGAGAATGAAACATCAAAATGGGACCCTTACCTTCATCTATCTGTTGTAATGGAAGAAAAGGCCTCTAGTTTCTTCAGAGGAACTTGTGTGTTCTGAAGTCCAGCTGCAGAAAGAAGGCTTCATTTGTCCCAGGCATGCCTTTGTTGAGGCTCTTTTACTTGCTGGGCCCATCCCTGCTGAGGAATTTAAAAGCATTTCAAGCAAAAGATTATATAGCAAAGCTTTCTCCTGCCAGGTGGAAGACCTGAATTTCCCCATGCTTTTTGGCCTGAGTGGATTGCTCCAAATTTTCTAATATCAAAAAGCTTTTCTGATGTGCTCTTCAACCCACCTCTCTTTGCTACAGTTTTCATTGTGAAGCCAAAAAGATTCTTTGCTCTAATAATCAGTTCATTCTGTTTCCAGAGTACAGATTTCTGTGTGCTTTTCTCAAAAGACTTGTCTGCTCCTCTTTCCTGATTTTTTTTTTTTTTACTTCTGTTTTCTTTTACTGTCTGAGATAAGGAATGATAAGGGATTTCTTTTCTACCAATATCCTGATTTTCAACAAACTTGATCATTTATTTCTCTTGTCTAGTGACAGAATTTTTTTTTTTAATTTTAGAATCTTCAAATCAGAAAGTCATGCTCAATAAAAGAAAATTTGGGGAAAAAGAAGCAAGGAAGGGGAAAAATAAATAAATGTTAGTCCTGTGCGCCACCATTTTTCCAGTTTCTTTTCTCTGCCTAGACTTTAAAAAAACAAAAAGAGATACTCATGGAAAATCTTTTTTCTTCTGTCTTACTAAAAGAGTGAATTCATGGTTACTTAAAAGGAAATGCCTACCAAACCCTATGCTGTCATCTGCCATCAGCGACGGCTACTTTTTCTGTTTGGTAGCACAGAGATGAGGTCCATTTTGCATTCTCTGTTGGTCACCGCAGGATGACCTTTGCTTTGAATGAGCCCTGAAATTACACTGTATAACATTTTCTTCTTCCATGGTATTTCTATAGCTTTCCTGCAATTCTGGCATCATCTCCGTTACTATTTTACACTGTAAACAGTTTTATTTTATCAGGTTGTAAACATACTCATATACAACTTTATATTCTGCCCTTTCACTATTATATTTTTCATGTGAATTTATAGTTTCTATAAATATAAATTTAAATGCCTAATAGCCCATCAAGAGTATTGTCCCAGTCTGATTAACTACTAAGTGATAGATTTTTAGGTTGTTTCATGATTTGAGCATTACAAATATAAATAATTTGGATCATACAAAGTTTAAAAATGTTTTGAAGAATAAGAGCTCCATTTGTTCCCCCAGACCATGACTATTTATTTAGAGTGAAGCTGAAAATACATTTATTTATTTATTTATTTATTTTCAGGTAGAAGGCAAAGTCTTATTAAGACCACAATCTATGGAGAAAGTAGAGTACAGCCTGGGTGTTTGAAGAATATACCTGTTTTGTTGTACCTGCTCTGGAGGTGACAAGCTCTTCTGCAGTTAGGTTGTGCTAAGAAGCAGCCACAAAACTACCACCCCTGCTCAGCCCCTGGCATGCTTTCTGCAGACTTTCGGAGTCTTCCTGTGCTAATGCAGGGCCACAGGTGTAAAATTCCCTACCTTTAGCTTGTGTTTTTAGGTCTTGGGTTTATGGAACCCTAAGACTAAGTGTGAGGCATACTCATACTGTTTTTTTCTCTGAGAAGATTGAACAACACCTTCTCTGATCATTATTGCTTGTCTTCTCGGGGCAAGGAGAAACCTAATAAAGAAACATGCACGTCTTTCTCAAGAATGGAAACTCAAATGATTCACCTAGCAACTGTTCAGAATATAGTCCAGAATCTAGGTTAAATCTTTCAGCACTAGAAAAATTGCAATCTTAAAGAATTTGGATTGAATTTGAATTTGCGTTTGAATTTGGATTGAATTAGATTTATGTCTTTTGTTTAGATTCTCAAGCTAGGATCCTCCCTCATTTGCTTTCTTATGTTTTTGATCTTTATTACATCTCCTTGACTCCCTTCATTTGTTCCTTTCTAGAACACAAGGGTTCTCAGCCAGGGACAATTTAGCAATGTCTGGAGACTTTTTTTTTTTTTAAATGACAATAAAAGGTGATTGTGATGGGGAGAAGATAGGCAGTATTAGGGGCATCTAGAGAGTAATGGCCAGGGATGATACTAAAGACTCTACAATGTATAGGACAGCCCCACAACCAAGAACTAAGAAGTCCAAAATGTCAGCACCGTTGATAAGAAACCCTGCAATAAATACAATGCAATGGATATTGGCCTTCCTTGGTTTATTAAAAGCAAAGGGCTAGTTCCCATTATAGACAGGAAACTGAATTCCAGAGAAGAAACTGACTAACCCAAATTTTCCGTGACATGGGTCTGTAAGCACTGGCTTGTGATTCCTGTTATAAAACTGATCAACCAAGAGCTAAACAGAAGGCTTTAATTTATGGAAATCTCTGTCTGAGGTAAAAGAAAAGAAATTTTAAAGAATCAAAAATTATGAGCATGATTCTTTTTAAACTTGCTTCCTTCTTGGGGTGCCTGGCTGGCTTGGTCAGTTGAGTGTTCAACTCTTGATTTCATTTCAGGTCATGATCTCAGGTTCCTGAGATCAAGTCCAGCTGTGTTGGTTCTGTGTTCAGCGGGGAGACTGCTTGGGATTCTCTCTCTCTCCCTCTGTCTCCCACCTTTGCTCTGTCTCTCTCAAATAAATAAATAAATCTTAAAATACATAAATAAGCAAGCTTGTTTCCTTCTTGAGAATGTTGCAGAAAAAGTCTGTTTAAGGTAAGATAAAAAATAATTTTTCTACTACTTAACTTCTCTAAATCTCAATTTTTCTTATGTAAGTGAAGATAAAATGAAGGGAAATAATTCCATTTTACAGAAAGGAATAGATTAAATGAGCAAAGGCATGTCAAGGCCATGCATGAAAAGGAAATCTTAGTATAGGAGAGTTGTATTGGTTCAGATTATTAGTTACAAGCAATGAAAAACAGTTCTGGCTAATTTAAGCAGAAGAGGGAATTATTGAAGATTGGGTGACACAGAGAGTTGTGAAAACCTAGGGAACCAGATTTGGAAATGGCAAGAATAAAAGGAAGCCTATATAGCCAGAATCATAGGCAAAAATCACACTTCAGTCTAGTTTCACCAAAGAACATGGATGCCCTGGCCTCCACCACTGAATAAAAAATTGTGTGCCACACTGGCCCCCGAGGCTACTGAAAAAGGATGTTAGTATTTCCAGTCCCATCTCTCCTCCCTACCAAGAACTGTCCCAATCCTTGCCTCACTTGTCTCCAGGGTAAAAATCCCAGGTTGGTTATTTTGGTTTGCTGACTCCAGATCATATGCTTTTGCTCCATAAGCCTTTGCTCACAGAGCCAGAGAGTGTGCTTGTCTGACAATTTCAGTTCATTATGGAAAGAAGACTCTATTTACCATATTTAAGTTACAAAAGGTAAGGAATTCCCTAAACAGAGGAAGGGGTCTCAAACATGGGTGGTCCCCCTCTTATAGTGATGAATATCCACTATAAAATTCTTTTCAACTTTACCCCCTCTGCTTACCATGGCCACAAAAACCAAATGAGTTTTGATTGAGTTACAGCCAACTAAGGCCAAACAAACTCCAGTTCCAACAGCAATTGTTATATGGCTTTTGTATAATTGTTTCCCTCCAGTTTCCTGACAGGTTCATTTGGAAGACTATAAAAATTCTAAGGAGATAATTTAAGATATTCTTGTACTTTTAAATCTAAGTGCAAAGAAAAAAAAGATAACTAATGTTAAACGGTGTTCAGAATGCAATTGTTTGGGGACCCTTGTAGAATTAATCTATAAGAAACATATATGACAGGGGCTGATGAGGGGGAGTCTATGATTGATCTGTAAAGTCTGACAGTCCGAGAAAAAACCAGTGACTTGACAGTGGATGAAAGAGGAAGAATCAATGATGAGTAAACTCTGATACCATTGTTGATAAATGGTGGTTTTAGATAATGCTGAATCAAACCTGGAGTTGTGGGAAATGGTCAATAAAGAATGTAAATCAAGTAACAGGTGGAAAAGCAGTTGAGGTTGGACTTGAGTAAGAAAAAAAACATAGTAATAGAGATTTCGAAAACTGTTTTTGTTATGTTTTGTCTTTAGGTTTGGGTATACAACACAAAAATGTAGTAGTTTGTAAATTTTATCTATGAAATAGGTAAAATAATTCTCAAAGCTTGCATTATACTGGGTGCATTTTTAGTCAAATCAACCAGGTCATTGTTAAATAAACGTTTCTCTTTTGGTTGAGAAAAATGTTCTGTTTTAGAACCTGGAATTCAAGGATTAAGTAACATATAGTTACTGCTGCAAGGAGCTCACAGTCTAAGGGGCTCCAAAAAAATATGATGAGTGTTGTAGCAGGTGTTTGCAGGAAACTAAATGGTGATGTTATCTATAGCTCCACATGAGAAGAAAAAAGAAAGATTTCCTGAAAGAGGTGTCTGAGCTAATCCTAAGCCACTGCACCAAAATTCTCAAGTTTTAAGAATTGGGTGAAGAATTTTTCTATATGTCTATATAAAAGAAATTATCAGAAGGAGAATAAGGCTCAGAAGTCACTTTGGGATACCCAGATTTCTTCTTCACTATGCCTATCTCAAAATTTCATATTGTTAGTAAATGTGAATAAATATAATTTAAATAATATGTATGAACATGATATTTCAAGACTTTATCCACATTGCTCAAGTAAAATGGTAGTGGATTTTCCTTGGCTCGATTCATCATACAACTGTTTATAGTGACCAACATCGTTTACTTTACCTTTTCTTTTTTCCTGGTGGGGTTACTAGAGACTAAATGAAATCTTCGAAGCTTAGGACAAGGCCTGGCACAGAGTAGAGTTTAATAAATGGTAGTCTCCCTTTCCAGTCCAGAGTGGATCTTCTAGGGCCATTCAATACAGTGCCTTTGTGATGGAGGACGCTCAGATACAGGTTTGAACTCCACACTAACCTCACAGCTTAAGCACCAGTACTCACCTAAGAAATCCTTAGCACTTTCTCTTTTTCCCAGTTTCCTCAGTTCCCACCCTATTTATTCTTAGAAATACCTCGTGGCAAAATCCCAGAGAGATAAGTTCCTAAAACAAAACTGTCATATTTAAATTCTATTAGAAAATTTTAATCACATAAGCCTGATTCACAGAACAGTTATTGAAAGTTTCTGCAAATGCAATTGCAAATAGAAGTATGAACATTTTATTATCTCTAGGAAAACAAATCTCACAGGGATTGAGATTACACACAATTTCAAATTCTAGAGTAGGTCAAGATAAGGCAATCAAAAATAAAATAGATAGATAAATAAATTGATCAGTGCGGGGGGAGGGGATGGCAATAAATGTAAGCAGAGCACTCTGACAACAGATGGCAGCACTTGAGTATCAAACCCTGCTTTTCCAAAACTTCCATATTAGGTTGTGACTTGCAGAAATGCACATCCCTGGTAAAGTGGGGCCAAGGATAATGTCTACACAGAGGGCATCTCAGGAACATTTGAACTAGTCACATAGTACCAAGATAGCAAGCACACAGAGATGTGGCAGCTGCTACAGAGTGGGATTATGAGAAGGGACGGCACGAGATAAAGTATTCTGAGACACAGAGAGCGTGATTTGTTGAAAATGTAAAGGTTGTAAACAGAACCAGAACTTGGTTCTACAATCCTGAAAATAGGATTTTCACCGCCCATCAGAGCACTGGAAGCATAAACACTTAAAACGCATTTCAGCCATACCCACACGGTATCATAGGAAGTCGAATGGTATTTCTTTCTAAAGAAATTAATTTATTTCCAAGTATAGGCCATACAAATTAAAGAGAGTGATAATAGAAAATGAGTACTAGAATTATATTTTTGGTAATATTTCTTATATATTAATAGATTTGTATATGTTTATAAGTGGGAATAATTTTTATTTATTTTTATTTTTTATTTTTTTAAGGAAAACTTTTGGACAGGGGCACCTGGGTGACTCAGTTAAGTACCAACTCTTGATTTTGGATCAGGTCATGATCTCCAGGTCCTGGGATCAAGCCCCACTATGGCTCTGTGCTGGGGTGGAGTCTGCTGAAGATTCTCTCCCTTTCTGCTCCTCCCCTTCTCAAAAAAAAAAAAAAAAAATGAGAGAGAGAGAGAAAGAAAGAAAGAAAAGAAAAACTTTTGGACTGATTTGCCAATTTATTATGCTGGTGGTAACTTATACAAAAAGAAATGGATTCCCTCATCCCTCTATATTCCATGGTTAGTAGCTAAGACTTTGGAGAAAGAGACAACTAGATTGAAATCTCACCTCACTTGATTTACCAAGATACTTAAGCTCTCATCTGTTAAATCATCTAATTAGAAAGTGAATAATAGCTACCTCATGTGATTTTGTGTCAAAGAACTAAAGCAAATAACATAATGGTTAGTATGTTTTCAATAACTGAAAGCTGTTCTTAATGTGATTCCATGTATGTTCTCCCCTCCAACTTTAAATAATTTACTTCAAATTCCTGAAAATGCATGGCTAACCATATGTACAGAGAAAGTGGCTGGAACCTTCATAGCTGCAGTAATGATGTTCTCGCAAATATTGCAGATGAAAAGAAAATTAATTTGGGATGGAAAGAGAAAAGATGGATATTTTAGTTTTATATTATTTATTGTGTGTTAAAATCTATGTGAAGGTGCCTGTTTAAGCTCAAGGCAAAGATCTCACAGTTAGTTTCGCTTTGCTAAGTTTGCTGAAGCCAAAGGACTTTATTGACCAGTGCTAACTAGTGTGCCCTGCAATACCCAGAGAGCAAACTAGAGCTATGATTTCTTATACCTCAATGTTATTGCATTGGCGAGAGATACACAACGCAGGCTTTGGTGGTGAGTAACTGGAAGAGTCTGTTCTAGATCACAGGAGTGTATAGTGGGCTAGTACAATATTTTCTTAGGCAATGCAAGAGAGACAGTTCTCACCAGCCTACTTTAAAGTCTGATTTCTCCTTCCCTAAGAATGGACTACTCTTGAAGTGGAAGGGGTTTGACAGTGAATAGGGCTAATGAGCAGTCTGTAAACATTCCAAAGTACTGCAAAATTCAAATAAAGTTGTAGCTGAGTGTTAGACCCACTAGCCTACGAGCTCTGCTTGAGCGAGGTTCATATCTCCCTTGTGTGTCTCCAGTGCCTCAATGGGGCTCTGCATGCAATATATTTATCAATACATGAATCTTCATGGTTTTGTTTTTATGAAATGTCATAACATTTATGAAATGTCATGACAACACTTCAGTTGTTGAAATAAGTACACTTTTAAAAAACAGTTCCTTGGGAAACCTATGACCTGTGGTGTAATATTAAGGAGTACCAAATACTGAAGTTAAGCATTTTACCTTACTACTGAGGGAAGTAAACTTTAGAAACTAAAGCTTTGAGGTTAAAGAATACAACTAAATGGGAACGCTAATATGTGACGGGGTATAAAATTTGAACCCAGGTCTGCCTGACTCCTAATCACAAGACAAAAAAAAGGTCTCGCATGAATTCTGCAAAACCTGGTCGGCTGCTGTCCTTCAACGCGCAGCCCCAGGCAGTTTCCACCGGAATTTAGGGCCTAGTTTGGCAAGAAGAGCCCGTATGTCCAGCCAGCTCACCCTCCACAGGCACTGTAATGGAAAGGTAAAACGTGGCTATTGCGCATGCTCACATCGCCTTTCCTCGCATTCCTTTCCCTGCCCCTGGACTTCGCCGCAGCAACCCTCCTGGAGGACTTTAGAATGGCTCCCGCCCACTGTGAAGTCAAATGGGCGGAAGCCGTTCAGGTCTGCGACGTGGACACCCTTCTCTTCCTCGGGCCTTTACAGCTTGGAATTAAATACGATGCGTTCCCGTTTTTCGGGAATTCAAGCGGGAGCTTGCCAGTTGTTAATATGGCCGCTGACAGGCCGGTTCCAAGCAGAGGCTTTTCATAGGCCAAGGTCGCATCCTAGCCCCGCCCAATTCAGCCCCCTAGGCTGCGTCCGCCTAAATCTTCGCTACGCATGCGCAGCGGGGGCGGGCCGGGAGGTGGGAATGCTCGAGTCTTCCGTGTGCCACCGCCGCCGTCTTTGCTTTGCTGTTTCTGCCACTCTGGGGCTGCATTGCCGGCGTTAGCCGCGCGAGGGGAAGGGAGGGGACCGACGGAGCGTGCGTGCGCGGGGGTCCCCGTAGTCCCAGCAGTTCCTCTCGAGCGGGGTGGGCGGCGGGGGTCAGTAGCAGTCGGGGGAGGCCCTAGACGGCGCCATGTCGGCTGGCGGCCCGTGCCCGGCAGGAGCCGGAGGGGGCCCAGGGGGCGCCTCCTGCGCCGTGGGGGTCTCCCCCGGCGGGGTATCCATGTTCCGATGGCTGGAGGTGCTAGAGAAGGAGTTCGACAAGGCGTTCGTGGATGTGGATCTGCTCCTGGGTGAAATCGATCCGGACCAGGCGGACATCACTTACGAGGGGAGACAGAAGATGACCAGCCTGAGTTCCTGCTTTGCGCAGCTTTGCCATAAAGCCCAGACTGTGTCCCAGATCAACCACAAGCTAGAGGTGAGCTGTGGGCCCCGGAGGAGGCGGCATTCAACCCCAGTTGTCAGATCCCATTTAACGCACCGGTGAAACCACCCTAGAAGATTACCACTGGGGCACCTGAGCTTTAGTGTGACAGGGGAGTGTGTGTGTATATATGTGTAAAGGAAAGGAATGAAAAAGGGATGTAGATGGACCTGTGGGTGTCCCGGCGTCCTGTCATCCACCTTCCTAGTATCTCTGTCAGGAGGAAGCAGGAACTGATTACACCAGCCTCCTGCAAATATAACATTAGCAAACCAGAGATTCTCTGTCCTAAGAATATCTTAGCCCACCTTGCAACATTTGAGTTCTTATATGGATTTCACATTGATAAACTAGGTTTATGTATCATCAGACTGATAGTGTTGATTGTTTTTAACCATTTCCGATCAACGTCTGTTGTTGCACACAGACATACTATTCCTTGCATGCATGAACAATTTAGGGGAATTCTATCAGAGCTCTTAGGAAAATTTAGTGGGATAAACAGCATAGTATCAGTGTTCTTCTCAGTTTACAGTTGGTCTTTAAATTACAGGCAGATAACCACCAGAGTACTCTCCAGTTTTTCAAATGACTTATAACATTGAGGTTTTTCCAAAGTCTGGATTTATTTGGGAGAGTGTGTGAAGAATTGTCATTTGCTTTAGTCTCTAATCTTGGTTGTGTGGGTGGAGTGGTGGTAGTTCCAAAAAAACAAAAAAACAAAACAAAACAAAAACCAAAAAACAACCTACCACATTGTGCAGAAAGTTAAATTAATGCATTATTACAGTATTTAGGAACATGGGAGATTAACGTTATTACATAAAGACCATTTTCTAGTAGATAATTTAAGAGAATGAATCTTTCATGTTAAAGTAGATAAAAATAGGACAATTAGTAATGTGCAAAGCTCTTTGAATATTAGGTGTCCTAAGAAATCATCATTGCTATCAGTTACAATGATTGAGAATACCCATTGGATTCAAATCAGCGTGATTATCAGATAGATCCTCTCTATAATTAATGGTTAGCGTTCTTTCTCTTCCCTGTCAGTTAGCCAAGAAGAAGGTGGTATAATTCATCTGTGATTAGCATAGATGCAAATCAGAGATTTTTGTTGAAAGAACTGTTCATTTCTTCCATACTTTTCGAAAAGGTTGGAATGGAAGTGCTAATAGGAAGCTAATCACTTCTTGTTCTAGCTATATGAAAATGTTTCTTGATTTCTTGTTTAGTGATTATTTCTAGAAGATAGTTTATTTTTTAGGTGGCAAAAATGCGTTTAATGGTGCTTTTTGGAAATAGTAAAAGCTTTAAATAACAGAGCAGGAGTTACTTAAATGCCACATGAGAACTTTCCTATCATTTACAACAAGTATCTACTGAGGATAAATAGCTTTTTAAAAATGAAACAATATCTACCTGATTTTTTTTTAAATGACCGAAGGACACTTTCAACAGTGGTATTTTGATGTCAGATATGAAATCTAATTTTGGAGAAAGGTTTATTCTGTGAGTAGGAGATGGTGCTCGTTTTTTTTTTTTTTTCATGAAATATTTTAAGTGAGTATTCAGAGCTATAATAAATTATGTATATTCTTTTTCTCAGAAATTGTAATTACATATTCTGACTCCACATCCTGGCTTAGAAGGTGGCCTTCTTTCTCAAAATAAGAAATGCTAGTCTGTCATGATGTGAGCATGTTTTTTCAACATGTTTGAAACCCTTGACTTAAAAGATCTTAGAAAATGGGGAGGGGACATTTTGTTTTTGTGTTTTTCCACTTACATTTTACTTGTTTGTGGGGTTAATCTTTCTCCACTTAGCAGGTTTTATAGTCTTCGTGGAATCGGTATGTACTGGTGAGGAGAGAGCCTCATTGTCAGTAGTGTTTTCCAAGGTAGATCTGCTGTTGGATTATCTGCAGATTTTCAGAGGTTGCTTCATATACTGTTATCAATCACCTGAGATCTTGAAATCTTAGAAGAGATTTCCATACATCCTAGCCCTGTTTTATTTTCTTAATAAGTGGGCTGAATTAATTCTATTGTTTTAAGAATATGGACATTAAAATACAACCTTTGAGGCCATTTGTGGCTTGATATAGCAGGTGGGTACTGAATTTCAGTGGTTTTAGAGGTTAATATTTTAAACCATATTACCAGAATTGAATATTTTTATAATCAAAACACAGATGCCTCCAGTATGGGTAACTTATATTTAAATTGGCCTTGAGTATCTTTGGAGATTGTTCCTTCTGCCCATTTATTGTGTCTTTAGGCAACACCATGTTTAGCATTAACATAGTAGTTTAGGAAAATAATTTTAGCTACAAAAAAATCATAGGTTACATTTTAAAATAAAATGTAAATGACGTCTACATGACTGCTGCTTGCTGTAAGTTATATTTGGGGATAGGGCTATTTATAAGGGGAAGGGGAGAGCAGAGAATATCAGAATATATTGAGATAGTGCCATTTCAAATTACTCACGTCTCTCCTATTTACCCTATGTACCTGCTTGAGAATTCCTGCTACGGTAAGCTACTTGGTGACTGTTGTGCTGGAGTCATAGTACTGATTGGGACAGTAGTAAGAGTAGTAGTAGTATTAGTAATATTAGTGTGTTAGAGTAGAACAAAGATTGAGATCCGGTACTTTAGAAAAACCCATCTCTCTGGGACGCCTGGGTGGCTCAGTTGGTTAAGCAGCGGCCTTCGGCTCAGGTCATGATCCCAGTGTCCTGGGATCGAGTCCCATATTGGGATCCTTGCTCGGCAGGGAGCCTGCTTTGCCCTCTGACTCTGCCTGCTACTCCTTCTGCCTGTGCTCACTCTCTCTCTCTCTCTCTAATAAATAAATAAAATCTTTAAAAAAAAAATTAAAAAAAAAAAAAAGAAAAACCCATCTCTCTACCTGGAAATGCAGTTTTCTGCCTCTTTAACCCTTCTTTAAAATAACAGCAGAACAATCCATCTGTCACATCCTCCTTTCTGTCAAAGGAGGATGCTAAATTCAGTTGCTCAATTCAACTCAATGCAGTTGCTGAATCAGTGTATCTTTTTAAGTAATTTACTTTCGCAACCATCAGTGGAGAAACTTAACTTTGGTCTAGAGACATGTTTATAATGAACCAATGAGGTACTATTCTTTACTGCTTTAAAGCTGTCCTGTTTTTAAACAAGCAGTGAAGCAATGTTGTAGTGTTGAACTTGGAGGTTACCATTGGTTCAGTATGTATTTACTGAGCGCTAATTATGTGCCAGTTACTCTATTGGGTCTTTGGGATATAATGGAGATCAAAAATGGACACAGTTGTTTCTCTTTCAAAGCTTGGATTCTGTTGGATAGTTAATTGGGGTAATTATCACATACGTGTGAAATTCCAACTTTGTGGAATGTTATGAAAGTTATGTAGAATAGTGAGAGCCTGTTCTGGGGGATCAGGAAAGCTTCCTTTTGGAAGTGACTATTGAGTTAAGACATAAAGGATAAGTAGGAATTAATTAGGCCACAATCAATAGGAATATCAATCAATCTTACAGTAGAGAGACTAGAAAGTGGAACTCAACTGTGACAGGAAAGTGTGTAATGTACTTGAAGAACTGAAAGAAAGTTGGTATGTGTTGTAAGAGTAAAGGGCCAAAAAAATGAGATGTAAGATAAGTTTGAACAGGTGGGTACAGACATATCTACTTGATTTTATTGGCCATGCGGTAGATTGAGGGGCTGGTATCATAGCAGTGGGAAATGTTTTAAACTGATGGTAACCTTAGGTATGAGATTAGAATAGCTCACTCAAGCTAGGGTAAGGAGAGACTTTGGGACAGTGCACAGAATGAATGCAGGAAATCATTTAGGAGGTTCTTATTCTGATCCATATAAGAGGATAGTGCAGGGTAGGCTAGTGAGATGGAGGTAAGTGTTCAGAACAGGAGAAACTGGAGAGGTAAAAGTAAACAGTTTAGAAATGGATTGGAATGGAGGGATGAGGGAATTCAGGATGACTCCAAGATGTCAGTTGGTTAGATAGATAGATGGATGTGAGTTATTATTAACAATAACTGTATTGCTAACCTTACTGATCAGTTACTAATGGCCAGACTCACTTAGTTTTGCATATATCAATTCATCTAATTCTCATGACAGTCCTGTATGATAGGTCTAGTATTCTTATTATTCCCATTTTTGCCCAGGATTAATTAAGTGGCCCAAGACTCTGAAATTAGAGAAGCCAGTTTCTCCAAAAACACGTGCATTTATGCCTGGTGCGGGGAAGGAGGAGGTGGAGAGAAAAGCAGGTAGTAAGAGTGAATGTGTCTGGTTAGATTGTAGGAAGGAGGAGTGAGGGGTTTCCGGGAGGTACTGTTATAAAAATTAAAAATGTTTATAAGCCAATGAGATGCATCTACTTGAGAGGAAAGCTCAATATTCTAGCAAAAGAGAGGGATAATTAGTATTGATAAGGTTTCTGAATGAAGAGGAGATCCAAGATACATGTAGAGAGAATGGCCTTACATTGAAAGGACAGCTGTTGTACTTTGAGACAGAGGGAGACAGTTTTGAGGGAGAGGGAAGCAGTGAGAGCAGAAGGTGGGAGGTTGAGAGTATTCTGTCTGATGGTTTCTTCTTTGTAAACTTGGAGCCTGGGACAACTGCTGAAAGTGGGTGAGAGAAATAAGAGCTTTGAAATAGTTAGGGAAGAGTGGGAGAGCCAACTAGCCAGAGCAATAGAAGGACTGTCAGGCAACGTTGGGGACTTACTTGGAGCTAGTTACCGTAAATTCATGGTACAACCAGTCTGCCCTGTTGCTTGACTTTCTCCAGCAATGCTTACATGGTTACTAACAGGCTCAGTGATGATAGTAATAATCCAGTGCTGTGGCACAGAGTTTGCTATGTAGACAAGAGTATTACTGAAATGAAAATGGTAACAGGGATGAAGAAAAGGAGATAATCAACTAAAGAAGTAGAAACAGGATTCGATAATTATGTATATGTGGGGGGTGAGGAGGAGGATGCCGCTACAGTTCTGTTTGACAGATGGATTAATTGATAGCTGTTTCATAGTCTCCCCCAAAATTCATGTCTACCCAGAACCTCAGAATGTGACCTTATTTGGAAATAGAGTCTTTGCAGATGTAATTAGTGTAAGGGTAAGAGATAAGATCATAGCCGATTAGACTGGACCCTTAATACAGTGAGATTGTCCTGATAAGAGACACTCAAGACATAGAAAGACCCTGAGAAGAAGGCTATCTGAAGAAAGAATCAGAGATTGGGATGACATTTCTACAGACGGAGAAATGCCAAGGATTACTGTCAACCACCAAACACTGGGAGACAGGCGTGGATTCTGAAGGAGACAGTTTCTCCTTTAGGGTATCAGAAGGAACCAATTCTTGATTTTGAGCTCCTGGCATCCTGAACTGTGAGAGAATAAATTTTTGTTCTTTTAAGCCACCAACTTTGTGGTGATTTGTTATGAGAGCCCTAGGAGACTTAGACCATGTAAGGAATCCAGGGAAAGGAATAGGTCTGGCAGGAAAAATAATGAGTTGAGTTTAGGAGATTGTGCATAGTTAAGGTTCTTACCCTTTCTTGCATATTCCTAACAGTCTCCTAGTTGCTTCTTACCCACTCCAAACCATCCTTTCATTGTCAATGTAATTCTAAAATGTTTCATTTTAATGGTTCATATGAAAAAAAAAGGGCAACTCTGATTCTGGTCGCTCTTCTTTTTATACGTCCCTTTTATTCATTGGCTAAAATTCATACTCTAGCTTGGTGATCAATGCCCACCCAATGTGTCTGTCCTTATTGCTTGTTACCCCTTCGTGGCTGCTGTTGCCTCTCAATAAAACTGGTCTGTGGGCAGTTCTCTAAATAGGCCTTGCTCTTGCATGGCTTTACCACTTTGACATAGGCTTTTGGGTATAATGCCTTCTCTGTCCCCTTTGTCTGCAGTATCGTACACCCACTCATCTTTCAAGGTACCACTTACATCACCATTTCTGAAGGCTATCCTCACTCCATTTATCTCTGCTCTCTGTAGGCAGAGGCTATTAACACCTTTAACTCACTTGGAGTGTTAAGTTGGTTACCTTGTCCTATCATTAGTAGTTGCCACAGCTCTTTACCTCTAGAAGGTAAGCTCTTTGAGGGTCAGGACGATGGCTTAGAAGAAATAATCTCAATATCATATGCTTTGTGAGAGCTGACTTCAGGTGTGAACATTTTCTCTTTGTGAACCCCTTTTGGTTTCTAAGAGTTGGTTGGTGGTTTTTTTCCCTGTAGTGTTTTCAAGCCTTATTGAGTAGTGAGTAATTCCTCTGAGTGTGGTATCTGGTTGACCTACATATGGATTACAGAATTGGTGTTTTGCTGGCCCCTTTTTAAAATTCGCAGTTTGAAACTCACACATTAATTACCAACCTTTCTGACCTATTTACATCCCTATCTTACTTGTGAGGGGTTTTCATTTCTCAGACCTTTCCCTACACCATCCATATATTAGCTGATCTCCATTCAGTACTTGGGTAAATTTCTCCTCTCTGACCCTTTCACTTCTTCTTTTATCTTCTTTTTAAAAAGTTTTTATTGAAATTCCAGTTAGCTGACATACAATATAATATTCATTTCAGGAGTACAATGTAGTGATTCAACACTTGTATACATCACCCAGACTTTCACTTCCTTTTTTTTTTTTTCTGAATTAGTACATCATACATGCCTCTATTATAATAGTGTTTATGATACTCTCCATCTTAATTGGAAATGTCATTTTATCTCTTTACCAGACAGTGAAATTCTGAAGGGCAGAATCCACGTCTTATTCGTCTTTTTGTCTCCAGATCCTGGCACACAGCGTGTACTCAATACATGTTTATTTGAATGAATAAATTATTTGAAAAACTTTTAGTGTTCTCCCATGAATCCTTCCAAGATTACCAATAATCATTTGTAATACGGGTTTCATGAGAGCTGGGCTGGTGTCTTTCTGTTAACATCCATAGTGTCTAACACAGTGTCAACTACACTGTTGAATGACTAAATCTGCAGGTTCATTTATTCTCCTGGTATGTAATTCACAAGGATATGATTTGTGAGTTCATATTTCATGGTATTCCACTTTAAGAAAAATTTGGAACTATGACTAAAATAACATTAAACCTCATTAAATGAGAGTATTATGTATGGATTGTATGCTTGTGACATTTCTAAAATATTGGGTGAGTTGGTTCTCCTCACTCTACGTCCAGTTTGATCATAAAGCAACTGAGTTGTTTAACATTAAAATGGAAACAAACATTTCATGTTTTGGGGGACTTCATTTTGTGGGTTAAGATCAAAGTAATTTAACTGTCAAAAATACATCACGGATTTATCTTCTTGTTTCTGTTTCAAATCCCACCCCCCCATCCTAGTTCATTCAGTTTGTTTCCTGTATTACACACAGCTGCCCTTTTTAAAACATAAATTTGATCGTATCTTTCTGCTTAAAAGTCCTCAATTATACTATGAATAAAATTCAAACTTCTTATTATGGCTGGCAAGCTCTGTATGATTTGACCTGTGCATATGTCTTCGATGACATATCTTATTACTCTTTTCTCTTATTCTGTATGGTCCAGCCACATGGGCCTCTCTTCAGACTCTAAGACAAGAGTTCTCAGACATTTTGGTCTCAGGACCCTTTTACACTGTACAAATTATGAGGTCCCTAAAGAGGTTTTTTCTTAATGTGAGTTATAGCTGTTGGTGTTTACAGTATTAGAAATTAATGTTGAGAAAACTTTAAATATTTATTGCAATAGTAAGCCTATTAGATGTTAATATATCATTTTGAATGAGAAAATAACTATTTTCAAAATAAAGAGCATTGTTTTACATTTAAAAATGATAGTTAAATATCTGGCTTACTAGAAGATAGCTGGATTCTTTCATCTGCTTCTGCATTCAAATAGTTGGGATTTAAGGTTTGGGTTATAGCCTAGGAAGAAAGTTTGATCTCACAGAAATAAATAGTTGGATAAGGGAGAAGTATTTAATAACCTTTTCAGATAGTTGTGGATATTTTCCTATAATATAAAAAGGTAATTTCTTGGGGTATCTGGGTGGCTCAGTTGGTTAAGCGTCCAGCTCTTGATTTTGGCTCAGGGTGGTGAGATCTGGCCCTGAGTTAGGCTCTGTGCTTCGTGGGGAGTCTGCTTGAGATTCTCTCTCCCCCTCTGCACCCCTACTCACGCATGCTCTCTCACAAATAAATAAAATCTTTTAAAGGTTAGTTACAGTGTAAAGTCTAAAGTTCTTATCAGTGAAGTTTTCATCCACTGTTAGAATAAAGTAATGTATAGTCATTGAGTGAATCTTTTACTGAGTCATGATGTTGACCTTATGAATTGTTCATTTTGAAAATACTGGTTTACTGAGTTATGCAGATTTTCTAAATCTGGGCACATCTCATTATACAGTCTTTTTAAAATCACATTTGGGGCCGCTTGGGTGGCACAGTCAGTTAGGCATCTGCCTTGGGCTCCAGTCACGATCAGATGATCCTAGGATTGAACCCCATGTTGGGCTTTCTGCTTAACGGGGAGCCTGCTTCTCCCTCTTTCAGCTGCTCCCCCTGCTTGTATTCTGTCTCTCTCTGTCAAATAAATAAAATCTTTAAAAAAAATAAAAATCACATTTGTACTATTACCAGTCCCAGAAAAATCTTGAAGTGTTTGGAAGCTGTCAAGATCATCCTGATGGATTCAGTTTTTCCAAAATTCTAATTTTCATTTGAAAACACAAATTTTTATCATTGGCAATACATGCTGCCAATTGTTTGCCGTCAGGTAACAGATTCGCTTAATTATTCTCAAGATTATGTCTACCAAATACATTAACCTTAATAACTGTATTTGCTCTTTTTCCAAGTAAAAATGATGTTCCATGAAAAAAATGTTGTGCTTTTTCTTTGGACAACATGGTTTGATATGTAGCATATACACTTTATGCACACTTCCCATTTCATCACACAGAATATTAAAAATACGTACTCAAGGGTTGAGATTTTAAAAATTAGTAATTTTTATTGCTGTGTCATGGGCATTCTTAAACGAACTTTTTTTTTTTTTTAACCATGAGCACATAGTGGTAAAGAGTACACTGCATTGATTTGTACTAAAATGCTATCATTTACTTATCATTGCTTTTGCACCTGTAGTACAAATATCAGCATGGTGAAAAAGCCAAATAATATTTTAGTATTATTAAAATAGTTTTGACCTTGTGGATGCGAAAAGTTCCCACAGACCTGTGAGAACTGCTGCTTTGATAGTAACAGGAACACTTCCCAGAAGAACCATATGCTCCCATTCCACTAATTCCCTTCTTTTTGTTTCTTTTGGACAGCTTATGCTTTGTAATTATATATTATAATACTTGCTTGTAATGACCTTGGACAAATTACCTAACCTCTCTTTGTTCTGCTATGTGGAAGGAGTAGAAGAAAAACCAGGGAATGGTTTTTGCTAGTTTCTTTTCTTCGTTTGATCCTCTCCTGGACTAGAGGTTTTGAGGGGTGCTTAAGGAACTAATTGGCAGTTTTATCCATAAGCCTGTAAAATAAAAACTAGGTTATGTTTAAAAAGAAAAAAGTACAACTGTTGTATATTTTCAGAAGATAACATGGACAGAGGATTAGGGTCTAGACAAAGTGGAGAAATAGGAAACTCAAAATAAAAAATTCCTTTGATTTTGGTGCTACACGGTGGAATCAAGTAGTGATGGGTTATTTTAGAAAGGAATTATCTTGTTGGAAAAGTTTGGGTGTTTGAAAGAGTGTGAGATGAGAAATAGAAAAGTAACAGCTCCATTAAATACAAAAAAGTGGTGATGATAATGCACTAATGTTGTTTAGATAGACTGCTCTGTCTTTTTCTTTTTGGGGAATACTTCATTCCTACTTTGTGAATTACTTGATTTTCATCTGTTTCCACACTCCATCCCACCCGGACCACATGCTGAGAATCACTGCTTTAGAAAATCCCACCAGTGGTTGATTTAATTGCTTGGGTATAGTGAAGGTCATGGTCCGGAGACCCTCCTAGAAGATCATTTTATCCTTACTGTTTACTGAAAGAATGTCTTGATGGTCAGTTTTATTTTATTTTTTCTGTAAATTAATCTTCAAGATCAAATGTAGGAAAGTGAAAAATTTGTTTCCCAGATTAAGACTGTATTTAACACAGTTTTTACTGTTTTGGGTTTTGCTTATTAAAGCATTTTTGGGCTATCGCTTGAAAATTTAAGTTAAAGTTGAAGGTTGAAATCAGCTGTTTCCTTTAAACTTTCATTCTTGTTCTAATGTTGCCAAAGTAAGACAGTCAGGTGAAAAATACTCAGGCTTTTTTATGGTCAGACTGATTCTGAGTCTGTTACTTATTAGGTATGTGATTTTGGGCAAATCATTTAAACTCTGACTTCCAGTTTCCTTAACTACTAAGAAAAATGTTGGAGAGTAAAAATTACAGATAATGTATGGTGTGTATATGCCTGCCATATGGTATATAGATGCTTGCTTAGTGGTAACTGTGAATATTGTTAGTTAAATTAAACATATGTATTGTAGCTATAGAAACACATTTTTTTTTCCTATGGCCAGCTGCTTGATAACACTTCCACTGCCTTGCCCTGTGAGTAATTGGGTTCAAAGTGCTGTTCTACAGCTGACCAGTTGGGTATCCCTGGATAGAAAATCAATTTTGATTGGCCTTGGTTTTATTATGTAAATAGTAACTGTCTTAATCATAGTCTTTATATTCTCTGAGATCTCTTTAAATTCTAAAATTTGGTGATATTAGGAAGTTAACCATTAAATAAAATATGGAAATTTCTAATCTGGACATAAAATTTATCAATGACTGTTTTCTTTGCAGCTAAAATACTTTTATCATTGATAAGAAATGAGTTACTTAAATATTAACTAAATTTAGAGTAAATTTGAAACACTTTTGAAAGTTTGAAAAATAAAATTGGGCTTTGACTTTTATTTTATTCTATTTTTCTGGGTAGATACAATGTAGTTTATTGATGTACATGACAAAGTAGGGCTCCCTAAGCTCTCCTCTTTCTTCAAAGGGTTTAGGATGGAAACTTGTTAAAGGTCGAGATTCTCATTGTATTGGGGGATGATTTGGGGCAAGGATTCTCCAGCAGCTGCGGGCTTCTGTCTTCCTCTTGTGCTCTCACTGGGGCTGGTGGTCCAGGGGGCTCTTATTTCTTAGAGGCCATGTGGACCAGATCTACCACCTGGTAGCTGTAGCCAAATTCATTATCATATCAGGAAATGGGCTTGACACAGTGGTCATTGAGGGCAGTGTCACTCCCAGCACTGAAGGTGGAAGAGTGGGTGCTATTATTATAGTTGCAGTGGACAGCCTGGTCCTCACTGGAACCCAGATGCCTTGAGGGGGTCCTCCAATGCCTGCTTTATCATCTTTTTGATATTATCATAATTGGCAGCTTTCTTTAGGCAATAGGTGAGATCCATGACTGATGCGTTCGGGGTGAGGACATGGAAAGCCTAACCAGGGAGCTTCCCATTCAGCTTCTGGATAACCTTGCCTCCATCCTTGGCTGTAGAAGCAAGGATGATGTTCTGGGCAGCCCCTCAGCCATCATGCCACAGCTTCTCAGTGGCGTCATCCACGGTCTTCTTGTGGCATTGATGGCATAGACTGTGTCATTAGCTTTTCATGTTGCCCAAGTTGTCATGAATGATCTTGGACAGAGGGCCTGGCAGTTTTTGGTACAGGAGGCATTGCTGACAGTCTTGAAGGAGTTGTAATACTTCTCAGGGTTCATGTCCATCACAAACATGGGCCATCATCGGAAGGGGCAGAAGTGATGACCGTCTTGGCCCCACCCCTCAAATGAGCCTGAGCCTTGTAAAGTGGTAGTAAAGATACCAGTGGATTCTGCAACATACTTAGTGTCAGCATCACCCTTTTTGATGTTGGAGGGATTTCCCTCCTGGAAGATGGAGATGGGCTTTCCATTGATGACAGGTTTTCTGTTCTCAGCCTTGACTGTGCCATTGAGTTTGCCATGGATGAAGTCATACTGGAACACACAGACCATGTAGTTGAGGTTAGTAAAAGGGTCATTGATGGTAACACTTTCAACTTTGCCAGAGTTAAAAGCAGTCTTGGTGCCCAGGTGCCCAGGATGGCCAAATCCAAATCCTGTCCGGCACTGCACAAGGGGATGCAGCCATCTGTTGAACAAGGACAGATAGAGAGCCTGGGCTTCAAATATTAATATCTGCATCTTCTCTTTGTAAAGAATTTTTATTTATTTTTTAAGTTGGGCAAGGCTTGAGAAATTATTTGACTTAGGTCCATGTTTGTAATAGGCCACATTCAAAAGGCCCACGTACTACCCTGTTTTCCTTGCCCTTTTATAATCATTTCTGACTTAAATATTAGTCTGCCAAATTAATTAATGAATAACACTTATGCCTCTTTAACTTCATCCTTCCTTCCTTCCTTTCTTTCTTTTTTAAAGATTTTATTTATTTATTTGACAGAGAGACAGTAAGAGAGGGAACACAAGCAGAGGGAGTGGGGGAGGGAGAAACAGGCTTCCTGCTGAGCAGGGAGCCCGATGTAGAGCCTGATCCCAGGACCCCGAGATCTTGACCTGAGCCAAAGGCAGAAGCTTAACGGCTGAGCCACCCAGGTGCTCCTTTAACTTCTTTCTTAATTCTAGAGGTTTTACTCAGTTACTAATAACTCATGAGGTTTTTGGCTTGAAAGATAAATCATATTGGGACTACCAGGCAGTATATGCCTTTTTTTTTTTTTTTTTTTTTAAAGTAAGGATCATAGAGAGAAGGTTTTTTTTGTTGTTGTTGTTTTTTAAATATTTTATTTATTTGACAGAGAGAAATCACAACTAGGCAGAGAGGCAGGCAGAGAGAGAGGAGGAAGCAGGCTTCCCGGGGAGCAGAGAGCCCCATGTGGGTGGGGCTCGATCCCAGGACCCTGGGATCATGACCTGAGCCGAAGGCAGAGGCTTTAACCCACTGAGCCACCCAGGCGCCCCAGTATATGCCTTTTGAAACACAAAGTATACCCCTTATCACAAAGATTTAATTAAGTAAATCTAATTAAACCTTTGAATTTTTTTTTTTTTTTTAATTTGTAAGTTATTGCTACACCTAGCATGGGGCTCAAACTCACACAACCACAAGATCTGGAGTCATATGCTCTACTGACTAAGGAAGCCAGGCACCCTAATTAAACCTTTAGATCTAACTTCCAGTTAACAGATCTACGTACAGGAATATATTCCCAATCTGCATAGAGGAATGTATTAGATAACAGTATAAAGAAATAAGACATGCAGAATGAAAGTCACTGTAATGAAAAAAGAGGTAAAGGTTGTGATAGATTAAATGGCTTATTTTAAACTATTTCTGGGTGTAGGTTCACTTTAGTATAATCTTCATATTGCTCAAAAAGCGTGTATATTTTTCAAATATTTGTTTTCCTTTTCTGATCACTTTGTTTCAAAGACTATAAAAAACATAGGTTTTTGAGTTTTTGATTTTTTTTTTTACTAAGAAGGACTTTTTAGATCAGACATTTTTAAAGATTTTATTTATTTGTTTATTTATTTGAGATAGAGTGTATGAGAGAGAGCACAAGATTAGGGGCAGAGGGAGAAGGAGAAGCAGACTCCCTGCTGAGCAGGGAGCCTGTTGCGGGGCTCGATCCCAAGACCCTGAGATCATGACCTGAGCCGAAGGCAGACGCTTAACTGACTGGGCCACCCAGGCGCCACAAGACTTACTTGTATTTTAAAGGAGCAGTCTTCAAGATGTACTGAACATTGTCTAGTAACAGGTGATTTTAAAGGTTTATAATTATTTTGGTAGGCATATTTTTGTTAAATGGAAGAAGATCTATAAGACATCATACATGTAAGTTTTTTTTTTTTTTTTCTTTTCTAAGTTTTTCAGTTAGGAGTATTTGTGAAAGACTGTGAAAACTGTTACATACCCTTTTAGAAGACAATGGAAATGACATTCTACTTTAATCTCTTGTGTATGTTTATTATATTCAAAGAACAGAGTTAACTGCTAGCATAATTATTTCTTTTAGCATTTAAATCTTTTTTTAAAAACTGAAGGATAGTTGATATAGAATGCGACATTAGTTTCACCTGAACTATATGCTCTGCTCAGCATAGGTGTAGCTACCATCTGTCATACAGCGCTATTATAATACCATTGACTATATTTCCTATGCTGTACCTTTCATCCTGTGATTTACTCATTCTATAACTGAAGGCCTGTACCTTTCATTCCCCTTCACCCCTTTTTGCCCATTCCCCCACTCATAATGGGGTGTGTGTGTGTGTGTGTGTGTGTGTGTGTTTGGAGGGAGGGGGAGAGAGTGTGTGTGCTTGCTAGAAGAAGAAAAAAAATAGATTATCCTGTAGAAAAATAGGCGAGAGACTTGATAGGCACTTCACAAAACAGAATATTCAGATGGCCAGTAAACATATGAAAAAGGTGATTAACCTTATTAGTAATCAAGAAGGTTTAGTTAAAATCATGATGGAATTCTACTGCTTTCCTACCAGAATGGCTAAAAGTAAAAAGATTGACAATACCAAGTGAAGGCAAGGATGTAAAGCTATCAGAGTTCTCATACATGATGGGCATGTCAGTTGCACGATGACTTGGTAAACTGGCCTTATTTACCAAGGTTTAATGTCCTCATACATTGTAAACCAGCATTTTGTTTCCTAGATATATACTGAACAGAACTGTATTCCATATGTACCAAAAGACAGGTTTATACAAATATCAATTTAATAGTCAAAAACTGGAAAACAGCATAAATAATCAAAAAGAATGGTAAATGTTGGTGTTTTCATTTAGTGAATACTATATAGTAGTGAAAATGAATGAGCTGCAGCTATACAAAACATGAATCTCATAAACATAAGCTCAAGGCAGAAGCCAGGCATGAGTGAATGCATACTATATGATTCTCTTTATATAACATTCAAAACCAGGCAAAACTAGTTGTGGTGTTATAATTCAGGGTATTACTCTAATAATTCTGTCTGTGGATGAAAGTGGAGGTAGTGATTAGGAAGGAGCCACAAGGAGAGTCCTCGAGTGCTAATACTGCCCTGTTTCTTTTATCTGGATGGTAGTTCAGTAGATATGCTTATTTGCTGGAATTCATTGTGTGTGTACTTCTCTGATGTAAGTTATACATGAATAAAAATATTACAAGAAGCAATGAGGAAGTTCTTCTGATAGGGAGCAATCTCCAAGAAGTAACACAGGCAAGATGCAGCAGTGTTTACATTATGAAACATTCTGGTTTCTATTTTTTTTTTTCATTTTATTTATTTTTTCAGTGTAACAGTATTCATTCTTTTTGCACAACACCCAGTGCTCCATGCAAAACGTGCCCTCCCCATTACCCACCACCTGTTCCCCCAACCTCCCACCCCTGACCCTTCAAAACCCTCAGGTTGTTTTGGAGGCGTATTCTGGTTTCTATTTATAGCATGCCACCTCTTTGCTTCTACCTCTGGTTGTTACCCAAGCCCCAGTCCTTGGCCATCTGTTTTCCCTCTAATTCAGTCTTAGGATATAAATTCCTATCTCTGCGCTTCTTGTGCAAACCCTAGTCCCAATTTATCACTTTTTTTCCCCCAACATTCTGTGGGATAGTTCCTATTGATTATATCATGGCTAACACAAAAATCAAAACATGTCTAAAACTTATCTGTCTTCCTCCCTCAAGTCTAAATAAGCTACCATCCTGATTTTGCTATTTGTTTCAATGGCTTCAGTATTCTCCAAGCTTGAAGTATTTGTCATTGTTGATCTAATTCTCCACTGGACATCCAGTGTGTGTTGCCAACAATTTCCTTTCAGCATCCTGAAATTCTTTATTTCCATTTCCAATGTTCCCATGATAACATCATTTGAAAAGCTGCAGTAGGGTATTGCTAAAGAGTGAAGTCCCTGTCTTCACTTTTCCTGCAAATAGCATGTTGCTAAAATGGCATTGGAAAACAATATTTCAAAGTTATACAGTGATGATGGTTGCATAACTCTACGAAATATACTAAAAACTGCTCAATCGTATACCTTTAAAGTGCATTTTATGGTACAGCAGTTACATCTCAAGTAAGCTGTGATTGAACCAAAACCAAAAATGTCATTGAGAGCATGTAGTGATTTCCATTGGGAATAAATCTTAGTTTTGGTCTTTCATCCAGAACTAGTCCTTTATCCAGCTTCATGTTCCTATCCAGTCTTGGGCATTCTGTCAGTAGAAAACTTCTTTGAATAATCTCTTCTCCTTGATAATAACATCTTTGTATTGTAGTAAGTGCTTTCATGTATAAGAAAGATTAATAATCTCATGAGAATAGTCAAAGCTATTATCCCTGTTTTAAAATTAGGGAAACCAGTGAGGACAGAGAGATTTATCTGGAAGCACAGGGCTAGTCTTAGCATTCATATCAACTTAAAGATATTTCCTGAACATCTTTTGTGTACTAGGTACTGATTGGTGCAGTCAGGATGCAGAGATGTATTTTAGTCCTTTGGTCGCTGAACCCAGAGAATTCACCAAAGTTGCTTCTGGTTTCTCTCTGCCTCTGCTAGTCTTCTTTCCGTCTCTAGACTGCTTTACTACTACTGTTTTGTCCTTGTTATTTAACTTCCAAGCACTTCTGAACTCTCTTTCCCTCACTAACCCTCTTTAAACCTTCCTTTGCTTTGAATTTCTTGGGATAACCAATTCTAAATATATTTGTAACTTGCCACATTTTTCTCTAGTGGGTTTGCATTTAGATCACCTAAGTTGATAAGAAAGCTTCTCCAAGACATAAATAATTATCTATAATTTTAAAGATATTTCCCACAATTCTTTTCTCATTGAGCCCCTTGATGGTTAGTACAATTATGTTGCATTTAAATAGAAAACTCAGACCTTTCCTTGAGCTTGAATCTGTTGGCCAGTTGGGAAGACCAGACCCACAAGAAACACATCCTGTGTGCAATTGTAAAACACACCAGTTGTGAAAAGTAAAAACTTCAACTTGAATGTATAAGTGGTTCTGAGGAGTTGTTCTGCTATAGCAGAACTGTAGCTTACCCTTAACTCTGATATTTAGGCCCATTGTGACCTCAGTGGCTCCCACCTTAGCACCTGAAGTAATTACTAGATAGTGGGTTGGTTGATGTGGGCTAGTATTCTTTGGGGTGTTCACTTGCCTCTCCTTTACTATACCATTAATGTTAGTGGACCACCGTGGCACACATGGTATCCCTGAAGATGATGAACCATCCCATATCTCTATATTTTCATAAGCTTGTAGGTAAAGGTGAGACAGTGAAAAGCCCTCTTCAAATAAGCAAAGTAAAATGGAAGTAGCATTCTGTGTTATTAGGAGGTATTAGGAGATGGGGGTCCCTGGCTGGCTCAGTTGGAAGAGCATGGGACTCTTGATCTTGGGGTTTTGAAAGTGAGCCCCACATTGGGTATAGAGATTATAAACAAGCTAACAAACTTTGTTTTAAAAAAAGAAGGTACTATTTATGGTAGAGTTGGTTCTCTTGCCACTCAAATATCTTACCTGTGCTATTGAATTTATGACTGTTTAGTTGGATGTCTTACAACTCCGTTCATCTGTTCATTGTAAATGTAGTTTCTCTGTGTCATCTTTAAATAATTATTAGAGTCAAAATACAGAAAATTAGCTTATTTGATGGTTTTTATTGTTGTTCTTTTATAAGGCACAGTTGGTGGATCTGAAATCTGAACTGACAGAGACCCAGGCAGAGAAAGTCGTGTTGGAGAAAGAAGTCCATGATCAGCTTTTACAGCTGCACTCTGTCCAGCTTCAGCTCCATGCTAAGACTGGTCAGAGTGTTGACTCTGGTACCATTAAGGCAAAACTGGTAAGTAGTTTAGAAGGTGACATATATTAACATGTATTTTAGAGGGTGAAGAGGACAGTTTTTAATGAGGCTTTTGAATATAGAGGGTAATATATGCTCATTGTGGGAAATTTAGAAAACGCAGTAGATGTAAAGATCTTTACGATCATCCACAGTCTTATTAGCTAGGGTGAGAAGGGATAATACCAATAAGCAGTTGATACTTAGGATTGTTTTCCTATTTGAAAGTATCTGTGTAAATATATTTTAAAGGTATTTGTGATTATAACCTGTAAACACAATTTTTGCCCTATTGGATCAGTTAGGATTAAGTTCTGCTGCATGTAACAGAAAGCCAAATAACATTGGGATTATTCTCAAGTAGTACAAATTATTTCCTCCCGAGTCTGATATAGGTAGTCTAGAGCTGGTATAATAGCTCTATAGATAACTAGGTATATCCAGGTGCTTTTTGTAGTTTTGTGGTCTGCCATTTTTAGCTCATGGTTTCCATCCTTAGGATTTCTTCATTCCAGGCAGGAAGAAGGATGAATCTAAGGACAAAAGGATGCTTCCAGGCTGCATTAGCCTTCTTGAAAGAACTTTTCATGAAATCCTCCTCAGCGATTTTTGCCCATCCAGTTAGCCATCTCATTGGCAACCCCAGCTTGCATTTCAGCCTCTTAGCTGGTCACATGGCCATCTCCAGTCAATCTGGAGTCCTATTAATAAGGAAGAAGGGGAAAATGGAATTAGGTGCCAACCAGTGGCACATTTTTTTCTGTCACTCTTAATAAGCATTTTTCCTGCCACTGAACATTCTTTAATGTTTGTATAATACTCATTATAGACATTTTCCATAATTAATCTTTGCCCTCTTAATACAGGTTTGTTTAAGTTTGTTTAAATTTGTTTAAGTTTCATTTCAGCTTAATCTCCTATGTATTAAGTGTGTACTATGTGCCAGACACATGTTTGGCCATAGAGGACACAGCAATTAGACAGGTAAAGTTTGGGAGAGCCAGGAGATGAAAATGGTGATGATGATAGTCATACATTTTTAAGTTTTACTTGATTTCCATTAATTTCATTTGATTGGGTTTCTAATATTGATGTTAGAATTTGAGTATGTATTTAAACGTTTTGAATTTAGAAATTCTATGAATCTTAAGTTAGTAACTTTGTTCTCTTTAACTGAAATGAGTCAGATTTCTCACTGCTTCTTTGGGATGTTTGATGGTAACGTTGAGAAACAGTGTACTTTTTCACTGGAAAAGAATTTACTTGAAGTTTTAACATTAGATCTGAAACAGGGTGCTATAATGGAAAGGCACCGAAGCAGATAAGGTGACAAATTTTCATGAAACAAGCAGTTTTAATCTAACACTATGTAGTTACTATTGCTTATGGATTTGCAAGTATATTTGTTCTAATGAACTTTACCCCAATGATATTCAGCATACAGGAATTTTCCTTATAATGATTATACCACTAGATAGATTGATTTGTTTGATATTTTTCTAATTATCAAACTTTTTTCTTATATCTTAAGTCTGTCCCCTCTGTGGAGGAGCTGGTAAGTATGTTGTTTCTGTTTTGCGTTAGTATGTCATGCTGAAGTGTTCTTAGCGTCTTACTTGCATATTACATGTTGTCACTTTGTATTTGGAAATGATATTCATGATGATAGTTTTTTAATCTGCCAGTACCTGAAAAGTTTGCTCTTTTCTCACTACACGTTGTTAAAGATTTTTCTTTTGTTTGGAATTTTTAACCATTATTTGCAGAACCCATTAATAATTGACAACTTCTGAGCCTTGTAACTTGCTCAGACCTCTGCTTCAAAAGAGCAGTTGGTTTTCCCCCGTGAGTGTTTGGAAGTTACATTAAGCAGACCTAGGTTTTTCCTCTTTTTCTATTTGAGTTTATCCCCAGAGAAAGAATGTGCATGTTGGTTTCTTATTCACCCACTGCATGTATTATAACTTTTTAGCAGTCTTGTAATAATGGTGTGGCTTTTGAAACAACTGATTTTTGAAACTCTTTACCAGAACTTATTTTAGAAAATATCAATATATAAATTCTTAATATTTTTCTCACTATCCTAACCTAATCAAGTTCTAGTTTGTCTTATGGCTTTATTTCTTGTGGTTCTCTAAGTAGAAAATGAGCTTCTTGCTTTTTACCTATTAAACAGGTTAACAAAAGATACATATTTTTTCTTTAAAATTAAAAGTGATTAACTTCAGTTTTCTTAGTCCTATTTGTGCTTGCAAATGTTATTTTCAGGCCTGAGAGTTTGTCAGATTCATTAGGGGTTTGAATCATGGAAGCAAAATGGTGACGTATGCGTTTCTTAGATTTCTTTAATACTGTATAAATATCTTATCGAAGTAATTGTAAGTAGATACTTCCAACATAAAGTTTATTTAGTCCATAAACCAAAGAATACTTGCTCTTCTGGACTCTTTTTCTGAAACAAACATTAACTTCAGTAAATTTCATAAAAAAGATTTTTGTTCATGTCATCCAAACTGTGGGTTGTTTTGTTTTTGTTTTTTGTTTTTTTTTTGGAACTGATATTTGCCTTTTAGGAAAATAGGTTCTGAAATAAGTTGCGATTTTAATAATTCCAAGGTTGTTGTATTCTAAATAATTCTAATTCTAAATAATTCCAAGGTTGTTGTATTCTAAATTATTCAAATTCTTGAAAAACAGTATCTAGAAATTATGGTCTAATGGTTATATTTTTTTTACAGAAGTTGAAAAAGCCTGATAATTAGTTTTCCTCTGTTTATAATAACAACAAATTATTTTTAATCAAAGAGGTGATAAATATATCTGCCATTTGGTAATTACTCATTTTAGCTTGTATATTTTTTATGTGTGTTTAAGACTGATACTCACTGCCTTGTATTTGAGTATATCATATATTGAGGCTTAGCTGTATCATTTATTGATATACTGTTGTCAAAAGAGTAGACCAAAGCAGACAGTTAAATTAGCCAAAATATATTCCAGAATTGTTAGAAGTTTGTTTAAATTTGTTTCTCAGCTCCTTAATATCCATAATAAAAAGGGGAATCATTATAATCATCAGTACCCATACAATAGAAACAGTGTCACTTGCCATTTGCTCAAGAGAAACATTTTTTCTGGTGCTGAGCTAGATCTTTATTTAAGTCTCACAAAGGGGACATAGTGAACAGTGTCTTCCACATCTCGTCAACAAATACAGCCACATTTTCCCAAGATTTATAGATTCTCTGTATCAGCGAGTCGGGAAAAGCAGTTCTGTAAGGCAGCGAAAGGATAGAAGTTTACAATGTTTGGATAGTTCTCTTGATCCAAAAATAACACTTAAAATATCTAGCAGGGCCTTTACTCAACTCTCAGAAGAGTTTTGTTTAGCCACAGTTTGTGTGTCTGTTTGAATTTGACTGCCTTTAGGCAGGATTTTGTACCTTCCATTTTCCACTCTACTTTATCTTGTAAGGGCCTCTCTGTTTTGTGCTTGGGCCCTGAAGTCATTTGCATTAGTCACCTCTGATTTATAGGAATAGACATAGGAAGCATTATTTCTCATGTGTAAGGTCGTGATAAAAATTGGGTGGCAAAGATCTTGAGGTTTTATACTCTGGCTAACACCTTTAATTCACATATATGGACTATCCACCAAGTGGAGCATGGGACGGCATCCTTTTATGAGAGCTAAAATTGAATGTCCATCCTACCTCATAGAAGGCAGGTGAGGCCTTGTTTTCCTCTGCAAACGTTCATATTTTAACTTCATTCACTTTGACATATGGACAGATAGATGAATCAGATCCCCAAATTCAGTGATAATCTGTACCATAGATATGCTTAAGTAGAAAAAATTTTTTAATGTGTAAATGTTTCAGTGCATTTGTTACCAGCATTTTTCCATGACCATCAAACATTCTTTAAAAAATTAGAGTGTTCTAATTTAAGCAGTGTAAGTTTCTTATAGTCTTCTAAGGTAAATTAGCTGTAGAATCTATCTGTGTAACAGAAGGATTTTGACTTGTTTATAGAATTACTACATTAGGGATGCCTGGGTGGCTCAGTCTGTTAAGTATCTGCCTTTGACTCATGTCATGATCCTAGGATCCTGGGATCGTGTCCCCATCAGGCTCCTTGCTCAGCAGGAATTGTGCTTCTCCCTCTGCCTACCACTCTTCCTGCTTGTGCTCTCTCCCTAATAAATAAATAAAATCTTTCAAAAATAAAAAAAGTTAAAAAACAACAACAACAAAAACAAAAGCAACAAAAAGAATTGTTGTGTTAAAGTTAATTAAATGTTTGGATGCAACCACCAGAATGATTATTTTTATTTTAGTTTAGTTTCTTGAGGCATTTTTAGAAAGGAAATAGAGAGCAGATGTAATTATTCATTGAAGCCACTCCTATTAGTATATGATGACTTGAGCTTAGAGAAGACTAATTCTCTTAGTATCCTCAGTGTCAAAGTACCCTAAAGCGCAGAATTATCCTATGTGGAAGTGGTACCAACACCTTCTGGTACTAGTTAAAAAGAATTGGATCCAAATCTTTGTTTTTGTGTTCATTTTATAGAAATGAAGTAACTTTTATCACATGCTTTCATTGTTGGTATTGTAGACTGTGTGCGCTTTTATGTATTTTGAGGAACATGGTCTGTTGCCGAAAAGCCTTAAGAGTATTTTCATTACATTGCGGTTTTTTTGTTTTTGTTTTTGTTTTAATGAAAATAGGAGAGAGAGCTTGAAGCGAACAAAAAAGAAAAAATGAAAGAAGCTCAACTTGAAGCTGAGGTGAAGTTGTTGAGAAAAGAGAATGAAGCTCTTCGAAGACACATAGCTGTTCTCCAGGCTGAAGTTTATGGGGCAAGACTGGCTGCTAAGTACTTGGATAAGGAACTGGCAGGAAGGTGTGTAAAAATGAGTACCTTGTACTCTGAGGTAACAAATTGGATATTTAATGAGGTTGATTTTTACCTCTTGTAGTAAATGAAACATTAATCTTTAAGAGTTACTTTACAGTTGGGTATAGCTTATTGTTGTTAATACTGGTAGCATTATATATTGCAGATTTATTTAGCCATACTAAATACATATTTCTGGTTTACACACACACGCATGCACACGTACACACACACACTAATAGGAACTTATTTTGAAATGCTAATAACTCTAAATTTGCACTTTTTAGCCATTTCCTGCCTCGAAACCATAAAAGATGATGCTCACATGTACAGCATGACTTCCATAAGGAATTCTTTCTATGATCATTGAAATGTAATCTTTTTTGAACCTCCAAATACATTGGAATGACAGTGACTTTATCATAATAATACAGAGTTCTGCTTGCATTAATTTCTTTAAAGTTAATTATTCACAGACTTTGGTGATTTATTATTTTTGGTAAATACTTTTTACTCATTGTTTTGATACCACATGAAGAACTGATGTGGAGCAAATAAAAGTAATTTATATGATGTTGAAGTGAACATTTTCTGACTTTTGCCATATTTAAAATAATGATTTTGTAAAATGAAACTGTCATTAAAAGAAATGTTTTTGTACAGTTAGGCTCTTGTAAAGACCTAGTATTCAACAGTATCTGAGTTTATTGACCTACTCTGATTGTGTGCAAGACATGAAACATGGTCATTGACATTAGTCTCAAATTGTTTTGAGATGTATTTGAATGAAGTATATGATTAGAAAATGTATCATTCATTCTTTTTTAAAGAAATTAGTTCTCTCTGGAAGACATCTGTTCTTTTCAGACTTTTGGTATTTTGCAAATCTGAGAGACCTCAGGAGGTTCCTGAAGGGATTAGTTTTATTACTAACAGGTTTATGCAAAAGCTACTTGTGTTCAGTAGTTTTTCTGAATTCCCTCTGTAATAAAAATTATAATAATGAAAAACTAACTGAATTAACTCTTTTCTCAATATAAAGGGTCCAACAAATACAGTTACTAGGACGAGATATGAAGGGACCAGCTCATGATAAGCTTTGGAATCAGCTGGAAGCTGAAATACATTTGCATCGTCACAAAACTGTGATCAGAGCCTGTAGAGGACGTAATGACCTGAAGCGACCAATGCAAGCCCCTCCAGGCCATGTATGTTTGCTTTGTTACTCTTTCTTACTCAGCCTCTTCCTTTTTCCTTTAGTCAGAAGTCCTTACCATGTTTTTTATTCTAGTAGTATTTAAAGCCATTATTTAAAAAGGGAAAGTAGAATTAAACGCATTTAGAATAGATACATAAAGTTCTTGGTTGACTTACCCTGAAATGCCCTGAAAGTGATATTTCTGAAAACTGAACTGCTGCTAGCAAAGACATATTGCTCATGCTTTGGCTCATACTTCAGAATTTTCCTGGATCATGATTATGAATATTTAAATTGTTTTTTAAAGCTTAGCAGAGAACATTAGTAATTTGTTACTAATAATTAATTTTAAATTATTAATTTTAATAAATATTTTAAAATAAGTGATTAGATGAATAGATTGGCAAGTATTTTGGGGGTAGTTCTTAAAGGAAATTTTTGGTAACTAGATTCTACTGTAGTTTTTTCCACCTGTTTGGTCTTGAATTAAGATGGAATTTGAGATCTGTGTCCAACTGTCTGCGTCTGTAGCCACCAGTGTACAAGGGCTTTTCTATCTGAATAAATCTTGATTAAATTTCATTACTACAGCTGTCTGAAAACATAAGCCTTTCCATAATAAAAAAAGAGTATGTCTGACTCCTTCCCAGTTGCTTACATGTCTTAGTACCAGATAAACCATAAACCGTGGCCTTAAACAAGTTCAAGTATTTGTTGCCTCTGTAAAGGTTATTGTGAGAAGAATTGACATGTACATGAAGTTGGTGAGAGAAGAGTGGGGATTACAATAAGCACTTACGCCATTGTCTTCTCTGGGACACTGGGGACCATTAAATTCCAAGCAGTGGCTAGATTGTAAAAGTTATTTCATGCTACCTAAAGGATTTTGAATTTTTACCTGATAATCATGGGATTTTTAATAAAATGTACTCAAGATTTAACATTATTTTGACAAATTACTTTGGCATAGTGAAGATAATATGCTGGAAGAGGGCCTACATGAGAAAGACACAATAGTAACCTGAGGAGAAAGTGATGAATGTAGGGGGAGTATATTTGAGAGGAAGGGTAGCTTTGAGAGAATTAGAATCAAGAAGAGTTGGGGGCACCTGGTTGGCTCAGTCAGTAGAGCATGTGACTCTCAATCTCAGGGTCGTGAATTCAAGCCCCACACTGGGTGTGGAGCCTGCTTAAAAAAAAAAAAAGAATCAAGAAGACTTGGTGATTAACTGCTTTTGGTTATGTGGGTAAATGAGAAGGAAGAGCATAGGTTTTTGGTGCAGGCAGTTGAGTGAGATGATGGCATTTGCTGATAAAGCAAATAGAGGAAAAGGAAGATTTGGGGGAGAAATAGGAGATTTGTTTTAGACATGTAATATTTGAGGTGCCATTGGGACAAACAATATATTCAGTTGGCTATATGACTTTGGAATTTAGGAAAGTCTGAGTTGGAGAAATATTAGGTAAATCATCTATCTGTTATAACCAAACTACGGAATTGATTAAACAACCCAGGGAAGTATATAGAAAATAAAAAGAATAGAAGGCCAGGGATAGAAAGAAACTTCTAGGGAGTGAGGGAAAGACATGGATCACCGAAGAAGCGAGTCTGAAATGGAGCTGTTAGAATAATCCATCTAGTAAAGTAATGTAATAGAAACCAAGGAAAAGAGGGTTTCATGCAGGGGTTAGTGAACTTTCCACAATGTTTAAGTAGGATAGTGACTAAAATTTATACATTGGATATAGTCATGTTGGTTGCCAGTGACTGTAGAGAAGACAGTTTTAATAGAACAGGTGGGCACAAAACCCTAATTATAGTGACTGAAATAATGAATGTGGGAGGCAAGGAGGTAGATACCATAGGGATTAACTTTGTGTGAAGGTTAAGGAAAGATGGAGGGTTAGCTAAAGAAGATAGAAGATAATTAAAGAAGATAGTAGATAATTAAAGGTTTTTATTTTGTTTTATGTTTTCACATGGTCAGTATTCAAAGCTAGAAGAGGCTTAGAATTTGTTTATGTGCTGGACAGGGGAGGAACTTAGCAGAGAAGGAAAAAGTAAAGGTACCAGAGAAAGGTTAATTTATGGAGCAAAGTCCTTTATTTAAGAGGTATAGCCCATGGGTGAAATGCCAGTTTGTTTCCTTATTGTCTGTGGCTGCTTTCATGCTACAAGGGCAGAGCTGAGTAGGTGTGACAGAGACCGTATGGTCTGCAAGACATTCTAGGAAGTCTGCCAACTCTTGATGTGAGGGCCATGGAATATAGTAAGGGCTCAATAAACACCAACAGCTGGAAAAAAAAAAAAAAAAAAAAAAGAGGTAGACTCCAGAGCTCAACAGAATGAAAAGTAATTAATGATTCAATTGGTAATTTGTTTTTTTAATTCTGCAAATTAGTTAAAATGGTATAGATCTTTATGATAATTTCTAGTAAAAATAAACATTTTACTACTTTTATTTTTTGAAGATTGCTTATCAGTTAATTCCTGGCAATAGTTTCCTTCGTAATGTCCTACAGTTTAAGAGGAGATGAATCAATAGTAAAGAAACTAACAAAAGCGTGGGAAAGTCATCCATCCGTTTCACTACATTAACAGAACAGCTATTTTCATTTTACCATTTTATCTGTTAATTTTTTTTCTTAACACTTTAGTGTATCCATTCCAGGAAATTAATGAAGATTTCTAAAAGCAAGTTATATAGCTTGGGTTTACTCTATTTGATATATCATTTAAGTAGTACTAATTTTTCTTTTAATTTTTCTTTTTTCCCCCATTAAGGATCAAGACTCTTTAAAGAAAAGCCAGGGTGTTGGTCCGATTAGAAAAGTTCTTCTCCTTAAGGAAGATCATGAAGGCCTTGGCATTTCAATTACAGTAAGAAGTAGTGCTTCCAGTCTCCTCTTCTGTAGTTAACTAGGATAATTGTGCTCCTGTGTTGGATATCCTTGGGAAGCAAAGTATTCTGGATATATTCTCTAAATAACTAAATTTATTCCCCTGGGCAACACCACTTTTGTGTAAACTTTTTTTTGTATGTAAATCTTCCTAAGGACTATTAAGTATTACCTCGGTAAAATTATTACTTTATTAAGCATAATTTAGCATTTTCATTATGACTTGGGTTATAGTTTTATACAATATACTGTGATTGCCTCTAGGACCTTTGAGAATGGGTATGATTGTTTCCTTCTATGTTAAATGACTCCAGATTATATTGTTCTTTTCTCTAGAGTATGTGTTATCTTTCTCTTGACTCATTTCTTTGTTGTCAGATTTCAGTGGCTGTTGAGTCCAAATATTCTTCCTTTCTAAATTTGGTGCCTTTATAAATAGTTGTCTTGGGCAGCATTTCTGAGATCAGCTATTATAAAGTACATATATTTGGAGTCATTTTGCTGTCCTTAGAGTGCTTTTTTCCAGAAGAATGAATAAGATGGGTTACCCTGTTTTTCATTTGGTAATACTTAGATACTGCCTAAGTTCTTTTGCTTTTTGGTATTGCCCAATACAGAAATTTTTTTTATCATAAGAAGTTTACCTGTCAAGTTTATATACAAGTTATGTATAAGTTTATACCTCGACAGGTATAAACCTGTCAAGTTTATACCAACAAATAGGTATTTATTGAATACCTACCTGTCTTTTTGAATGCACTGCCCTTAAAGAGCATAAATTTTAGAAGAAATAATAACATACATATATACACACACACGCACAATATGTATATATATGTATGTATACAATATTCATATACACACACAAATAATTATAACACAAGCTAAAAAGTGAAAGGTACCAAATAACTGCATTTTATCAATTCTTTGTTGCATATTTTTCACATTTTAATATCTCTGAAATTCAGATTCTTATACTCTTTCAGTGATTTTTGTAGTACTTAAAATAATGCTAAGTCATATAGTGATTTAGATTTGATCAAATCTAATAGTGCTATGGACTATTAATATGTAAAATATTTTTATTTTTGTTTAAAAGAGTTTAGCCAACTGTAGTTTTTTCATTTGGTGTTTGTTTGGGTTTTTTTTTTTTTTGGCTTTGGAATGTGTTTAGAAAATATGTATGTTACCGTTTTATTCAGAGATAACTTTGATACTAGTAATAATATATTTATCATTACCTAAGTGGCAAATAATATTTTAGTCAGTATTTATACAGGATAGATGCTTATTGAAATGTATTTTTAAGATGTTTTATTGTTAGAATAGTAGAATAGTCTGTGACTGTACAAAGAGTAAACTAATTGACTACCTTTCTTTTTTTTTTTTTTTTTTTGGTTAGGGTGGAAAAGAACATGGTGTTCCAATCCTCATTTCTGAGATCCACCCAGGGCAACCTGCTGACAGATGTGGAGGACTGCACGTGGGAGATGCTATTCTGGCTGTTAACGGAGTTAACCTAAGGGATACAAAGCATAAAGAAGCTGTAACCATTCTTTCCCAGCAGGTAAGTTCCTGTTATGCAGTTAAAATTGGATCTATCAATTGGTTCTTCTCAAATTTACTGAATATTTAATACTTCCTATACTTGAGGCTTTTCAAGTAGTAAAGTGTTTTTATATAGACACTAGTTCCCTTTGATTTGGGCCTTTTATAGAAGACATTCAGCCAGATTTACTGAAGATTTTGTTTGCCTTTTTCCATAGCTGTATAACTTTGAGCAAGTTCCTTAAGTCCTCTTCTCTGCTATGGTGTCCTTATCAGAGAACTGTTAGGGTTAAGTATGTTGATTCATATAAAGTGCTCAGAACAGGACCTGGTACTTAGAAAGCAAAACATCTTTAATGACTAAAACACTACAAATAGGAGGTATTATAGAAAACGTAATGCTAGAAGCCAACTGGTTTTACAGACATGAATGTTAGAAGTGAAAGGGTCCTTAGAAATCATTTAGCCCAACCCTCTTATTTAAAATGAGTAAACTGAAGTTCTTAGGGATTAAATGATTTGATCAAGGATGCAGAGAAAATAAATTAGAGTTGGGATTCATACCCACAAGTCTTATTTGTTACCAAGATTTTTTGTTTTGTTTTCCTTTTTTCCTTCAAGAAGGTTGAAGAAATTAGATTTTGATAGTACATTGAGATGTTTGTTGGATCATCAATGTAGAATTGAACCTCAAGAGTTGAAAGTGAACTTACAGCTCATGTGGTTCAACTACACATTGTATAAATCTCTACAGTATCACTAATTAAATATTCATATTAAAGGGGGGACTTGTTGATAAAGTAGTTCATTCTGTTACTGTACATTGCTGATTTTTAGGAAGTTCTTCCTCATATTAAGCCTAAAATCTGTCTGCATGATTGCCACCCACGGACCTAATTCACTTTATGGAAGACTACCGCATTAATCCATCTCTCTCCCCCAAGTGGTATTTGTAAGCATTATCTGCTAAGAGAGATCTCAGAATGCAACTGTAACCTCTTTCAGTTGGTGTTTTCTCAACCCAACTTGGCCAAATCCGGTGGCATAAGAGTGAGATGAATGGCAGCTGTGGTAAAGGAAATACAAACAGGCAGTCACAAACTTTTAAGGAAATGCTAAGTGTGTATTAAAATTTTGAAACATAAGCATCCGGGAAAGCAGCGCACTAAAGATACTGACTTAGCGAGTGACATGAAAAATGGCATGCTTTCTTTGGAGCAAAGGCAGGCCATAATTTTCAGAGTTGCAAATACCAGACTTGTGTGTAGTGACTATAGTCTCTTATTAAATGACTTGGAATGTTTTTTATTTTTACTTTTTTTTTTTAAAGATTTTATTTTTTTATTCGACAGAGAGAGATCACAAGTAGGCAGAGAGGCAAGCAGAGAGAGAGAGAGAGAGAGAGAGTCAGGAGGAAGCAGGCTCCCTGCCAAGTAGAGAGTCCGATGCGGGACTGGATCCCAGGACCCTAAGATCATGACCTGAGCTGAAGGCAGAGGCTTAACCTACTGAGTCACCCAGGTGCCCCTGGAATGTTTTTTAGAATAAAATAATCTGTAACTTTTTACTTGAATATAAGTTCAGGGGCGCCTGGGTGGCTCAGTCAGTTAAATGTCTGACTCTTGGCTTTGGCTCAGGTCATGATCCTCAGGGTTGTAAGATCCAGCCCCACATTAGGCTCTGCACTCAGCGGGGAGTCTGCTTAAGAATCTCTCTCTCCCTCTCCCTCTGTACTTCCCCTTGCCTGCAATTTCTGTCTCTAAAATAAATAAATCTTAAAAAAAAAAAAAAAAAAGAATAGCAGTACAAATACTACATTTATTTATATAAGTACTTAAAAATAAAAATATTTAAGTAACCTCTATCCTCAACATGTACTTGCAACCCTGAGATCAAGCTTCATGTGCTCTTCTGAGCCAGCCAGGCGCCCCCAAATATGATACATGTAGTCCAGTAGAAAGAGCAAGGACTTCGGAGTCAAATTTCTGTTTTTCTGATTTACTTGCTCATTATGTTGGAAGAATTATCTGCTCTTTCCAAAGCTCATTCAGGTTTCTCACTAATGTAAAAGATACTGTACTATAGAGTTATTCTATATATATATATATATATATATATATATATATATATATATATATAAAATAACTATAGGGTTATTCTGAAGATTTAAGGATATAGTTTCACACAATAAATAAAGTAACTATTATAATAATTACTATTAACATTATGTTACTCAGTGAAAGTTAAGTAAAGGCTCAAGACCTATTCAGTAAGAAACAAGAAATCATTGTGTAGAGGTTTCTTGAATTAGTCAAGGAAAAGTTTGTGTGATGCCCTTAAGTGCAACTTTAATATGACTGCTTAAGTGGATTTGCTATGTCAAGTACAAAATGGCAGAATAACTTCTAAACTGAACATTTGTTCTAAAATTTTATAAGTTGAGTAGTTAAGCATTCATTTTTAGTGGTCTGTTAGCAAAAATACTGTGACTGGTACAAAGAGCTACTGTATTATTAAAAGGAAATTAGGATTTGTGGTGTTGGTCTGGACGTGATGGCCTTTGTTTGTTTTCTATCTTTTGAGATTCTAGAATTTCATTATTTGTTATCTTGAAAGGAGCTACATTTGAAGCCTTACTAATACTTCTCATGCCTATTACATATCCCAAAGTATTTGGAAACCATTTTTTGAGTATAATTATAGTAACTTGATTTCCTCTTTTCTTTCTTAACTTTAGAGAGGAGAGATTGAATTTGAAGTAGTTTATGTGGCTCCCGAAGTGGATTCTGATGATGAAAATGTAGAGTATGAAGATGAGAGTGGACATCGCTACCGTTTATATCTTGATGAGTTAGAGGGAGGGAGTAATCCCGGTGCTAGTTGCAAAGACACAAGCGGGGAAATCAAAGTGTTGCAAGGTAAAAATTAATCTAAAAGTTATCAATGTATTTATCATTAGTAAACTTTTAAAGTACAAAATTTTAGATTTCTTCAGTAACAATCTTTTAATGACAGGAAGTCATCATTAACAAATTGAAGCTCTCCTTTGCTTATAGTTTTATTGCATACTGGTCACTGTGCCAAAATGTTACTTACATAGAAGTTCTCTTAGGTTCATCTTGGACTTTAAGACAAGTGTATTACCAGTTACTGAACTACAAATGATCCTTGAAAAATAAAAAAAAAAAATTCAAGTGTTCTAGATTCTGAAATAAAGACTGATAATATATGCCTTTTAGAGTAGATACACATCTTACTGTCATCTTGCTGTGTTAATGCAAATTCTTTCCTAATACAATGATTTGTAGACTAATATGAATATGTTATTAGACCATCGTCTTATGATTATTATGAGAATCAGGATATGTGATCTTGAGGATTTTTGGTTTAGTTCCTTTGCTATTATTTACACATACTGTTCAAAGAAATTCTAGCCCTTTCTTTTACATAGAGCAGTGGTTCTTAAATTGTGATCTGTGAATCTCTGGAGGTCCCTGAAGACCCTTCGAGGGAATTCATGAGATAAAAACTTTATAATAGGGGCATCTGGGTGGCTCATTCCGATAAGCCTCTGCCTTCAGCTCAGGTCCTGATCTTGGTGTCCTGGGATTGAGCCCTTCATTCTGGCTCCCTGTTCAGCAAGGAGTCTGTTTCTCCCTCTCCCTCTAACCCTCCCCCCCCCGCCCCCCAACTCATGTGCATGTGCTCTCTCTCGCTTTCTCTCAAATAGATAAATAACTCCCTCTGCAAAACCGTTCATAATATTGCTAAAATCTTACTTCTGTTTTTTTCCTGAGTTGATATTTGCACTGATGGTTCAAAAGCTGTGGGGATAAATTCCTGTTTGCCTTAGTATGAATCAAGGCAGTGGTGCGACTCTTAAAGTAATCATTGTTTCTTTCTTGCCATCTTCTCAGAGTAAACAAAAAAAGAAAGAAGAATAAAATGCCAGTTTCGTGAAATAGTAAAACTCTTCATTTTATTAAATCTTGACCCTTGAATGCATGTCTTGTTCGTATTGTGTGTTATCAGATGAGAAGTATACGTAAAGCACTGAGTCTGCATGCTGAGTGGAGATGCTGGTCTCAAAGAAAAGCACTCAGGTGGTTAAGTAGCTAGCTAAACTGGCCATTTTTTTCATGGAAGACAATTCTGACTTGAAGAATGACTGACAAATTAGGTTGTTCATACTCTTTGGCAGCCATTCTCTTTAAAAGGAACAAGATGGGGCACCTGGGTGGTTCAGTGGGTTGGGTCTCTGCCTTCGGCTCAGGTCATGATCTCAGGTCCTGGGATCGAGCCTTACATTGGGCTTTGTGCACGGCAGGAGCCTGCTTCCCCCTCTCTCTTTCTGCCTGCCTCTCTGCTTACTTGTGATCTCTGTCAAATAAATAAATAAAATTTAAAAAAATAAATAAATAAAAAATAAAAATAAAAGGAACAAGATGAGTCCATCACTTCAGGGAAACAACTGAGTATTTATTGCCAGTGATTGAATTTCAGCTTTCAAGTGACAATTAGAATTTTGTAAGACATTTATCAATCACCATGAGCTTGACAGCTTTCCAACACTAAACTTATATAATAAGATTGGTGGTGATGTTAATAAATGTGATTTTTTTTTGATACAGTAAAAATGAAACATCTCAACTTTTGGAATTGCTATATAACTCAGTGATCTAATATTTTTCAAATGACCAGTGTATGATGTTACAAAATCCTGCATGGCTAAAAGAGTCATAAAGAGACAAGTGGATTTTAATGTAACAGTGTGAACTGCCCAATTCTGTGGCGAGCAATTTTGGTATAATCAAAGAAGAAATTTGACAGTTACCTGAAAAGTCCATTAAAACTACTCTTCCCTCTTCCAACTATGTATCTTTGTGAGGGTGAGCCTTTTATATACTTGTAATAGATTGAGCAGAGGCAAAAAAAAAAAAAATCCAGCTATCTTCTATAAAGGCAGACTTTATTATTTTTTATTTTTTTAAGAGATTTTGTTTATTTACTTGACAGAGGGAGGGAGAGCGCAAGCAGTGGGGGCAGGAAAGGGAGAAGCAGGCTCCCCGCCAAGCAGGGTGCCTGATGCAGGGCTCAATCCCAGGACCCTGGGACCATGACCCGAGCCGAAGGCAGATACCTAACCAGCTGAGCCACCCAGATGCCCCTAAAGCCAGACTTTAAGGATATTTGCAAAATAAGTCATAATTTTTTTTAGCTATCTCAGAAGTTTTAATTACTAATATGGTAAACATCAGTAACTCACATAACATTAATAAACCACATGAACAAAACTCTTTGGAATCCACAGTACTTATTAAGAATGTGAAGGCATCCTGTAAATGGAAAATGAGAATTTCTGGCATAGAGTTATATAGTGAACTGATGAACTAATGTTTTTGTGGTAAACATGGATTTTATTAATTATCTGCACGTAGACAGCAGTAGCAATTGTGTTCTCCCCGTACATCTTGAACGTAACTATTGTGGCAATATGTCAAAACTTTACACTGTTGGGCTGCTTTCCCTATGATTTCATTGTCCTTCACCCTTTCTGCTATTTTCTGTCTGTATTAGAAGGCTTCTTCCTTTCTTTTTTTTGTAGCTGAGGCTAAAAGACTTCTCTGTCACCTGTGTAAGTTACAGACCACTTAAAATAAGACTCATATAACCACAATGTATGCTTTTATCATTTGTTACTATTAATGGACTTAAATCACAAAAAAATGTATCCATTGGTTACTGTTGAGCACGTGTCCATACTTCATAGCTCACTGAATAGATGACATAATCAACTCTAATTTATTTGCAAGCCCAGTGTCTATTTTTTAGATTAACCAAAATTTGTTTTAGATTGTATCTGGACATTGTCTTGCCAGCAACTCTGATTTTTAGCAGTAAGCTAGTCTTTGCCTCAGTGCACTGCAGTTAAATAATCTGAAAGCAAAATGTAAAAGAAACATATAGTTGATTATTAGATATTTGTGTAAGTAGAACTTAACTGAATTTTATGATTGTGTGTATTCGAAGTTTCATGGAAAGTCTGGTAGGAAATTACATATAATTTTTTGATAGGTCCAGTAGAGAATATGAAAAAATCTGTTCAGTGTTTGCTATCTGCCAGAAGAAGGAAGAAATCCCTTTGTCAGAAATTACTAACTTGATTAATTTAGGGCCCTGTTATTTGCCTCATTGCTATTAATAATTATAGTGGGCATTCCTTTGTCTTTGCTCAATAAAGTTATAAAATTTTTTTTGGACTACAAAGTATCTGCTTTTTTTTTCTTTCCTTCAGGGTTTAATAAGAAGGCAGTAGCTGATGGACATGAAAATGGAGACCTAGGAACTTCAAGTGAAACTCCCGTAGAAGACAGTGCTTCTAAACTAGATGATCTGCACAGTCTGTATCACAAAAAATCATACTAAATTGACTTTATCTCCGGACAAGATTGTTGATCAGACTCTTGAGTTTGGGGCACTAGGGAAACGGTGACAAAGACTATACAAGATCAAGGGAGGCTTGTAGCCTAAATGACAGGCGGGTACCTCAGGGCTTCATGTGAACAATTCTAAATGCATAAAACTCCCGGTTTTCTGTGGTATACCATAATTAGCTACTGCATGTAAAGCGACTTTGATTTTCTTAAAATTGTAAAGCACCAAAGCATGTGTTTCCCAAAGGGATATTACTAGACTCTTAAGTACCAAATGAAGCACTACTGTTTTATTTGGCTCCTTTTCCATTTAGTTGAAGGACCATGCTAAGCAGAATTTTATAAGAAATAGCCTTTAAATACAAGAGAATAAATGAATTCATATTATATATTCCAGAATGTTAAGTGTGGTATTTCAGAGACAGAACTTAACTCAATGAATTGCAGAAATGTAGGCTTGACTTAATTTTTTTTTTAATTAAAAGAATGGTTTTAGTTTTTAAATTTAATTTATTGTGCATCCTGATACCTAAATCAGTTCTTAATGATCATTTATTATAATGGGTTTGCCTTTCATCTTTATTCAATGCAGTACAAAATAGTTTTCTTTAAGCAATCCTTTATCAATCAATGCTGCACTAGAAATACTTTCTCAAAAGTTATTGTACATTGTACTTTCCTGGTTTTTAAAAGAAATGCAGATGAGTGTAAAATATCTGTCCTCAATTATGTTATCTGTGGCATGGTATTGGAGCATTACATTATTAATGTTTGGACTCCACGTTTTTTTTTTTTTTTTCCCCTGGGATCCACAAAAGACAGTTTTATACATTTTGAGTTGTTCATAAAGTTTGTCTTGTGATAGTCTTGGTACTTAACGATACATTCTTCTGGCAGTGAAAGCTTAGATTTGTCAGTGAAATTACATTGCATCTACACAGCAGTTTTCTCTCAAAGTAACTTATTTGCCAATCATTTAAAAAGCCGAGGCACTGGTGGACAAGATAAGGTGAAGATGTTTTGATACAGTAATTGTTCGGGTTGGCTTTTCATCTCAGTGTTTGCTTGATGAAAGTGTTCTCATTCGCAAACTACAGAACTGTTAATTATCTTACCCTGGGATTAAGCCCCAGGGGGAGCCTGCTCTTACTGCTTTGCAGGCCACTGTACCCTCCTGGGTAAAGTGAAAACATTGCATTTAAAGAGGTGATAGTTTTGCCAATATCACTGATTTTTTTTAAAGGATATACATTTAAGGGGATATTAAGTGGGGGACAAGCCTACAAAGGCTTTTAGAGTATTACCAGTATCTTCATGTCTAATATTCAGATGTTATGTGATATAGAACACTTTTGTTTTTTGTTTATCCTAGATGCACTATATATTTGTTCATAGGTAAATCTGTACAATGTATATACTTTCTTTGGTGGTTTTGCTATTTATAAATTTTATGTTTTAACTGTTGCTCATTTATGGTTTGTTTTGGGTGGTTCTGTTCATCTGTATATCACCATGTTAGTTTTTAATAGAAATGCACTTCATAGTGTATATTGTTACTGATATTAAATACGTTGTTAGCGTAACGTTGCCTCCCAGCAAAAGCTAGTTTTTAATTGTACAACCAGATAAGCAAGCTCCATGTTACTGTTTGCTCCTGACAGGCTAGGCCTCTTACAAGAAAAAAGAATTTTTTATGCATTCCCCCTATACCAAACACATACCCCAGGCATGACATGAGAACTGCAAGCTGGAGTTGAGCCAGTTTATTCATTTAGCCAAAAAAATTTCCATTGCAGTGTATCTGAAAACATTTTTGTTGTGACTTGAAACCATGTTCTTGTTTTTTTTAAACGCAGCCTGGGATGGGATGACCATGGCAGTTTTTTTGTTTTTTTTTTTGAGAATATCCTTAATATACTAGACAGAATCCTTAGGACATACTAGCTCGAACTTTCTGATTTTTGAGAACAATCTAAAAGTCCATGAAGAGTATTTTAAGAGCCTTGAATTAGCAGTTTTCTGGAGATGCTGTGTAATATGGATCATATGGGATGGTTATGACATAAACTCCTTTCAAGGGCTGAAGAGCAAGAAGGAAAAATATTCCAGGTAGTTTAAGATTGCCTAAGTCAGTTCCGTTTTCATTCCTGCTTCACCCGGGTTTGCAAAGTCTGTATGAGAACCCTGTTGCTCAGATGCTACTGTGAGCTTCCTGGCAGGTGTTTAGAAAGTGCCCATTTAAAAGTTCATTTTAGAATGGTCTCTAGGGGATGAGCTAAGGATTATAGATGGAATGAGAAGCAGTTTTTACATTTTCACATTTATAGGGAAGAAATTCCTAACACTCAAGTTTCTCGGACAAAGCCAAACAGCAAAGGAGAGAACTGTTGTAAAGCCATCACAGTTCGAAAAAGAAAAATCTGCAAATACACAACGGAAGAGCTGAGGGAAAATGTTCAGCAATGTGAGGGTTGTGTGTATGTGTGTATATTTACATTTTAAAGCCTCTAAAATTCTCTTCTACAGTATCTGTTAGGAATCTGATGGAGCAACAATATTTGGGTTTATGAGGCTTGTTAAAACAGGTTTAAGAGAAAGGAAAGGTTGTGAGTCTTGGTAATTATAACTCAACAGCTGTCAAAAGGTAACAGGGCTTGTTCTTGGTGCTGGTTTTACTCCCTACACAGTGGACTTACTTTGTTTTCACGTTAAGAAACAAAACACATTGATTCATGTGTAAGTCACACATTATCTGATATCTTTATTATGTATTCCACTGTTCAACTTACTCAGTCTTCCACATAGGATTGGCCTCAAATCTATAGGATTTATGACAAATGTATTATATCTAGTTGAGTTTAATATTTTTATATTAGCCTGTAAATAAAGATGGCATCTTCTACATTAAAATGGTATTGAGCTCATTCTCTTTCTTTTTTTTTTTTTAAATTATATTTATTTGAAAGAGACAGCAAGAGGGAGGGAACAAAAGTGGGGGGAGTGGGAGAGGGAGAAGCAGACTCCCACTGAGCAGGGAACCCAATACGGAACTCAATCCCAGGACCCTGGGATCATGACCCGAGCTAAAGGCAGATACTTAACAAATGAGCCACCCAGGTGCCCCTGTATTGATCTTATTAAAAAAAAATAAACATTTTAAGTTCCCATTAAATAGTTTGGTTTACATAAATGACTCTTAATCTCACAAAACAAACTGGGGCTTGCTGCGGGGAGGTGGGATTGGGGGAGGGGGAGCGGGCTATGGACATTGGGGAGGGGAAGCGAACCATAAGAGACTATGGACTCTGAAAAACAACCTGAGGGTTTTGAAGGGTCAGGGGTGGAAGGTTGGGGGAACAGGTGGTGGGTAATGGGGAGGGCACGTTTTGCATGGAGCAGTGGGTGTTGTGCAAAAAGAATGAATACTGTTACGCTGAAAAAATAAATAAAATGAGAAAAAAAAAATAGTTTGGTTTATTTCTGGTAGCTCCTATCATTTGTACTAACAGGCCATCACGTCCACGAAAAGGCTGAAACCTAGTTACTATAGTTGAACAATTTTTTTTTTTTTGGTAGGAATTAACTGTGTGATCATAGGAACTGTTTACTCTGGGTCAGTTAAAAACATGGTGGTTGGAAGGAGCTGTCAGAGCAACTGTGGGGCCAGTGTTTTGTTAGAACTTAGCAGACTCGTCTCCTTGGGTTAGTTTTTTGTGTTACAGATTTTGATATCCGTGTTCTCTTAGAGGTAACTGAAGCAAGTTAAAAAATGTCCTATTAGATACCATGTAAGAGGACATTCTTTGATTTTATCGTCTGAGCCCATATAGTTGTGAAGTTTCCAAAATAGGTGTAAAATAATTTTTAGAAACATATGTAAACATTATTCTGTTTCTTTGCTTCAGAAGTTTTACATATGGTCACTTACGTCAAAGGACTAGGTATAACATGCGTAGGAATGCCTTTGCTTTGCTAAGGGTATTTGAAATCAATCAAGATAAACTTACAAATGGTATTTTACTCTTATTATTGATGAATACAAATCATATTTCAGAAAATTACTTGAGTTACGAACATTCAGAAATACTTTTTGTTATTGATTAACCTTGATTTAGACCTCATACAATATGCTGTCTGTATGGCAGCTTAAGTTCCCAGCCTACCAAGCAGTTTGGAAGTCTTCCCCAGAATTCATCTGCATAGGATGTTGTTCAATCTATGAAATGTAAAAGATTATTTACATTTGGGTTTTTTTGTTGTTGTTGTTTGTTTTTTTACATTTTCGTTTTTAATCAGTGTTCTAGTTTAGGTGGTTTTGTATCTTTTTTAACTAAAAATATTGCAAGTTACCTTGTGCTGTTGGTGCTAAATATTTGTTTGATACTGAATCTTTTTCAGGGGTATATTGAGCACTGGAGCCCCTGTGGTGGTGGCCAGGAGAATGCTCTCCCAGGTCTCCATCAGGAGGAGCACAGTGACTCCGGGCTCGTCCTGCTGCTGCACTCTGAAATCTATCCCAGCTTCTCCAGCCGCTGCCCGCCGTGACTGATCATGACCGGAGTATTATGACCCCTTGCCTTGGGCTTGAGGACTTCCTGATGGTCTGGCCAGACTCCCACAGGATTACGTTCTGATCTGAGTGGCTTCCTCCCCACCTTCCCTCCTTCAGCTGAGCTCATACCTGCATCGGGGTGTGGGTGCTTCCGGCTTCCCACTAAGCCCAGCTTCCTATTTCCTCACCAGCATTGCTCCCAATAAATCTGTTACACAGCATATCCCTTCTTGGTCTTGGTGTCTGCTTCTTGGAGGACCCAGGCTAACACAAGTGGACCAGGAGATGTGAGGAGACAGGTTAATAGATGAGGAACTGGCTTATCTCCCACCCAGAGGCTAAAGAAGATGATCTGATCAGTAAGTGAGTGGCATGAAGTCATGGCTCAGTTTACTAACTATTTCATAGACGGTGTGCCTGAACTGTTGTCCTTAGAAAGGCCTACCTGCAAAGTTCACCTGTGGCTAGTAATGCAGCAGTTTGGAGTTTAGGAGTATCCCCCACCACTCCCATTCCCTTACTGATAAGGGTCTTTTATTGTGCCTCCTAAAGCCTTTGTACAAACAGATTTATGTTGAACACCTGCCTCCCTTCTGGGGATCTGGAATTTTGATACGTGCTAGGCAGAGAGTATCTCCATGCTGCACCCAGTAAAAACCTTGGGGACTCCAGGCTTGCCCAGAGTTGGACAGGCTTCCTTGGTGAACAGTATTTTTATGTTACACATCATTGCTGAAGGAATTCAGTTAATCTTCTGTGACTTAATTAGAAGAGGACTCATGGAGCTTGTGCCTGGTTTCACCTGGACTTCGTTCATATGCCTTTTCCCGTTGCTGATTTTGCTTGGTGTAGTATCTTTCTCTGTAGTATCATAGTTGTGAGTGCAGCTCTGTGTGTCCTGCTAGCACCCCTGCCCCCTCAGACAGTAACTGTCCCCCATCTCCTCTCTTGGTTGCCAGGCCAATAACTAGGCTCAAATCCTAGCACAGCCTGAGTAGGGATGTGCTAGACCTGGTAAGGGAGAAAAGAGATGAGACCTCAAAGTGTAAGAATTAGCTAGCATATACTGGCAGGTGCCAAGAAGTGCTACTAGGATTGGATTTTAAGAGGGCTTGATCAAGGACTAAACTCTCTCATTAAAACAGAATTCAGATGGGAAAAAATAATCCACACCTAAAACATAAGGACAAAGAAAATCGGAAAGTGAAATGATAAGATACACCAGGCATATATTCCCCAAAGGCCAGCTGAGATAATTATTTGTATCAGAGAAACTAAGCTTCCAAAAAAAAAAAAAAAAAAAAGCATTACCAAGGATAGAGAAAGCTACTACAAAATTAAAATAATTCTAACCTTTTATTTACTAATTTGAAATAGCCTCAAATTATATAAAGCAAAAATTAACAGAACCACAAGGAAAGTATAAAAAGCCATCACAGGTTTGGGAGGTTGCAACAAAACTTTCAAAGAATTTGAGAAGGAAGGAAGCTTTGAACAGCAAAGGTAACAAGATTGTTTTAAAGTTCAAGTTAAGATGGAATGTGATTGTAAAAGACTTCTGGCTTATAAATAGGAAGATAGATGAATGGAACTATTCGCAGGAAAACTAGAGCCACAAAATGTAGAATATACAGACTTTTATTAAGAGTCTATGCTTGGTAAATGGAATCGATTCTCTAATTTCCCTTTCTGTATTTTCATTGTTAGTGTATAAGAAAGTCACTGATTTCTGTACATTGACTTTGTATCCTGCCACGTTACTGAATTGCTATATGAGTTCTAGTAGTTTGGGGGTGGAGTCTTTGGGGTTTTCCATATAAAGAATCATGTCATCTGCGAAGAGAGAGAGTTTGACTTCTTCCTTGCCAATTTGGATACCTTTTATTTCTCTTTGTTGTCTGATTGCCGTTGCTAGGACTTCTAATACTATGTTGAACAAGAGTGGTGAGAGTGGGCATCCTTGTCGTGTTCCTGATCTCAACGGGAAGGCTGCAAGCTTTTTCCCATTGAGGATGATATTTGCTGTGGGTCTTTCATAGATAGATTTTATGAAGTTCAGGAATGTTCCCTCTATCCCTATACTTTGAAGCGTTTTCATCAGGAACGGATGCTGGATTTTGTCAAAATCAAACCGTGTGGTTCTTCTCTCTTCTCTTATTGATTTGTTCTATCACATTGATTGATTTGCGAATGTTGAACCAACCTTGCAACCCAGGGATGAATCCCACCTGGTCATGGTGGATAATCTTTTGAATGTGCTGCTGGATCCTGTTTGCTAGGATCTTGTTGAGAATCTTTGCATCCATATTCATCAGTGATATTGGTCTGAAATTCTCCTTTTTGGTAGGGTCTTTGCCTGGTTTGGGGATCAGGGTAATGCTGGCTTCATAAAAAGAGTCTGGAAGTTTTCCTTCTGCTTCAATTTTTTGGAACAGCTTCAGGAGAATTGGTGTTATTTCTTCTTTGAAAGTTTGGTAGAATTCCCCAGGGAATCCCTCAGGTCCTGGGCTCTTGTTTTTTGGGAGGTTTTTGATCACTGCTTCAATCTCGTTACTAGATATCAGTCTATTCAGGTTGTCAGTTTCTTCCTGGTTCAATTTTGGGAGTTTGTAGTTTTCCAGGAATGCATCCATTTCATCTAGGTTGCTTAGCTTATTGGCATATAACTGTTGATAATAATTTCTGATGATTGTTTCTATTTCCTTGGTGTTAGTTGTGATCTCTCCCTTTTCATTCATAATTTTATTAATTTGGGCTTTCTCTCTTTTCTTTTGGATTAGTGTGGCCAATGGTTTATCGATCTTATTGATTCTTTCAAAAAACCAGCTTCTAGTTTCATTGATACATTCTACTGTATCTCTGGTTTCTACCTCATTGATCTCTGCTCTAATCTTGATTATTTCCCTTCTTGCATGTGGAGTTGGTTTGATTTGTTGTTGATTCTCCAGTTCTTTAAGGTGTAGAGACAGCTGGTGCATTCTGGATTTTTCAATTTTTTTGAGGGAGGCTTGGATGGCTATGTATTTCCCCCTTAGAACCGCCTTTGCTGTATCCCATAGGTTTTGGACAGAAGTGTCTTCATTCTCATTGGTTTCCATGAATTGTTTAAGTTCATCTTTGATCTCCTGGTTGATCCAAGCATTCTTAAGCAAGGTGGTCTTTAGCTTCCAGGTGTTTGAGTTCCTTCTGAATTTTTCCTTGTGATTGAGTTCCAGTTTCAAAGCATTGTGATCTGAGAATATGCAGGGAATAATGTCAGTCTTTTGGTATTGGTTGAGTCCTGCTTTGTGACCCAGTATGTGGTCTATTCTGGAGAAGGTTCCATGTGCACTTGAGAAGAATGAGTATTCTGTTGTTTTAGGGTGGAATGTTCTGTATATGTCTATGAGGTCCATCTGGTCCAATGTTTCATTCAATGCTCTTATTGCTTTATTAATTTTCTGCTTCGATGATCTGTCTATTTCTGAGAGAGGCGTATTAAGATCTCCTACTATTATTGTATTCATATCAATATGACTCTTTATCTTGATTAATAGTTTTCTTATGTAATTGGGTGCTCCCATATTGGGGGCATAGATATTCACAATTGTTAGATCATCTTGGCAGATAGTCCCTTTAAGAATTATGTAGTGTCCTTCTGTATCTCTGACTACAGTCTTTAGTTTAAAATCTAATTTATCTGATATGAGAATCGCTACCCCGGCCTTCTTTTGAGGCCCATTGGCATGAAAGAGGCTTCTCCATCCCCTCACTTTCAGTCTGGGTGTATCCTTAGGTTCAAAATGGGTCTCTTGTAGACAACATATGGATGGGTCCTGTCGTTTTTTCCAATCTGCAACCCTGTGTCGTTTTATGGGCGCATTTAGGCCATTCATATTGAGAGTGATTATTGAGAGAGAGGTTTTTATTGACATCGTGTTGCCTTTGAAGTCTTTCTGTCTGTAGATTGTTTCTATATTTCTGTTCAATGATATTCTTAGGATTTTTTCTCTTTTATAGGACCCCCCTTAATATTTCCTGCAGCGTTGGCCTGGTGGTTGCATAGTCTTTTAAGCCTTGCCGGTCTTGGAAACTCTTTATCTCACCATCCATTTTAAATGTCAGAAATTGAAGAAGACACAAAAAGATGGAAGACTGTTCCATGCTCTTGGATTGGAAGAAAAAACATTGTTAAAATGTCTATACTGCCTAGAGCAATCTATACTTTTAATGCCATTCCGATCAAAATTCCACCGGTATTTTTCAAAGAGCTGGAACAAATAATCCTAAAATTTGTATGGAATCAGAAGAGACCCCGAATTGCTAAGGAAATGTTGAAAAACAAAAACAAAACTGGCGGCATCACGTTACCCGATTTCAAGCTTTACTACAAAGCTGTGATCACCAAGACAGTGTGGTACTGGCATAAAAACAGACACATAGACCAGTGGAACAGAGTGGAGAGCCCAGATATGGATCCTCAACTCTATGGTGAAATAATCTTCGACAAAACAGGAAAAAATATTCAATGGAAAAAAGACAGTCTCTTCAATAAATGGTGCTAGGAAAACTGGACAGCGATATGTAGAAGAATGAAACTCGACCATTCTCTTACACCGTACACAAAGATAAACTCGAAATGGATAAAAGACCTCAACGTGAGACAGGAATCTATCAGAATCCTAGAGGAGAACATAGGCAGTAACCTCTTCGATATCAGCCACAGCAACTTCTTTCAAGATATGTCTGCAAAGGCCAAGGAAACAAAAGCAAAAATGAACTTTTGGGACTTCATCAAGATCAAAAGCTTCTGCACAGCAAAGGAAACAGTCAACAAAACAAAAAGGCAACCCACGGAATGGGAGAAGATATTTGCAAATGACAGTACAGACAAAAGGTTGATATCTAGGATCTATAAAGAACTTCTCAAACTCAACACACACAAAACAGATAATCATATCAAAAAATGGGCAGAAGATATGAACAGACACTTCTCCAACGAAGACATACAAATGGCTATCAGACACATGAAAAAATGTTCATCATCACTAGCCATCAGGGAGATTCAAATTAAAACCACATTGAGATACCACCTGACACCAGTTAGAATGGCCAAAATTAGCAAGACAGGAAACAACGTGTGTTGGAGAGGATGTGGAGAAAGGGGAACCCTCTTCCACTGTTGGTGGGAATGCAAGTTAGTGCAGCCACTTTGGAGAACAGTGTGGAGATTCCTGAAGAAATTAAGAATAGAGCTTCCCTATGACCCTGCAATTGCACTGCTGGGTATTTACCCCAAAGATACAGATGTAGTGAAAAGACGGGCCATCTGTACCCCAATGTTTATTGCAGCAATGGCTACGGTCGCCAAACTGTGGAAAGAACCAAGATGCCCTTCAACGGAAGAATGGATAAGGAAGATGTGGTGCATATACACAATGGAGTATTATGCCTCCATCAGAAAGGATGAATACCCAACTTTTGTAGCAACATGGACGGGACTGGAAGAGATTATGCTGAGCGAAATAAGTCAAGCAGAGAGAGTCAAGTATCATATGGTCTCACTTATTTGTGGAGCATAACAAAGAACATGGAGGACATGGGGAGATGGAGAGGAGAGGGAGTTGAGGGAAACTGGAAGGGGAGATGAACCATGAGAGACTATGGACTCTGAAAAACAACCAGAGGGTTTTGAAGGGGCGGGAGGGTGGGAGGTTGAGGAACCAGGTGGTGGGCAATAGGGAGGGCACGTACTGCATGGAGCACTGGGTGTGATGCCAAAACAATGAACACTGTTATGCTGTAAATAAACAAATTAAAAAAAATAATAATATAAGAAAAAAAAGAGTCCGCTTGGGAATGGTAAAACTTGCAATTTATCAAAATGCCAGCAGGGGGCAGCAGATCCCAACTATGGTATTCTACTTCTGCTTACTAGAGCTCGGTTTTATGAAGATTGTCGAATAAAATACTTTTTATTGGGAGAGTGAATAAACTGAGAACTAGAAAGTTATATTCCTTGTCCAGGGTTACAGAGCTAGTAGGTGTCAGACAGGACTCAAATCCCTCCCTTGATTCTACTTTAATAGGCCACAAAGGGGGAAAAGGAAATACAGATGAAACTGTCAGCTTTTCAGTCTTTCTCCCCCAATAACTATTTCTACTTTTTTAATGGTGCAAGGTTTTGTGGGGCCTAGGATAGATTCAGTTTTTATTTTTAAAAATGATAGTTGAGCTGGATTTGAATTTCACTAGAAATTTTCTGCAGTTGGGTGACTGTTGGATTGTGGGTAAGAGCATTTTTACCTCTGCTGAGGGCTGTGACCAATGCATTACTGCTTCTGTAAGCAGAAAAACTGAACTAAAAAAAAAAAAAAAAATCAACTAATTTTCAGGGGAAAAAGACAATAGATGAACTGCTGGCTAAACTAATAATGAAAAAAAAAACAGACAAATGTACAAAAGAAGGAAGAAATAACCATAAAAATAGGGAACTCAGTGGGTGATTAAAAAAAAACTTTTGTTCAATTCTATATGAATAAATTTGAAAACTTTTCTAAGATAATGTAATTTACCCAAACTGGATGAAGTTCTGGGGTGCCTAGGTGGCTTAGTCGGTTGTCTGCCTTTGGCTCAGGTCATGGTCCCATGGTCCTGGGATCAAGTCCAGCATTGGGTTCCCTGCTCAGCGAGTAGTCTGCTTCTCCCTTTCCCTCTGCCACTCCTGCTTGTGTGCTCGCTCTCAAATAAAACTAAAAAACAAAACAAAACAAAACAAAAAAAACAACTGAATGAAGTTTTAAAATCTAAACATATTTCCATGGAAAAAAACTGTCAGTGCTATCTCCTTCTAAAATTACCACAAATACATGTTTTCACAGGCAGTGCTGCCAAATGTTTAAAGAGCAGATCATTTCAATGCCTAGCAAGAGAAGAACCTAAAAGGAGAAAATGAAATTGTTTTTGTCAAGTTAATAAACCTGATGAAGACTGACACAGAAAAAAATGAAAAGACCTGTCTCACAAAAAAAAATTATTGCAAAAACCCTAAATAAAACGTTATTGATGTGAACTCAGCAGTTTAACGGACTCACACACGATAACTAAATGTTTAATATCAGGACATCCAGTGATATAATTAATCGTATGGCTGGGTCTAGAAAGGGGTCCTAGGCAAGAAAATCATTTGCTTTTCTTTTTTTTTTTTAAGACTTAACTTATTTGAGAGAGAGAGTACATGAGCACATGCAGGAGCACATGGAGTGGCTAGGGGTGAAAGGGGGACAGTGGGAGAGAGAAACTTACTCTACACTGAGCCTGGAGCCCAGTTCAGGGCTCGATCCCGTGACCCTGAGATTACAACCTGGGCTGAAACCAAGAGTTGGATGCTTACCTGACTGTACCACCCAGGGACCCCAAAAATCATTTCCTTCTAGTTCCATAGAGGCTGAAAAGTCGTTGGTGAAAATCCAACACTAATTCTTGGTGAGAAAAAAAGGAATGAATGGATGTTTTCTTAATAATATACACCTCAGGGGCGCCTGGGTGGCTCAGTGGGTTAAGCCTCTGCCTTTGGCTCAGGTCATGATCCCAGGGTCCTGGGATCGAGCCCCGCATCGGGCTCTCTGCTCAGCAGTG